>NC_083763.1:29390274-30096895 GCF_963514075.1 Conger conger | reverse complement strand
GAAATAAATCTGACCTGTTTATCCACGTTCTGTTGTTGGAGCGCTCAAAAAAAGTCGCAAAAATATTCCCTATTCCCTCCCCAAGTCCCCCTATTCCCTCTCGCTTCTCTGTTCCACACCCTCCCCATCTCCCTCCCTCGCCCCCCTCTCCCTCTCCTCCTCGGTACGTGAAACGCATGCACTCGACAGGTCTTAAAGAGAGCGTGCTCTGTCTCAGACCAGTGGCAGATGGGAAGGTGACCCAGCTGGCCCAGATCACAGGTCCAACAACGGTTCCCGGTAGATCCCACCAAGTGATAGCTGCATCCTGAACCAAGACAGGAAACCACACATGCGGTACCTGCTCTTTGAGACCATAAGACTGGTCTCAGATCCAGTACCTGCCCTTTGAGACTATCGGACCTGTCTCCGATCCGGTACCTTCCCTTTGAGCCTATATTACCGGTCTCAGATCTGGTACCTGCCCTTTGAGACTATAGGACCTTTCTCCGATCTGGTACCTTCCCTTTGAGCCCATAGTACCAGTCTCCAATCCGGTACCTGTTCTTTAAGCCCATAGTACCAGTCTCTGATCCAGTACCTGTTCTTTAAGCCCATAGTCCCAGTCTCAGATCCGGTACCTGTTCTTTGAGCCCATAGTACCTGTCTCAGATCCGATACCTGTTCTTTGAGCCCATAGTACCTGTCTCAGATCCGGTACCTGGTCTTTGAGCCCATAGTACCGGTCTCCGATCCGGTACTTGTTCTTTTAGCCCATAGTATCGGTCTCAGATCCGGTACCTGTTCTTTAAGCCCATAGTACCGGTCTCCGATCCGGTACCTGTCTCAGATCCGGTACCTGTTCTTTGCGCCCATAGTACCGGTCCCAGATCCAGTACCTGCTCTTTGTCACCGGTCTCAGCCTCCTCCATCATCCCCTGGTGCAGAACCGCATCCTCTTTCAGAGGAACTGCATCTCCCTTCTGACATGTGCCAGCCGTCACCCAGACTTTACTTTCTCCCGCGACTCCCGCGCAAGCCTGTCATCAAAGAGCAAGTTGAGGCTTTGAAGAAGCCAGCACATCTCCTCCCCTCTCCCCTTCCTAAAATAGATTTTGCAGTATTAGGCAGCAGAGGGGAACGCGGAATCCGGTTAGAAGCTGCATCATTTCGCAGATACCACAGAATCCATCCGTGTGGACTGAACATCTCCAGAAACTGTGTCCAGCTAAGCAGGCCGGACACAGTGGATACAGAGACACTTCATGACTCACAATGTGGGCACAAGTTTAGAGCTATGATGCGTTGTATGTTCAGAGATGCTCTTCTGAATACCACTGTTGTAATGTGTGGTTATTTGCATTACTGTCACTGCGTTACTTTTTTCCAACAATCATTCAACGGTCAAAGTCACTTAGATCACATTTTTTCCCCATTCTATTGGTTGATGTGAACATTAACTGAAGCTCCTGACCCGTATCTGCATGATTTTATGCATTGCACTGCTGCCACACAATTGGCTGATTAGATAATAGCATGAATAAGTAGGTGGAATAAAGTAAAAATGTTAAAAACTTGGTGACCTGTACACCAGCTTGTTAATGCAAATATCTAATCAGCCAATCATGTGGCAGCAACTAAATGCATACCAGCATGCAGACATGGCCAAGAGGTTCAGCTGTTTATCAGACCATGACTTTGACTGTGGAATGATTGTTGGTGTCAGAGAGGGTGGTTTGAGTATCTCAGAAACTGCTGATCTCCTGGGATTTTCACACAACAGTCTCTAGAGTTTGCAGAGAATGGTGCAAAATACAAAAAACATTCAGTGCACAGCAGTTCTGCAGACAGAAACACCTTGTTAATGAGAGAGGTCAGTGGAAAAGGGCCAGATTGGTCAAACTTGACAGGAAGGAGTAACTCAAATAACCACACATTACAACAGTGGTATGCAGAAGAGCATCTCTGAACACAACATGTCAAACCTCTGATAGTGGATAGGCTACAGCAGCAGAGTCTAAAAAATTATAAATACCTAATAAAATGCTCGCTGAGTGTATATGACAGTATATTAGAGCAAAATGGCATTTTCCATTTAGAGGACTTGGATTGGAATCAAACGGTTACTTTGTAATACAGGTATGACTGTGCAATTTTTTGTTGAAGTTGTGACTGCTCGGTAGAACTTCATTACTGGCTCTTCAAGGGCTTGAAAGGAGCCCTTGGATATCTAGATTGCTGGCACTCTTGCAACATGTTGAGAGAGCAGGTAAATGTATTCGAGTGTTGCCCAGACTTTGTTGTCAGGATAAAAGCTCAGGTAAAAGAGCGGCACTACATTGTTCTGTGCCAGGCCCAGGTACCAGGCAGGCCCCTTTCATCAATCCCTTCCATGAAACAGGATACCCATTCGGCCTTTTAAATGGAGTCCCTTTTATGGCTTGATTGAAAGATTAAATTATTTAATATCCAGCTTTGTGTATTGATTTCTGCAACCCCCCCCCCCCCCCCCCGCTTCTGTTATCCTGTTACAAACAAAAGGGTTTATTAACTTTCTTACTCAGGAGATTTCTGATTGAGGGGGGGGCAGAAGGGGGTGAAAGGGGGTCAGTGTAATTTCTCATAAACCGCAGTAGATTTATGGGGAATTTTTATTGCCCTAAAGCCTTTGTCCAGCGTTCTGATTCTGTACTACAGACTAGTACTCTACAATGCCTTCTTCAGGGTGAAGGGATTAGTTTTGCTAGTTGTTCACATTTTTGGTGCCATTTTCTAAAAGACACTGTACCAAAAGAATAATAGTTTGGATGATTGTAACCCATCCAGGGGGTGTCAATAAGCATAAAAGAAAGAAATATAAAAACACAAACACACATGCACACACAAAGTCAAGTCCAGAAAATGTTTTTTTTTTTTAGGTTTTTGCCGAGGTTTAGACTGCACTCTTCAATTCAGATCACAGGTTTTTGAAAGGATTTAAGTCCGCTGACACTGTGATGATCTTTGTTTTCACAGAACCATTTCTGTGTTGATTTTGAGGCATGTCTTATCTTGTTGGGAGGTCCGACTATAGCCAAGTCTCAGCCTCATGGAAGAGACAACCAAGTTTTTTGCCAAAATATCCTGGTACAACTGGCAGCAACAGAGCCACAAAGCATAAATGTTCCACTACCATATTTGACAGTTGAAGTATGAGGTGCTTTTCCTTGTATGCAGCCCTCTTTTGGGGCCTAGCATGCTGCTGATGTGAATGGCCAAAGCATCTGACAACAGTACGCAATTCCAGTCAAAGTTCCAATGACATTTTTCTTTTTTTTTTCTTTATATTTTTGTCCTTAACAAGGGCTTTCTTGATTCAGCAATTCCAAAGACCAGATAGAATTTGTAAGTGTACTTTAATAAAAGTAAATAGTTTGCCCATAGTAATTTTCTGGACTTTCATTCACCCATTCACAGGATCCAAACTGTCCGTTGTGCTGAATGACTGAATCACTTTTTTTTTTTCATTTGCAATGAAAAAAACACTGGTTTTGTTTTACTTTTCACAGAAAGCCGATCGGCAAATGCAGTGTGAAAAATGGCCATCCATTCATGAACTCATAATTGATGTTTACTTGCGACGTTTATGCATAATTTAAGGCGCTCTGTAAATACACACACTCGTATTACCGTTTCAAATGCATTAAATATTCATCAAACAAGGAGTTAAGATGGTGTTACATCCTGTTCATCAAATGTGTCAAGGAATCTCCCTGAGGGGGTTTATTTCCAGTAAAATGTACACATAATGGCATAAACGGACGCCAATCTATTTTCACCAGGCATCAAAAATGTTTTCTTTAATGCGCAGACACCTGTGAGTGTATGGAACAGTGGAAGGTAAGGCACAAGGTGGAGTTCGGAGTATCACTGAAAATATTTTCTGTTTTTGAGTGGCTGTCTGTGGCTGGTGCACTAAGAAACACAATGGAGTCACAGCCAGAACACTGGACAAATCCCCTTTTCTCTAATGACAATATCAGCAAAAATGAGCATTTGCATAGTTTTTTCTAAGATATGTCTCAGCAGGACATTTGGAGTCTCCAAAAGGACACATAAACTAAATGATATGATGGGTCATATGAGGTGTAAAATACGCATTTTGCTTACTAAACTATACAACAGTTTTTATCCTGAAAAAAAAGGGTTTGCACTTCCCCCTGCCTGTCACCCTCCCCCTACCCCTCTGTCTCAACCTCCGTCTCCTTGCGTTCTCCTCAGCAACAGGTCGAGAAGATCATAAAAATTAAGTACAACTATCACAATAATAACATCTTGTATGTAAGGGATGATACCCTTGAGCAAGGAAATAATTGCCTGACAGGGTGGTGCTAGGGCCAGCGCAAAGCAGAGGGTAGTTGACCACCCTGAATGACAATACATAGAAACGCTGTATTCCTCACTTCAGAGCCTTGCAACGCATTGTGGACTGAAGCATAGAAAGACCTCAATATTTTGTTGAGCTGTACAGCACAGCTGTCAAAATCAGCTGGCATGTCTCGTTCTTGCAGCCAGTCCCACAAAGTTGGTTTGGAAGTTGGTGGGTGGCAGATGTAGTGGCTGGCATAACGGTCGCAGGGAGCCATGTTTCCACGCCATATCCCTTGCTGTTCGGGAGCTGAAATGGCCAGCGCTATTTATAAATGATGGCATGGGCACAATTCAATTAAGGAGCAGAGAGAGAGAGAAAAGGCCATTAAGGCCAATGATGACACATGGTAGCGGTGAGGGCCTGGTGCCTTGGAGTGAGTGAGTCATCGCTTTTTGCCTCGTAGGCAGGCAGTGGAATGGGGCAGTAGAGAGTGGAAGTCTGCATGCCCATCCAATCCCGAAAAAAACCCCCATCATCACCCATTGGTCTGCCTAACGATGAAATTCATGACAAGGATCCCTGAGCAGCGCCATAGGTCTGACATAAAGAGATGGGGATTAAATGTTATGGAGGAGGCCAATTGCATTACACAAGCATTAGCAGTGTTATAAAGCAGAAACCACGCATTACCATAACATTAGCATCATTAGGAGGCAGAAGCTATACATTATCATAGCACTAGTGCACTACTGTTATGAAGAAGAAAAAACATACAGTACACTACCATTGTATTTGCATTCTTATGAGAAACCATACATTGTCGTAGCATTGGAATCATTCTAAAGAGAAATCTATACTGTATATTGTTGGGGTATAGACTTAAGAATTGCTATGTATATGAGAAAACATACATTTCCACAGTGTTAGCAATGTTAACCAGGGGACGCCACATATTACCATAGTATTACCATAGCTGTAAAACATAAACTAAATAATTCTGTAGCAAGAGCATTGGAATAAATTAGGAATCATACATTATCGTTGCATTATCATTATTTTATAGACCAACTACACAATACTATAGCATTAGAATAACTATAACCCCTTGCTACCTGGCACCATAATAAATAAGAAACCACATATTAACATAGCATTAGAATTATTTAGAGGTAAAAACCATGAGCCATTTCGATAGAGCGAAGATCAAGGGGCAAGGATCATCCGCGGCCGAGACTCATGGGAAAACTCACAGCGGCTCATTCAAGATTTCCCGAGGGGAAGGCTCAGCACTTTCACTAATGAGAGTGAATCCTGGGTGTTTTACAGCTAAATAAAACCCAGGGAGAAGTGTACGTACTGTAGCAAGTATCCACAAACAAGCCCTCTTGGGTGCTGGGGCACATCCAATGTCCAACCAAGAACACTCCCGGGGGTTCTTATTTAAATACTCACATTTTATTTCCCTAAGCAAAGATAACATTAATTTAAAGCCCCTATGAGAAACAAATGATGTTCTAAGTGAGAAATCGTTTGTAGGCCCTTTGGTGACTTTTTAGTCACACTGAGTAGCTACACCACCATTGGGGATTCAAAAGTCCTGAAGGTCATGGCTTGCTGCGAGAGGCAGCTTGTAATGGGCTGTAGATCTGTTTTCCCCGAAGCAGTGAATCAGTATACTGTAACACCTCTACTGCATGTACTGCCTGGAAATGAGAGCGAAGAACTCAAAACATCTCTTGAGTGGAGCAGACGGGAAAACGCACCCAGCTCTGCTGGGTATAATTAGGGGGAGAGAGTGGAATATGACAAAACAGGAAAGCGAAACTTTGGTTGACAACATTTAGCTTGCGGGGACAACGGGGGTCTAGTTGAATCAGCATTTCTGTCAGCAGCATCTCTCTCACCCGTCTTTCAAATAAACAAAATAACTAAGCATTGTGAATTTCACTCACCATTGAAAGAGTCAATATTGTTCCTTATCATTCAATAAGGTCCATTAGCAGGGATAAGCCATTGTCAGAGGCCTGTCCGGTGCTCAATGCGCTTATCAATACCTGTCTGACAAGCAAGTCGATTGTTGAGAGGAGGGGGCCGCCTGTTGTTTTTCTTGGGTCTGCATTGATGTTACTCACACATTTCACATATAAGTACTCAATAGCTGACCTTTGTTTACAGATGCACCACCACATCCCATCCACTTTTAAAGGGATATCACAGTTAAAACCAAGAATGTTTTGAAGGAAACTCTTTCTATCTTGCTTCCGAAGTGTGGTAAGCTCATGTCTGAACCCCAAATCTCCCTCACCGCCTTTTGGCTCTTGATCAAGTCTACAGTACAAAGGCAACTCGATGTGGAGTTTTGGGTTTAGAGGTGAATGAGATGGCAACAGAAATGATCCAAATGCTATTTGTAATACCCCAGTGAGAAGCATTTGTACCTTTTTAGGAATTTTTGTAGTTTTTTCTCCGAGAGTGAACAAAGCTAATGTAATCTGTAAACGGTTACAATATATCAGAACACGTGATGATTAAGGGGCATGCATTTTCTCTTGCCATCATTATTAGATAGATAGATGGATAGATAGATGGATCGATGATAGATAGATCTTTATTTATAAAGCACTTTTCCAAACAGAAGCTACAAAGTGCTTTACAGGAACAAGCATACAATTAGGATAAAATAAAACACACCAACATATACCGTTTCAATATCAATAAAATATTATAAATAAAAGTAGCATAAGTAGTAGTAATAATAATAATAGTACCACTAACAAGAATAATAATAAAAACAACAATCAAAACAAAACCAGAGAAAAATGCTACTGTATTAAAGCAACGCATGTTGAAAAAAGTGGGTTTAAAAAAATTCTAAACAGACTCAGCAGATCTAATGTGTAAGGGGAGGTTATTCCGGTGGGTGGGTGCACGGAGACTAAAAGCACAATCACCCTTGGTAACGAGTCTGATGTGGAGCACTACTAAGAGGTTTTTATCCGCCGATCTAAGTGCCCTAGTTGGGATGTATGGCGTAATTAGTTCGGTAATATAACCCGGGGCCCAACAGAATTTTAAAATCCATTCAAAAACACACTGGTAGCCAGTGCAAGGATGCTAAAACTGGTGTAATATGGGACCTGCGACTAGAATTATACAGAAGCCTAGCAGCAGCATTTTGGACTAGTTGAAGTCGTGACACAGCAGAAGGCAGGTAAAAACCGAATTGCAGTAATCCAGCCGTGAGGAAATGAAAGCATGGATAATCTGCTCAGTGTCTTTCCTTGAGATGATAATTCATTTTGGCAATATTCCTGATTTGGGAAAAACAGGCTTTCACTCTATTTTTGACATGTTGATCAAACTTCAGGTAGGGATGAAATATAACATCCAGGTTTCTCATAGATGGCTTTATATTGGCTGCCAGTGGGCCCATACATTTATGGATCTTTCATGCAAAAGATTGAGCAAAACTGCCTGATTATATGACCAAGAGGAAGCATATATAATGAGAAAAAAATAGGACCCAGAATCGATCCCCGAGAGACCCCGCAAGACAAAGGAGCAGCAGAGGAACCCATGGCCACACTAAAAAATCTGTGTGATAAATAAGAAGTGAACAAGTCAACGGTAGAACCAGTGATACCCACCCATTGCTCAGCCTATTCAATAAAATAGCATGATCAATAGTATCGAAAGCGGCACTCAAGTCAAGCAATCTTAAAATAGAGATATCTCCCGCATCCACATGCATGATAAGGTCATTAGTGGCTCTAAGAAGTGTGTTTCAGTGCTGTGCAGCTGATGAAACCCCAGATTGAAATTTATCAAATACATCATTTCCGACAACTACCTCTAGGAGCTGCTGACCAATAACCATTTCCAAGATCTTGGATGCAAATAGCATTTTAGAGATCGGTCAGTAATTTGACAGATTCCCAGGATCGAGGCCAGCTTTCTTTAAAAGAGGCTGGACATTAGCATGCTTTAAAAAGTCAGGACGTCTTAATGCCTTAATTACCACCCATTGCATTTTGCCTCATGAATGTGTAGAACTCCTTGCTTACCCCAATTCATTTACCATATGAAAGAACAGCCAAAACCATTCCTTTAAAAAAGGCAGTCTTTGTTCTTTGTTATTTTAACCCATAAAATTTCTGCAATGTGGAAATTGACTGCAATCTCGCTCAATGTCTACCACAGCTTACAAAAAAACCCACAGTTCAAGAAGATACACAAGCCTTAGTACATACAGTAAGACAGCCAGAGAGAAATGGAGCTCCAAAGCTTTCTCAAAGAGGGAATACCTTTGCCCTGAGCATTCACCAAATTACAGAACTGTAGCGTAGCATCTGCCATCTATTTTAGGCTGCAGGGCCACGTCGGTCCTTTGAACCATCTAAACACTCTTAGGTTCTCCAAGGGAATAAAATGTGGTCAAAAAGACTCTCAGGCTCTGCCCAGGAGGATCAGGGTCGGCAGAGAAACTGTGCACCCACTTGTTTCCAATTACAATGCGTTGCGGTCATCAAATGGGAAACCACTGCATTGCTGGGGTCTAGAGACACTTTGCTGTATCCAAACTTATAGCTCTGATGATCACATAAATACATAAATAAATAAAGAAATAAAGAAATAAATAAACAAACTGTTTACAAGCAATGCACGTGCTTAGAAGGGCGACCACAATATACCTGGCTGTAGGATTACTACCCTGCTGAAAACAACTGCTCAAACTAGGTTTTGAAACAGCTGGTAGCTGGTTGACCAGTTAAACCAGCTCTATCCTTAACATGGCTTAACCAGCTCAAGCTATGTTTTGAAATAGCTGGTAGCTGGCATTTTAAGCTCGTCATAGCTTAAAAATACCAGCTTTTTATACCAGGGATTTTATACCAGGGTTTTTTTATTATTACAAAAGGAATAAATGTGCATTGTGGCGAGAAATATTTGCCTATTGACTAAAACTAAAGATGAAATTTCATGAAAGTTATGAAAATTTCAGCAAGAAAGATAGAAAGAAGGTTAGAAATGCTTATTTATTACTCTACCAGTGGTGAAACAGAAAAGGCTACAGAAAGCGAAAATGTTTTTCATTAAAAAATAAAAAAAATATGTTTTGCCTTGAAACGCAGGTGACATCGAGCTAACAAAAAGAAACGCGATGGAGATCAAGGGAAGTAGCCCTGAGGGACATGCTTCCACCCCCTGTTAGTTAACCTGCTCCCGCTGCCATGAGACAACAGCCGAACAGCTCTAAATATGACGTGAAGACTCACTCCTTTCTCCCGCAGCAGCTTATCCACACGGGCGAGATTTCCCCTGCGATTCTTTACACTCTTGGGAGGATGTCTTCCAGAATTTGCATAATGGATCTGTACACGGGGGCTCTGGGCTGGCGATTTGAGAGCTTTGCTTTGGTCTCCATGGTATGGTAAAGAAGAGAAGAGCTAAGCAAGTAAACACAGACATAGGAGACATTCAGGTCTCAGCAGGCAGACAGCGGAGTGCCAAGCATTTTGATTTCTCGGTCCCTGCAATACAGCTTCACGCAGATCGGTCGACTCGAGACGAACAAAACACAACGAATTCATGGGGTTGTAGCCGACGACGAGTCACGCATTGCTAAGTTTACTGCAGTTCATGTTGCAGCTAATTACCACGCAATTGCTGTGAGGTCTTTTATTGATATTTATTTTCCTTTGTAGTTCTGCCAGGTAGCCTAACCCACAGAATACAGAGTGATACCTAGATTAGCATTGAAAAAGTAACAGCAGGAGAGAGGCTACAAAGTCCCTGCCTGCGGCAATTCACTGTACAATGACCCGACACAATCCATTGAAGAAAAAAGCGGGGAGGCCAAACATGTCGGTGAGTATACAGTATCTGACCAACAGAAAACAGGGATTATGTAATATGCAAAGAAGAAGCCAACCTCCATGAACAGAGCTTCCAGCAGAGAAGAAAGCTGCAGGGCTGCATTAAAACTAGTCACTGGGCATTTTGTAATTCATTCAAAATATAGCTGTAATATTTTAGCAGAAATTCTAAGCTATGAACTGTGTACAATCAAGTACAGAAATGATTTAGCCTATTTATTGAATTTTTTTATTTACTTATTTTCTTTTTACAAAAATAGTACGATAATAACTGAAAAATGTAAAAGAAATTTTCTTTTACAGATGATTTTTACAGTTATTAATCTTTTTTATTTAAATATAGACACCTGCACTCACTGAGCACTTTATTAGGAAGACCTGTACACCAACTTATTCATGCGATTATCTAATCGTGAAATGCATACAATCATGTAGATACAGGACAGGAGCTTCAGTTAATGATCATATTAACTTTTAGACTGTGGCATGATGGTTTTTCTGTAACTGCTGATCTCTTGGGATTTTCACACACAACAGTCTCAAGAGCATCCTCATGCACAAGCCTGTAGACCTTGAATGGCTCAAAATGGTGCGTGCTGAAAGTGTCTTTTCCAGTCCTGAAAGTTAAGAAAATAAATTGAGACAAAATTGTATATACACATGAAAGAGTGTGAGTCAAGTGGAGACACTGCGTACAACTCAGGTACGAGTCCATACCATCAATCAACCAGCATTTATAGGTGGGTGGGAAGGATGCTGATGGCGTCTTTACTATGAGAAGAGGAAGCACGTGCCACAACATTCAAAACTCAACCAACAAAAGTTTCATTTTAAGAAAGAAACCCATATGCAACACAAATAAAAAAGGTCTAAGGAAGTGGGCAGATAAGACAAGATATAAAACCCACACGTCAGAAACCTGTGGGTGTTTTCCAAGAATTCAGCGAGTAAGCTATTCACTTGAAATCTCACAGAGCACAGAATGACATTCTTTCGGTTGTATTTTTCCATTAGAATGCATTCATCATTTCAGGTTTCTGAAATCAAGTGGCATTTTTACATTTTTAGGGAATTTTTGGAAAAGTCATGGTGAATCATACTGTTAAACAACAGCATTCATTGTGGAAGCTGCATTTTTTTTTTCATTAACAACCCATTACGGTATCAGACAGCCATACTAAAACTAAGCAAAAGCAACAATGTGTGAAACACCTCATTTACTCTGCAGAAGGGTTTTTAATTGCACCTCTCAAAATGAATGCACCAATGCAAGCATATTCATGCATAGATTTGAGAGTGCCATGTGATTTCTCTTTAATCTTACTAAATGTCATACTTTTATTCTCTGGAAACCTCAGCCCAGTTCTTAGAATGTAAGTATTCACCACAACCGGTATTCTTAGAGACAGGGCAGCCACTGGATCCGTTAGCGCTCACTAAATTTAGACGGCTGAGAACTCGTAGCACCTCTACTTTCATTTATATATTTGGAATATTTAAAATATTGACTTATGATGCAGTCATGTCATAACCAGGACCGGCATATAACTCATTCAAAAAAGCTGTGTGGAATGCTCAAACAGTTGTGTATTTATCAGTCAAAATGGAGAAGCATAAAGGCATCTTTTAAATTTAAACTGGTTTAATACACAGGAAAATGTTCAGTGTTAATTAATCTATTACAGAGTACTTCTCGTCCTTATTGGACCCACAGTTACATGACATTGTTATATAGTTGTTAGGCTGTAGATGAAATAGGTTACAGTATATACTGTGTGTACATACAGTGCAGTCCATAAGTATTTGGACAGTGGAACAATTTCAGTTTTTTGGCTCTGTGCTCCAGATTGGATTTGGAATGAAACAATGAAAATTGCATCCACATTGGGTGATTTGTGTAGGAATTACATACATTCCTTTTTTTTTATACATACGTAGTCCCTACATTTTAGAGGACAAAATGTAATTGGACAGTATGCTTTTCAGCAGTCTAACATCAAAACGAAAATACTGAAAGCTTTATTATACCCTCACGGAGCACTTTATTAAGCAGACCTATACACCAGCTTGTTAATGCAAATACTTAATCAGCCAATCATGTGGCAGCAAATAAATGCATACAAGCATGCAGACATGGTCAAGAGGTTCAGCTGTTTTTCAGACCAAATGTCAGAATGGGGAAGATGGTGCAAAAACAAAAAACATCCAGTGAGCAACAGTTCTGCAGGAAGAGAAATGCCTTGTTAATCAGAGAGGTCAGTGGAAAAGGGCCAGACTGGTCAAAGCTGAAAGGAAGGTAACAGTGATGAGCTAGCCAGTAACCACACTAGCAGACTCCAGAGGGCAGGGGTGAATATATTGCCACCCCATGCAGAAGACCCCATGCAGAAGACTTCAAAAGCAGAATTACAGAGGCTACACTACTAACTGCACACTAAGATTCAGCAGCAAAAATCAAAAGGCCAGATTAGAATTTGCTACAAAATACAGAAAAAAGCCAGAAGCTTTCTGGAACAAACTGAGACCAACATTAACCATTGATGGAAACTGAAAAGTGAGGAGAAAGGAAGGAACATCCCATGATCTTTGAAATATTCAGGAGGTAGTATCATGGCTTGGACATGTATGTCAGTTTCTGGAACAGGCTCACTTTTATTGAAGATGTAAGACAGGATGGCAGCAGAAGGATTAATACAGAAATGTAAAGACAGGTTTTTCTGGCTATGTGCAAAGAAATTCCTCCAACCTCATTAGCTGACACGTCATCCTGCAGCAAGGTAATGACCGCAAATACACTGCCAATGCAACCAAAGCATTGATTAATGGGAAAAAGTGGAAAGTTTTTGACTGGCCATGTTAGTTACAATCAAGATTGCATTTCACTTGCTGAAGAGGCGACTCCCAGAAACAAGGTTCAACTGAATCTGGCATCAATGAATCCCTGGAAAGGCATGTACAAAGAAGATACTTAAAGATTGGTGATGCCAATGTGTCATATACATGACAGTTATTATATTTGAAGGGTATGCAAATATATATATTAGACTTTATTGCTTTATTACTTTTCATTCATTATGGGGGGACACAACAAAAAAGCTGTTTATAAAATGGTAAAACATATATACGTCAAAATATCATGAAATAAAAGCTGCTTGTCTGTACTTTAGTCTCATATTCATCTCAAATCCAAATGCCTTAAAATAACACATTTCACTCTACTGTTCCCATACTTTTGGAGGGCACTGTGTGAGTATTTGTGTGTATGTGTGTGTCCCTTACACATAGGTGCTGCAGTATGAATATCTATGTGTTGAAAAGTCCAACTGAAACGGAAACAGTGGCATTATGAAAACAAGGCTACAGAAGATATCGCATTACACTGAACGCTGCCTGCGGCTTTTTTGCTGTATACAAGTCACTGGTGTGAATACACAGCCAGAATGTCGTAATCATTTCTCGAGAAATACTTTGACAGGGAGAGCCATAAAGGGAGAGCACGTGCTCTTCAGATGTGCAGCGATGACTGCTGCTTAGATCCCACCCCTCTGTCTAACTACTCTCCTTCCTGTGTTCACTCTTTCCACACCAAAGAGCTAAATAAAGAAGAGAAGAGAAGGGGAAGAAAGGCAAAGATTTGCTGGGAGTACAAGGTGATGTCACCATTTTGGCTCTACCTCTCTTTTCCATGATACAGCCAACAACTACTCCTGGCAGCTACTGGCAGCCAAAGGAGCACACAACACGGTCAAATATCTGGTTGCTAGGAGCTGGTTGTGGAGAGCAAGGGGCGTGGTGGGGAATAGGGTACAGAAGTAGCAGAAACCAAAAAACCAGGGTAGGAAAACTCTGACTCTCTGACCCTAGAGTGGAGACAACCACACAATGACCAAATCACACAAAACATGTTCCAGGCTTCCGTTAAAAGCGTTATGTGTCTGTCATTATGCAATTACCGTACGCCTTAACCTTTTAAAGTAGGCTTGACTGAGCTGTTACTAGGGTTGTTCACAAAGACAGCTTCGCTTTTGTTTTTGAACGGCACCTAAAGCACCTTAATGGTCTACACATATGGTCTGGACTCCCCCTTAGCCAAGACAGTCCTTTGACAAACAAAGCTGATATATATTTTGCTGACAGCTAAATGTCCCCCCAGCAAAGCACTGTGTCTACGGCCTTCAGGAAAGAAATGCCGTTAAACTTCTTTTTGCTTTTTCAGAAAAAACGATGGCTGATGTGATACAGCGTGAACCGGAGAGTAAGCCATTGCTGAGAGAGCAAACTGGAAAACCTGTGATTAGCAGTAGACCTTAGCAACCAAGACCTTATATCCACACTTCCAAACAACCTAACATTTGTGTGACAATCAGGAAAGTGGTCGTACTTGGCCTTCATAGTATTACTGTAATCCATATTTGAATATCTGGGAGGTTAAAGAGCAAGTGTGCTCTATTTAGGAAACCATTTTTTTATCAATCATTTGCACCCTACGTGCCACAAATGTGCTAATTCCGGGCCACAAATAAATGCTGCATTGCAAAATTGATGCATTACACAAAACAAGCAAAATGGTAAATAAGAAATATAAAGTGTGGCCCTTCTACCCTTCATTCAAGATACTGTCATTCAGAATGACAGTATCTTTGCTCTCTCCCGGTCCTCTCCCGCAGTGTTCCTGATATTGCGTTTGTTCTCTCTATGTGAATAGCACTTTCCACAGCTGTTGAACCTCTAGGCAGTTTCCTCCAAAAGACAGAAAACCAGAACCAGCAAACTGTTGTTGCTGGCGCCCCTGTGACCAGTTGAGGAGGAGTTCAGCTAGCAGCCCAGCTAACTGCAGCAGCATTTACTTGGAAAGGGTTTCTCGGTAATGCGTGAATGCAGGAATGGTTCTAATTAACTGCCTGATAAACTGTGCTGAACCACAAAGGCTAGAAAGATTCTTTCAAAAAATGTAAAATAAATTATATATAATACATTTAAAAAATGAAATAATAACAATAAATTGATAGTTTCCTGCTTCAACTGTGGTTCCCTGTGGCTTCCAATCTTCTCATTTATATTTTTCGAGATGTTATTTTCTGCCTGGGATTCCCCCAACGTATTGTGTTTGTCAGGCAGTGGCAGCACAGACTGATTTCATCACACGGAAAATGGACTTACTGTAGAGCATGCAAGCTGAAAACAAAAGCTGGCCTAAGCAGGCCAAAACAAATGCTGTAGCAAAACAAATACCTTTCTTTACCAACTACTGCCCTCATGATCATCATTTTTTGAGGATGTGGCTATCCTCCATAGGCACTACCACACTGTATCTAAAGAGCAGTTCCAAGCTTTCAACAGACTTTTGAGAGAGTAGAGTTTGCTAGTAAAAGCCACAAATTGAATTGGGGGAGGGTGTTGTCAACACCGGAACTGTGGAGCAGTTTGCTAACACTCATAGCCATTAATAACAAGCTAACAATTATCTGCTGGAAGGGACCCCCCCCCCCCCTCCCCCGCCCCCTTAGTCGGACTTTGAAGTGGGTAGAGCAGGTGCACAAAAAACTTTCACAGCAGACAAGATGCAACAAGGTATTTATATTTCTCCCTCACCTCCAGACTAATCGAAACTAGCCTTGCATTGTAAGACAATGAATGTAGCCTCCAGACTGAATGCAGAAATGCACCAATTGCTGAAAATATGAAGCACAAAGCCTACAACATTCTGCAGTTAAGTTCAAATGATCTCAAAATTTTCAGTTGCGATTATGTGTTGTCGCTATTTTCTCACAAAATAAAATGTACAATTTTCTGTCAAAATAAATGGAAAATAATCAATTTTTCTAAACCAGATGATGGGTCATTTGTCGGTATGCCTGTTTTTATTCTTTTATATCTGACATCCTTTTGGATTACTGATGTACAGTATGAGACATGACAATTACTTATTCTCTCATACCTTGCCAGAATAATAAACTGTTATTCACTTGAGTATTAGTAACTATACTTAACGTCCTGAGTAGTACAAGTAACAACATGCCGCTTCTGTCTCCATTTTCTCGACCAGAGATTCAGAGTCTGACCATCAGCCCTGATCATATTTTAGAGTCAGTTAGAAAAACAACTTACCAGGACACATCTGCAGTTTAAGGAATGAATGCTCATAAGGTCCTATGAAAGGAAACAACTCAGGCTCACTGTTCTGTTGGACAACCCACACATTTTGAAGACAGTACCACTGCAAGGTTCACTCTCACACCTCACCCCACTGAGAGGGTGGTTGGGGGTGGGGTTAATTAGACTGACCACATGATCTATTTTTCCTGGACAATTCTTCTTTTGTTGGACCGAAAATATTAATCTAGGTTTGAATTTTAAATTCCTAAAATGTCCCTTTAGGTTTTGCTCTTTCCATAACTGTATATAAACAAATAGTTCTTTATGTCTAGTCTTAAGATTTATGTCTTGAGACCGAGATGGCCATTGAAGAACATGGTTCTTGTTTTTACTGTGTGGATTTCAATGTATGCTAGGAGTCATTGTCCTGCAGAACAATCTACCTATGGCCAAGACTCCTAGCAGAGGCAACCAGATTTTCTGCCAAGATTTCCTGGCCTCATCTGACCAAAGCATTCTCTTCCAGTCATAATTACTATGAGGTTTGGTAAACACAAGATGCTTGGTTTTGTTTATTGTGCTCAGTAAGGGTCGTCTGTGTGCCACCCTTCCAAAAAATGTACTGGTATGGAGGTGCCATTTTATGTTTTGTTTTAGACTCGGTGACCCCAAGATACAACCGATCTCTGCTATTCTTAAACTGCAATCCTTTGGTTACTTGCGGCCTCCCTCACCATCTTCCTTACCAACCATGGGGATAATACGCACTTGCATCCGCTTCATGGAAAGTTTTCAATCCATATGTTTTATGCCTTTTTATTATTTATTATTGCCGTTACAGTACTAAGTGGTATGTTTAACCATTTATGTATTTTCTGTACCGATTACCCAAGTTGTGATGGTCAATTACCATCTGTGTCTTCTGAATTGACAGTTTTTTTACTTTTCCCATGCTGATGGTTGACAAAGGGATTTTGCATGCTTATTACCTCATTGTTTATCTAGTGAAACAAGAAGTGATGGAATGACACAATATAGTTCATTTTGATTGTGATCGACTAAATAAAAGAAAAATTGTTTGATTTTATCGACAATAATTGTTATGGGTGGCAATAATTTTGGCATCTTTGGTTTTCAGGAAAAAATAAGATTACTAAATCAAAAATACTGAAACATGAGACTAAAAGTATATAGTTTGTTTGTATGTTTGAACATAAAATATAGATAATTATCCATGTTGTATATTATTACTAGCCTTTTTTCTCCATTTTTATTAACAGTGCCAATAATTCTCGAGCCCACTGTATGGTCATCCTAGTCTAAGACTTTAGGACATTTGCTGTTAAATCTTCCGGTTTTTTCCATCCATAACCGCGCTACATGGTTGACTAGCTACCAACTCAGACAAGCTACCAGCACTAGCTGGTTGACCAGCTCATACCCAGCTAGACCATCTGGGGGCGGCCTGTAGCGTAGTGGTTAAAGTACATCACTGGGACCCATAAGCTCGGCGGTTCGATTCCCGGTGTCGCCACAATAACATCTGCACAACCGTTGAGCCCTTGAGCAAGGCCCTTAACCCTGCATTGCTCCAGGGGGATTGTCTCCTGCTTAGTCTAATCAACTGTATGTCGCTCTGGATAAGAGCGTCTGCCAAATGCCAATAATGTAATGTAATGTAATGTAGACCAGCTTATGACCAGCTTGACCAGAAAGCTTATGGCGCATGGTGGTGCAGTGGGTAGCCTCACTGGCCTCACAACAAGAAGGTCCTGGGTTCAAGCCCCCCAAGGCCTTTCTGTGTGGAGTTTGCATGTTCTCCCCATGTCTGCATGGGTTTCCTCCAGGTACTCCAGTTTCCTCCCACAGTCCAAAGACATGCAGGTTATGGACTACAGATGACAATTAGCTCATTACATTGATGTGGAAACTGAAAAAATGTTGATTGCACTGTCCCTCATAAATAAATAAAAGCATAGCTGGATTTCACAGCAGGGTGAGGCTTAAAAGCTCTTTCACTTCACTAGGTTTTGCAATAAATGTTTTGGACACCCCTAAACACAATAGAACTGCAAATGCACCATCGAGAGCTAGGCAGAAAGGGCATGAGAGCCGCTTGTTTGCTGCAGTCAGAGTAAACGTTTCACTAATGGCTCATTTCAAAGTGAATCTTAAAGCTGATCACAGTAAATCTTAAAATTGACTTCTCCCTTTAGAGACACACTTGCCGCACGATAATTGCAAGTATATATCCTACTTGTTGTCCTCTAATAGCCACTCAGTTTTCTTTAACGATGGCTGCACTCTGAGTCTCTTCACTCAGAGAATTTCGAATGAAGGAATCCTTCATAGCTGCACATCTGTTTGCAATAGACGATAGAAGTGATGAAAGTAAAACTCTCGCACTGTATGCGGTAGGGAATCCAAATGCAAGAGCATCAGATGATCGGCAACCCACAACTAATAATAACAAATACAAAAACAAATAATAATAATAATAGAGTACTTTTCATAGAAAGAAACGAGCAGCACAATGAAAAGGCAATACATAACAAAAGAAGGGGTAAATGCATGTAAGGTCGGGGGTTCGATCCCCGGTGTAGCCACAGTAAGATTTGCACAGCCCTTGAGCAAGGCCCTTAACTGTGCATTGCTCCAGGGAAGGATTGTCTCCTGCTTAGTCTAATTAACTGTATGTCGCTCTGGATAAGAGCGTCTACCAAATGCCATTAATGTAATGTAATGTAATATAATGCAAATAAGTGGATGGAAAACAAGGAAATTGTACTGTAGGTAAAAGACATTAAAGAAGTGTGTTATTGGCCAAGACTATTTTAGCAACAATGCTGAAATGTGTTTTGGAGACTTCTGTAGATTTAGTGCATGCCTACACAGAAAATGTTACTTCACCACTTTGGATGTATTCACCCTTGGAATACACAAGAGCTTTGCTTCATCTGATAAGTTTTCATTGGCATTGGTTAGCATTTTGTCTGAAATGAAGCAACATATGAGTAGAGAACCGTTTTAAAAAAGTAACACGTGTTAGACAACACTGACGTGACATAAAAGTATGCGGAACTCTTACTCAATAGAGCTGAAAAAGCAAGGAAATTCACTCTTATGGTTACTAACTGTAAAGCAACTGTTTTTTGTCCAGAATACTGTATACTATGTAGCTGTGAGTCAGTGTCAAAGGAATTTCCATTTGCAAAGTTTTCACAGAAAGTTCAGGTTCAGTGCTACCTAACTGTGCATCAATTGCACACAGGGAGCTCTGCGGAGGCATGGTTAAGTACTGATGTGGCTTGATGGGCGGTGGGGGAGTGTTGGGACAAGTAGCTACGCACACAAACCCAACGCGTTGTTGTCAAACAAAAGCCCCTTGGGTACTCAAACACATGGTTTCCGCTTTGGCTTTGAATGACAAATAAAGGCCCAAAATGGCAACTTTCAAATGCTCCAACCAGTATATGAGTCATAGCTACTGCAGATGAGGGGAACGTCCCCTCAGTTTACAGCACCGTGCAGGATTTGGGAGGGTTTTGTTTATTTTGGTGCTGCAGATGAGTCATCACTGGAGGCAGTCAGGCATTTAAAGAATTTTAACCCCTTCCGTCTCTGCCTCGGGCCAAGCTCAGGGCAGACCGTGGGGCAGGGGGTTATGCAGATCCAACTGCAACCGTTTGGTCCACGGTCACAGGGCACCTGCCCCGCCGACCAGGCTGAACGCCTTTACACAAGAGCTAGAGGGGGGATACAAACAGGCCCTTCTACCAAGCAGTAAACAGCTTAATGCCTTTTAGCTTTCAGCCAGCACTCCATATATTTCATTATTGAGAGTTTTACTCTGGGGCATGGCCACTTGCAGAACTGCTGTGTATTTAAGTCTTTTGTTGTTGGTGAATAAGTAAACAGGCACCAATCACTGGGGACAGAATGTCGAAGATACTTCATTGTGTCAAGTCAATATGCTCCAAAGCTATGCAGTGAATTCTGGGAGACATATCACTAGGCAGAACAAGCACGAGACGTTAAAGCTGCGGACTGGCAACTTACATGACTGGTGTGTGAAGCAGACTTCCATATCAAGGGCAACATACAGTATATCGCTTGCCGTGTTTCAATGGACATCCAGATTACCAAGTATACCAGCTCTCTCTCGAAAAACATTCTGAATCTCAAGAGACTAACCTGGTTAAATAAAGGTGAAATAGAAAAAAATTACATGATTCAAATGGTCACCCCTCCTGCGATATTATACTGTACTTCAACTTTCTGGTTACAGAAGTCCAGTTCCTTCATCTGTACGGAAGAGACTGAACAACTGACTGAAGTACAGAGAGTGTTTTTGTTTGTGTGTGTGTGTGTGTGTGTGCACAAGAAACCAGAAAGTGTGATCATAGTTTATACAGATCGCTTGTAAGCGACACGGTGTAGAACAAAGAGTAAAAAAATTGTGCGAAATGCCATGCATACTGAGTGGCATTTCCTTGTGTCACAGTGAAACAATCTACCTCTGTATACTGAGCACAATGGTGGCACACATCACGCCAGAACAAAAAGCAAACGCCTCGACTACAAAAGAAATCAACATCATTTTTTAAACCAAAAAAAAACCTTCCTCACAATCAGAAAAATTCCTAGCAGAATGTGATTTTTGAGCGGCAGAGAGGTAAAAAAAAAAGACAAAAAAACAAAAAGGAGGGTGAATGACATCTGTCGAGAAAACATTCTGTGAAACTTCTTCAGAGCGAACGTTTCTAACGAAACGCGAACAAGAAAACAGCACCGTTCTTCGGAACCCCAGCGTGGTGCCTCGCTCCCCTTTTCTGTGCCGCAGTCGAATTTCGCGGGAGGAACGAAGGCACAAAGGTGACATTCTTTCAGCTTCTCAGCTCTACGGAGCGACAGCGCCTCCACCCCCTCCCTCCCTCCAGCGCTGGGGGGAAAAGCAGGGGGGGGGGGCAGCCCGCCGCGAGAGGCCCGGTCTGGCCGGCCCACTGCCGCCTCCGCCAAACAGCGTGGGTGGGTGGCCGCACGGAGGCCCAGGCGGAAAGGATCTCCGTCACTCGCCCCCAAAAAACATTTTTCCACAGTTAGCTCACATGCAGGCGGGGACGTGGGCCAGTAAACACCTCTCCCGAATCCTGCTCGGGTTCCAACGCTTCGCTGCTGGCTCCTCTCCCACCGCCCGCGCGCCCGCCCCCTTCCCACCCACGCACAAACGCCCCCTCCTTTCCTGCCGTCTGAGGCTAGAAAACCAGGGAAAAGTTCAACGACCTCTCTCAATATCAGCTGATCTTGCCAAGGCCTGGAGGAAGGAATGAGGGGAATGCATTGATGTGGGCATGAACAAAACCACTTTGTTCCGCACTGCACTGGGGATTGGGAAGGTGGCCACTGGATGGGGGAGGACACGGGAGAGAGAGAGAGAGGGAGAGAAAGAGGGGGAGAAAGAAAGAGAGAAGGAGAGAGAATCTGAGATATGAGCCTCCTCCCCCCATTCTTCACAAAACATCAAAGTGCTCACCGATACTTGCCTAACTACTGCATTGTTTAACGGTCACAAACACCATGCATTCTTGCAATTAATTACACATCTCGTGAGTTTACTTTAAAATGTAAAGTAACTTGACAACTTCAAAGAATTCAATATACAGTGAAATATGTACTGCCCACGTGAATTATAAACTATGTAAACACAGCATCAAAAGCAAGTTCTTTAGATACACACTAAATAAATAAAAAACTGTGGTATCTAAAGTAAATGCCTGTATACAGACAAAATACAGATAAAATTAAAATACCAATGTTTTTTATTTAAATGAAATGTCTTTATACAGACAAAACAGACAAAATACAGACAAAATAAAAGACCGGCATTTTGTCATTCTGGGACTGAATAAAGCTGTACTACCCATTTGTATCGATGTTTGTTTTGACGGCCATTTTTGTTTTGACAATAGTGCAAGGATGGTTCTGTCAACGAATCCGTGCCAGTGTTGACCTCACCCAGCAGTCCCACAAGGTGACGCATAATTGGCTGCTGCATCACCCAGGAATGGGAGGGTTTCACATGGCATAGCTTTTCATATCCCCCCTGCCAAGCCATTAAATTCCTATGGAGCTCCTATGGTTGATGCCTAACTTGGCAGCCGCGCTAAGCCTGCCATAGTGCACCGCTCAAAATAAAGCCGCCAAGTTGAGAGCCATCAGCATTCAAATCGTTTAAACATTGACCTTGTTTGAAGCATGTCTAATCACATCACAGCTTAGTATGAAGCAGGAAGTCGTAGCCTATGCTACGAGCAACGCAGAGCCCAGGCAGAGCAGTTTCACATAGGCTACATGGTTAGTTTCTTCGCATTTTGTGATAGACCCCTTTCATAACCGCAGACAACCTATAACTAGCTATCACATATTGTTGCGGCTTGTTACAGGTTAACAAACCATCGGTTTCCTGGAAGGATGACGACAAGCTTCAACAACTGGCGGTGCTTGATTCATCCCATGTTTAGTCACCGCCTTAATTGCTGTTGAATTCAGCGTTTGATTCTTGTCATGTGAAAGCATCTTAAGAGAGTCTGTTGAGCTGCATGTGAGGTGTCTTCCTCTGACTCATGTCTGTGCGAGCTGAATTTACAAACTGACATTACGTGCTTCACAGGGCAGAGCCTGCCTATCTGCACTCTCCTGCATCTACGCTGGAGGTTGCAATAAAAGCTACGCTGTATGCATTATTGGGCATTCCGTACAGAGGAAAAAAAACACAAACCGAACCTGAGGCTCTGTCTGCAAATGGAGGCCTGGGAGAAAGTGAAAAACAACCGACAAGCCAGCGTTTGAAGATTAAAAGGTACATTTGGTCATGCTACGATCAAATAAAACCAACATGAGAGCATTTACCTGGACACGAAAAGCCAAGAACAAGCCTTTTAAGAGCCACTGGCTTGGGGTGTGCTAGGCACTTCAAACCCTGCTCCTGCCTCGTGGCTTGTTTTTCAATAATTCCTCGATTGGCTTCCAGCACAAGCCGAATCTGCGGTACTGTCGGAGGTAAACTAATGAGGTCTAAGGATGACCCCACATGCCCTTAGGAAGGTAGAAGCAGGAAGGTAGAAAACTATGATCTCTGGGCTTGCAGTTCCAACCCAGCCACTGTTGTTTTCCACTGGATTCATTTTGTACCCTAGCTCCAGTTTTTACACCTGCGTGAAACATGCAAGCTCCGCTCTTAACAGATTAGTTTCAGTTGGATAGCACAAAAGTGAGATATAGTCACCCTCCACACGTGAAGTTCTCATTTCCATTCACTTCATTCTAATGGTTCTCATGCCATGACATAGTCAGAGAGGATTCTTATGGAAGAATGAAATAAATTGCCTGTTTTTCAGCAGCACTGAGGAGCAATGCAGGATATAGCAGAAAAGTAAGACACTTGAAAGAGGGGCACATATTTCTTTATCAAAGGAAAAATCTAACAAAGGATTTACTGTAAGAGGATGAACCTTATGATACTTTTTTATTTTTCGAATAAAATAATTACCATTATTTTTTGTGAATGTGAATACCCCTTTATTCATTTAGAAAATAAATATTGAGATTAGGTGAAGAATAAAAGAACATAAACATACTTTAATGTTGCTTATTGTGGGATGAAAACACATTTGAAATGTTCCTGTTGCCAGTCCATCACAAACAAAAGCACCTTCCCAAGGAAAAGCCTTACCATTCAGGGCAGACACAGAGCCCATTCACTGTACTGACGGGGTCTCCGTGATAAAACTTTGCTCTCAGGTACAGTAACCTTCTGTGAGTAAGTCTGAGAGCATCAACACAAAATCAACACAAATGCAATGCAAGTGACCTCATCCTCACACTCACAGTACAGGACACACATTTCTCTGGCAAGCTGTTCCGTTGCCAGCAGAATCTATTTACTTTACACTAGGATTTTCCCAATGTAGGACAATCACCAGATTATACTGCAAAGGAGGTAAAAATAGGCTACTTGAAAAAGAAAGGGATATTAAAATATTTAAAATGGAATGTTTTTTTCTCGCAATGACAAACTAAATACAATTCAACCTTACATATTTAATTCATATTTTCATATATGCCATAAAAAACTATTTTAAATAGGAAGGCAGAGTATGCAGCGAAGCTACCTCATTCCGCTGGGACACGAGCTGTGCTATTTTTAAACAAACAGGATGTTTCTGCTTGAATGAGAACGGACATTGTAAGGGTAGGGGTCACACACTTTAGCGACAACAAAATCCATGACTTTCCAGGACCGTGACAAAAATAGCATTAGCCTATCTATCGAGGGACACACATTTCCTGCTGTAACAGGTGCTAGGCAGACACTGTACAGTATGTGCTACCCACTGCCATTGCCATTTTGTTAAGGGAACTCAACTGTATCGCCTGCAGCATTTTGGGAATCATTATGATAATTGAAATGTAATTAGAGTGCCACGCCGGCTACCATTCGGAAAATGGAACCGCTACCATGACTAAAGTTCCCGTTCCAAAGTGGTAAAGCACTTCTATAAGGGTAAAAGACAAAAGCAGTGAATTTGAGAAGCCAACCAACATGAAATCATTTCTTAATGTCAGAAGATAAATGAACATCAAACAGTAAATTACCAAATTAATTAGCTATTGTCAAGGCCCAACTCCGCACCTTCAGTACCATGTGGGGAAATAATGGACTGTAACCTAAAGTAATTAACACCAAACCAAAGTCCAATATCAAAATACAAAAAATACAAAAATACAAAAATAAAAACCACTTGGGCTTAAAAGTATAACACAGACCTCTAAAAAGTCTTCTTAAAACAAAGCTTTTATCAAGTGTCTCTCCTTTACACTACAGAGGCCAGATGAACTCAGGTGCAGATAATTGTCAATCAGTTAATTAGCTGACACTGCGCATGCAGGAGCCAGCCACAGGCACTCAGACTCCAACACAGGGGAACGTAACACTACAAACATGCCGGAAACGGCAACAGCTGCAATTACTTCCTGGAATATATTTGACTTCTGTACTCATAGTTATACACTTTATTGCTTTCATTTAGATGTTGAATGATACATTAGTTTTAAAAAATGTGCATGTTCATTACAAAATGTCAGCTGGTGGCAATCAATTTTACATCGAGGAGTAAGCGTGACAAATAGAGACACTGACTCTCACTGAATGAGATCACTCTGCATAATAATAATAATATAATCATAATACAAATTGCATTGCTTTTAAATGATTAGATTGTAATAATAGTAATAATAGTAGTAGTAATAATAATAATAATAATAATAATAAATAAATAAATAAATAAATAAATAAATAAAGTAATAGTATTATTATTATTAACATTACAGAAATTTCCATCAATCAATATTGCTGTATATAATAAATGCAACTTTCCTCTATGCTTACAAACCTAGCTTTAATTATTTAATTAGAGGAAAGGAATTAATGAACAGTGTTTTCTGGCAGCAGAAGAACCTTAATTATTATTTTGTTCTCATTTAAAAAGGGGAATACCGAGGGGACTTTTATTTTCTGTGTCACGGACAAGGTGGTAAACAGAGAAGGTAACGTTCTACTAAACAGGGACTTTTCATCCATGTCATTTGCATTAGCGTCAAAACAGTTTGTTTTTTTCAGATGAAATCTAGTTTTGACTCTTAAAATAAATGAAAGCTGACATTTTAAGAACAACATCACTTTCAAAATGAGTTTTTCACATGTTGAATGTCACTAGCAGTAATAATGTTAATTATTTCTGACGCAAAGCACACACAAATTAATCATCAGTATGTAGCATTTTGAAGAAAACATGGAGGCACCTTATATTCAGGCCCAGCAGAATTAGTAGTAAAAATTTATTTTGGTCCTTATTAACCATTTTTACAGAATGAATGCACATCAAAATAATGGATACAAATATTGACCGAAAAGGTGTAGGCTAAAGCTTTAGCTTATTATACCTACCCTTTTTACATAACATTTTCTAATAGTCAACCCTTTCACTACTAGGTTTCCGCTGTACAAAAACAAAACATATCCCACAGGTGGGAAAATCTGTCTGAACCAATAGAAATGAACAGATGAGTGTGTGGCTCTTTGGTTCATTGTTCATTGTTGAGTTGATATTTCTGGTAAGCAGTCATGCAGCAGTTTTGGGATTTTTTTTCTTCCCATTGAATTGTGTAAAGCAGGGTGGAGGGGACTATTTTGATGCATAAAGGACAAACATCTCAGCAGGGAATGACAATGGTTCCTTCAGCAGACTCCATACCAGGAAAAGAGCAACAGACAGACTGGGCGTGTGAACATGATGCCCTGGAGGAGTCTGATGATGTCAGACACTAGGCTTTTAGCAGCACAGCCCTCTGGGTCTGTATAGCGTGGCTAGAAGTGCTGAAGAGGCTGACAGAAATATTGTCAAAGTTTTTGATTACTGTAACAGAGAAAGTAGTACTAATAAAGCCAGCTTTAAAAACCTACTGTACAATATTTGTTACCACCCAATACAAAAAACAGAAGGCTTTGACACAGAACAGAGTAATGCCATACACACACAGGGCATAGACCAGAGTAATACCATACAGACACATATGGCAAAGTACAGAGTAATACCATACACACACACAGGGCATAGACCAGAGTAATACCATAAAGACACATATGGTGAAGTACAGAGTAATACTATACACACACATATGGTAAAGTACAGAGTAATACCATACACACAGGGCATAGTACAGAGTAATTCCATACACACACACAGGGTATAGTACAGGGTAATGCCATACATACACACACACACACACACACACACACACACAGGGCATAGACCAGAGTAATACCGTACAGACACATATGGTAAAGTACAGAGTAATACCATACACACACAGGGTATAGTACAGGGTAATGCTATACAGCCAGAAAGAGCCTGGACACACACCCATTGTGTATTTTCAGCTCATGAGGCACGAGCAGAGACCCCCGGAGTGTGTTGCTATGCATCTCAGGGCCCTGCTGTTGATCCGTTTCCAGTCAGGGGGTGGCAGGGTCCCCCTTCGGGCTCCCTTAATACCAAATCATCCATCTGCTTCTGTAGCCCCGTCGAGATGTAATCCCCCCTTTCCCTGCGCCAACCGCCCTCCCCACCACATCAATCGTTCCGACAGGGTTTCTCCAAAGCCCCGCCCCTCACCCGCCAATTACGCTCCCATCTGCGGGTGCTGGCAGTCCACAGCTACTCAGGCCCTCGGGCTTCTGATGTGGTCTGGATTTCATTTAGCCCATTGCGTATAAATTGAGTTTCGCCCATTTGCCACTGCTACAGACAGCCCCCAATTCTGTTAACTAATCTCCAGATTAAAACAAACAGAGCAAAATGAATGTACAGTTAATTATTGATGCAGCTTTCAGGTTACCAACCAACACAAGTAGAGGCTGCTATTTTGGAAACCCACTCACTTGATTCACTTGTAAAATTCAACGTAGTGGTAAAGATCACTCGTGTTGAAATGCATTCATTTGGAGTCTTTATACTTTTCTCTATTGTCGTATTTTATTTTCCATGTTTTGACTCTCAGAGCTCTTCTACAGTTGCGATGACTCTTTCAATGATTTCATATTGACATGTTTCTACAGTTAAAGAGATTTTCCCTTGAAAGTTTTCATTTTATGAAGTTGGTTATGAAGTTAGTTGGTGTGATGTTACCTAGCAACAAGGCAAGACAAGAAACACAAGGCTGTGCAGCAATTAAGATCTTTCCTTTAAAGGAACTACTTTTGACTTCTCTCTGTGATTCTTTTGCTAGTGCAAATGTCAGAAGTGTTAAGTTTCAGAGTCAAAGAACCAGTCGATTAACAATTCCAGTGCAATGTTTATCACCGCAGTGAACCATGTCTAGCTATATCTGCATTTAATTTTCCAAATTAGCCAAAACAAAAACAAAAGCGGAAAAAAAACCTGAATGATGGCATCATTTATTTTTACAAGTTAACAGTTTTCCTAATATTACTTGTTACTGTTTTGTAATTAAAGATTAATTCATTTAATAACAAATGCAATTAGGGAAATTCATTTTGGTGATTACTGAACTTGCCAAACTGTGATGTTAAAAACATGAGTCTCACACTCTGAACTTAAGCTGAGGATACATGTAGGAGAATCCAGGATTGAAGTCGAGTGATATTTTAAATGTATAAACATCATTCACATGATACAAAAGTCTTCAGTAGAGGTGACAAAAGTTGGCAACACTACTCGCAAGGCAGGGTAGCTGGGAAATCCAGTGAGCGGTGTACATAAGAACCCTCCTAACTACAGTGCTAGGCAAAGATGCTACAATGTAGCAAGGCTAATCTCCATCACCATCAACTGTTAAATAAGGTGCTTTTCTTCTGCGGGCAGCTTTCCGAATGGGTCTGAGAGAGGGTGTCGGTATAGCGACTTCCCCCAAAGTTCCAAATGTGGGTAATGGTAACTGACGCTACCTGGTAGCATGCTGTAGCATCATGCTTTTGACACTTTCATCTCCCAGGTATTGCTTTCCCTGAACTTCAAACCTCATCAGCAATCATCAAACGTGCCTTCTGAGCTAAGGAGGAGGGGGTGAGACAGGGCAGGAATCCAAGCTGCCAACTTCCTCCACCTGTTTGTAGACTTAAAAGGGGCTCGGTGCTTATCAATCCTGATGTTTTCACAGGATTGCCAGTTGAATCCTAACCACCACCAGCCCCCCTGCTACCCCACCTCCTCACCCCAGAACTTCTGTCTGACAGGAATACATATGTTGTAACAAGGGAAAATGAAATCATTTTTTCACAGTTACACTACTGTACAGTAAAATGGTGTTCCGGAAAGTGTCTGCAATGAATGTCCCCAGCTGTTGGGCAGATCGAGAAGAAATGTATTCCTTGAGAACCCGTGCCGTGAGTTACCCCCCGGGGATATTGCCAAAAAAGAGGCCCTGTAGCACCCCACACAGGACTCCCTGTTGCAAAGTGACCACAGCATGACCGTAGCGAGTGTTGTGTCCACAAGGCTCCGTGCCTATGATACAATTGGGGGTATTGTTACGATAATACCCCTGGTGCCTGCAGAGTGTCTGTGCATTGGGTAGGGCGGCACGGAACAAGTAATGGCACTGCATACTGGCCCCAGCGTAATCCTGGAAATCCCAAAGGGCAGGCGCTGGCCAGTGGGAGTCTCAGCTGCCCCAGCATCCTAAAAAGCCATTCATCCCAAACGCTGGCCAGCCTGCCTTTCTCTCTCTCGAATTTAATCCGTTCGAAAGCAACGTAATACATTTTGCATCTCCGCACCAGCTGCAGGGCCCCTTCTGTAAGATTCACAGCAATACGCGCTAATCTCAAAATTTCCATTTCATCACCAGCTTTTAACCATAAAACAGCCCTGCAGCCATAACCACCCTGCTGCTTTCACTCCCCAAGGCATTTGTTGTTAGCGTAAGTGAGGCTGGGCCTGGTTAGCACGTGGTTGGGAGACCTGGGAAAACTATGTTGCTCCTGAGAGCTGTTCAGGGTTGACAGAGCAGTGGGGGGTAGACTTCCACCTGGATTGAGCAGAAAGTGGGAGATATGACCATCTTTGGAATGAGGGAACACAGCGAGGTGCTGGCACACTGCTGACACTTTTATGAGTGTATACAATAGCTTATCCTGCACCTTGTCAATCTAGTTATGCTCCAATAGCCAACTGGCAAAGGTTTGTCTGTCTGTGCTAGATACAGTACTAGTAGTATCTAGCTTTTAGGTACAATAAGCATTAGGTAAATTCTAGTGATATGAAAAGGCAAGCACTGCTGAGCTGAATGGCCTGGCCTCCTCATTATGCTTTGTTACAGCCATGTTTCTATGTTTCTCACAGATATAGGTGAATATCCTTTTACAAAACAGTTGATGGCTCACTGTGGTTGGTTAACCAGAGTTGCTCCATCAAACTATTCAGCTCTTCGTGATCCTTATAAAGGAAATGCATTATTATTGTTGTTAGTGCTATCATCATCATTGCTGTCTGTACCAGACAATAGCCCTGAGCAAGACGAGACTTTCTTGCTGATTTTGCATTCCCCGGAGATGGAGTGATGGCGATCTGTCACACGGTATGCCAGCAAAGCTGACCTGAGTGACTGCTCGTCTTGGCAGTTTTCACACAAAAAATGTGAACATTTCCACTAACAGGCGGAGAGGATTGGCAGAACGAGTCGATGACAGCGCGGCTTCGAAGGAAATCTCCTGTCCGACACATCATTACCCAGCAGCCCCGGAGCCCTGCGCGCGGGAGCACTGCGGGGCATAGCCAAGCCATCGACACAGCTGTCCAGGCAGATGAGGAAAGTTTCCAATTCGGCAACTGCTTGCCTACCTTCACCACCCTCCCTCACTCTGCTGCATCCAAGAGCTTGACTGTATATCCACTGACCTTATTTGAATGCAGTCCAAATCATTTATACTCATGCTTTACTGCATTTCCTCGCCTACCAATTAAAGGGTAGAATGTTCAGATTTTTTGGGTGAGGTTGTCAAGGTGTCAACGATTCCCGACAGAGGGCTATACATACCATGTGGGAAGGCAGACAACGTCGTGTGGTGCCTCTTTTTCCATACACACACAGCCAGTTTTGCGTCTCACCTTCAGTCCGAAGGACATAATAACGTATTCATAAATGCCGCAGAAAATAACCGCCTCACTGGGAGCGCTCCTATATTTAGAAGCCTCTCACATGTCCTCCGCATTTTCCACAGCCAGGGGCTGACACCTGACACCTCGCCCGGGCGTCCCTCAGGTGAGGGGCGTGCGGACGTATGCTACTCCACGTTCACCTCCAGGGCTCTGAGTGGCAGGAGGAGGGAGAACGGCAATCTGCCCCTTTTCAGAGCGAAGTCCACTTGGCGAATCCCTCCGATGAATTATTCATCTCACGTTAAATGTGTCCTTTGCTTTGTGACACCGGAGAAAGAGCTGTCGTTTTTTCGCGTCGGGCTGAGGTGTCACGCATCCAAAAGCAAGGTGCAGATTAACAAAGAGCAATCATAATAAGAAAAAGATAGTCGCACACTCTATAGTGCTCCCAAGTAATTTATTGCAAAAAAAATGACAACATGCTGGGTGTATCCACTCAAGCACTGTCGGGCCTGTAATCTCATTTTCAGCCAAAATTCTGCCAGATACAAAGGTATGACGGAAGGTATTTTGTTACAACAGCATTGCTGCACTGCATACACTCACAGCAGCTACCACAGCTTAAAACAAAACAGAAAGACCCATTAAAAAGGGGAATTTGACCTGATGTTGACTCAAAATTTAATTATGCAAGACGCTTTAACTGTTCACACATGCTCCCTCCCTTACACCTTCACAATGTGCACACACTCATTTGTTCACTCACTAACTCATTCACTTATTAACACATGACGTACAACACAGATAAATCTTTGCAGCACTTGTCCAACACTAATTTCACTTGTGGCACATCCATGATTGCAGATAAAACTTTGCAGGTTGGTTTTTTTTGGCTCTGAGAACTGCTTGAGAGAGAAGAAATTGCGTCAAAGGAATCAACATTTAAACATGGCTACTGTACTTGCATAATACTGTACTTACTGTACAAACACCCTTCCTTTACTCAATACTTACTGGGTCAACAATGGCAGGGACAGCACTCTCAATGAAAAGTGCATACAGACCCAAACCTTATCACTCCTCATGCAGAGCACTTTGGGTACACGTGTTGGGATTAATCCACTTGAGCACAGACCAGCAGCCTGCAGGTACAGTATAACTGAGCAGTCCTGCTATCGGGTAGATTTTTGGTCAGGAAATGCTGGTGGATTACGGGAGGGCTTGAGAGGGCTTGAGAAATCTTTTTAATTATTTGCTGTACATGCAATTCAAGATTCAATTGAACATGGCACTGGCTAATCTACACTGCCGTAGTGACTGTCTGCATGCTGTTTCATAATTCTATGTATGAACATATGTTGGACCATATTTAAATAAGCACGGTTAACTGTGCAGTAGGAAAATGAATTTTATATTAAGTGGGTCACAGGGTCTGAATTTTTGGGAACCAATGAGGTTAAGGACCTCAGTAAGGCCTGCTAGCCAGCTTTCTCAGAACTCTTTGACATGGCCAGAGCAGGGCCCACTTAGAATAGTAACTCCTATCTATGTTCACAGCCCTTACAGTACCAGAACAGATATTTCTCAAACCACTGGGGGTTGCCCTAAATGCCAAGATACAACAGCTTAGAACAGGGTGGGGTCACAAAATGAAATGCCTGTCACATTCTCAAATGTCTTAGTGCCTGATGTACACCTTCACACAAATGAAAAAAACTAAACCTAGGGTACTTGAGGGCCATACACTTTCCAAACACTCATAGATGAAACCATTTTGAAATGCACCAATCTTTCCTCGGTGGTCACCAAGAAAAGGAAGAGTGCCCTCCTCAAATGGATAATGGAGAAAAGAGTGCATGAGATGTCTTAACCTGCTACCTGAAATAATTTGTTTTTTCCCTTCCTCACCTCTGTATCAGTTCCGACTTGTTAAGTTGTTAAGAATTTATTTATCTGCTATCATTGAATTAGCTGGAATAAAAAGCTGAAACTAAGGCCACCTCTCCAAAGTGTAAGTGGATTAATTAGGAAACAAAGTCACCTCCAGCTTTGTGTCGACAAATGATGCTAATGGAACATATGCCTCCACAACAGCACATTTTCACTGTTTATAAAGTGCTGTCTTGTCAGGTCACAGCTTTTTATCATTCTTAGCATCCAGAATAAACACGGAAAAAAATGTCTCTATAAATCTGCCTCTGACAAAACAAAACAGGAAACATGGCTAAGTCTGCTTTTATCCAAGAATATGAATAATTTATTATGCAGCAAAACTATCTTATGAGCCTAAAACACATAATTATTAGTGGGCTTATCTTGGCTTTGATTCTGCCTATGCTATAACGATATCTCTTTAACAGCTGCTTGGAGAGTCAAATCATAGTTTTAGCATTCTGCACCAGTAAAGACCGCAATTCTCGGGTGGAGCGGTACTCCTTTACCCTCTGCTCTGCTCTCCATATTAAATAAAAAGGAAGAGCACGCAGAATGCTAAGCACTCGCTCACAGAGGCATCTTTTACTACGAGGGAAAGCAAAGTGGTTTCCACTTTCATATTACGATACACCTGCGGTCCCAAGTCCTTGGTCCTGGAGAAGTGTGGCTTCTGTTGGTGTTTGCTTCCACCTTAAGATTGCCGACCAATTTAGACACCTGCTGCAGAGCAGAGTTTAAATGAGTAATATAAAATTTTAGCTGATCAATTAAGAGGTGAATGAAGACCAGCACACCATGTAGACATGCAGGTCTCGGGTTGGGGACTCATGCGGTACTGAAGCCTTTATGAGCCGGTGCAAGAGCATAGGAACCCAGAAATCCCAGGTTAGCTTCCCACGCAAGGAACATTGGCTTTGCACACTTGAGCACAGCACTTAACTCAAGGACGCTTTGGTATAACCTTCATGTATGGATTCTGTGAAATAAACGGATAGCAAAATAAACCGTACATACATTCTGAATTCTGAACGGATAGTGCAAAAGAGTGTGAACATAATTAGTTTGTCTGTTAAGCAAATGTATCTTTTCATTCTGAAGGTGAACTACACACTAAGTTTACGCAATTATGTCATACCCCCGTTTAAACAAATTAATTCCGAGAAAAACCGCATGCGGGCCAAGGTGGTAAGATGGACCCCGGTTTTCTGGGTCCGAGGCCAAGTCAGTTTGTCTCCCTCATTCCTCGACAGAAGGCAGCGAGTAGCTTGTAAGAGGGCACAGGAGGCTGCTCTGAATGCATGAAGGAGGTGCATTCATGTTCGGGGAAGAGGATGAGACAGGACGGGCCCCGGCTCTGGCTGGACCGCCGCTAGGAAATGTTTTTGAGATTCCGGGCCCCGCAGTGCTCGAGTGTAAATAGAGCGGCAGATGGTGAGCGACAGACTCAGTCTTGGCCTGGAGGTACCGGAGGGGGGAAACTTGGCCGGGTCACCCCACCGCTCCAAAAAGCTCTTTGTGCAAGCGGCGGAGGGGGCCCTGCGAGGCAGAACCCCTGTCCAAAAACGCCCAAGCCTTTGCCTCTCCAAAAAAGGACACCCAGGATGCACCGGTTCGGTGGTCCTGCATAACCCCCCCCCCCCAGTCATTCAAGCGTACACGCTCAGCAGAAGGGCCTGCTGGCATACCATTCATTTATGAGAAACGCATTTATGAGAAAAGATATTTCTCGTTTTATAGAGATCGTCTTACTTAGTCATCTAGAGGCAATTCTAAATGTCATAGGCATAGTGATGTTAACAGCAATGCATTTTCTATTTTAATACCCTGGTTTAACGTTATTGACATTCGAGTGAGGTAATGACTAAAAAATTATTTGAATGCGTAACTGAAATGAAGGACTTTGTTCTTATCATCTCATGGCCCATGTAAAGAAAGAAGGTCAATTGCACTCATGTGTAATGTGGCACAAATAAAAAAGGAAATATTGACAAATTTAAGCAGCATAGACACAACACAGGGCAAAATGCACCACAACTATAATTTGTTGACTACAAAGGTAGGCAGATTACTGTGATCACAAAGGAGCAGACCTCAGAACTGAACAGACTGTTAATGCTTGAAAATAAACAAATGTAAAAGGAGGACAAAAAAGAGATACACATGCAAAAAAAAATTGGCAGTGAGTTGGCTTTAGATGCCGACAGCATCTGAAGGCAATAGGCAATCCATACCCGACGCCCAGACAAATTCCATTAACTGGCCCCCAAACCTGCCCACATTCCCTCCCACGCTCTCATAAAGACCTCAGCCGCCTGAAGCAGACTTGCTTTAGCATGTCTCTGTGTCTATGTATGTCTGTGTGTGGGTACAGTATGTGTGTGTGTGTGTTTAGTGTGACTGTATGTGTGTGTGTCTGTGTGTGTGTGTAAGAAAGGGTGAGAGAGAGAGAGAGAGAGAGAGATAGAGAGAGCGAGAGACAGAGACGGTATGCAAGTCTCTGTCAGTGCTCGAGGGGTAGGGAAGCAGATTTGCTGTAAAGTGCTCCAGTATCGGTTGCCAGGGCCGACGACTTTGTGTGGGTGGTTAAATCACTGTTGTCGACCGTGGCCCCCACGCCACCCTGAAAGACCTTTTTTTCACAAAACAAAATCGGATTTCCCTTTTGTGACAAGAGAGGCAAGAGGAATGAAAGCACCTCTTAAATATTTGACGGAGCGCTGCATGTTTCTGCCTATGAAACGGGACACGTGGGAGTATGCTGTCACTTTGCTGGTAAAACATGTACGGTGACACCGGTATGATATTGTGTATCTTTGCCTCCGATCTGTCTCTTCAGTCAGGGAGAAAAGGATAAGCTGCCCCTGAATAATTGCTGGGAAAGGGGTCGGAGTAGAATATAGCTGGTGGCATTGTGACTGGCACCCCTGAATATGATGCATTGCAGCACAGTCCAGCCATGAGAGAGGGGACACTGTATCCTACAGTTCTCTGGGATTCAAGTGTCCCTTTTGACCTTCTCCTCTAGGGGTTGATGGGATATGAATGCACTAGCCTTCAACACAGGGAGCGTTATCCTACCAAATGCTCACAGAAGATAAACGACTTGTTTCTCAAATGCGCAATCCGCATAACAGTCTCTATGGCAAACAACGTTCACACACAAAATGGGACTCTAAAGAACATATTTTTATCTTCGTTCAGCTGTTGCCAAAATCTGTGGGATTTCTATGCGACACTGTCTTTTCAATAAATCATCGTCGCCTCTGTTAAATTTGCCTTGATGTCGGTGCTCAGTGCAAAGGAATTGTCACAGATGTCTTCACAGAGCACAGTACAGGAAAAGAACGAGCGTTAAAACAGACATGACTTCAAAAACGACTGGAAAAGGAAGAGCAATTACAGTGACAACAGAGAACAAATTAGACTGACAGCATTATAGAAGAGAGAGATGCATTTATGTTATGCCAGATCGAGAACAAAGAGATGTCCTGATGCAACACCACAAAATTATATGTAGTAACTGGTATCAACGTTCGAGTTTGGCTCTCGCAAGGACAAAAACAAAACCCCAAAAACACCACCGCCAAAGGGCCTGTTGAGTAATGTCGTTGTAACGCTTTACTTCAGAAGAAAGCAGTTGAAATACTGCGGCTGTCTAGTAAGATAAAGCCAGTGGTAGGATCACTGTAACTGGGCCAGAACTTTCCCAGATCATGGGGCCATTTTACCCCTTCAATCCCATCAGGCAAATAGTCTCTCACGAAGCAAACTGCATTAGCTATACCATCATCATCAGGCAAATACTCTCTCATGAAGCAAACTGCATTAGCTATACCTTCATCATCAGGCAAATAGTCTCTCATGAAGCAAACTGCATCAGCTATACCTTCATCATCAGGCAACATCCTTTTGTTGTAAAACTCAACTCCCCCCCCCCCCCACCTTCCACCCCACCCACCACCACCAACCCAAATCAGCCTGGCCTTTGTCCATCCATGTGAAAAAAAATAAAAACATACATTCAGTACTGGCACATCAGTTTAGATTAAGATTTAAATAAGCGTGGGCAGATTAAAAATATCTACAATTTCATAATGGGCAAATCTTCCCATGCTGAACAATAAACAATAGCCCTATTCAGCTCAGCAGCTGATCAGGGGCCTTGTATGCTATGATGCAGTCTGTCATCTCCGCTGTAATAACCATCCACTGTCACGGCACCCGTATCGCATCACCGTATCATACCATGCCACAGCGAGTGGGGGCGGGGGGGGGTATCCTGAGAAACAAGGAGGAGGATTGCTCCGGACAACTTTCTCAAAAAATCGATAAATCGCAGACAAATGCCTTACGGTATACAAACAGAGACCACTGCAAATCTGACGGGAGATTTACTGACTGGGTAAAAAAGGAAAGCACCCACACACAAAAAATTCCCTCATTGCTTTAGGGTAATTGTTGTATACTGTTTTTCTGACTCAGAAGTGTTTTGATGAGTAAGACTGAGAAGCAGAAATAGAGAAGGCACGTTTGTTTGGATGAGATACCCGGAGAGTCTCTGGTTGGCTCAGCTGTGCGTCGTGTTGTTCACAGCTTGGCTGAATCCCTCTGCAAACAAGACTAGTTTCAGCCGTAGCATGCCCATGATAAAATAAAACCGTCTCTTTCAGAAAACAGGGCCAGAGGAAGGAGGCCCCTTTTATGTGAGCGGCACATTGGACAGTTTCATCAGACAGATGTTCGAATTTCCCCTTTGGTTCGGTTCCCCCAAACAGGCCCCATCCGTCCTTTCTTCAAGGTTTCCCACGGTCACAGATCCTTCAGTCGTAACAGTGAGGTGGGGTTTCACCGCACAGTCCAGACCTGTTTCTGTGTGCCTGACAGAGCTTGGGTCACATCCAGCGGGCTTCCACACACGCCAGCACGCGGCCCACGCACCATTTCACTGCAGAGAAACGGGGCGGCATCCACACCCACTCCCACACCCACTCGAAGCTACAGTGGAAAGGGCTCGAGTCGGGGGCGAACAGGGACAGCCACTCAGGGCCTCGTGAGCAGCCACTCCCTGCAAGCTGCCGTACAAACAGGGCGTAGATGTTTATCAGCGCAGCTGCCACCTACACACCCTGCCCCCACACCACCCCCAACACCACTTTCCAGGTAAGCGCAGCGCAGCCACTTTCAACCCGAAAGCGGCAAAAGGGTGTTTACAAACATCACTCCTGTGACCCGTCTGCCCCGAAAACTGACCCAGGCCCACTCCACCCACTCCTCCAAATGTCAAATCTCTCTCCTCTCCACCTCCTCCCCCACCCCATGAGGAGCTGCCCTTCAATGGCTTTACATGAAGGGCTTCTTGTATAAACCAGGCTCAGCTTACACCAAAGCCACTCCACGTTCAACAGAGAAGATGCCACTTTTACTCCATACCACTATTCTTCACTCCACACACTTCTGACAGGCCCTCTCTGTGTGTCTCTCACTGCCCTCTCTGACAGTGAGGAGAGCAACTGCAAAGCACAGCGCAGCTTTGTGTAAAGTCTTCTTAAAATAAAAAATGAAAAAATCCAAAATGCACTCACTCCATCGCCCTCTCTTAACCACCCATCCTCCTTTCCCTTGCTTGTGCTCAGTTTCTATCCCTCTCTCCTCCTCACCTCTCACTCTCTCGGGGGCATTTGTCTTGTGACTTTAGTGTCGGATTCGCTTTCATGTACAGCCTCACTTGAAAGGCTCATGTGGGAGAACGAATACCTGTGCTGACTGTTTCCGAAGCTTCTCCTCTTCCTGAGTGCTCCTCACTGCCACACTAAGCACACATTCTCTCTTTTTCTCTCACATACACACACACGCACTCACGCACACGCGCTCACACACACACAAAATCAATAAAATGAAAAGATAAAAGCCTTAAGAAAATTTTTTCAAACCGCTGACATAATTGATGTTCTATCATAATTAGTTAACCTGCCCCTAATCGCCACAGAACAGCATGTGGTATAGTGGCTGAGGCACTTGTGTTGTAAGTTCAAATCCCCACTGCTTTAAAATCCAACTCTGTTCTACCCTCAAGCAAGGCATGCAACCTGAACCGTTTCAGCGCATATATTGAGGCTAAGGAATGGATAATAAGCCAAGTTTTCCCAAGAGGAGGCCATCTCCAATGTAAGTAAGATTTCCTGTCTGCCTCTGCATATTTGAATCATTCTAGTGCAGACTGGTGTCATCTGCTGAAACCATATCCCCAATTAGATCCCAATCAGCAAGCAATGCGTTTAATCGAAAGCGCCCACCACCATAAAATACTACTATTAAGCCTTACGGTAGTCATAGTAGTACACAAATAAGAACAGACCAGAGACAAAGGCCGTAGCATCACAACCAAATATTCGACCTGTCATATTGGATCCAGCATGTGCAAATCTCTGGGTTTCACCTGCTTGTATTTGCATAAGACCCTGGAATGCAGCCAGGAACCCATCAGTCATCTGAAAACAGGAGTCGCGGGCTTCAGCCCGACGAAAGAGGTGTCGTGCCGTGTGCTCTGTAGTCATCAGCCCATGGATACCGGGCAGCCGGCCGCAACATGGGAACGTTCGACCAACTGTACGACAACGTTACCGTCCGCAGCGTCCGGCCGCCGTCAGAGAGAGTGGGGCCTGTCGTGGCACCCTACTCAATGATACCAAAAAAGGTAAGCCCTGAGAGGTCCGAAACCTGCGTCTGTCCGGATCGGTGGGGGTTGATCCATGAACACAGTTGTGGAGATAATTGAACATTCTAGCCCAAGTTCAGCACCAAATTATTTGAAAAGAAGAGCATGGGAGAGGGAGTGAGTGAGAGGAGAGTACACGAGAGTACAGCAGTCATTCTGTATGCACTGGCTCGGAAGGTCCAGGTAGGGTAACTCTTTCACTTTCACTGTCAGCGTTGCGTTACCTCAGAAGCCATGCAGCACACAACTGAGAATATACAAGTTCAAATGCCGGTGAAAAAATGAACAGGCCATCCCCTCGACAGGACACGCCTCTTTCAGTTGGGTGTTCTTTTTTGTTTGTTTTTGTGTTTTTTAATAATCAGTTTCCTGTATTCTGATTGGTTCTAGTAGACTGAGCCACTGGACTAACATCAACAGTCATTGTAGGTTCATTGTACTGGAATGTTAATGACCTAACCAGGCAAAGCAACAGAGTAAGGGTCACCACCAATGAGATTTAACCCCTTAAGTCTCACTGGGCCGATGAGGGTTTTTTTTACCTTCATTAATTTTTTCAGACTGCAATTTTCAATCACTATGGTAACAGGATATACCCTTTGAAAGCGTTAAATCTCACGGTTCTATCTTAATAACCTATTGTAACATGCCATTGCTTTAGTGACAACAGTTCCTTATTTTGTAACATGGGTGGTAAAACAAGTGTGGGGCGACCTCACCTTCTCTGCATTTGGGAATTCCACATACTTTACATTGCAAGAAATAAGGTCATGTCAGTATCCAGCGAGCCAAATGCATAATAGTTTCTCATTCTAAAAATGTACTAACTTGGATAAACATTGATAGAATGACCATTGTTTACTTGGAATTTCTCTGGAGGAATTATTTAGTTTCCAGGTGTCCTTTTGGAGCCTCCAAATGTCCTTTTTGGAAAACTGCCCAGACATAGATTAGAAGAAACAATGCAGAATGCTCATTTTTGGAGATATTGTCCTCAGATTTGAAAGGGGATTTGGCCAGTGTTGTGACTGTGGCTCCATTGTGTTTCTAACCGTACAAGCCACAGCTACAATAATCTGTATCCAGTCAAAAACAGAAAATCTTTTCAGTGAGAAATAAATATTCCACTTTCACTGTGTTTGAGCTCCTGTAAGTTTGTTTTAGTAATATTTGGTGTAATTATCTTGTAAAACAAATCCCAAAGGGTTACCTTTCAGAAGACACCAGGATTATGCCTATAGTCAAAAGGGCTCAAGAATAGTAACTATTTTATTTTGGGTATGTCATTTTTAAGCTTGTGCCAAGCAAAGGGGCAAAACATGTGCATTGTGATAATCGCTTTTTATATAAAGTTATCATGGTGTAGCAACCTAATTTCAGACTGAAAGACAATGAGGTCGCACCTACTGTATACTGAGACATACCGCATGTTCCAGCCATAAAGTTCTGTCCAGCAGTCTATATTCTTATCTGCAAAATAATATATATTCATTTATTTTTTAAATGGAAATAAATAATCAAAATTAATAATTTTGGAATCATTAAGTTTTCCGCCCTGAGATAGACTGGGACCTGTCCAGGGTGTATTCCTGCCTTTCGCCCAATGTATGCTGGGATAGGCTCCAGCCCCCCCTGCGACCCTGATCAGGATAAGCGGGTTCAGATAATGGATGGATGGATGGATGAAGTTTTCCACAGTTTCGTAGCATCATAGACTGCAGCCAGACCTATTGCTTTTTAAGCCTCTCATTTTCCCAATGATTGGAGCATCGGTGGTGACAATGAGTCTAATAACGCTGATGCAGTTTCATAACCAAAGTTATGCAAAATTAAAGTTTATCTGAATTGAATGAATGGATGGATGAATTCATCTTTATCTGTCTATCTTACTGTAGCAATACCTAATACATATATTTTTAAAACAGCTCATTGGACTTCGCCAAAACAGACAAAAGATGTGCAAGACCTGAATTGTATCCAAATAGGCCTACATGAACATTCATGAGGAAACAAACTGCTTAATCCCTGAGTTGAAATAGGTGTTGAATGAATGGTGTAGGCTAAATCAAAATCTCTTTTGGGCATACTGGTTAGCTGTAAGCCAGGGGGGAGGTCACTGATAACTATAAACCCCTCACCGAGACGCTGCTAAGTCATGTAGGCTATTCTACACAGACGTCTAATTATTCTTGGGCATTATCCCTGCCTTAATGAATCACATTAATTCAAAAGGAAGAATAATCACAAAGGATTAATCGAGGGGAAAGGAAACACTTTACAGGCAAAAAAGGGTAACCATCTGACCAGTTCTTGGTCATAGTAGAGATTAACTCATTACTTATAAATGAGATCTTGTTTTCCCCCTGCTGTGAAAAGTGCTTTTACACTAGACTGAAAAAAACACAATAAAGTTCACAGTGCTAACAAAGACCGGCAATTTCCAAACACTGAGCTGTTGTCTGATCCATATTTAGACTTAGCCAACCGGTACACTCAGCAAAGGCAGTTAAAATACACAGAGGTATCTTATGAGTGAACCAACTTTATTGTGGAAAAACAGATACTTACTGATGAGGTAGCACCCAAACCATATTTATTTGATGATACAACACTGACTTTCAAAAGAAAGAGAGATCGTGTAGATCTATGAATATCACAGAGAAGAACAGGCTGTTCCTAAGGATGCTATCTAGGAAACTAATCAGATAATTTAGCTAACAATAAGGAATGGTCATCTTGTTGTAGAAATGGCTCAGGAAATGAGATGGAATGGAAAGGATGGAAAACACAAGGCCAGTATACAGTCGGTTCAGAATAATTTATTCTTATGCTATACTAGCATCACGGGGCCCTATGACTGCATGCAGAAGGCTTCCTGTTGCTTTCTGAGTTTCTTTCTAATAGGCAGTGTGTGTTCCGTTTAATCAATGGTACTGTACAAAATTTGGGTGAGCATGATACGTGTGTGTGGACTTTGGTCTTCTTTCAGGCTAACGGTGCAATCCTGTATCTGGGGGTTGTTGTTGTTCAATTTTGGTCATTCATGATTATTGGCTTTCCAGGATCTTTCTGATGCCCTTTGCTCAGGTGCCTTCTGCTCTGTTCTGCCACATCAGTATCAACACATAAAACTGACCATGCTGTCTGGAAATGGCGCTTTGCACCTCTGTACCTGGTACGGTCAGGTGCTTTGCCTGGCCGCCCACTGCCTTTGGGGCTATTGAACAGCTTGAACATTTTCTCTGACCTTGGCAATTTTCCATTTCCTATTCTTGGGAGGAAGCAGTTCTCATCCTACCCCACTGCAGCTTTGAGGCATAAGCCTCAGTTCCTCAATCCAACAGAGCTTTTTAGACTGACAAACCGATGCCATAGTCACCTGGTGCAATTTGTTCTCTCCACACAGAGCCAAGATGTCAGACTGCAAGCCATTGCACCCTAAGACAGCTTCATGACAAAGGATTGAAATGCAGCAATGTTTTGCGTAAACAGGGTCTACAGACAAGCCCTGTAAAATGTGAAATTGTGTGCATTTTAAGTGATACACTAAAAATGATCAATATGAGGATCAAACAATGAATCAAGATTTTTTAAAATGAATAAAACATGATTCACAGATTCAGAGAAATGCCATTCCCCATTACTAAAGACACAAATGGCAGCTTTGTCAGGGTGTGAAAAGTTTGCCGTTCATGAACCTCTTTGCCTAGTGCAACCTGTAGATGCCAATGACGTAATGCATAACAGCCTTTTAAAATATTTGGAGTATGAATCACTGGAAAGAGAAATGCAAGCCACAACTGTAGGTTAATTTTGGTGTGTGTGTGTGTGTGTGTGTGTGTGGGTGTGTGCTTGTGTGTGTGACAAATCGGAGGTATGTGACAATCACTCACATACCTCCAACTTCTGAATTTGAAAGAAATTGAATATGTCAAACAGGTCTCACAATCATTGTCCATTATTTACACATACGAATCATCTTATCTTGTTGAAGGGTAGACCCTCTTTGTGCAAAGTGTGCAGATATTAATTATGGCACAATTTGTCACAATCAGAACGTTTGCTGGCTTTTCTGCTGTAAGGCAGGCAGGTGTCTAATATCGATAGCGTCTACTGAGAGCCCCACGTGACTCGGGAGACCTTAGGGAGGAGTGACAGTTGAACTGGAACCCCATTGGTTGGAATAGGCGCAGCTCACATTGCAATGGGGAATTCTGAGATTTGATGTCATAGATTGCAGTAACTTCTCATACTGCAGGCTATTCTCGACAGAGCTAGGATATACTGACAATAGTCTAGCACTGACCAATACAACGACCCTGTATTATTTCATATACAGTAGCCTGACGGAAGTGACAATGCAATTGCTCATAACATACCCAGCCTCCATTCTCCTGAATCCAGATCTGAAGGGGTCCATTTAGATACTCCGCCATCCAGTGTGCAATGTTATCGACCTGGGACGTCATCTCGCGGTTCACACTCTCCACGCACATAGTTCCACCGAACTCGAAGAACGCCACGATCCGACCCCAGTTCACTCCATCGCTGAACAGTTCTTCAACAACCGCGGTAAACTTGCGCTGTGCCGTGCTGGGTGTGAAATGCAACTGGTCTGACATTTCAGCAAAGTCCCGAAGATACATCCTTTCAATTTCATTCCCTGCTTCACGCAGAACACGGTGCAGAGCAGCGTGAGGGTCGGGTTGCGGGAGTCGGTTGGGAAAAGGGGAAACGTTCTCTCCATCCGTGGCTGCTTGGATTCGCCGTGTCAAAACTTGAGAGTTGGAGGGGGAGCTATCTGCTAATCCGTTATTTGGAGAATCGTTTTCCCCGGCCTCTTGTAATTCCCATACATACCCCTTTTTCAACAGTTTGTGATATATGTATTTTTCCACTATATTCCGATTATCGTAAGGACTCTCGTTTGCCATCACGCCTTAGGAACGGTTTGACAAAGGCTGTCTGTACCAACAGTTTCACACAAAATACATGCCCACGGCTCCACGAGTAAGGTGCTCAATTCAAATAATTTGCATGAACGAACTGACTAAATAATATTTGTGTTGTTAAGATGATTAAAAAAGAAGAATCAATGTCTCACAGTGCAAAAAAGCGTTGTATTTCTGACCTTGAAAGAAAGCACGGCAATGCACAGACCAATGTTATCCAAATATAAATTGATGCGTTTCTATGTATATATATTGAAAAACACAAAAATTATAACAAACACATAAATATCAATAAGGAAACGTCTTGCGACAAAGCTGCAAAACTGCACCATTCCCTTCAACTTTCAGCAGCAAATGAACTTACAGCATTGTGCAGACACGGAACGTGGTCTGCCGCTGTAGAATAAAAAAAAGCGTCAGGAATGCTTGATCTTGGCTAACGATACGCCCCTTTCAGCAGCGAGCAAAGATCCTTGGGAAAGTAGCAAGTTTTGGATATCCTTTAAAATATATCGTCCTCAAAGTCAAGCATGGGGAAGCTGCGTGTCTGTCTTGGATGCATCAGTCGAAATTATTTATCACGTATTTTTGTAGAAAACTGCAGAAACACTGCTTCCCTTCCTGGGTTATATTATTCCACTGACATTTGCAGAGAAAAGACGGAAGAGAAAGCATTTGCGAGCAAGCAAGCTTTCGAATTGTACTTATTCCACAGAGAAAAAAATATGAGGGAAACCGGTAAAAAGCAATACAATGTCGTAACGGATATTAAATCCAGATAGCGCAGTATCCATATGCTTGCACAATGACAGCAAAAAAACTACAATGACGCTTCTGTCATGTACAGTGCAAGCAGAGAATCCCTGACTGGAAGTGCTCTCACTCTCTCACTCCCTCTGCCTCGCGATTTATGTTACTCCTATCCAGCAGTGAGGTATTTCCTCTACGTCACGCCATTCAGTATTTCTCTGCGTGCGCGGACTGGGCTACTATGCAGACAGACACCATAAATGATGGAAACGTTGCACGAGGCTACTTTTGTATGGGTTCTTTGGTTGCATTTACGGTCTGTACGTTGATGTTATTTACGCTTGAGTTTTAAGAGTCAAATCGAATATAAACAGTATACCCATTTAATTATACGGACATGGATGAAGTGTTATTTAACAGCACTTAGGCATAGAAAAATGAATAGCTAAAGTGGGGCGGCAGAAATATATAACTGAGAGCAGCATTGTAAACTAATTGGCAATTAGATTGTGATTCATGAGTTCAGTGGCCATATGGGATTCATACTGCAGACGTGCAGCAGTCAGCCGGTTTTCTTTGATTAAGTGGAGACCCCATGGTGGAAGGAGTTAACCCAGCTGTTAGGCTACCCTATTTAGAATATATATATGCTCACCCAGTAAGCACTTTATTAGGTATTTATTATTTATTACTTATTTTTTAGACTTATTGGTCTTCTGCTGCTGTGGCCTATCCATTAGAGGTTTAATGCATTCAGAGATGCTCTTCCGCATAACACTGTTGTAAAGTGTGATTATTTGTGTCACTGTCACCTTCCTGTCAGCTTTGACCACTCTGGTCCTTCTCCTCTGACCTCTCTCATTAACAAGGAATTTTTGCCCACAGAACTGCTGCTCACTGGATGTTTTCTCTGCAAACCCTTGAGACTGTTGTACATGAAAATCCCAGGAGACTCTACCTAATAAAGTGCTCAGTGAGTGTATATATACTAAATAGGGTAACCTAACAGCATTTATATGTGTGTGTGTGTGTGTGTGTGTGTGTGTTATAATTTCCTGTTTTCTCCTATGTACAGTCTGAGACGTGGTTACAAGCTCAGGACTCCTGCTGTAATGTTCCACATGAAAGGCAGTTTCTCAAACAGAATACCTCAACCCCTTGAAACACACATGAACCTCAAAACAACCCCAGTTTTTTTGGTACAGCTATTATTTATATATATATATATATTTATATATTATATATATATATATATATATATATATATATATATATATATATATATATATATATATATATTTAAAGGTGAATTCTTCCTCTGGCTGTTTATTTGTACTGTACAGGCTGGCTGGGGCTATTTAGGAGCCAGATTTCAAATTCAAAGGGTGCAGGTTTGAAGCATGTTGTGTGGGACCCTGCCGTACCTTTAAATAATTTAACATTTCCTGCTCTATGAATTCATTGTGTATCCCTGAATGCACATAAAATACCACACAGGTGTGTTGAATTGTCTCAGATAAAAACTAACGTCATGCAAATTAATAATAACTAATAACAAAATTAATAAATTTAGTAAATGTATAATTATTGAACATTTCAGCCTGGCTGCTGTTTCCATTGTGTATATATATCACTGAAGATATAATCTCTATTTTAATAAATGCATTGTGTGTTCAGAGATGCTCTTCTGCATACCACTGTTGTAATGTGTGGTTATTTGCGTTACTTTCACCTTCCGGTCAGCTTTGATCAGTCTGGCCATTCTCCTCTGACATCTCGCAATAACAAGGCGTTTCTCTCTGCAGAACTGCTGTTCACTGTATTTTTGTTTTGTTTTTTTACACCATTCTTTGAAAAACTCTGGAGACTAGTGTGTGTGAAAATCCAAGACGATCAGCTGTTTCTGAGATAATCAAACAACCCTGTCTGCCACCAACAATTCCATGGTCAAAGTCACTTAGATCATATTTTCCCCCAATTTTTTCCTCATTAACTGAAGCTCCTGACCCGTATCTACATGATTCTATGCATTGAACTGATGCCGCACAATTGGCTGATTAGATAATTGCTTGAATAAGTGGGTGTAATAAAGTAAAAATGTTCCTAATAAAGTGCTTGGTGAGTGTACACTGAAATAGTTTTGTTAGCTGCACACTATATGTTGAGGAGGTCTGGAAAACAGAAGCTTTCCTGTGAGGCATATTGTACAGAAGAGAAGACAATAGCATGTATACCTGATCCAATCACAGCCCTCTGCTGTCAAGAGGACAAGGATGGTGAGAGGGGGTCCGGGGCATACCCCAGTCTGTCCAACACAATGAACACAGGCCAAGCTGGCAGTTATTTTAATAGGTCACCAACAGACACATTTCTCCTTGATGTTTTTTTGTGTAGAGCTGAAACAATAAAAACCTTGTAAGGTCTGAGCGCAATGCTGGAGAGGAATGCCCTGAATGTAACCAGAAAGCCAGAAAATATGTTTTCCCCTGAAAATAACAGTGGGAAAACATGTTTACAACAAAGGAGACTACTGTACAGACAGACGCCGGAGCATTTTCCCAACTGTATGTTTGTATCTACATTTGAGAAAATTAGTTATCAATGTCCAATGAGCAGGCAATTGAAAAGTCAGCATTAACACTTTCCATTAGAATGCTCTCCCTTCCCACAAACTCCCTCCATTAAAAATAAGTTGCCATATGTTCTATTAAGTAATCTCATGGCACATTGGATTAGAAATCAAGTAATTAATATAATTTCAGGATAGAGTGGCAGTTCACCCAAAAATTTTATTATAGTATGTTTTCACTTACCCAGAATACTATTTATCAATCCAGATAATTTTGCTGATATGAGAAAAATTTTCTAGATTTAACACCTTTTTAGATGCAGTTTTCCATGATATAGCTTACGGACCTCTATGGACTTTTTTGGTAATCAATGCACCAACACTGTTCATTCGCAAAACTCAACAGCAATGTCGCTTTCCAAATGTAAAACCACAGTTATTTGTTCAGAAATGCACATTTTAATCGAGAACTATTTCTTCTACTGGGGGAACTCTGCAACTGTGTCTGCAGAAAAAGAAGTTTCCCCCCAAAGAACACCAGTATTCTGGGGCAAAGTGCCAATTGTTTTGAGCAGTTTTTTGGGCGGCTGTTTGCTGTGCTTGACTTGCATATTGAAACATTAATGTGTAAGTGTTAGCCAGTTGTAAACTTTACTTAGAGAAATTGTGCCAAGACAGTATCGGAACTCGTTTAGCTTGCAATGTAGAACAATGAAGAAGAAGGACGCCCCAGAACACTGGAGTGCTTTGGCGGAAACTTCTGCTTATGCGGACACAGTTGCCGAGTTCCCACAGTAGAAGAAATAGTTCTTGATTAAAATATACATTTTTGAGTTGATGTTCCGGTGGCACGGATGGTGCAGTGGGTAGCACTGCTGCCTCACAGCAAGGAGGTCCTGGGTTTGAATCCCTGTCGGCCGGGGCCTCTCTGTGCGGAGTTTGCATGTTCTCCCGTGTCTGCGTGGGTTTCCTCCGGGTACTCCGGTTTCCTCCCACAGTCCAAAGACATGCATGTTAATGTATGCTGGGATAGGCTCCAGCCCCCCTGCGACCCTGATCAGGATAAGCGGGTTCAGATAATGGATGGATGGATGGAGTTGATGTTCCCAACTAACTGTGGGATTATATTTGGAAATAGACGTTGCTTTTAAGTTCTTCAAATGTAAATAGTCAGCACAGTGATTACATTTTTGGGTGAACTGCCTCTTTTAAGTGCAGACCATGTAGACACTGGGGGGATATACAAACTCCACACAAGAAGGGTCCCAGCAAAGATTCAAACTATAGGCCGATATACATACAACTTTCCTCTCAGAGATGATGACAAATGACTGACAGATTAATTATGAAGGATTATCAGCCTGTATGTAATTACTGCAAAGGGCGAATTATGAGTGAAATCAGTTGTCACTCTGAAAAAAAAGTCATTAGGGTTATTGTCTTAAACATTCAGTTCCAAGATATGAATATTAAACACAGCATCTTCCAGTCCTGGACTGCTATGGTAGTCTAAAGTTTAAATAAATATGCGTGGGGAAACTCACTGAGATAGAGGAAACTTCTCGCTTCCATATATATTATTTAGTTACAATGTATAATCCACCAAAACTGAAACAGGCAATCCAGAAGTAGGCCTACTTCATTTATTATCCTGTAAATGGTCATACACCTTTTAATAATAGTCATCCAACATGTGACACTCTAAACTGAAAATGTAGTTTCAAAGTCCTTAATAACACGTGTAAACCTTCAGGTCTCAGATAAGAAATCCATATCTGATCTATCTGATCTATACCAATCTATACCAATGATTATTTGGACCCCTGAATATAAAGGGTCAAAATATACATTGCAACAGAATCATATGCCATAGATTAAGTTCACCACCCAGACACAGATTTACACTCAGAAATATCTGGCAGGAAAGGGCTGTGCCACAAAAAGCCTGTATCTAAGGCTTTTTGTGTTCGCCAATTGAAGCATACAGTGCTTCTGAAAATTTCTGTTGGAAAAAAAATGTCTTGATGAGACAAAAGTATTCTGCATGACTCGAGGTGAGAAACACACCCAAAAGGAGCGAATGTGAGGTTTTCTAAATTAAGAAGTCAGGGCTGGAACAAAGAACAAGAAGTAAATTAGCAGTAAAATATCACTATGGATTAAATATTTTGGTGAACATTGTAATTTATCATTACAATTTAATATAATGCATCAGGGTTTTTTTTTTGGTGATTTCCTGGGACACAGAAGATGGCACAATTACAGTGCATATTTAGGAATAATCTTATATACTGTACATAATAAAGTCACTACAAAAATCACTACAATGGACGTGATGGCATGAATGAGATGCCAGAGAATCTGTTGCAGGTATACAGCCTTATTTAAATCTGTACCCTGTGTGTGTGGGCATGTGCGTATGTGTGTGTGTGTGTGTGTGTGTGTGTGTGTGTGTCTGGGTGATATAGATGGATTCCTATGCAGGCCTACATAAAAAGTGTCACCACTGCCAATGCTAATCTGTCACAAAACTGAATTGTCAAGGATATACAAAATGTAGGGACTTAGTTGCAATTAGTAATGCCTTTTGTTTTACTATTTTGATCTGTATTATGTTACTGTTTTTATGCTTTACCATTTATTTTATTATTTGTGCTCTGTAATCTGTCTCCTGTGTCCTGCATTTTTTTCAGCATTTTTCTGTCTTATTGTCAAAGCACTCTGAGCTGCTTCCAATGCATGAAAAGTGCTTTATAAATAAAAAAATGATTAATAAATAATAATAATAATAATACTAATACTAATACTAATAATAATAATAATAATACTAATAATCATAATCATAATCATAATCATAATCATAATCATAATAATAATTATTATTATTATTCTTATTATTATGATTATGATTATTACAGTATCTTTGCTTTAGAGTATGGTGCCATCTGATTTATTTTCATGCAGTGGGACAGTGCTGAGCACTGTGTGTTATGAGGAGACTATCCATACCAAAAGAACCCATAGAAAAGTACCCAGACCAGATGTCTTCTTAAGGGGCCAGATTCACCCTCAACTGCATTGCAAAAAAAGTTAGTGTGGTACTTTAAAGGGATAGTCCAAATTACCCATAGTGAGATGATAAACAGTTAAGGAAGATTCCACCTGCAGCTATTCATAAAGGTAGCACAGTTAGCATGCAGCCAATAGATATTGATTAATATTTTTGCACTGGACTCAGAGGGATGAAATTGATATTGATTGTATCGACTGGGTAAGATAGCTAAAAAGGGAATTTCCCAAACTATCCCTGTAATTTCATTTGGAATACCTTCTGCATCATCAGTTTATTTGAATGAAGCAACAAAACAAAAAGAAAACAATGGGTTAGGGCAAGGGACATAATGTCTGTGGATGAAGTCTCTTTGAGGGAGACTGCCTTTCTTGATCATTCTGCTTTTCTGCAGCAAGAAAAGAGATACATGAATTGTGATTAAGAGATGAGTGGAATAAACTGTGATTTATTTGCAAGACTGAATTGCGGTCAATGTGCAAAGGCCGAAATAATTCAACTGCCTGTAAACATAAATCATAAGGATGAGTCTTAAAGCGTTAAAGTGATTGGTGGATAGGTGATCACCGAGGAGTTTAGCCTTTTCCCATGCTTGTTAATGGTGCTTTATTTGCCGCTTTTTAAGATGACTAGCTTGACAAGGAAACAGTTCACCCTAGTGGACCTTTTCAGTTCCAAAAGAAATAGTACTATGGATATAAAATATAAAATACAAATAATTGTACAAAATAACTATGGATGTTTCTTTCTGTAATTGTTACAAACCAGGAAGCGTTTGTTCAAGACCTAGGTGCAGAGCTTTAATGTTCCAAAGTCAGAGAGAGAATCACCTGAACAAAAGTTCACTGAAGCCAAAACAGAAGGGCAAATTCAAGATCATAGCACCATAAAACAAGGCAATGATCAGAATCCAGATAAAGAAGTCACAGGCAAATCCAGGCAGACAAAACAAGAAAGTAAATGTAAGTATGTGAATCTAGTAAACAAGGCAATGGTAAAAAAAGATAGATAGATAGATAGATAGATAGATAGATAGATAGATAGATAGATAGATAGATAATTTATACAAATCACGGCTCAAACTAATACTCACAGAGAGAAAAGACCTAGCAAGTGAGAAATTAAACCAGTATATATACAGGTGAAGCTAATGAGAAACAACTGAAGGTAATTAAGTAAACAAGCAGGAAGCACTGTATAAGGAAACAGGAAAAACCAAATAAGGAAACCCGTCCATGGGAAGAGGAGAGGTTGAAAGCCGAGGAAGCACTAGAATGGGGTGAGACCACGGTAGGAACTGGCTCCATGTGTTCTGGTGTTCATGGCAGTAGGAACGGAGAAACCTTCCAATCTCCTGATTCAACCACCCTGTTTGATCATTGGACAGTAGATGGTAACCATTCATTCATTCATTCATTATCCTAACCCGCGTATCCTGCACAGGGTCGCCGGGGGCTGGAGCCTATCCCAGCATACATTGGGCGAAAGGCAGAAACACACCCTGGACAAGTCGCCAGTCCATCGCAGGGCGCAAACACCATTCACTCACACATACCTATGGGCAATTTAGACTCTCCAATCAGCCTAACCTGCATGTCTTTGAACTGTGGGAGGAAACCGGAGTTCCTGGAGGAAACCCACGCAAACACGGGGAGAACATGCAAACTCTGCACAGATGGACACGGGGATTCGAACCCAGGACCTCCTTGCTGTGAGGCTCCAGTGCTACCCACTGCACCATCCGTGCTGCTAGATGGTAACCAGATGTCACATTAACAGCAATATTTAACCACTTAAAAAGGTTGTCCACATGAGGTGAACTAGGTTCTCCTGTCGGTAACAATATCTTCTGGTTAGCCAAAGACCCAGAACACATGGTGGAACAGGAATTCTGCAGTCTCGAGCGAGGTTGGAAGATAATGGCGAGACCCAAGAAAGAGGGGAGATCAGTGATGAAATCAATGAACATGTGTGGCCAGGGTCTATTTGTAATTGGCAGGGGCTCCAGGAGGCCAGAGGGTAGCTGATGAGGGGACTTTGTCTGGGTGCATGTAGGGCATTGGGGGCTGTCATCATGGATTTTAGGCCACCAGAATCTGTTTGCAACCAAGGAGAGGGTGCATTGCACTCCAGGATGGCCAGAGCTAGGGATAGTGTGCAACCACTGTCAGAGAGGGAAGCCCCTGGTAGAACGGGCTCGGGAGACTCCCGAGGATGTGTCGAGCCGTGCATCTGAGACAGCATCTGCTTTTCAATTCTTGTAACCAGGTGCTTGTTTCACAAAGGTTGTGATGTGCAAGCTGAGATCTGCAAGATGCGACAGATTACTCCTGCACTGTTTGGAGCATCGGGCGGCATGGGTGGTGCAGCTCTCTGTGTGGAGTTTGCGTGTTCACATGGGTTTTCTCCGGGTACTCCAGTTTCCTCCCACAGTCCAAAGACATGCGGGTTAGGCTGATTGGAGAGTCTAAATTGCCCATGGGTATGAGTGTGTGAGTGAATGGTGTGTGTGCCCTGTGATGAGTGGTGACCTGTCCAGGGTGTATTCCTGCCTTTCGCCCAATGCTGGGATAGGCTCCAGCCTCCCTGCGACCCTGTTCAGGATAAGCTGGTTAAGATAATGAACGGATGTTTGGAGTGTTTCACATAGAAATTGCAAGCCTGGAAAGTATGTCGCAAGCACAAAGGACTTTTGGGAGACCAAGAAGTGCATAGAAATTTAATTTGACTACTGTGTTGGGCTCAGGAAACTTTACATTACATTAATGGCATTTGGCAGACGCTCTTATCCAGAGCGACGTAGTGAGATTTAGACTCCCCTGGAGCAATGCAGGGTTAAGGGCCTTGCTCAAGGGCCCAACAGCTGTGAGGATCTTATTGTGGCTACACCAGGATTAGAACCACCGACCCTGCGTGTCCCAGTCATTTACCTTAACCACTACGATACAGGGTGCCCCGAAACTGAACCAAGTTTTTACAATACGTTGGCGCTTTGCGGATGCATCTGGATGGAAGGTGTTTACTCCATTGCTTGAAACCCCCACTGAAAAACAGTTGCTTGGAGCTGTCAATCCTTACAAAAAAGATGTTTAGAAAAGGCAGGATAAGCACTGGTGCACAATGCGGAACTAGTGGTGGGACTCAAGGTGAAGTGAATCTTGGTGGAGGTGAGCGCGGTGAGAGGGGCAGCAACAGAACTGTAATCTATGCTAGAGGTTGGTGAATCCCAGGAACCGTTGCAGCTATTTATGTCAGGTAGGTTTGGGCCACTCTCAACCTGCTTCAACCTTCTGTGGGTCCATTTCGAGGAACTGTACAGGAACTGTAAAGAAAGGCACACTGACCAATGAAGTCACAAAGCACATCGTTAACCATGGCCTGAATGATGGCTTGCGCGTTAGTGAGCCAAAGGCATGAAGTCGCACTTGTAGTATCCTGTGTGTGTGGTAAACGTCATCTTCCACTCTTCCCCCTCACATATGAGAACCAGGCAATAGGCATTGTGCAAAGACAGTTCAGTGAAGACTTTACTTCTTTGTAGTCTGGCGAAGGCAGAGGAGATGAGAGGTAAACGGTATCTGTTCATTATAGAGATGTTATTCAATCCCCGGCAGTCGATGCATAGGCAGACGGTGCATCTTTCTTTTCAACAAAAAAGAATCCAGCTCCCGCAGGTGATGAGGAAGGATGGATGATGCCTGAGGCAAGGGACTGATGCAGGCTAATTATGCAATCGTAGGATTGATGAGGGTGAAGAGAACAGTCGCGGGAACAGCTGTTCAGGAGAGACCTAGTACACTCGTTTGCAGACCCTTGCAGTGGCGTCCAGTCTGCTTGGTGGAGTGCTATAGATGTGGCAGTCTGGGATCTCAGGAAGCACTCACACACAAGGTTTCAATTTCACTCATACCCATCTGGAAATGAGTCCAGAGGTCAATGAAGTTGAAAAAGAGCCTCACAATTGGAGACCTTGGAAAGGTTGGTTGGTTTCTCGTAGCGTGGGACCACCAGGACCAATTGCCGACTTTAGGCAGGTAGATTGGAACTTGGGGCTCCACACCAAAATTATCCCCTTGACCCAATCAATCTGCAGATTGTGTAGAAGTAACTAGGGGTGTCCTAGAACCACTGGTACTTGAGGTGACTTGAGGTGGTTGCCAAAAACCAGGAAGCCAAGGGGCGCCAGTGAGTGCAGTCTGCAAGGGTGCAGCCAGCTGGGAGGTAGGAACCTCCATGCATTGAGCCAGGGACGGAAAGATGAAATTGGTGGCAGTCCCAGAGTCCACTAGGGCTTGGACAGGGAATTTGACACCTCTCCTGGTTAGCAGGATCTGTACTGTGGAGCGAGAAGTGGAGGAGGCTGGAGTCAAGGAAGTGCCCGTCAGGACCTTCTCTTTCACTGATGGGCATTGGCTTTTTCTGGGCATTTGCAATTTAAATGTCCCGGACACCCACAGTACAAAAAGGAGTTCAGTAATCCGATCAATGCTGGAGACTGAGGTGGATTCAGTCGACCTGCACAGGTTCTGGTGGAGACACTGGAGTGAACACAGGTGCACGGGGACGATGTGGAGGACATCATTCCGCCTGACGTTCACACAGGCGGTTGTCAATACGGAAAGCTAGGTCCATCTAAATCTACGGGCAGATCACACATGATTTAATCAGAAAGTCTATGCAGAATGGTGTCATAGAGAGTGTCTTTATTCCATCCCATAACTCAATGGAGAAGTCCCATATGCTTTGTTGCTCTTGCTGGAGCCATAGAATCTGGTGTGTGGCGGCTGGTGTCATGGTAGTGTGGTCAAAGACCCTCCTCATCTCAGTGGAGAATGCAGAAAAAGTAGTAATTGCTGGGTAATAGCGCTCCGGTGCTGGCAGAAGAGGTTCAGGAAATCCCCTGGGAATGGCTAGGGCTTGTATAATGGTTGTATACCACCCTGTATAATAGCATCTGCAAATAATAATCATAATAATAATAATCATAATAATAAACATAAAAAGAAGACAATTGACAATGGACAACTGTGGACAGCTGATGGGTGAATGTTTGCATTTCTAAAAATCACTAGTTTCCACAGGAAACTCACATTTGTATCTTATCATACGGTGCATAAGTAATCACATACACTGCATGCATAATAAAAATATACCCTCAGGCTCCCAGCACTTAAGAACTCTGCATCTCCCTCTCATCCTAAAATTAATATGCAGATATGCACTCTGTCCTCATTCAGACCACAACACCATTTACTATGTGGCCAGTAAAACTATAACATATACCATAATATACAGAACTGTAGTTTGTTCCCTTTAAATGCGCTACTTAGGTTGTGTTGTCCATGAGTAGCAGGTGGACAATGTTCCCTTCGGCTCATGTTAATAGTTGTCATCAAGTTTTCACTTCTAGATTGTGATTTCTTTTCTTATTTTTTGTATTTGTTTAGCAAATGCCTTCATGAAGGGAAATTCAGAGCGCTCAATTTGCACAAAAGGTACAACAGCCCGGCTAAAGAGTTCCCTGGTTCACCACAACTATACCCAGGAGCCTTGTGGTTATGACTCTAATTCCACAGAAACTTTATTTTATTTTCATTTATTTTTTTAAAAGAAGGGACAGTGCACATTAATAAACACAATGGAAAAATATGGCCAGATTTAACCATGAAATAGAATTTCAAAAGTTTGGTGTCACCTTATCTTTTTCTGATTTGATATTAAGCAAACAATTCATATGTAGTCAAAGCACAGACTAATACAGTTTTTTACTAAAGAATATTTTTATACATTTGGGTTTTGCAATGTAGTAATTACAGCACTTCTTATATGTAGTCCCCCATTTCAATGTTTGAGACGAATTAACATAATGTCAAATAAAAGAGTCATGTTTTATATTTGTAGTATCTACTGCATATCTGATAGCAACACAGTGGTTTGAGGCTCATTTGATACCTTGGACCCTCGATTATTTAGAACCATTTAGCCAACAAATGTGTTCCATACTGTATCAGCATAATTTACAGCTGAATCTAGTCCCACCCCCCAATTCCCATAGAGATCTAATGAAATGCAAAGCGTTTTAGTAGGACAACCTGAAAATAAGATATCCAGACTCTGAGGATGTTGATAGGTTGTAGACATCAGGAAGTCATGGCATGCAAAGGCTATGCTGTGAGGTTGAGGAGGTGCGGAGAGCCAGGTGCGACTAAGGGTCCCGTGCCCGCCACTAAGACCCCGGGGGGTAGAGGAGACAGCTCTGAAACTCGGAGACAACTCCGCACAAATAAAAGGAAGAGCCCCAAATAACGGCTCTGAAAATAGAACTACCCTACAAAACCAGGGCAAAAATCACAAACCAAAAATGACTGCGTAAAGGCTAGCACTCCTCTCCCGGACCGGGAAAAACCCAAAATGAAAGTACAACCCAGTATAAAAGACTGGGCGAACAAAAATAAAGATTCAGGAGTCGCAGCTCCGAAATAACACACAAATCAAAATACAAAATACCGGGGACAACGTCCCTCACCCACGGACTCACACGAGCCGAAAATAAAAAGAAACAAAGAACAACAGAACCAAAAGGAAGGCGGTCGCAGTGTACACACACTAGCACGTAGACCCCTTCCTTGCCTTTTTTGAACACAATGCGAACTAGCACAATACCTGACTCGTTAGCTGCTGAGTCTACCATGTGCTAAATACCGGCTTTAGGTGGCAGAGCGAACAGTGACACCGAAGCGAAGACTGAGGGGAAATGAGGGCTTTAAATACCTTCAGGAGGTAGACATCGCACTAATGACCACCAGGTGAAAATAATAAGCCCCCCTGGTGGCCACAACCAGTACTACCTCCAACCCTGACATATGAAACCAAATACATTGCCCCTTTGCCCTATCCTCATTTGGTGTAGTTGGATTTTTCCACCCCCTCCTGGCAGAAATCTCTGCAAACACATTCCAAACCAATTTCAGGATCTAATAATGAGATTTGTGATGCTGTACCCACCCCTAAAGCTTATAAGAAGAATATAATTGGCTCAAATCACTCTCCTGGATATGGTGTAAAGGTTTGCAAAGTTTCGTGATGATGGATGACTATGCACTGAGAAAAAATCAGGTTTTTTAGAAAATCGACTCCAAAGATAGAAATGGTAATCATTATTCTTATTTCACCATATAAATGGTGTGATCATTCAAAAGGTGGTATTATCCTGATAGTTGAATTGTTGAGGGATGATTTACAGCAGTAAACAGAAAAAGGAAAATTAAAAAGGTGAAAATATGTTCAGTGAAATATAATCTTAACTAGGTAAAATTTAATTGAAATTAAAAATCCATTTTACAAGAATGACCTGGCCAAGAGGCAGCATAATACAAATAAACAAATTTATCATACATTATCCATTTAAAAAGTCAGTTCTCCCAGATGATTCCTCTCCATTCTTCCTTCCTTTTGCTCCAGTCTGCAGCCCACTGACCAAAATTCCCAAAGCACCACACTCTCATTCTCAACTCATGCTCGTCCCCTCTAGCACCTCTGGCCTTGTTGTTCTCCCTCATCTACAACCCTGGTCATCTGTCTGTCTTTTATTCTTGCTGTCTGTTCTTCCTCCCAACTGTCACATGACACCTTGATATGTGTATCAAATACATATGTATTTTCAAATAGTTATTGAGAATAAAGTAATCTCTACTTGCCATTTTCATGTTTCAGTTTAAAGAGGTATAAATGTAGTTAATATATACACATTTTAGGTGCATACAAACTTATGTACTTTTATTTAACCCTCATATTAAGATTGTATTACCACTTTTATGTTTGGGGTCAAATTTGAATTATACTGTAGTATAAATGTTCTTATACTTACACGCTCTATCTTGCCTTCTTATTGACTCCCAAAAAATATCTATGAATATGAAACATCGATGAGAGACATCTGATTTTAGAGGTAAGTGAAAGTGCCACCAAAATCATACACAAAGACATCTGAGATACTGTAAAAATAGAAGAAAAGCTAAACCCACACAACACATCTTGTATGCAAAGTTTAGACTTTTGAAACAGTATTATGTTTATTCCATGTTTCCTGTTTCATCCAAATTTGGAAAAAAAGAAAGAAAAAAATACAGTATCAAGATTTAAAAAAAAGGTGAACTGGTTTTTAAGAGATGTGAAACACTGAATGGGGTCAAATAGACCCCAAACATAATATGAAGGTTAAACCTGTTTATTAGACAATTATTTTATATTGTATATAATGTAACAGCAATACAGCTATACTCTTTGTTGGAAGTGATTTGAATAGATGAGTAGCTCAGTAGTAGTGTTTCTCTGTGGAGACCAAAGGCATTTGATTGACTCCAGGCAAGTGATGGACTAAAAAAAAAGAAAAGAAACAAAAAATGACTACACATTTCTCCGCAGCCTAAAAAACACCTATTCCACAGGGACTTGTTGGAGCGGACGGTGAATTTGTCAGAATCAGAAGAGTGTAGAGGATGGGCAGGGGTATAGCAATGGCTTTGTAGGTAGGAGGACCTTGAAAACAATCCTGGTTTTCATCCCTTATGGGTGGATGAGACCAGCCTGTTACATCTCCCTGAACAGATGGATGCGACCTGCATGTTACATCTCTCTTAACCATTGTGCAGTCTTAACATTCTGTATACTCCCCTTGTCCTAAGGGTAAAAAATGACATGCCTTCATTAAACCCCAAAAATAAAGCAGCTTAATTGAATTTTGCATGAAGAAACAACCTGTCACTCATCACAAACTTTGTCATCAAATTTCAAGTTGAAAAAAGATAATTTAGGGGTTTTTGTCTGCTCTTAAACATAGCGGCGGGTCATTTTTTACCCTTAAGACAACACAAGGGTTAATATATGGATGTGATGCCAGGGTTGTATTTGATCATATGACCGTTTTTCAAGACACATGACCGTTGAAATACATTGTGATTCTTAGGCCTTTCTATGGGTTTTCTATCGGGTGCCTTAGTCCAAAATGGGTTAATGAGGAGCCAGTGAAGGATATACCAAACCAGGGTTATGTGTGTGCTCTTTGCTGACAGTAGGGGTTAGGACTGGCATTGTCTTTACCCGTGCTTGTGAAATCATTTTGGAAGGAACACCAGTAAAATGTCAGTTGCAGTAGTTGAGGCATGATGTGATGAAGGCATGGGACAGGAATGACAGGAATGATTGAATGCAGGGGATTAGATGAAGATGGGAAAATGACACTTTTTTTGAAATGACTAATATGGGCCTGGTGAGAGATGAGTCAAAGATAACAGCTAGATTTCTCACTATGAGAGAGGTATCCTATGCAGCGTGTCATCGCCTAGGGTTATGGAGATCGTGTCTGCATTATAATAATGTAATAATATAATTATTATTATTTAGGTCCAAGAATTAGGATAGGTCCAATACTGCCACCTATGGCTCTTTTGTATTTCTCCAAAGAATCTACTTATTTTTACAATGAATTTTTATTTATTTCAGATGAAAGAAATGCTTAACAAAATGTGTATGTGTCTGCGCATGTGCGCGTGTGCGTGATATAGAGATATAGATGGGATGTACATCAAAAATGTAATTATTGCCAATGTTAATCTATCACTAAACTGATTTGTCAAGGATACACAAAATGTAGAGGCTTAAAGTACCATATCTTTGAATTAGAACATTGTGTTCTCTGATTTATACTGATTTATTTAGGAATAGTCTTAAATAGATAATAAAGTTGAAGAATTCCAGACATTAAAAACACTGAAAATCTGAGTATGCGGCCTTCTTAACAGTGTGTGTGTGTGTATGTGTGTGTGTGTGTGTGTGTGTGTGTGACACCACATGAGCCTGACACTGATAGTTACAGTTGAATGGTAAACTCAAAGTTATCTGTACCTACTGTCACACTCTGAGTCTATATAAAGCCATCCATTAAAACCCAAAATAAACAGAAAGATGATCTTCCAGATAAAAATGAGATAACTCATAAACCATGCACAAATAAGCCAAGCTTGTAAAGGGAACTTCACTTACCGTTCTCGCATATAATTGAATCCACCTTTGTGCTGATCCAAGTTGAAACTATTTTCTGATGATATGAAAGATATTCAATGCAACAATCGCATACCTCAATAGGGAAGTCATCTAAAAAGCATGGAATAGGAATGAGATAGGGAGAGTGACAGAAAGACTCTGTTCAGAGGGATTCTGTTCACTTTGTTATTCATAACACAGTAGGTCAAGACACTGAATAAGGAGAAGTAGCAAGGGGTATTCTCTTCCCAATTAAGCAGACATACTTTAGAAAGCTCAAGTTCGCCTAGCGCTACAGATGGAAAAAGGCTAGAGAAACGGGCTGGAACATTTCATCCACAGACAACATCGGAGACTCATTGTGCCAGCAAGAGGAGAAACAGCACTTTCATGCAGGCAGGTAGAACCTTGAAGCTACGCTGCGCAAGATTTGTGTCCTTCTCACACACATCACATCAAACTCGGATATGAAAATAAAGTTATACAGAGTCAAATGACTGCTTTTACCCCTCAGCTCATCCACCACAAATAGCTCCAGTAGCTGTAAGGCACTGTCTGAGACAAATTCCCTATCTCCATGATGCAATTTTCGCTTTCTTCGATTGTTGCTGTGACATGATGTAATGAGCAGGATGAAATGAAAGAGAAGATACAATAACTGCATTCATATTCTTCCTGTTTTTGTTCAGCTGGTGTTTGCAGCTCCCGGCTTGGTTCAATGGCTTTCCATCTGGGCGTCCCTGGGTCTCCATGCCCAGTGAGCAGAAGCTAGAATCTAAACTAAAGGAGTAAATCTAGGTTGAAAGATGTTTTCACATAAATGGATGTGGTTAACCCCCATATAGCTCAGGTTCTACCCAGATATAACCTGGATACATCCTAGTTGGCCACTTTTAACTTTTCAACCATATTTAACCAGGTTTTCACCTGAAAAGTACTCATCCTGCTTAAGAAGGGCTTAAGAATGGCATCACTCAGCTCCTAGATATTCTGCAGTCTGACAGAGAAAGGCCATCATAGGTGAGGATGGTCTGATATGTCCCACCAGTGAAATCATTGAAATATGAAACCCTACATTTGGCAGCATTTTTTGGGCCAGATAATCTACTGGAATGAGTTATGGGACCAGGTCTGGGTACCACCTTACACATGAGGGGGCAACATGGCTCAGGCAGTAAGAGCAGTCGTCTGGCAGTCGGAGGGTTGTCGGTTCGATCCCCCGCCCGGGCTGTGTCGAAGTGTCCCTGAGCAAGACACCTAACCCCCAAATGCTCCTGACGAGCTGGTCGGCACCTTGCATGGCAGCCAATCGCCGTCGGTGTGTGTGTGTGTGTATGAATGGGTGAATGAGAAGCATCAATTGTACAGCGCTTTGGATAAAGGCGCTATATAAATGCCAACCACATACAACCAACAGGTCTGATAGTAGTCCATACCTACTGACAGTAGGCTATACCTGCATACACCTACAGGGGGAGACCTTGTAACCAAGTTCAGCTCAGGATGCAACTATGTACTGAATAATTGCTATTACTTGTGGTTTGGTTTCCATGGTGTTGTAATGGAATTCCCCATCTAGGGCTCACAGCATTGGATTGAATGTGTGACCTGCGGTGGAAAGCCACTTCCAGCAACAAATCCAGCCAATGGAGCTGCAGGAAGTGAAATGACCGTGATGTTCTCTGGGGGGTGGGACTAGGTAGTGGAGGGAGGGGTTTAGTCTGCTTCTGAGATCTGCACACAATAACATCTCTGAACTAAAATGCAGTTCTTAATCTGAGGTATTTTACCCCATCCTGTTTAGTTTGCTGACTACTGAATAAATTATTTATCTCAGAGTCACCGCACTTATTGAACATGCGTGAGATACAATACCAAGTGTAAATGTATTGACTTTTTGTTCAATAATATACATTATGGTATTAATAAAAACCACCACCTGTTATTCATAAAGAATGCTTGGCCTGGGGTTCATGTAACATTCAATCCCCTGTATTTGAGCACCAGAGCACCTCAGACTACCCATCCAACTTGTGTCCACAAGGTACCTCCATATAATTTAACCTAATAGATGCAGCTATTCTGTTATGGTGCAGAACAGTAGACCTCATAGACCTGTAAAAGACCAAAACCGGATATTTCTAAAGCTTTTATTTGCCCTCCCACTACTGAAAGACTGATTGTGTTCATTCGCCTGTCTCATTGCTGCATGGTCCCCATCCAGAGCAGAAACATTTTTTAAGCCTGTCCTGCCAGTTACCCCTTATTTTCTCTCTGCAGTCCACCAGCTGGACTGTATAGTCATCGCACTGGAGGAATATAACGCACACACACCTGATGCAGGTGGACTACAGGAGCAGGTGTACTGCAGGCAAAGAATTGACAATCTCAACAAGTATTGTAGTCTTGCTTTTTGGCAAAATAAGACAAAAATATTGCAAGTGAGGTGAGGCAGTTTTGAGGGACACTAACTTAAAACAAGCTAATATTTTCCACTTGGAGAAAAAAATGATTTTAAGTGACAATACAAGGCTATAAAGACGGGCTTTTTTGGAAGGACAGAGGAGACGCTAGCACACAAAAATATGTGGATAACCAAGCAGACTACAACTTCCCTTGCCAATGCTACAGCTGATTATGTAATTATGTGCTTCCCTGTAGGGCTGCTGGTCACAGTTGGCATGAGCATTCTCAAGGGTTCCGTATCAGGCCATGAGGCACACCCAAAAACCCAGCATATAAACAGGATTAAAAAATGAAGGACCTCTCCTCTGGAATTCACTCTGAGATGGTCCACCCCCATGTTCTCATCCAGATAGCAAGATACGGGATGTGCACCTCCCGATGGGCCCGGATTCTCCTGGGCCCTTAGCTCGTTTAAAAATAGGATCTTTTCCCCTGACTTTTATGTTTTAATGAGCCAAAGGGGGGTTCAGTGCAATTTCAACCAAATACATCTTAGGTGAAAAAAGGCTCACGTACTTGGTGCAAGTGCACTAGCTCAAAATATACACTCTCAATGGCACTTTATTATGTACACCTACTTATTCATGCAATTATCTAATCAGCCAATCGTGTAGCAGCAGTGCAATGCATAAAATCATGCAGATACAGATCAGGAGCTTCAGTTATGTTCAGATCAACCATCAGAATGGGGAAAAATGTGATCTTAGTGACTTTGACCATGGAAGGATTGTTTGGTGCCAGACAGGGTGGTTTATCTAAGAAACTGCTAAAAACGGATGTTCATGCAGAACAGTCTCTCGAGTTTGCAGAGAATGGTGCGGAAAAAAAAAATCCAGTGAGCAGCAGTTCTAATAAAGGCCTAATAAAGTGCTTTGCCTCTTGTTCAAACATTCAATCACACAAACCTATCATTATTTTGATCGTGACTTCCAGATGAACAAAGTTCTGAAAACCCAAAATGAGCAAATTGACCCAACGTTGGTCTAAATGCGTAGCTATATGACATTCTCCACTTGGCAACAGTACAGTTGGACATGACCTTAAGTGTGAATGACGGGTCACTTAAACCCATGAAGGAGCACTGCTGTTGCTCTTGTCTGTTAGTCATTCAGAGGCATATCCTTCAGTGAGAAGCCTACTGATGACGTGATGAATATAGTTGTATTCTTCCATTGAAATCAGCTAATAGCATAGCTGAGGCTTGAGCCTGTGATTCAGCCTACTCTTATGGCGGCTGTCTTTCCAGACTGGATGACTCAAGAGGCAAAAAGTTATGTTTTCAGAAAGCATATGTAGGTAGAATTCATTCTGGGGCTGCTATTAGCAGTTAAATGATCAATGAAGGCAAGTGAATCAGCACCTCTGGCTGCCATACATGCCCACACTACGACACCCGACCACGTTTCAGAAGAGGGGTTCTTAGCCTCACACGCAGTTTAGCCTCCACACTTTGTTCTTGGAAGTCAATCTTGGTCGCATCTGTCGACAAGACCTTTTTCCAGATGTCTGCAGGCTCTTTTAGGTAATGCTTAGCAAACATGACCATCCTCTTTTTGCAGCAAACTAGTGGCTTGCTTTAAGCAATGTATCCTCTGTAGATCTGTTTGTGATATCTTCTGTGGAGAGTAGTCAGACACATCCACGCCTACCTCCCGTTTGTTTCTGATCAGTTGGACAGGTGATTGGGGTTTTTTCTTCAATATAGCATGAATTCTTCGCTCATCCTTTCCTTGGCCTACCAGCCCCTTTACAATTACTGAGCTCACCAGGGCTCTCTTTCTTCTTCATGATGTCCAAAACAGTTTATTTCGGTAAGCCTGACATAATCTTATGTCTCAGATTTAAAAAAAATTATTTCTAATGGCTTCCTGTCACTGGCAAAACTCTGGTCCTCCTGTTGACAAACGCCAATAACAGGCAATAAGAAGCTTAGAATCAAGACTAGATACTGAAAGCCTTCTTATACCTACGCTAAGGAAGTGATTGAATACACTTGACTAATCAGAAACAGCTGAGAAGCCAACTGTCCAATTCCTTTTGTCCCCTAAAATGGGGGGACTATATATGGAATTCCTACACGGATCACCTCACATGTAAATACCCTCAAATTAAAGGTGAAATTCTGCACATTATTTCATTTAAAATCCAAAGTGCTGGAGTACACACCCGAAGAAACAGCAATTGTGCCACTGTCCAAAAACATGCGGACTACAATGTGAATAGAATGTGTTGACTCAAAGTCAAATTTATATTTGCATTGTTGTGCTGAAGATACTTCATATTTTCCATGGACATATACAAGCATCATTGTGCAGTATTGCTAACAGCAGATAGTATAACAAGTCATAGTTTCATTACTATTGTATTTCCAACAGTTTTCCAAATTTCAATGATTCAAACCAAAACAAAAGTCATGGCCAAGATTTATAAATGTATCACATGAGGTGCATTTCATGGCATAAAAAGGATAATACATATAGATACACATCTGCATGCATTCAACGCAGGAGTAAGGCAGTCAACTGAATGTGTAAGTATTAACCCAGCAGGAGACTAGGGCACATAATGTAGATATCTCCCTCTGTCTCTCTCTCTTTCTCTCATGTGTTTTGGTAACATTCTTTCCCTTTGTATTTTTTTTTTTCTTGATGTTTGATGTTGTGATAAAGGGCAGTAAAGGGCCTTATAATGTCAGTCTCACTTCCTCTCTCTGTCTCTCTCCCTCACTCTCTTTCTCCATCACCCCCCCAGTAGTTCATATTAGTTTTCAGTTCAAAAGGGAACAAAAAAAGTACCATTTTGTCATTCTCCAAGGCCCCCGCTTTGAATGGGCAACATCACAGGGACCAGGATTCACAAGAGCCCATGAATCAGTCTCCTACGTGCATTACAGTCCATTTTCCCCTCATGCGATTTGGCATCTACTGTAAATCATTATGCCTCTGGCCTTAACAGTTAACAAATAACAGTCAAAATATCCTAGCTACTCTCACTACCGCAATCATCCTCCTAACCTCACAGTGAGGCATGTCCGTCCCACCTGTTGTTTAAAAGTAGTCCATCCGATTATTTATTTAAAAAACGAATAGGAATGAACGTAGGATCACAGACAACGAGTCATGATCTGGTCCCGTCTACCATTGTTTATGATCCATAAAAAAAAGAAAATGCACAGATTAAAAATGCACTATTAAAATGATACGCACTGATTATAGTACCTTGTCTTCAATAGATAAACAAAATAATAACATTTTAAAAATCCTGTGATAAACCTGCCAATGTTAGCTGGTGCTCTGAATATCAAACAACCGCTATAATCCTTTAGGACTGTTAATTATGTTAGCAGTGCAATTATTCTACCGGCCAAGAAATGACAGATGCATACTGCAGAGGTACTGTAAACAGCTTCACAAAATCAGCACACATGGCTCCATCTCTCAGGAACCCATGATGCTTGTACTGTTTTAAAGCAATATACACTCACTGAGCACTTAATTAGGAATTTATTAGACTTGCTTTTTAGATTCATTAAGTATTCTGCTGCTGTAGCCTACCCAGAGGTTTGATGTGCTGTATGTTCAGAGATGCTCTAATGCATACCACTGTTGTAATGCGTGGTTATTTGCATTACTGTCACCTTCCTGTCAGCTACGACCAGTCGGGCCATTCTCCTCTGACGTCTAATTAACAATGTGTTTCTGCCCGTGGAACTGCTGCCCAATGGATGTTTTTTTGTTTTTTACACCATTCTGAGTAAGCTCTAGAGACTACTGTGCGTGAAAATCCCAGGAGATCAGCAGTTACAGAATCATGCCCCGGTCGAAATCATTGAGAGTACATTTTAACCATTCTGATAGTTGATGTGAACATTAACTGAAGCTCCTGAACCGTAGCTGCATGATTATATGCATTGCACTGCTGCCACACGATTGGCTGATTAGATAATCGCATAAATAAGTAGGTGTACAGGTTTTCCTAATAAAGTGCTTAGTGAGTGTATAGATATATGAAGAAAAATAATACACTGAAAGTAGTCTTCATCATCGTTGTTCTCAGATTAAAATATATTAAATGTGTTATGTTATTTGCATGCAAAAACAAGAGCTGGATACTTGCTATAAACTAGGCTTGTTGGAGCAGTCAAGCGTGTAATAAATGTAATGCAATTACATTACATTACAGTCATTTGGCAGACGCTCAGAGCGACTTACAATAAAGTGCAAAAACATAACCAGGGACAAGTGTGCTTAAATGACTAGTAGAGTAGTAGAGAAGTTTTAAAATAAGTATACTGTACATAAGTGTGATAATTACAGCATACAGCATACATGGCTAATTAATTACATTACATTACAGCCATTTAGCAGACACTCTTATCCAGAGCGACATACAACAAAGTGCAGATTGAACGCATGGAACAAGTGTGAAGAGGACCCTACAGGACAGTACGGTTCCGAGTCCTAGCGTGACCATATAATTCAAAATTACACACACATAGGGAGGGGAGGGGAAAGGTGCAGCCTGAAGGGTACTTCTGCAGGATGCGCTTGAAGGTGGTCAAAGTCTCTGCTGTTCTGACCTCCACAGGAAGGTCATTCCACCACCGTGGGGCCATCTCCACGGGACCTGAGACCAGTGGGAGGAAGTTGGGTCCGGTCCTCCAGCACTATGTTTGCGACCCCCGGCGCTCACGCTAACCCTCCTGGCCAAAGTCTTCCATGAACTTCTTAAACTGCTCCAGGTCCTGCTCGTTCACCGTCGGCTTGGCCTTGGACAGACACATCAGCATGTGCGACTGCATCGGGGAGTCAAGGGAGAAACACGTTAATTATTCAATTCCAAATTTAGACATCATTAAAAATAATTTAGATGCCACTAGCATGAAGGGAGCATGGCAAAGCATATTAATAGTCTTAATTAGTATTTGGGCATTTCCCCCCCCTTTTACCACAGTTTCTCTTTAGTTGTCTTTTGTGGCTGTTTAACTACGTGCAATACCTCTGGTTGTCCTTATTACAGTTTTTTCTTAACCCACCAATGTGGTTCAATAAAGTTAAGCAATAAAGCAATAAATTGGACTGGACTTTTTGGAGAAGGTTCTGGAAGACCAGCAGAACCACAGCTGAAATCACACATTTGGCTCTTTCCCCACCATGCTGACGACAGGCTCCTGTAGCTTATCATCTTGGATGTCCATCCAGGTCATCTCTACGCAGTCAGGGTCTTCTGGGGAGCACGGGGTCCAGAGGTCATCCACCACTTGGCTGGGCATGTTCCACACCGACCCTCGTACCTGTGAACAGAAACTCTCTCAGTCAAGGAGGGGGGGGTTTACCATCACCATAGCATGTGCCATTGTGTTAGTAATAATATTTGTATACATTTACTTCGTAAAACTTTTGGCGTGGCCTTTAAATAAGCATTGCAACAGCAACGCGTTCGCATCATACTGACGGGCACATAGGGCCTAACAATCCATAAAAGCCACACAGTGGTCGTCAAGACAAGACACCTAACAAAGGTCAACAAGAGCACATGCACCAAGCAACTAAAGCACCGCGCCCCTCCTCATCTCCCCAGCTCACAAGATAACCCTTTACCTCCCCCTTCTGAGACCCTCCCCCACTCCCTCTCGCGCTCAGCGATGCCCCCTCCTGACCCATCTGTGTCCTGCAGGTATGGATGCAGAAGTGCTTCTCGGTGCTAGCCTAGGAGAACACCATGTAACTGGTGAATGGTGAGTCTCTCTCTCACTCCCTGTAAGTCTCATAACTGTACCAATGCTGCTGACCGTGAACGAAGACACTTTTGCCATGGCTTAAAGGTTGACTCATAGCTGTAGACGACCTGCTGGCCGTCCTTCCCTCTCTCCCTCTCTCTCTCTCCCTCCCTCTCTCGCCGCCTCTCTCATTCTCTCTTTCTCGGATCAAAATGAAACGGTACTGGCTCTGAACCGAACCCCACGGAAACGCACCCGTTTGAAGTGCGTGGCGGACTGCACCATCCTGAGGGGCTGCATCATGGCGTCCCTCACTATGCAGCTGATGTCTGCCCCCGAGTAGCCCTCTGTCTTCTGTCCCAGGGTGGCGAAGTCAGACTCGGTCAGAGTGTTGCGCGCCGAGCCCAGCATCCGCTTGAACATGATGGAACGGGCACATTCTTCAGGGAGGGGGATGTAGATACGCTTCGCAAACCTGGTCACAAAGAAAAGGGAGGCGGCAAGTCGTTATGCTAATGTCGCCCTCACGGGTCCTCAGGAGGTACGAGCGATCATCCGGCAGTAGGAAGCTTGCCAGTTCAATCCCCACCCTGGGTGTGTCAGTGTCCCTGGGCAATATGCCTAACCCCCAATCAGCTCCTGAAGAGTGCATGAATGGGTCAATGAGAGGCATTAGTTGTAAAGCACTTCGGATAAAAGCGCTACATAAATGCAGTCCATTTACCATTTACCATTCCCTGATTGGCAAAGCATCTCCCTTCTAATGCACCTCTAAGTTGCCGGACTTATCTCGTCTGTATTCGTGACTTACAGTGCAGTCCGTAAGTATTTGGACAATGACAGCTGTAGTTGCCACACGGTTCACTCCTCATGGAAGTCAATCCCCTGAAATTAAAGCTGACAGTCCATCCCTATGGAGTGACCCATGGAGGCCCTTTAAAGCTGTGTCCCTGTCCAAATATTTATGCACTGCACTGCACATCCTTCTGCACTGTCTGTCTCCATTGCACTGTTAGCCCATTTGTTCTCTGTTCGGTAGCTGTAGGAACCTAGAGAGGATATAAGGAAATACAATGCAGGGAGATTGTTTGCTACTGATACTGAACAATCATAAATAAGCACAGAAGATATGATACGTGACTGAAAAGTCTCATTCATAGACACTTTTATTGCAATGCACTGGTGCACTTTAGCACAATGTCTGCACAATAAACAAGTTTGCATTTTTATAAATATCTCAGCATCTATTGTAGCTAGCAGTCTGAGTTCCTTCCCACTGTAATTTTTGGGGTATTTATGCACCTGATATGATAACCGCATTTTATGACTTTTTTTTCCTCAATTAAACATCAACCCTGTGATTTCCCCTGTAGTCAAATATGTATTGACCTTTTACAAAAACTATCAAATTAATTTCAATTTATCCAATCAGAGATATTAAAATGACAACAATAAAGAAAGCCTTAGGTGTCTTTAATGTCAGATAGGTGCTTTGGGATCAAAGCAAATTATGACCCAGACAACTGAGCGATCCAAAAACACTTGGTTTTGTTGCTTGGTTTTCAGTACTGCTTGTGCTAGACTTTGGCTCAACTCCTCGCCCTCAATTCACTGACAGACTACATGGAAGAGCTCGGCAAAGACTTCAATCATAAATTATTCTCAAAGCTGTTAGTGAGTGTAACCAGAGGGGGTCATTCCACATTCCTTTTGACTTTTGTAACTGATGGCATGGCACACATCGTGCAAATTGCTCTTTTCTGGGGAAAGTTAGTGCTTAATTGAACAGTAACAGAAAACGATTAAAGACATCCTTTTAATTTTTCCAGAAAATTCCGTCAGAAGATATCACCTTTTCCTGATGGCAGGGTCCAGGGTCCATGGGATGCTGGTGGCTCCCAGCACAAGGATTCCTTCATTGGCATTCCGGACATCTGAGAGGCGACGGAAACATGTGAGAGGCGCGTTACTTGGAAAACTTTTTTTTTTACTTTTATTTATGCGCATGTAGTAGGCAGCTAACGTTAGCTAGCTAGGTGGATGCGCAACGGAAAACCCAGCCTGGCTCCCACCCTGCATCTGAGCCAGGAACTCGGCCTTGTCCCCAGAGCCGCACAGCAAGTCGATGTCATCGATGAAGATGATGGAGGGCTTGTGCTCCCGAGCTAGCCTGAAGAGATTCATCATCAGCCTGAAAAGACAGGGAGGAGAGAGAGGGATGGGGAGGGATAGAGGGTGAGAGAGGGAAAATATAAAAAGTGGGATCAGAAGTGGGTAGAGTGGGAGACGCTCTTGTCCCCGGTTATGGTTATGCAGTTTGTTGTATGTCGCTCTGGAAAAGAGCATTTGCCAAATGCCTGTAATGCAGTGTGAAGAAAGAGGGACAGAAGAAGGGAGGGGAGAGGGATGGTGAGGGTGAAAGGGAGGGAGAGATGGAGAAAACAAGGATGGGAGAAGGAGACAGAAAGAGAGACAGGGAGAGAGAGAGAAAGAGAGAGAGAGCTAAGAATAGATTTACAAATTTATGCAGCAGCCTTATGAAACGACAGTAAAATCCAAATTTACACAACACTTAAAATCAAATCCCTCTCCAACCTCACACTCTACGCAGCACAGGGTACTGAATGGCTCATTCAGAAAACATCATTATGCAGTTCTGCTCTAACGCATGCCCACAATAGCACCCCTCTGACCATCCTCTTGCTGAAGTGTGCTCCCCTCTCTCTCCACCCCTACACCGCGTGCTCACTTCCTGCTCGCTCCGAGCCACTTGGACATCAGGTCGGACGAGGAGACGGAGAAGGTGGAGCCGCGGGCCTCTGTGGCCACAGCTCTGGCCAGGTAGGTCTTCCCGGTGCCAGGAGCCCCGAAAAGCAAGACTCCCCCCCACGGGGTCCTCCTTCCTGAGAATGACAGGAGAATGCCCATAGTTTCTATCCTGCACAAAAACTACAATAACAATTCACAATGTGTATTTTGTTAAATGTGTATATTTTGTATTTACCATGTATTTTTTGGAACTTTAATTTAGCAGCTTTTTTATGTCGTAATATATGTACATTCTGTTTACTGTATTTATTGTCCTTTATGTTACTTTACATTACACCATGACACTTTATCCAAAGCGACTTACAGTTGATTTAGACTAAGCAGGAAACAAACCTCCCCTGGGGCAATGTGGGGTTAAAGGGCCTTGCTCAAGAGCCCAACAGCTGTGCGGATCTTATTGTAGCTACACCGGGTTTTGACGCTACAGGCGTTGTAACCATGGTAACCACTACGCTACAGGCCGCCCATGTTGCACTGTGGTCCTGGAGAAACGCACTTTTGATCCCCTGTATGTCCTACATATTGTGGACTGACAATAAAGTTAACTTGAACTAGCTTGTCCATATACAACTAACAGATCAAGATATCCATCCATCCATTATCTGAACCCGCTTTTCCTGAACAGGGTCGCAGGGGGTCTGGAGCCTATCCCAGCATACATTGGGCGAAAGGCAGGAATACACCCTGGACAGGTCGCCAGTCCATCACAGGGCACACACACCATTCACTCACACACTCATACCTATGGGCAATTTAGACTCCCCAATCAGCCTAATCTGCATGTCTTTGGACTGTGGGAGGAAACCGGAGTACCCGGAGGAAACCCACGCAGACACGGGGAGAACATGCAAACTCCGCACAGAGAGGCCCCGGCCGACGGGGATTCGAACCCAGGACCTCCTTGCTGTGAGGCGGCAGTGCTACCCACTGCACCATCCGTGCCGCCCACAGATCAAGATATGACTGAGCAAATATTAATCGGATGTATTTATTTATTATCTCACTTTGTTTTGCCATGCCATATTCTATCAAATAGCAGCTCAGCAAGATCACTGCCTGTTGAATGAGGTGCGTTCATTGTGTAAAAACCTACAGGATGGAAGATCTCCAGGAACAGGGTTGGCAACCACTGGTTAAGAGGTTAGCACATGATCGTATGCTCTCTCCTGAACCATGAGGAATATGACTGGTTACAAATCTCCAAAAAGGAGAAAGCATTTCAATGTTAATAAAGGATTGCAAGAGAATGGCCCGCTTTTGACACGCTTAGTTCAGTGGCGTCTCTCTTGGGGGCAGTACCTGTGAAGAGGTGAGGGGATTTGATTGGCAGAATGACCGCCTCTCTCAACGCCTCCTTTGCTCCCCCCAGCCCGGCCACGTCACTCCACTTGACGTTCTCCGTGACGATGAACACTGCAAAAAACCAAACATGCCGCACCGAACCCTTACTCCCGTCTCTTTTACTGCAAACACAGATATACGATGTGTGCTTAACCATTACTGTGACACACCGCCTATCCACCTGCTCCATATTACTGCAATGCAGCCCATTGGGAATAAAATGTATGTTTACCTTTGTAGTGCCAGACTAGGGAGGACCTGGTCACTTGGTGAACTGACACACAAACTAAAATAAAGAGTTGGGTAATTGCCTTTATTAGCCCAAAAGAACACCCTTCAAATATAAATTAAGGCCTCATCCAAAATACTCCCAGGCAGGTAGGTGCTTATATTATTAGGTGAGATAAAATGTTTTTTACAATTGTGCCACGTTTGAATTGTGCCGGTATCGGTTTACGATCCACTCAGCTCAACAATCTGCTTGGGCTCCTGATTTATTGTGATGTATCGCACTTTGATTGCTGTAAACCTTTGAATAACCTATTCAGAACTTCCTGTCATTGACTAAATGTTCCTGTAATTGACTAATTAAAAGTAAAACTTCTGGTAAATATAATGTCCTCCCATTGGTCGTGTCATAAACTGTCCCTTTGGTCATGTCATAAGCAATGTTTCAACAATGTATGTGCAACTATTTCGCCATAACTGTGCAAACTATTCTTACACACACAGAGTCTCAACAGATGCTACAAAAAATGTGTGCATTCTACTCATACAAACACTCATGGTCAAGTATGTACATTCATAAGCCAGAGCCAATTCAGAGCCAGCTTCATGTTTTGCTTTCCAGGACTCACTCTGCAGCTGACTCTGGAACTTCTTCTCAGAGTCATCACTTTCCTCACTGTCATTCCTGTAAAGAAGAATGCATATGATTGAATGAATGAATGAATGAATAAGGGTTCAAAAAGGGCAGAGGTTATTGAAAGACCAAACATGAGCAGAGATGTGTGAGTATTATTATGGAATTATTTAATCAGTGACACGCTTAATTGACACATGTTCATTAAGCCGATGGAATTCCCTGGGTGTGCCTAGATATTCCAACTTAACCAATACAACAAACAGAAAGCACACAAACGATGGTAATTACATACTGTAGGACACGCTAATGAAAAACTAAATTTTGTTGTGTCATCTTACATCAAAAGTCCAAAGGCATTTAGAAATATGTAAAACTCCTCTTTACTTGCACATTTGGTTACAGGTAAAGCTTAACTTCATACCGACAAATCATATGGGGTCATGAACTGTACATTATGCACTTTACAGGTTACATTCTATTGTTCCTCACTCTTTGGTTGGTTCATCTGGTTGGTTCTGCTTCACAGGCTTAGTAGTTGGAGCCATTTCCTTCTTCTTCAAGCACTCCTCCATTTTCTCCCCCCCGTCCAGGCACTCAGCACACCTCACTCTGAAACTCTGTTCAGCTTTGTCTCCCTAAGTAAAACAATATAAATAATAAATACAGTGCCCTGCAATGCAGCCAACTGCCGTTGGTGTGTGAGCGTGCGTATGAATGGGTGAATGAGAGGCACTCCTAAATGGTAAATGGCAGGCATTTATATAGCGCCTTTATCCAAAGCGCTGTACAATTGATGCTTCTCCATTCACCCATTCATACACACACTCACACACCGACGGCGATTGGCTGCCATGCAAGGCCCCGACCAGCTCGTCAGGAGCATTTGGGCGTTAGGTGTCTTGCTCAGGAACACTTCAACACCGCCCGGGCGGGGGAACGAACCGGCAACCCTCCGACTGCCAGACGACTGCTCTTACTGCCTGAGCCATGTCACCCCCACTCCTATATAAATTCCAACCATTTACCATTTACCATATACAATATAGCTGCAAGCAGCGATTGACAAGGTCCAAACAGCATAGCAGCAGTCGGCAAGCACAGAGACTTGGAGAAGATCAACACTGGCATGTGGAGAACATGCAAACTACGCAGAAAGGGCCCTGGCCAGATTAAAACCTGGGATATTTCTGGCAACAATAGGTAACTGTGCCATCCACTGGGACCAGGACAAGAAAGAGTTATGCAGATTTTTGCATTTTCCCATGCAATAGTGCCACCAATTAACCTCATTGAACTAAATTACATGGGCAAACTTATTGTGCCAAAGACGTGTATCCTGTTTCGTGAAAATACAACCTGGATTTCAGAAGTCATTTGCATTTATGTGATAAGGAACATCAGTTGTGGTGAATCTGTGCCCACTGCAGCCTCAGCTTTCTGATCTTGGCTGACAGAAGTGGAACCTGACGTGGCCTTCTGCTGTTGTAGCCCATCCGCCTCAAGGTTTGACGTGTTGTGCATTCTGAGATGCTTTTCTGCTCACTATTGTACAGAGTGGTTATCTGAGTTACCGTAGCCTTTCTGTCAGTTCGAACCAGTCCGGCCATTCTTCGTTGACCTCTCTTATCAACACTGGATGTTGTTTGCACCATTCTGAGTAAACTCTAGAGACTGTTGAAAATCCCAGGAGTTACAAAAATACTCAAACCAGCCCGTCTGGCACCAACAATCATACCACGGTGGAAATCACTGAGATCACACTTTTCCCCCATTCTGATGGTTGATGTGAACATTAACTGAAGCTCCTGACCCATATCTGCATGATATTATGCATTGCACTGCTGCCACACAATTGGCTGATTAGATAACCGCATGAATAAGCAATCCTAGTAAAGTGCTCAGTGAGTGTATGTTTGGAGTCATTGTCCTGCTGGACAATCTACCTCAGACCAAGTCTCAAAATGTGTAAATAAGTAAATAATTCAAGCAAATCAGAGAAACTGCAAAAAAGGAAAACTCGGCCAAAAAAAGGCAGAGGATTACAAAGATAGAAAAAAAATAGCGGAGGGAAAACTGAGAGGGGGGAAAGGGGAGAAAAGGTCTGCAGCTGTCACATAGGTATGAGGTGCTTCTCCTATCCATTCCTCTTTTGCCGTCGAACATGGTCGAAGCTGACTGGAAGGTGACAGTAACGAAAATAACCACGCATTGCAACAGTGGTATGCAGAAGAGCATCTCTGAACACAATGCGTAAAACCTCAAAGTGGATCTAATAAACATCTAAAAAGTGCTCATTATTATCTGTGTTACTAAATACAGCCTTTTTTTCTTAATTGTTATCTGGAGTCCACTGTAGCTCCACTTGAACAGCTTCCTTAAAAATTATACTGACTCACTGCCTGCGATTTATATGACAAACCAAGAAGGAGCTGGGCAAGAAAGCATTTTAATTTCAAACCTACATGCTGTTAGGAACATGTTGTTTCCTAGCCAGTTGATTTCATGACAATCCGTTACCTGTCAGAAGCACACATATTTAAAATGTGTCAGACAGCATATGACACCAGCTAGGGGGCAGGGGAAGCCATTGATGTAAAGAAGTGAAATCAGTCAGACAGAAGTAGGCCTCGCCATAAATGTTGTGGAGTTCCAGCTTGTTGCTTCAAGAGAACAACTAGCAATGAAGGGAAAGCTTGATTTGTGTCTGCAGTAAAACCCAGGTAACGTTTCTGGGGCAGTTCCCATGAGCCAAGTTACGGTTAACAGAATGTACCCGATACCTAAAAACAAAGCACAGTTCAGAACCTTTCAGGGTTATTGTGGTTCCAGAAGTGATAATAATGACCACAAGCCTATATATAAAGGCCTATATATAAAAATTAATATGAAAAAAAAATAGTAACAAATAGTAACTTAAAAAAAGTAACCTATTTACATATATATACATTATTGTGTGTTACTTTCTTATCATTTCCTTCTTATAATTGTTCTTCTTCCCCTTCATAATTTTTTTTTGCCAGATACATACCCCAGGCCACAAATAAGTAATTATCTACAGTACAGCTACTTCACCCAATAACACGATCCATTCATATCTATGTCAACCAAGAACAAGAACATCTGTTCACATTAGCCAATTACAAGGAAACACAGATTCTTCTTCTTTCTAACCGTACATTTTCAAATGAACTACTTAAGTTATACATTTACTAGCTGTTTCCGCCCCAATTTCTGTATATTAATTATAAGACATGGGGTACACCACTTAGGAATATCGCTTGTTTACGCTTGTACACTGCTTAGGAAACATATTGGAGAACCTTTAAGTCACAACCTAGCATTCTTTTGATATTCATAATTTGTGAAGACACATTTTAGGCACCTGTCACTGCAGCTGTCATTGAATCTTACCTGCAAATTGATCGCCATCGGAGCTAGCTATCTACTACTGTAAATGGAATGAAACAACAAAAACACGCCTTAATATAACCAAATCCCAGACGTGAAACTGTCTGGCCGTTTGAAATAGTTTTTTATTGTTTGTTTTTATACATCAAATTTGGATACTCGTGAGGCTAAAGAATAGGATAAAAGCCACATAACTAGATAGATAGCGAAATAAAACTACACTTATGCGCATCTGAAACTATACTTCCGCCTACTCCGTTCACGTGATCAGAAGAATAGGAGTGACGTCAGTGACGAAGTGTGACAGACCTGCAGCCAAATACTGGAAGGATACTATTTAAATAATTTATATCTAAAATATTTGTTTGTATATTATAATTTGCAAATAAACCAGGCAATACCAATTCCTTTAGTTTAAGGTATTTGTAATTAAATTGCTGAATAGACCAAATGCTCTCTGTTGAAATACTAATTGAAATAATTCAAATGATTGATTCAAACACTATTTTAAATAAAGTATTACAAACTCGGCATATCAATTTGTTCCGTACAATTCAAATACTTTAGAACTATTATTTCAAATGAAAGTTTAAATGTATTTCATGAAATACATAAGGACTGCAGTAACCCTGCAGACTTACCTAAGCTGGTTTAATAAAAGAGCAATGTGACTATTTATGTAAGAGATACAAAGGAATTTATCAAAATTGTTCAAGTTAGACATGAAACAAGTCAATTTTGTTGTATAAAGCCCCTCTAATACATTCATGCTCAAGCATGAACAATGAGCCACTCTGGTAATCACATTACCTCTAGTCTCTATCTGTATACAGTAGCTGTTTGTGACAACTTCCTGACGACCAGAGGGAAGTACCCGGAATTAACAGTAAAGGAGTGAGTACAGACAGGAATTACAGGAATTGTAAATGGATACTTTCACAATTTCATAGTCTGAATGCAACCTTATCATCGTTAATACTTCATCTTTGTAGTCAGATATGAATTGACCCCTAAGGTTGGAGATAAACATACCCCAGGGAACATCTTAGTGAAATTCATACTTTTTTCTTCTATAATTTCAAGGCATACATCAAATAATGAAATTACAAATATTTCTTGTTTTAAATATTTGATATTCAAATGCTTTGAAATAAATCAGGGGTGTCCAATCTTATCCAAGACCTTGATGAGTAGAATCAGCTGTCTTAGTCCTTAGTCCACACACACCGGCCCTTTCTTGATAAGATTGGACACCCCTGAAATAAATCAAATGATCAGCAATATAATTGTTCTAAATAAACAAAAGAAAATGAATTTATTTGTTTGTGTATTTTCATGCGTGGCCATGACACATTTTAATGGCTATTTGACCCAGGTCTGCAGTGCAATATCACAAAAAGACTATTTATAATTGGGAAGTGTATAGCTAGCTAAAGAAACCAAGAAGTATTATTGTAAATAAAATAAAACATCATAAAACATCGCTACACAATGATACTATGTCAGCACTATTTGGTAATCCAAAATGAAAGAAAGAGGTGGGTCTTCAGTCTATGTTGGATGTTAGGTTGTTAGGAGTTTCTGCTGTCCTAACCATATTGGATGGCTCATTCAAGATATAGCACGCAATATATAACAATTTGGGGCCCAGAACAGACTGGATATGTGACCAGGAACTGCATGTATGTAGGGGAGAGGCCTGCATGGTGCCCAAAGAGTTATGACCAGTGTTGGTGTTGGGTGTTATATCGTGAACTTTTAACAAAGCCAGGTAGGCTAGCATCCGGGCATTTAATTTGACACATGACGGTATCAGTAGGTAGTGAAGAGAAATGAAAGGGGGATTGTAGATCAGGCAAGCTGCAATAAAAACTATCCATGCCTTTGTCTCATATTCTGTTGATCGCTAATCCAATTATTGCCTGAATTATATACTGTACCTGTAGCAAAAATGAACAAATTTCAATCTACCATTACAATACCTTTGGAGGGCACTTTTTATAAATTGTCACAAAAATAGCAAGATTGACTGAATTTTCATGGCCTTTCAATAAATATGTGGTAAGTGAGTTGGTCTCTTTTTTTGTTGAAGACACTGCCTTTTTGTTTGGCTGTGTAACATGATTGTTTTGGCTTAATTGGCAGACATTATGTCTAATTAGTTTTGGTTATAACCAGCCTGACAACTGGTCCAGAAAATTAAAACTATACGATTTGAATTCACCAAATTGTTAGCCACTTTAAAGGTTTAGAAATAACACTTATTTAAAATGAGAACTGACGGCATTTAGAACTGACCAAATTGAGCCCATATTGCTGCTAACAGTGGGAAAAGAAGAACATAAAATGATGACACTGCAGAAGCATTCTTGGATCCACCACATTACTCAATATGACAGGACTGTGAATTCGTGCCTCCCGATGTACCACTTTACTCGATAATACAATTCATCAAATGCCACACGATTGTAAATCACTATATATGCACCAGTCAGCAAATGTTTTCAGAAAATTGACAGAAATTGAATTCACCTGACCAAAATAGGGTGGAATTTATTCTGATGGTGTTCGTAGCATTACAGTTTTTATATGTGACGCGATATAATGGCAATATATATATATATATATATATATATATATATATATATATATATATATATATATATATATATATATTATTCAGAGTAATTGTTGTGAAGGGGAAAATTCTTGTTACAATCTAAAAGTAGATATAAGCTTCAAATGAATGTGGCTAAAATATTCTATTGCCAGATTGTATTATAGTGCCCCCTAGTGGGTGTTCATAATCATTGCGATCAGAGTGTGTTTTGCAAGAATTGCACCCTAATACCCTGTTGTTAATCCAAATTTATTTAAAGCGTCTAGATATACAAGACAATAGACACGGGAAAAAAACTAATAAGGAAATGTTATTCCATTAATATTCAATTTACAGAAACACATTATCAATTGAAAGTGTATTCTTAGCCACTAACACAACAGCTGAATTCCTCTCTGAAAAATAAAACAGAAGAGTTTGTGCTTTTTCTATGTAACACACTATATATTAGTGGTCTCCAACTCTGGTCCTGGAGAGCTACTGGGTTTGCTGGTTTCTGTCTTCACCTTAAAATCGGCACCCAGTCGAGACCCAAATAACCAGGTGAGGTGAGTTAACTGTGTTAAGTGCAGAATAACAATAAAAAACCAGCAGACCCTGTAGCTCTCCAGGAACAGGGTTGGAGACTACTGCTATATATTGTTCTCTCCCTGTCCACCTCACCTGATGTGTGGCGATGTGTCTGGCACAAAATGGCTGTCATGTATCACCCTGGTGGGTGCTGCACATTGGTGGTGAGTTTCCCCCTTATCACTGTAAAGCCCTTATGAGAAGAGTGATAAAAGTGCTGTGAAAATGTACTATTATGCATATAAAAGAACATGACAATTTTCAGTATATTTTATTTCACAAATGTACAGTTTGTCACATTTATTACAAATGCTGAAATAAGAATTAGCAAAATATTTAGAAACGTACAGCACCAGGAGAAACATTTTAAGAAAACAGTTTTAAGAATTGCATTTCAACAGAACAAACGATGCAAGGCAGACTTATACTATACCTTTGCCACAAACCGATGTATAGTATAACGCGCAGTAACCGCCCTCCTGTCCGGTTCATATATGTCTATTAATTAATACAGGTTAATCTGAAGCCGCAGCTGAAAGCAAACACCATGTTTTGGGGAAAGATGAGAGATTGTTGGCTGTGCGTGTCTGTGATGCTCATTGACTGGAGCCCAGTGCGTTTACTTTGCCTCTGTAGCTATTGGTTGAGAGCTGGAGAATCATCATCAACTCTCTCCGTTCGCCGTCTGTGTCTGCAAAAGTCTCAGGATTCGGTCGTTTTGCGTTAGGTCTCTTGGCAATTCATTGTTCTGAAGGGAAAACAAACATAAAGTAAGAAAATAAGTTTAAGAGTAAAGATATATTTTACTTTGCATTGCTGATAATTATTCCAATATATCACATTTATTCTGCTTGTGTATTATTGCCGTAACTGCAAGAGGAGTGTTAACTTCAAATGTTCTCTACTGCCACAACCCTTCAGATCAGCCACTGAAGTATTTTAACTCACTAATATAGTCACATAGTATACAGCATACTGCAAACAAACATAATCAACAGTTGCAATGTCATGGCAAAAATATATCTTACTTTTGGATAATATTTTTTATGCATTTTTTATGCATGAGCAATAATTTCACAATGAAGGGTAATTATGATTTTAAAAAATGTATATCCTAAAATTGGTTAGTAAAACATTACATTAGAGTAATTTATCTGACGCGACTTTCAGTTGATTAGACTATTCAGGGGCCTATCCCCCCTGGAGCAATGTGGGTTAAGGCCCTTGCTCAAGGGCGCAACAGCTATTCACATCTTATCATGGCTACACCATGAATCACTAACCTTCTGGGTCCTGTACCTTAGCCACTGGGCTACAGGCTACCGCTTAATTTTTTATTTGCCTGTTATGAAAAAATAACCACTCTAATATCACTGATTCAGCATGCCAGAGAAATGTGTCTATTCAAGGCAGAAAGCATTAGAGGGTGGAGCCAAACTGGGGTGGAGCCTGAGAGAGTCACAACCATCCAACCAGTCACAAGCTCACAAGCCAAAAAAATCTTCTGTTGTCAAAATGGATAGAGTTTCCATGGCAACACAAATTTCCTATCTTGCCCCACTTGTTTGTGAACCAGACAACCTCGTACAGCCTCACTCTGACAGCCCCCCATGGTGACAGCACTTAGCTTGCTCTCTTTTTCCATATTTACCCTGATGAAGACCCACCCCCTCCTCTTTTTCTCCCTCTCCTCCACTATCTTTCTCTCCTGCACATTGTTACACAGCTTCACTCCCTCCGTGGGGAATATACACAAATGCCGGCACAGGACAGCTCTAATGTCCCCCCTATGTGTTCCTCCCCAGCGACCACACTGCGACCACACCGCGACCATGAGATTTGAATGTCTGTGCCCCTGTGGCCCTGAGGTGACGACCCACCTTGTTTGTTAAAACGGGATCTGCGTTGGCAGCCAGCAGAAGCACCACTGATCGGATATTCCCACCCATGACCGCAGCATGGAGAGCAGTGGAACCGTTCTGGGCATCAGGGTACATAAACAGAGATTCTCATTAAAACAATACCCCAGTGTCATTATTTCACTAAAGTAAAATAAACATTTTCCACTGTTACGAATATGAGACGAAGATTTGTTTTTGTCTTTTGCACTATGCATACACATGCGTGTGTATTAGATATTTTACTTCCAGACAATATCAGGAACAACTAAGTAGAGTTTGTGATTCTGGTTGTTCTTGGGTGATAAAAACTCCATTAAGCCTCTACAGCGGCGGAAAAAATCAAGCTCTACAACAGGGGCTCCCAAACTTCTAATGCGACCCCAAATAAATGTCCCCAAATTTATGTGATCTGCACATACGCCAGAAGACCAATCAGAAGACCCCATCCACAGATCAGGTGACCCCACATGGGGACCTGGCCCCCAGTTTGGGAACCGCTGCTCGGCAGAATTCTCCATACCTTCAGAAGGCCAAGACAAGGAGAGAACTTGAGTAGCTCCTCGATAACGTCGCTATACCCTTTGTGAGCAGCCTTGAACAATGCAGTTGAACCGTCCTTCAAAAGGGAGGAGAGAAATGTGTAACTCACACACAATGGGCCTGATGTATCAATATTTTCATAAAACTGTAAATGTATAAAAAATGTGTGTAATCGGAAATGAACTAACCAATTCTGTTGTATTTATCAAACATAGCATAGACACAGATTTTTTATATCTAAGTATGTTGATAAATCCCACATTGTTTGTGTAAATATATTTACGAACTACAATTTAGAATAATAGCTGAACGATCAGGAAAAAAGCCTTCCCCCACCTGCCCTTCCACTGCCTTGGTTTGTTTTTCTTCTTTTATACTGCAGACCATGACTCACCACAGGAGAACTATAGTAGTAGTATATATAGAGAATTTGAGCCAATTTTTGTTGCACCACTTTTTGAATGTATCCATATGTATCTGTAGCCTTGACATTTGACCTATATAGTTGTCATTTGATAAATATGTGCCCAGTGTCAAGCTTCAAGTTGATACTTTCTTTGTCCCAATCGGATAAATAGTTCCCCAGTTATCAGCAAAAACGTGTTTTCTAAGACAAAAAGTAGGTTCACAGAAGAAATAGGTGTTGTACAACTTTGGTAAACATACATCTCTGATGAACAATGACATACAGTATAGACAATTGTAGGCCAAAAAAAGTGCCATTTTGTGTAGCACCTCTATTCAATTGGCCATATGATCTTGACCTTGACATCTAACCTATATAGTTGTCCTGATTGGACATTTAGTTCTCGAGTTATCAGCAAATACATTCTTTCCAAGATGGCCACCCTACTGGATGAAAAGTAGGTCTAGGTCACAAAACAAATAGATTTAGCAGAACTTCAGTAAATATACATCTCTGATGTACAAGGACTAGTTCCAGGGCTTTGCAGTTTCTGAGATTCCAATGCCACAAAATTAACCAACCAGAAGAAAAAAAAAGAGGAATATATATTTTTAGAGTATTTTCGGACTAGTGGGAGGACATGGAGTCTGATGACACATATAATTCCTGCGGGAGATCAATGTAGAAAGAAACCCAACAACTGGTATAAGCCAACCCCCATGGGGGAGGCTTAATGATTTACGATGACATTGGTTTCGGCTCACGTTTGATAAATGAGGCCCATTGTTTCAAACAAGAACAAGTACGACGGGGGCCACATCCCCTTTAGAGGCTGAATAACTGAATGCATTTTTAATATACCTTTCCACATGGGTCTCCTTTTGAATCGGGAGCTCATTAATAATCTACACTGTCTCACAATGGGAAATTTGGCATGTGTGTCTTTGAGGGGGGGGGGGTTAGGAATCCTCTGGGGCGTGGGTACGCGTGTGTACTTTTCTATGGGCATCCCGCTCAGCTCCACGCAGCAGCAGAACCTTCACGACCTCACTGTGTCCCATCTGGGCTGCCATCCAAAGCGGGGCGGTGCCATCCTGAAATGGAGAGGAGGAGACAGGCCGAGGAGATGCTTTATATCCCTTCATGTAGACTTTCTACTGTCTACTCTCTTTATCAGGTTTGCACCATCCATATACACCTTCAAATCCCAGCTCAAATCTCACTTCTTTTCTCTTGCTTTTAATTCCATATGATAACTGTCTTTGTTGTTGTTTTTGTTGTATCTTTATGTATTATTATTGCAGAACTGGGGATTTGTTTTCACTGTTTTTATTTTTTGCATACACTCACTGAGCACTTTATTACACCTACTTATTCATGTGATTATCTAATCAGCCAATTGTGTTGCAGCATTGCAATGCACACAATCATGTAGATACGGGTCACAAGCTTCAGTTAATGTTCACATCAACCATCAGAATGGGGAAAAAATTTGATCTAAGTGACTTTGATTGTTTGTGGCAGTCTCTAGTGTTTGCAAATAATTGTGCAAAAAATAATAATAATGCAGTGAGCAGCAGTTCTGCAGACAGAAACGCCTTGTTAATGAGAGAGGTCAGAGAAGAAGGGCCAGACTGGTCAAAGCTGACAGGAAGGTGACAGCAACGCAAACAACCACACATTACAACAGTGGTATGCAGGCTACATCAGTAGAAGACTAATAAATGCCTAATAAAGTGTTCAGTGAGTGTATATAGTAATTAGAAATTGTACAGCTTCAAAAATAAATGTGACTAGACTTCACTACTTTGCTAGTTTAATAGCTCAACCAACATAACCTATAGGCCAGGGGAGGATGGGCACCCCCCGTTCTCACAGTTTGAAGGCTGTTTTTTTTACGTCTTGCTATCTGGGGGCCCCTTGGGTGGGGCGACATGGCTCAGGCAGTAAAAGCAGTTGTCTGGCAGTCGGAGGGTTGCCGCCCGGGCTGTGTCGAAGTGTCCCTGAGCAAGACACCTAACCCCCAAATGCTCCTGACGAGCTGGTTGGCGTATGTGAGTGTGTGTATGAATGGGTGAATGAGAAGCATCAATTGTACAGCGCTTTGGATAAAGGCGCTATATAAATGTCAATCATTTACCTTCTCCTTCTTCACTTCTTTTACTCTGTAAAGGATCTTTCTGACAGTCCTCTGTGAAAAGCTTTATATACAAATAAAATGGATTGAATTCAGAAAATAAAAGAGAAAGACGGACAGCAAGCGAAGAGGAAAAGGTCAGATAGACAGGCAAAGAGGGATGAATTGGTGGAGGAGAGAAGAACACAAGTAAGGATAGTAAAAGATGACAGAAGTGTGAGACAGGAGAATGGACAGGAGGAAGAAGAAAAAGTACAGAAAATGAGAGGGAAAGAGAGCACAATATGGGTCATAAAAGGAAGGGAGCTGAGAAAATGGAAGGAATGGAGAGAAAAAGATATGGTTGTGGCGGCTGCCCTATTGAAAACAACTGTTCAAGCTAGGTTCTGAAACAGCTGGTTGGTTGTTGACCACTTCAGACCAGCACCTAGCTCCACATGGTTAAGCTGGTTGGCCAGTTCAGAGCAGCTCCCAGCTTGACAGGGTTTGACCAGCTCAGTACCCGCTTGACCAGCTCAATTTTCAAGCTGGCCAAGCTAGCATACGTAGGGTGTGGCTCTGCTCTGGCGGACATCTTCCAGTTTCCTGCGCTGTGAGGACGCTCACCTCGCGTGGGTGGTTGACTTTGGCCCCCGATGACAGGAGGTGCCGTATAACGGTCACGTGACCTTCTTGGGCGGCGAGGAAAAGGGGAGTTGCACCATCCTGAAACACAATGACACAGGAACGGTCACATTACACACAGACCGAGTGGTTACATGATACAAGCACGCAGCACACGGCATGACAAGCATACCATACCGTGCACTTGTAACATGAACTTGTAAGTTCAAAGCACTGGCCATAAAGAGTAGAATGTTTTTTATGTAGGCAGTCATATTTGCTAGCCTATTTGTAATGATTCTTTTACTGGTTTTAAGTCATAGTAAGTCATTTCATTATGGAATTATGCACTGTTATATTCTGTTCCCTGACCAAAAAGAAATCTGAACATTTAGTTATTATTTAATAACAAATAAGCATCATTTCAGAGTTGATACTCTCCCTCTGGAAAGTGTGTTAAAACATAAAAAGATATCAATAACCAGCAGTAAGTCCCTAAGAGCTGGACTTTTCAGAGTGACTCAGCAGATGACTCTGCATTCAATCTGATATTCTCAGACCCGAAGCTTCAAGGAGGAGAAAGCAGTGCAGCACGGGGAAGGCAGGTCTGCGTTGGCGGTCACTCACACTGAGTTGGTCGTGAACGTTTGCGCCGTTCTTCAGCAGGGTCTCCACCACCTTGGCATGGCCGTGCTGAGAGGCGGCTGATAACGCCGTCCCGCCGTCCTGCCGAAAGACAACAACAGCGGTGCTTTATGACCCGCCATGTCATACGGATGTGCAATAGCACGATAGCACGGCTTCTGCTGGGGAGGGAGCGAGGAGCCTCATTAATTCAAGCGAGTCTCCCATAGGCCTGGGATTGTTTGACGCGGACATTTTTTGAGATGTTTTCAGACATGTCAGCGTGTTCTGAATGTCCTCTCGCTGTCCCCTGAGTCACCACACTAGGGTAGAAAAATTTATTCACTGTTCTCTTGCCTTCTGAAACTGTCAAAGCTTTAGCAGCATCCAAATCGGCCCCGGGCAGGCAGAATACCTTCGTCTGCGAGTCGGTGGAGGCCCCAAACTCAAAGAGGAGCTTGACGATGTCGTTGTGCCCCTGCTGGGCGGCGAAGAACAGGGCGGTGGAGCCTGACTGAAAAATAATATTCAGACACATCAGCTCTGCAATACAAGGAAATAATATCAAATGAACATCATTTTAAAAAGATTTTAATGCAGTGTTCAGGGGCTCTGACAACTTTGTTGGATTCAACTGTGAGTGCACGCCATCTATTGGTAAAAGGGAGATACTGTCATTATGTTGGGGTGTACATTGAGCAGTGAGGGAGAGAGATTGGGCTCATTCCAATCGCTTATTTTTCTACACTTTTTTATTTTCCTTGCTCCTGACCCGGAAAGCTCCACTATTTTTAAGGACATTCAAACCCATTCAATGTTTCTTATAGGAGCTAGAAGTAGAAATTAGGAACTCTTATCTTTCCTTTGAGCAAGAAAGCATCAGGGCATCCTTTATTCATCCAGTATTTTTTTTTGGATACATACATCTGCCACACATCAGTTACAGACGTGGCTTTGAACTAACATTTTAAGGACATTCCATTCGCCTAATTCCTGTCTTTCATCTTTTCCTATCCTCTCCCAACGGGTGGAGCTAGGGACAAGAAAAGGAGAAAAGAAAAGGAAAAAGAGGAGAAAAATAAGTGATTGGAATGAGCGTAGTGTGTCAAAGGGTGAGTAAATTAAGGAATGAGTGACTGAGTGAGAGAAGCGAGTGAAGTAGAAAGAGTATCTTTCACAGCAAAGTTTTGTTGTGTATGTCTTCATATGTACAAGGCTAAACACTTGAATATTTCCAATTATTTATTTACAAAAAAAGTTATATTTTCCTGAAACAGAATCACTGAACAAACAGGTTGATAGACTATGATCTTTTCTATTAAAAAAACTTTTTGGAGTATGCCAAAGCAGGATAAAATGAGCATATGGAGAGGTAAATAAACACAGACCACTTAGAGAGCCATTACACACACATTGAGTCTCATCTGGTCTCGTGGGGAACACACACGTGCAGAAGTCACATGAATAATGCATTAGCTATCCGCCTCTGTTCCAACTCAATAAGCTGCTGCTGACCACAGCATTTTCAAAGGGCTTAATTTGCCTCCGGTCTTGGCTTCCAGGGCCGGCCTAACAGTCTTGACAACAAGCAGGAAGCTGGCCTAAACTGGTCAATGTATCGACAACTCAGAAGTCCTATTTCACTTTACTCACGCTGCTAGACAACAAACATCTATGGCCGCTACCAGACAACACAGAAGTAGTTATTACATTAAGTGTGGCTATAGAAAATTGGTCTATTTCCTGCACTGAATAGCTAGATGTCATCCTTTAGAAAATATTACCAGGATACTGTCTCATGCTGGTTTCTTTCAACTTAACTAGCTATTAGCTTTCTTCTGTAGCTGACTGACAGGAAGCTGAATCTGACTATTAAATTGGGGTGGACGGGTGGAGGGTTTGAGGACTGAAAGACAAACTGAAATGGAAGTTAGAGCACCACTAGCTTCTGCGATATGATGTACACACAAGAGAAACTTTTTGAAGGGCAGGGAGTCGATTTGACTGACGTGAAATGAGGAGGGGGACATCAAATGAGGATGTGCACTGTTGTGTGAAAAGGTTATTGATTGGTGGGGAAAGGAAAATCGAAAGACATTTGATCAACATAGACGCCCACTGGTACATGAGATGATGTAAAATCTCATAGAATCTCGTTTTCCAGGAAGTAGATTGAAAAAAAAACTTGTGTGAAAATACAAGTATTGTAAGTATTGCAAATGTATAGTTCTTTTTTGGAATATATACTTTGTGTTCGTATGGTTATGAAGAATTGGCTAAATTGAGGAAAAAGTTCATTTTCAATTCACTTTGTCTTTAATGCAGAAGAATCCTACAGAGGTCTATGGAATATACTTATTTACCCCTGGCCTTGGTTTCAAAGCATAGCAGTGACATGCAGAGTCATTGTCATAGTGTGCCACACACACCCCCTCCTCACAGTACCTCTCTCTGTAGGTTAATGTCAGCTCCTTGCATAATCAGCTCTCTTGCACAGTCAAAGTGGCCGCTGTAAGAGGCCACCATCACAGCCGTGGTGCCGTACTGGAAGGCAGATGACATCACACACAATCAGGACAGCTCATGACCACTCACCTATGCACACACACAAGACACACACATGCAGAATGAACTCTGTGATATGTCCTATGGCACGCACACACCCCACATATTGGTCACTAACATCTAACTATAGCATTCATGCTGCAGGGACTATTCAAAAGATCAAACAGGACACAGGAAACATGATATTCAGTCATTATGTTGCAGGTATGAATCTCTGGTTGAGTAGTATTGGCCTTTTACTCTTGAATGTAGTAAATATCTAACTGTATAAACAGAACTGTTCATATGTATTTGTTTTACAGTAAATTGCTTCTAAATTAACCTGGATAAGAGCATACACTACTAAGCAAATTAATAAACATGACATAACATAGGGTAATGGCGAGAACAGGCCTTTTAGCCCAGCAATGCTCGCCTTTTCCTACCCCTAAGTGTACCTACTGCATAGTTTGCCGTATCAAGCCTGGTCTTGAAAACTCCCAGTGTTTCTGCCTCCACTACATGTACTGGCACGCTACTCCACACATTGACTAATTGTGCAATTGGACATTCCATATGTATAAATATCATATGGCGAAGCAGTTCCAATTATTGAAAGTAATGAAAATCTGTCCTCAAGCTAGGTGTGTCAACCTTGAATCAAACTATCACAATAGTTATCAGGAGAGTGAAGTCTGACAGCACATTGCAGCTTTATGAAGTCTTGCTCCCCCTCCACAATTCAACATTCCTGATTCCCAAATTCTGTCAACAACAATGTAATAATTATTCATTATTACAGTTTTTTACAATTGCTAACAAGCATTTTTTTGATACCGAGTTTCCAGAACTGTTCACCCAGTTAGCATAACAGCACTCTATGTGGACCAAACTGTGAATGAGTTTTTCATTGCTTTAACAAAAAATGCATTCAATGGACATAAAAAACCAGTCAGGCTGATCCACAAAAAAAAAGGATACATTTCTACGGCCCAATTTGCAAATGTTTGCCATTCAAAACTGATAAAAGTTCAAAAACGTATAAGCTAAAATTAAACTAGTTAGCAATTTGCTGAGCCACAAATATTATATTGAAATGTATTCAAAACCCTCAAATTGTTATAGGCCAAAAATGCTGATTGAAGTTGATGCTGAAGTCTGATTGAGAATGAGTTATTGAATAGAACAATCACACCTGATTCAGTTGGAGACCTGCCCAGGTATTGTGGGAATTTCTATCTCATTGTTGGAATGATTTTGTTCAGGATGGAAAATGGGTGACAGGGGAAAACAAATGGCTGGATGATGGAGGGAGAGGATGGATGAGTATCTCAGCTGATGATTGCCAGGGATGGATCAAGCATGCACAGAAGTTATTTCCCTGCTGTATAGCAAGAGAGGACATCTGGTGTGAGGGCATTATGATGATGGGAACATGTTGCCAAATGAAGTCGCCCAGGTAGACGAAAACCAGCACTACTGTACTTGTGACTTGCAGTATTTCCAGTAAAACGACACAGGGCAAAATTACTTACCACTGCAAAAACTTACAGAAAACAGTGCATCTACTGTAATGCCACTAGTTGTTAGTGTTTTTTTAGATCATTGTGCTATGACTGACAAAATATTGTTGTTTGAAGAATTATTGCTAGATTTCATTTTGAGACATGTTTGCAGTGTTTGGCAGTTTTTGTGCATTTTGGGCATGAAATAAACTGTTCAAGCTGCATGTTGGTGCAGAGAGCTGTATGAAAAGTTTTGAAACACTGAATTGAAAAATGCTTGCTAACAATTGTAAAACTGTAATTTATTTCTGCTTGCTCCAGTTTCTATCTTTTCAAAACCCACATAATATGGATGAGTCAACAGACAGACACACACATACCACACAAACACACACACACACACACACACACACACGCACGCACACACACACACACACACACACACACATAATGATGCTAGGATTTTATATAAGGATAAATTCCTTGTTTGTACCCGATGGTTTATGATCTGATTAGTTTTAATTCCAGTGGTACTCCTGGATTTCACAACAATTTTATATTATCTCATATTCCTTTGATCTGCGTGAAAGATGTTCCACGGATTCAACATATGTTCTATTTCAATAACCAGCTGCAGATCTCCTTTTGATAATTGGAATAGACATCCTTTCCTTTTGAAAAGAATCAAATGAAATCCTGGTTACAGTATAGGTATTCTATAATAATAGTATTAGCATCTTCCTTTTCACACAGCCACACAGCCACTCACACAGATACTCTCACTAAAGCACACACACACACATACATACAGTACACACAGATCACAAACATACAGACAAACATACACACATTTCCCTCTCTCTCCTACCACATGTAGTTTATATGAAAAGCATGCAGATGTAGTGGGTATGCATTGGTCGTACACTATCTTTGCAGTCTGCATCCACCCGACCACTGTTAAGCAGCAGCTGCAGCAAGGCCAAGTTCCCCTTCCTCGCTGCCCAAAACACAGCATTGGCTAGGGGAGTTTCCTTCTGGAATACACAGCACATTTATCCATTAGAAACCCAAAAAAAAGGGGATCCGCCCACCTGCTGTACATGTTTTCACTCATTTACATAACATGCTTTTATTTGGCTATGACACTATTCTTAGCAGATTATATCCAGGGTGACTGCACATTAGTTACAAGAGAATATAAAGAGCAAATAAAAAACTAGACAACTACCTAAAAATCTAACGTGACCATCTAATCAAATTACACTTGTGAAGGCAATATGGCCCACCAAACCAAAAAGCATTTGTTTTTGTTTTAGAATATAGAAGCAAAAGCATTGCTCTTAGATACTGTCAATCAAACAGACTTTGCTCCTCTGTCAAGAACCATAAACAGTTCTATGGAAATATGAATAAGGCTGTTGCATTACATCGTGTTTTGACTGCAGCTACCACTTAAGCAAATCAATCACTTCTCATGATCAAATTCATGTGGACGAACCAATACCATAATAACACTATTACATCCCCTTGCTTGTCCAACACGCCCTTTTTTGTTGTCGTCACGGGCCTTCTTATTCTTATTGAAAAATAAATGGCTATTACTTCATTTTAACTGATAAAGTATAATAAGTGCCATTAGTCCCCAAAACGTGGTTAAAATCAAGCTAAAGAACATATCGACATGTAAAGCGTCAACTGCAGCAACAATCCGCAGTTCTTAACGTAGATGGTACTGTTTTGTCTACGTTTCTGGTCGTCCAATATTTTAACTAGTTTACTGCGTCTATTATACGTAGCCATAATAAGCCGTTGTAGAAAATAAAACGGCAATTTAAAGCTTATTTCTGCACCTTTCACTGCCAGAGTATTTGTGTAACTCATACTTTCATTCTATACAGTGAAGGTCAGGCGACGGAACCCAATATGGTCCAGAGACAGAGTTAATGGCGCATATTGCGTAATAACAACAGTATAACATTACATAATGTTAGACCACCTTTACAAGCAGGTATGTCTAGCAAGCTAGGTGTTAGAATGCACACTGACTGCGAGCGACAAAATAGAAGAGCGGCAGAGAATACGTCGTTTACCTTGAAAGACATCCTGCAGAACTCATTCGTGACTCATCTCACTTTAGCGTGCTAGCAGGGGGATGGTGCATCGCCCTTTGAAGCAGTTAGGAGGCTAGCTAATACCCACTCGTTCTAGCGGAGACGCTATGGGTACTGAGAAAGATCCAAAACTAGGCTATATACTGTAGGTGCCCTGCAACCATCCACTGCAGTGCCGCACACCCACAAGCTGACAGATATGGGAGCTGCCAGCTGTCTCCCACACATCAGTAGCGTCTTACTCCGGCCACAGGGCGTGCACACGGGACATCTCACTGTCACGATACTGCACAATGGCTGGGTTATCGAAAGGTGCAGCATATGCAGCAGCCCGTGCTCGGTTTGTATCCTATCTCACTGTTCCCCCAAAAAGAAAGGAGCCACTGGAAACGTAGTTTTTCAAGTATAAATAGCTGAAGGAACCAATATATAACACTGCTATTAACCTTATTGGGTTTGCAATTTGTGTGTGTCATTTCTTTAGCCTGGTATGCATTTTGCTATTGGAGAAAAATAAAAAGAGAACATTCAATTTTAGCTAATGCTTTGAAATGTATTTTGCCATAATGTAAAATTTGCAACATGATAATCCATATTTTATTTAGATGAGTTTATGAGATTGCTTTTGCACATTCTCTCTTTAAACTTTTCAGAACAGGATAACAGGATTGCAGAAGATGATAAGAGCCTATACTTTCCCATACACCATTTGTGAGTGGAAAGCAGTTTAGCCTACTTCATGAATAAAGTGACCCCATATTATGCCACTATTTGTTATGAAACATTGTCAAGCCAAATAGGCACTGTCACATGCTTTGCAGCATGGATAACGTGATGGATTTGACTATGCCATTATAAACATACAGGTGCATTCACAGCATAAAAACAGGTTCAGCAGTTAGGGTAATTAGTATTTATCCACAGGCAGGGAAGGATCAAGTCATGAAATGTATAATATATATTTTGAGATATCTCTGTGCCACAGTTAAATATGATGTCTTATCTAATGCTCACAGTAAGGGATATGGATTTACATTTTTGTTAAACCCCACTATAAAAAAAATCCCTAAGATAAAGGAAAAAGTGCAATCAAAAGGCAAAGCAACATGAACAAAAAAGTGAAAATCACTGGAGGAGGATGAATAATGTGCTTGAAGATGCTACACAAACCTTATTGATAGTATTACTACTGTGATTCAAATTAATATTTTATATTCAGCATTAAAAACAAATTCCCTTATTTTCCTGCTATTTGACTTATATTATGACCGAAAATTAAAGATTGGATAGAATCATTTATATACAGAAAAGAAACACAACTCGTACATCTTCAAACTAACTAGGCATTCCGAGGATAGGCCAGAGTGTGACCTCAAAAAAGGCGCTCACCACCCTGAACAGTGTAATTTAATAAACATTCTTCTTAAATGCCCCATTGCATCATAGCTCTGATAATCAAGGGTTAGCGAAAACCACAGAAAAGCAAGATAACAGACACATAAGGATTTGATGATACAGTGGCAAGCTACACATTTGAATCCTGTAATAACCATCTATTTTTCAGGGGTGACCTGTAGTTAAAATACAGGCGGAGTGTGTATGACACCTCGGAGGAAAACAGCTAATTAACAGGTTTAGAATAAACAAATTACCCAGTTGCTTAGAAAAGCTAGCATTTTTTATTTAAATTTTTTGCCTATGCAAGGGCACTGTAAATGGCAAGAATATATAAACATTAATGCACACTGTGCATACATTCAACATTCCATTCAGTTGTTCACTAAAAATAAAAACACACTTTTAAAGGAAGTACTCTTGAAGGCGAAGGCATAATTGTGCCAGTGATATAGTACAATGTAATGTATTCAAGATATTCAACAATGTAGTTCACATATTTCCACATTTACAGTAGCCTGATTGCAGTGTGGAGTAATGTGTCACTTAATTAGTGCCCTCCTTGCTTCTTGCCCCCCACGCCCCTTTGGTTAAGATGGCCGTCAGAATTCTGCAGGCGCTGCGAAAGCACACCCACCGAAAAGAGGAATAAAAGATGGGCTGATAACACCTTATTATCAGTCTGCGCTGCGAACACACAAACCAAGAAACCAGCACAACCTTAGACTCTGGGATCAGAGACAACTCCAGGAGAGACGGCAAGTGAACAGCTTGGCAAGTGAGTAGCAGCCAAAAGATTTATGAGATTGAAGGCATATGCCTGTTTGTTATTCGATAAACAAAGTTTTTTGTTTGTGCTGTGCTAATAATAATTTAGTCATTTAACTACGTGTTTGCCTTTTACAGTAACTCTGACTTTTTCCAAACAGGAAAAGTAATTTCCTGCTTTTCAACACAATATTTAAATCAGCCTATCAGCTATGGGGTGGGTCTCCTGCGTATTATTTTAATTAGTGAGTAGAAGCTATAATTGTACAGATGACATTGTAGTGTGACTTACAATATTGTCATTGCTTCTCGGAAGACTACAATACATACGACATTGTAATAATTTTGTCACCATGTCAAATTTCTCCAGTATATCAAGAATAAAATACAATACTTTGCACATAAAAGTTTCTAATTCCAGGTGAGACACTGCTGCTGTAACTTTGAATTCAGCTGTAATGTATGTGCAAAACAATTTCAGCCACTCTGGATATGTGAGTCTCTGTAATAATGAAGTGTACTATGGTTCCATTAGATCAATGATGTTTAAATGATCTTTTGCAGACATGTCTCTAGAGTGGTTGAGCTCCATTATGGGGACCACACTTGTGTCCCTACTCTTGTGTCAGTGTCTCCTGCCGGTGCTGTGTTCAGAAGAGGAGATGGACACAGAGTGGAAGGCCTGGAAGAGGAGCTTTGGTGTGTCCTACACTGAGGTCAGACCCTAACCCACCCAATGCATATGCTTGACAATGCATTGAAATGTAATGGAATGTCAGAGGTCTGAAAAACCCTAACCTCTGTTTTGTGGAAAAAAAATAAAAATACAAAACAATATATATATTTTACAAGATGGCATGATGTACAACATGAGGGTTTTTTTACCAATTCGAAGTGGTTTATGTTTATCTACCAATGGAGGTTGCTGGAAGGGTTTAACCCACTTAAACCACAGTTATTTTTCATAAGAGTACATTTTCATTGCACCCCCAAATGTGTATGATTGAAAAAATTGTTTTCCTTATTGGACCTTTTTCTGTCTAAATTATGCAAACATATCAGTACAATTTTTTAATTACTTGATTTTTTACATTATTTTCTAATACAAACTTTTTCATTACTAATTATATTATCGGCATAACAATTTGAGTGAAAAGTTGAATTACATTAATTTCAGAATTTCTTTGTATTTGGTATGTTCACCTTTTGCTTCAATGGCAAGGTGCTGTAGACTCCACAAATGTGTACAAAACCTGATGATTAATGTATCCCAGCATTATTTGACAATGATCCAAAGAGCATTTTATGATGTTACTGATTGCTAAAATATTTTCAAAATCCTAAAACCTTCTGTTTATTTCCAGGATTACTTGGAAAAATAAAATCACAGATTTTCAATGTGGTCTCGGACTTTTGGACCCCACTGTATGTGCAATTTAGTGGTGACTGGCTCATAGTATCTCTCCTTGCAAATCTGTGGCATCATCTTTGAAGCTGATGAACATACATTAGACAGAACTGAAGGCAACAAGCAATCTCCAAAATAGAATAGAATGAAATTATGCTAAAACAAATCATTAGAAACTAAGACTACATCTTACAGTACTGGTTTTTACAGTCATGTTCATGCATCTTGCTGCCTGCTGAAAAAAAAACTCAAGCTAGGCTTTGAAACAGCTGGTAGTTGGTTAACCAGCTCATAACCAGCTAGACCAGCTCAATTTTCGAGTTGGTCAAGCTATCATAGCTGGATTTTACATCAGGGCAGGTACACTAAGGTTCTCCCTTTCATTTCAGACTGATGATAATGAACGCAGAGTCATCTGGGAGGATAACATGAAGCTAATTGAGGAAAACAACGCGGACTTCCTCAAAGGCACCAAGAGATTCAGTATGGCCATGAACAAATATGGTGACCTGGTGAGTGACCAGCCCCGTTGCTGCACCGCATATTGTGTGCATTGTTCTGGGTCATGCTTTTTACCCTCACCCAGAACCAGAACTGAACTGAACCTCATGCTTTTCTGGTTCCTGTCCACAGAACCGAAATGAGTATGGGAGGCTGCAGGGCACTAAGATCGACGCTCGCACTATCAAGCGCGGGAAGCAGGTGTCTGCCCGGAAGCTTCGCCTAGCCGGCAAGAAATCTAAGAAATTCAGTTTCGACTACAGAAAAATGGGCTATGTCACACGTGTCAAGGATCAGGTATGGGAGTGCACCCCACTCTATAATGATCTTTTTGTCCTGTTCATCATCCATTCATTCATCATTTAAAAGATTGAGTCATATATCCACAATTTTTCTTACCTTTCTCATGGTTACTCTTAATGTGGCCAAGAGAATATACTGTTAATTTAATAATTTAAGTATAGTTCAAACATGATGCAGGATATACACATAAAAACACACATGCAGTACATAAATAGCACAATCACACATTCTAAATAGTAGATTAACAGAATTTGTATTGTGTTTATATGTTATACTCATATGTTTTCATGCCAATAAAGCTAATGTGAATTTGAGAGAGAGTGATAATAAACCAACCCAAACATAAAATAGTGCTGGAGTAGCCCTATTTAACTTCAGATTCAGGAGTTCCAACATTGTATAAACCCAAGACAATCACAGCTACCAAACTACTGACTCCCGCTAAACACTCTGCTCCCCAGGGCTACTGCGGCTCCTGCTGGGCCTTCAGCACTACGGGTGCCATTGAGGGCCAAATGTACAAGCAGACAGGAAGGCTGGTGTCACTGAGCGAGCAGAACCTGGTGGACTGCTCCCGGCCTTACGGGACGTTCGGCTGCAGTGGAGCCTGGATGGCCGACGCCTATGAATACGTGTTGCACAACGGGCTGCAGTCAGAGGCCTCCTACCCTTACACCGCAGAGGTAAATACAACAAATACATCTTTTCTTATTTAGCTGATGGTTTTATCCAATGTGACATACAGCTGCGTAGACTAAGCGGGGGACAATCGCCCCCTGGAGGTTATGGGCCTTGCTCAAGGGCCCAACAGCTGTGGGAATCTTAACTCGGCTACGCTTGAACTACCAACCTTGCGGATCTCAGTCATGTATTTAGCCACTGGGCCGGGGGTTGGCAACCCTGGTCCTGGAGAGCTGCATGGTGTGCTGGTTTTTGTTTTTTCGCCTTAATACCAGCAACCGATTCAGACCCAAGAAACCAGGTGAGGTGAGTTAACTGTGTGTTATATCAGCAACTTGAACAACCTGAGCTTTCACCCTCATGCCCAATATTCATTCTTTATATATAATGTCCAACAATATTTTGTTGGGAAAACAACGGATGTTAAGGTCAAGTCTGCTCCGACGCACAAAAATCCCCCCTAGCTAATGAAGCGCAAATTAGCTCTTTGAGCTAATCATCATATGCAGAAGGTGCACAAAGTTCACCCTTGTAATTGAATGTGTCCCTAGGATACCCAGCCCTGTTACTATAGCAGCAGAAAGGCAGTGGCCCGGATCAGAGATTACAGGTTTATTCCCGCTGGGGATGAGCAGGCCCTGGCGGATGCCGTGGCAACGGTTGGCCCAATCACGGTAGCTTTGGATGCAGACCACCCCAGCTTCATGTTCTACAGCTCAGGTATGTTTGAATGGAGGAATTTAAAATCATAGTGAGGGTGGTGGCCATTCGGGCTCTGTTGTTTTTACCCTCTCAGGGTTTGTCTTATATTTTTTTAATGGCACAGGTAGAGACCAAGCATAAATACAGGTTAGAGAAAGTGTCTGTGTGCCCGTCTGGAGTGAGTTCATGTTTACAGCCTTCTTGAAGCATGCAATTTGCTAGACCGTTCAGCTTAAACCGTAGCCATAGCTAACCGTAAGTTGTAGTGTTCGGGCTCAGATTTGGGAAGAACATTAACACAGGGCTAAAAACAAAAACAATGCATTGCATTTGTCTTGCAGGAATCTATGAGGAATCCAACTGCAACCCGAACAACCTAAGCCATGCCGTCCTGCTGGTGGGATATGGTACTGAGGGGGGAAAGGACTACTGGCTGATCAAGAACAGGTGGGTGATTCACTGAACAGGCAGGGCTGTAACTACCATTGAGGACACAGAGGTCATGTCCTCTGTATTTTTTTCCATGTACAGTGGGGTCCAAAAGTCTTTTCTAATTTAATACAAACTTATTAATTACAAATTATATTATCAGCATAGCAATGTGAAAGTGAAAAGTTGAATCTTTGAAAGATGTACATGAATTTGAGAATTTCATAGTATTTGGTATGTCCCCCTATTGCTTTTATTGCAAGCTGTGCTCGAGTTTTCTTCGACTCCAAAAATTTGATCCATGTTATGCCAGCATTATTTGACAATGTTCCAAAGAGCATCTTGTGATGTTACTGAATGCTTGGCTTTTGTCAGTCTTCAAGTGTCCACATAAATATTCAATGGGGTTGAGGTCAGGTGACTGTGGATTGTGCAGCACTCTTTGCTCTTCTCTGGTCTTCGAGTAGCTCTTGGAAAGTAACTTTAATTTGTTTTAAATGTTTCAAAATCAAAAAACCCCCCAAGAGTTTCAATGTGGTCTCAGACCTTTGGACACCACTTTACATTTCCAAAGCCTATGTGTAATTTGATTAATTTAGTGAGAATATTTTGTCAAATTAGAAGCATATGTACAGCATTTACACCCAAAAATGCATCTTCAAAAATTAACAAATTAAAGGTAGAAACCCCAACTTATCTCCTCACCCCACCCCCACGAATCTCTTGACCTCTGTATTTTCTAGGTTCTGGTTACACCCCTGGTAACAGGCCCTGCTCCCCAGCAATTACCTGCACCAGGGATGTAGTAATAATGCAATACACAGCACATTTTATTTGCTTATGTAATCCACATGTATTTCCACACTGAAGGGGGCAATGACAGAGCCTGAACCATAAGGTTACTGGGCTTCCACCAAAAGTGTTTCTATGCATAAGGCTCTGTCTGATATTTTTACAAGAAGGGTTACCCCCTTCTGCTATGTTACAAGATAAACACCTCAAATTCCCTTTTGAAGTGATCATTTGTGTATATGTAAATCTATAATATAGGATTTGTACTGGCTTAGCAGGCATTTTCATTGCCACAATCTGGTGACCCAGATTAATTAAATAAAATAAACATTGACACAGCAGTTGAAGCAATTTAGGTCTTATGAAAGTGTTTTTCAAAACAGGCCTTTCTAGGATTTGGACCCACAACCTTCTTGATACCATATGTCTCCCCAAGCCAACCCACACCCCTGCTGAAAAAAAACAGCTATGTCAGTTTGACCATCTTGAAAACTGAACTGGTCATAAGCTGGTCTAGCTGGGTACCATATAAGCTGGTCAACCAGCATGGCCAAGCTGGTCATAAAGCTGGTCTTGCTGGGTATGAGCTGGTCAACCAGCTAGAAGATGGTCTGAACTGTTCAACCAGCTAAACCATGACAATCTGGGAGCTGGTCTGGACTGTTCAACCAGCTAAACCATGACAATCTGGGAGTTGGTCTGGACTGGTCAACCAGCTACCAGCTGTTTCAAAGTGTAGCTTGGGCAGTTCAGCAGGGACTAACCTCTCCTTCTGCTCCCTAGCTGGGGTACCGGGTGGGGAGAAGGTGGCTACATGCGCATGCTCAGGAACGAGAACAACGCTTGCGGCATAGCCAGCTACGCTCTCTACCCCATTGTTTGACGGCCGCCACTCCTGCAGGTGCCGGAACCTTCTGCTTCTCTCAGGGACTCCTGATGCGTCTAGTGGTGGATCAGCTATCAGGGTAACACGCATTACAGTGTAAATCAATCACATCATGTCCAGTGGATAAAGAACACCACCACTGCCTACACAAAAACACCACATTGAGAAGTCCCGGTAACCTTTTATCTTTGTTTCTACCACCAGTGTGTCGTAAGGAGAGAAACAAATACTGTTATTTTCTTTTCTTTTCTTTTGTTATTGTCCCCAGTATCAAAAGTTGGTTTATCTTGGCTGTGGTGCAAACAAACAGGAAATGGGCTGGGGAATCAGAATAGATCATTTGGATTTCTTGTTATCTTGTTAAATTCTTTCTTTTTTTTTTTCTCCCTATGGTAAAGACTTGGATTATAGTTTCACGACTAATACACAATTGTTACAAAGTCAACTGCAGTTTCACATCCCACAATTTTTATTGTGTAATCACCCGACCTGGTTATTAAATGGTTCTTATTTAAGGGAAAATCCCCCGCCCCACTATTCCTAAAGATATATGTAAATAAATACAAACAACGATTTAATGTGTTTGCTTTATTTCTTCATCATCAACACTGCAGATACTGACAGAGTTGTCAGATGCATCGGTAGAATTATTACGGATAAAAAATGAACACATTTTAAAGCAGCAACACACAGAACTGCTGTTAAGTCGGCACCTCCTCTTTCTGATCATCTATACCCAAGTGCCTTACTGTAAACGAGGCAGGAAAAGCAGGAACAGAAAAGAAGTCAGTGAACCAAGGTAAGCTATTCAGCCAGAGTGGGGTTAGCAGACACTACCAAGAGACGGAAGAAGATGGAAGAATTCAGGCATGACTGCAATGATAATGTTTGTCCAGCAGAGGGACACAAGTCCTCACGTTGACAGAGAATCCGCAAACAAGAGCAAAAGTGGGATCTTGTGTGGAGTTTGTTCAAGAAGTCCTCATCAGGAGGTATATTCCCCTCCCAATTAGCACATATACCATTATTACAGTGACATGTTGTGAACTAAAAAGGAAACATTTATTGGAAATGGTCTTCTTCATGCAATATTCCCATACCTCTATTTATTCAATTCCATTTTGTTCCTAAATAGAAGGATTCACAACAGCAACAAATAAAACTTTCTTGTGTAAAATCTCTTGAGGAATGATGGTAACTGAAAACATGTAAGTTATTTCACGATTTAAAAAAGCTTTGGCTCATTATGGTTTGCTTTGTATTTAAACTCTGTATCATTAGTATTTAGCAAAAAAAAAAAAAAAACTCTCAGAAGGGCTCATTCACCACAGTACAAAAAGTGAAACTAACAGCTGTCTGAAAATTGATCTGAGTAAAAACATTTTTTGATTTAGGCATAATGTGACATCTCTCATTAGTTATTAAACTTGCTTCAAAACCATTTGATAAGACTTCTTATTGGGATGATAGTCCCCTTTTGTATGGTTTATGCTTCAATGCTTTTTTAAATAACAGTTCTAGATTCGTTTTAAGAGAATGTGTATGTGTAGGTTTTGGAAATAGACAAATTGTGGGTCTTAAAATGGTTTTGCATTCAATGGCTCACATAACTTAGTGTGGCGAGGTTTGTGCCAAACTGTGGCCTAAAACCAAAGTGTATGTGTGTGCTGAAGGAACTACTGAACTGTTACACACACACACACACACACACCCTGCTTCTTATCAACATCTGCCTGGTTAATGAAAAACAGTGACTATGTTTTCACATTTTCATTTAACACCTGAATTTTTCCTTTGAGAGGAGGCTGTTTGTGTGCTCATTACACACTTACAGTGGAGTTCTGAGACCAATGCTTCTATTTGCATTCTTTTCTAATTAATTTATAACTTAATAAATAAATTACTAATTATATTATCAGCTTAACAATTCAAGTGAAAAATTGAATCGCTGAAAAGATTAATTTCAGGATTTCTTAGTATTTGGTATGTCCACCTTTTACTTCAAAGGCAACGTGTACTCAAACTGGCATGGGCTCGACAAATTTGTGTAAAACCTGATGATCCATCACAGCATTATTTTACAATGTTTTATGTTGCTACTAAATGCTTTGCTTTTGTCAGTCTTCAAGTGCCCCCATAAATGTTTGATGGGGTTGAGGTCAGGTAGTTGTGAATTGTGCAGCACTCCTTGCTCTTCTTTGGTCCTTGAGTTGTTCTTGCAAAGCTCAATGTGGTCTCAGACTTTTGGACCCCACTGTATACCTGAACCCACAGTTTAACAGGCATAACTGCTGATGCATGATCCTCTTCAAAAGTGACCTGACTTGCATTTCATATGTGTTTATTGTGATGCATAAAAGCAGAATACTGTCGTTTGACTCCTAGTATGAAAATTATAATCTTTGAAGGAATGTTGCGAGAAATCATCGGGGCTCTATGCATGTATTTTGTTGCTGAAGAGAGAAGTTAATGTTCACCAAATATCATCTCTAGTCTGACAGGCATGGCTTTTCTATTCAAACAATATCATGAAGTATTTATAATACTTAACCAGTTACTGTGCAATGATAAACTAAAGCCCACCTTAATTCAATCCAGTATTTGCACTGTGGAAATAATTGATGAAGAAAATTGTAGATAATGAAAATAAAGAGTACCTTATAGGTACATAAACTTGTATCCCTAACCGGCAATATATAATTAATTTGCACCTTTCTTGCTTGGAAAATGTATTCATTTGTACCCAAAGAGGGCATTACTGTACATGCAGGGTAAATTTGGGACAAATATAAGAGCAAAAATGTACCTCCTCCTTTAATAGAAAAAGAAGCTTTTCTCATCATCCATATGTCTGGACAAAAAGATATGCAGATGTTTTTTATTTGGAGAGATTTGGGGAGATTTGAGGACATTTGGGTGGAGTTTTGGGAAAACTCACATGGAATTTGAATGACTCTTGGTCTATCATATTTTGTACACAAGTTGACATCAAGTTTTTGCACAAATATAAAATAGTTCTGGGTTTGTCCTTTACTTAGAAAATGAAATATTCATTGCTAAACTATAAAAACATAAGGCATTTTGTAATTGTTTTGTATTTTATTTAATTTAAGTCTCCAACCATGTATGTGCAATAAATATTTTTTTGAAATATTGACTTCATTACTTCTATAGGACTCGTATGAAATGGATGGAAATTGCCCTCTAGGAGGGGGAAGTGGAGAGGGTTCATTCATGTGTTGAGTTTTCATAATTATAAATGGTTGTTTGATAATTGGAAATAAGGCACGGAATAGCTTCCATATATGCCAGAATAGCATATAAAAAGTCTAAGCTATGGGCTACTCATGCATGAAGGTTTCCTCTTCCACAATGAATGAAAACCACAAAAAGAATAAACAACAGAAAACAGCCCAGGGGGAATAATTTGTATGGAAATTCATGGCTGAATTCTGCAGAAATCGAAAATAAAACTGCAGGAAGAAATGACACAGGAAGGCAAAACAACAGGCAGGTGACCTTTGCTCATGGGCTCTTGCTCAAGCCAGCATTGTGGAACTGTTATGGCCCTCCTTGCCTACACACCGTACACGTGCTCCTGCTACAGTGCTATCTCTGGGTGGAGCCAGCTTCACTCCAAGTGGGAGTGCTTCAAGAAGCTGGGTGATTTGCTCTTGTTCCATATCCCGCTCGAAGAGGGGCTCGGATCAGGAATGATCTTGGGAGATACTCGCAGAGTGAAAGGAATGCGGTGGCTGCTTTTTTTGTGTGCTACGTGGGGTCTCTGCTCCGCAGGGGCGGAAACACCACAGAGTGGTCAGCAGTCAGACCGGGGAGGTTACGAAAACGGCACAGCCAGGGTTCGAGTCCCCAGGACCGACAATCACGGTGGAAGCAAGGTTTGTGTCCCCAAACCAGGACAGGTAATGAGGACATGATATTCAAAAAAGTTTGTCTGTCCTTTTTGAATCTGGTATATTCAGCTTTCGGCATACACTCAGTGAGCAATTTATTAGGTAGACCTGTACACCAGCTTGTTAATGCAAATATTTAATCAGTCAATCACATGGCAGCAACTAAATGCATAAAAGCATGTGGATGTGCTCAAGAGGTTCAGATGTTGTTCAGACCAAATGTCAGAATGGGGAATAAATGTGATCTCAGTGATTTTGACCATCGAATGCTTGTTGCTGCCAGTCAGGGTCATTTGAGTATTTCCGAATCTCCACACACAACAGTCTCTACAGTTTGCAGAGAATGGTACGAAAAACAAAAAGCATCCAATGAGCAGCAGTTCTGCGGGCAAAAACGCGTTAATGAGAGGCCAGGGCCACACTGGTCAAAGGGCCAGACAGGTCAAAGTTGATAGGAAGGTGACAGCAACGCAAATAACCACAGTGGTATGCAGAAGGGCATCTCTGACCACACAACATCTCAAACCTCTGAGTGGATTGGCTACAGCAGCAGAAGACTCATAAAGTCTAATAAACAGCGAAAAAAGCTAATTGAGGGTATTTGCACCATATATTATTTTCTCTCATTTGTTATTGTACAGTCTACAACCTTGATACTGAAACTGGACTTGCAGTTGGGTTGGCAGTGTAGCTTAATGTTAATAATTATTTTTATCCTTGAACAAGGTATTTCATCTGAATTCTTTCAGGAAAATAACAATCTCAGAAACTGATTGATTGAAAAAAGGCTTTTAAGGCACTTTACAAGGATAAAAATGTAAAATTGTAACTTTGAAGGACATGAACAACATTTTGAGAAGAAAATCACTGTGCACTGACCAAAATCTAAACGCTTCTCAAGCGGAGGACAATATTTCCTGGGCAGATCTTCTAGCTTGACAGAGCTGTGCGTTACGCTGTCCCAATGGGCTACACTCCTTTATTTACACCTGTACTTTGCCTGTAATCAGTTTCTTATCTTTTCGCTCTTACTGAGCGTAGCCACACAGATGGCCTAATTCGAGACAAGTCCCTTGAACAGGTCAGGGTGTCCAGCATGTCAGATCACCCATTAAGGACCAGACCTGGGTCAAATACGTAGTTATTTTTACTTTTCTATGCTTTTACTGACCTAGTCTGGTATATTAGAAGTTCTGCAAACCCCACCTTCTGATCCTCTTGCCATGAGACTCCTTGAATTGCACCAGGGAAGATCAATCTAGCACAGTAAAAACGTTTTTTGAATTGAAAACAATTACATACACTCACCAAGCACTTTATTAGGAACCTATACACCTACTTATTCATGCAATTATCTAAACAGCCAATTGTGTGGCAGGAGTGCAATGCATACAATCATGCAGATACAGGTCAGGAGGTGTATTTAATGTTCACATCAACCAGGGGAAATGACCAGACTGGTCAAAGCTGACAGGAAGATGACAGTAATGCAAATAACAGTGGTACAACAGAGCATCTCTGACCACACAACACATCAAACCTCTAAGTGGATAGGCTACAGCTTAATATGTCTAAAGAAAAAGTTGAATAATGCCTAATAAAGTTCATTGAGTGTATTTTACACAGGTCTTTCAAGGACTGGGGTGGATGTGGAAGGACGCTTTCAGCATACTACAGATTCCGTACAGTACACTTTTCCAATCCATTCAGATTCTCTCAGCTGCTTAGATTGTGTTTAGTTACATTTCTGATTCCATATGCAAAGTACTTTTCACATGGACACCCTCAAAATGCATGAGATTAGCGTCAGGCGGCATGTTTCTTGTGCGGCATGAGTATGCGTTTGTCTGTTTGAACCATGAAATACAAAATAAAAGCTGTCATAAAAAAGTAATGTCCCAGGCCTGTGTTAATGCCATGAGCTGCAGTAAAAGCATCTCTCTTCACTTCTACAGGGCTGTGACCCTGGCTTCTACAGAGTGAGGAGAGGGCCATACCATAGGGACTGTATGCCTTGTGATTGCAACGGTCTATCTGAGTGTGAAGATGTCACAGGGCGATGCCTGGTAGGTCTTTCGCTCTTTCTCCCCCACCTCACTCTCTCCCTTTCTCATAGACAGGCATTGAAAGAGACATCATTCCAGTAGTCTGCAGTACAATGTTACAAAGCTACCGACGTAAGCCAGAGCAAGATATCTAGTTGTTTTATTAGTGAGTGAGCTTCATCATCTTGGGGGTGTAGGCAGGGCAAAGTGTATTTATTTGAAGGAGGTAGGCTACTGACTCCTATAGGCTTCAAGTCCTTATGCTAAGCTAACATGTTACGCTAACATGGAAACTGAGCCAGTGAAATGAAAAATTGAATCAAACATCTCGTCTAAGTCTGGGTAAGTCGGAAAATGATTTTGAAATTGTAGCAAAGTATACTTAACCTTAAGTATAACCTTTTTTAGATTGCATATACAAAAAAGTACTCAGAGGTATGTACTTGCCATGAGACTCAGTAGCAAAACTCACTTAGTTTGTACTGCCCAATTGTGGGTTATGATGGCAATCTTCTGTGTGTGATTAGAACTGCCAATATAACACAGTGGGTGACCATTGTGAGTACTGCAAAGCCGGTTACTATGGAAGTGCCATTCAGAGGACCTGCTGCATCTGTCCATGTCCCTTTGCTTTGCTGTCCAACAGGTCAGTGTAAGACGTTGTTTACTACATATGCTAGTCACATGAAAGTCACACTCTTACTCTTGGGTTCTGCTTCATAGTTTTGTTATTGTTTTGAATCAGATTTGATGCCTGTTTTTTAAATTTTTTGCTTTAAAATTCCCTGTTACTGTAATGTACTGGCACAAGTAAAACACTGTGCTTAAAGAAGGAAGACGTTTTGTACCTTTATATGTGCTTTTTCTTCTGTTGTTGTTTCACAGAGTGCAATAAAATACATTAAACTGCTCAATTACGATATAGGTATGAACTAATCTACATATAAAAAGGTGTTATTATTTCTTCATTTTCTATGTTGGTATTATGAATGATATTGTCAAACTCTGATTATAAATGCAGTGTTATCATAATTTGTGCCAGTACTGTACACATGCTGTCCCATGGTTGTAACAGCCCTTATTGCCAACACCATTAGAATTTTGTGAGCTAACTATGCCATGGATTTCACGGTTGTTGTTGCTTTCAAACATATTTTATTATAGAAATACAGAAGTTGCATTAAATGCTAAACAGGGATTCATGTTTTAAGAAACTGCTTTGTTACTGTACGTTACTGTTTGCTGAGTACTGTGGCTTCATTTTTATCTGCTAAAGGGTGTTGAAATTTAGTGTTGGGGAATTCCGCAGCATTTCTGTGTAAATAAAAGGCACATTTTGCATTTACAGTTTCGCTACTGGCTGTATGGAACTTGACGAAGGCTTTAAGTGTATGTGCAAACCAGGCTATACTGGACCGAGATGTGAACGGTTTGTCTTCTATGAAAAATGTATTTATATTTATCAAATTTATTTAAAATACCACATTGGGTGTGGAGCATTTGAATGAGCCCTGAGCTGTGAGCTGGATTGAGAACAAAATTAAGAAGCCAATTGAAAAGCCTGTCTATTGACAAAGCAGAGTGAAACTCAGAATCTAGCATTGCGTCCTAAATGCAAATAAGGACAGTAACATATTAAATGTAAATTACACATTTCTGGATTAAAGCATAACAGGGTGGAGTTAATCGCAGTCTATGACTCTTAGTCTCACTCCATTGAGAGTAAGAGTCAAATAGACTCTGATTTAAGAGTTAACATTTACCTGTGTACAATTGACTCCAGTACAATTGACACCAATTGACATAACTGACAAAATGACAAGAAAGGTCTTCTGGTTTAAAACATAGATTTTTTACTGCTGTTCTTCGATCAGAACACAACATTGTACTATAATGGAGCAGCCTGTAGCCTAGTGGTACATGCCTGGGACCCGGGAGGTCTGCACAGCTGTTGGGCCCTAGAACAAGTCCCTTAATCCATCTTTGCTCCAGGGGGAACTGTCCCCTGCTTAAGCTAATCAATTGCCAGTCGCTATGGATAAAAGCCTCAGCTAAGTAACAAATTATTATTTATTATTTTAATGGAAACAGTTAGGACTAAAGGTACTTTCCTAACACAAAAAGTACCAGGAGGTTGTGTCTCACAATGCTACTTCTCTCCCTGTCCTGCAGATGTGCTCCTGGTTACTATGGTAACCCCTTAGCATTTCATGGCACCTGTGAGCCCTGCAACTGTAACAATGGCAACCCCAACGTCTGTGATTCCAGAACTGGAGGTGAATCTGGAACGCACTCCAGCATGCACGAGTGCTCACACACACATGCACACACACAGATGCACACACACGCACACGGACAGACATATGACAGAATTACTTCATTATATAAATTTTTCCTTGAATTCAAATTCTACAGTATATGTTTCTTATACGTCAGCGCATATCTAACAGTCAGTGTAACTTTGTTTGTATGGTCAAAGCATGTTGTTGGTAGATTGTCTCCAACTGTGGTTTTGTGTTCAAAGAAAATTACTGTATTTCTCATTCCACTGCAGCGTGCATAAATTCTCTGGAACCTAATGTCCCTGATTCTGGAGCCCAATGTCTAGGTTGGTGATGCTCCTTTTCTAATTGCTATTTTGTATTGTACCTTAGACTTCTCCACAGAACAAGCTCTGTGTACAGTATGTGCACAGAAATATGGAATGGGTATTTCAAACAGAAGAGACTTGTACCATCCATCAAAACAATCTATGCCTCGAAGCATTGAAAATGCCCTTTTTACGGGAAGGCATACATATAAAATACAAGATGGAACATTTCAGTCTGAAAGAGCATCCCACTGCACACATGCATAACCCAACATTCTGCATTAGATACAGTGTGGCATTACTTATTTATACACTTTGTGTTGCGCTTTGTTATTGTACATTTCTCTGCAGATGAGTGTCTGCTGAATGCCTATAATTTCATGTAATGTAACGCATGGTCTCACACATACACCCCAGCCATCAATAAAGGAATATCTACCTAACTGTTCAAAACAGAACTCAGCACTCTACACTGCATGGAGTGTGCTCTCAAACACTGTTCTCACTGACAGAGTGCGACAGCTGCACTCAAGTCTTACTGGAGCACCTGGAGGTGATGGACGAAGAGCTTGAGTGGCTGAAGATGCAACTGAAGAACCCCAAAGTGGGCCCCATTGCCCAGCGGAGGCTGGAAAAGCTGGAGGAGGCCATTGCTGCCACACAGGTACCAAGGTCCCAAAGTACCAATTATATGGACATTGCAGCCGGCAGTAGAGATTAATGAACTTTTTTTTTGTTGTTGCAGAACCTGGTCAGGAAATACAAAAACTTTGTTAAAAGCCAGGGGTCAAGGGTCGACGAGCTGAGGACAGATGTCAACACTCTGGATGCAGATATCAGCCAGCTTAGAGAAAAGGTTTCTGCTTTTCTTTATTGGGGTGTGCCTTGGGAAAAGTAAAGATTAGTCTGTTGACATTAGCCTTTTGTCAAACTGCATGCATTTGTACTTCTCGCAGCAAGCATGATGTCAAGAGACAGTCATGAAATGTCCATGGCCGAGGCTCATTTCCTACAGTAGTCACCCAGATGGGCTTTTCAGAAGATGCAATATTTAAAATCTAAACTAAGAACATGAACTGTGAATGAATAAAAGCCCTGTTCACATGAATTTGTTCCTGTTCAGGCAAACAGGATTTTATTACGTGCACAGTCAGAGCGTGAGAAGGCCAGAAAAACTTATCGGAGAGCTGAACATCTGGTGTCTGAAGCCCGCTTACTGTTCCTGAGTATACAAGGTAAAACTGTCTTCCCTGCTTTAAATTCCAGCTTAGACCATCGTAACACCAGTTTAGAAATGCAGCTGGTAAAGCATGGTTTTAGCTGCAGTACCAGCTTGATGGAATTGGGCTGAGCTAGTTTACCCCAGCTGATTGAGCTAGACTGGGCTGGTGGACCACCCTGGTTGAGCCGGGCTTGGTTGGTGTACCAGCCTGGCTGAGCTGGCATCAGCTGGTTAACAAGCTTTGTTGAACTGATGAATCAGCTAGTGGTAGCTTAACAGCTTAAGTGAGCTAATCAACCAGCTTCGTCAATTTGGTTGATAATGGACCAGCTGGCTTGCTGGCATGCCTGGAATTGTAGCTTGCTGAGTGGATATGCTCAATTTAGAAAATTTGCATCGTGTTCATCAATTCGAAGTATGTAGGTTAATATTCTTTTCCTTGATTGATTAAGATGTATGTAATATAAAATTAGCTTTTGATTTAGACATAGAATGTTAGCCTAATTAAAGGGGGATCTCTCAGTTAAGGCTTTGTGTGGCAATTTCATTGGCAGTTACTGATAAATACCAACACAATGCCAACACAAAGAAAAGTTTGGTGGTACTTATTCTAACATATAATTAATATTTGAAAATAAGAATTTAATTAACTAGAGCCGCGGTGGTGCAACAGGCTAAGATGCAGCAGACTTGCGGTTGCAGTTGCACACCAAGGACCGGGGTTCGATTCCTGGTCCTGCCAAAAGCCAAGTTTGGCTGGCTCTTGTGGAGTGCCATAATTGGCTTGCTGCTCCAGAGGGAGGGACTTGGCATGGTTAGTAGATTGCCGCACAACAGCACCCCCGGCGCTTCGGGTGCTCTCCTTCAGGCCGCCGAGGGATGGGGTGTGGGCAGTGTATCGAACACCAGCTCTAATTGGATTAGATGGGGGTACAATTGGCGACCAGATTGGGAGAAAAAGGGAAAAATCAGAAATACATTTAATTTAATTCACAACCCTGACCACACGCTGCTGCATCTTGTGCATATTATTTTACATGTACGTCCAGAGATTTTTCTGAGTTCATGTGAAACTGTTTGGTACAGAACAGTGTCACCACTCCCTAGGGGTTATCTTGACTAAGCTTTACAGGCAGGCATTGATTGATAAAACATGGCTTATCAGTGTTTGAAGGTATGCGTGGAAGTAGAGCAAACATGTACATAATCAGTTTTTCATTAGTGTGTGTCCTGGCAAAATAAACAGCTCCAGCTGGGTTTTGAAACAGCTGGTAGCTGGTTGGCCAGTTCAGACCAGCTTCCAGCTCAACATAATTTAGTTGGTTGACCAGTTCAGACCAGGTACCAGCTTGGCATGGTTTGACCAGCTCAAGCTATGTGTTGAAGCAGCTGGTAGCTAGTTGACCAGCTCCCAGGTCAGACAAGCTATCTGCAGTTTCTGGTTGATTGGCTCTAATCCAGCTAGACCAGACATGTTTTCAGAAAACAGTTGCTGTTGAACGATTTCAATGAACATTCTATTTAGTTCACCACCAACGCTTATTTAACACAAACTGGTGCGACTTCCGTCTAAAAATGCCAGCTAGCTGATATGTCGCTCATCTGTAATTTATTTTTAAAGGTAAGAACAAATAGTTCACTGAATAAAGTGTATTATTACTGCCGAAATTTTTTTTGGCGTTTTCCCCATCAGCAGCGATTTTTGTTCACCACGCACTACCATTTCTAACTGTTAGCTAACATTAGCAACGTTCGTGGCGGACAGAACATTTTTTGAATTTGTTGGCAAACTTTAACTAACGTTAGCTACCATTTGCCATTTGACTACATGTCAACTTTATGACCAGCTTGGCAATTGATCTTGATATGGGGCATTTCAGCACTGAAGCACTGGAATGACTACTATCTAAACTTTGACACCTGCCTCTGACTCCCTTTAGACCTCTTGGAGCAAGTGAAAAGGGTGAATGCCAGCAGCACACTGGACACTGAGGAGCTGTACCGTATGGTGAGGGAAGCCAAAAAGATGGTGCGAGAGATGGAGCAGCGTGATTGCTCCACCCAGGGGAATGCAGCTGACAAGGAGTGGGAGGAGTCAAACAAATGTAGGGTTCTACCACCCCCACTCATTGACTTTCTTTGTACAGGAAAGTTGGGATTCTATTTATCTCTATCTCGCTTCTCTCTCCCATCTCTCTATTCACTTGAATTAAGTTTTATAATATGACATGCAAACCAGAAAGTATTGCACAGAAATGTATGTTTTATAAATATACAATCAATTAACATAATATACATAACCATATACAACCGAAAAACAATAAAACAAAGCTAAGAATGACACGGATGGAACATTATGGAAGGTTTGTAACTGTCTTCCTTTTTTTAACCATCATTGGTCACTTTCTCTGTGGACTCTTGGCATTGTAGTGTTGCGCTACATCAAGAACAACATCAGTGAACCACAGATCAGTAACCACGGCGAGGCTGACAGAATTGCTGCCTCGCTGAATTGGTCTAATTCCAAGTTGAAGGATCTGGAGGCAGCCCTGAAAGAAGCCAATGACAATGTAAGGAAGGCGACCCTACAGAACGGACTCAATGCTCCGAAGTTGGAGGACATTCAGGTAATTGCACTGGTCATGCTGGTGAAGGTTCTGGAAGCTCTCTTATTTAAGGCATGCCTCCTGAATGCCTGTAAGTGATATAAAATCTCCAAAGAAAATGGCTTGTAAACTGCCACTGACTCTGCTCCAAATTCTGAGTGTCTCCAAGACATATCAAGATTTAACACAAAGGCACATATTAATGTCAACTAACTTCAAGGCAATATGTCTTAATATTCTTCTTTCATTTGTTTACTATAGGTAAGGACAGAGTCGAGTTTGATCGGACAGTCGAGTTAGAGGACAAGAAATCAAGTCACCCATTTGCAATGAAGCAGTGTGTAAAATTAATTACAAAACTAACAAGAATCCTTTCTGTTTGTCTTTCCTAGCATCATTCAAAGGAGTTACGGGTGGTGCATAATTTGGTTGCTGGGCAAATTTCGATGGCCAGGGATCAGCTAAAAGATGCAGCAGGCCTTCTGAAAATGCTGAGGGACTTAGAAATGGTAAATGATTAAAAAAAGACTAACCACAATAATGAAACTGTAGGCTGGTTCTGACAAGGTACTAACCCTGAAACGGCTGGTAGTTGGTCGGCTATATTTTGAACATACCCAACTAGACCAGCTTTCTATATGACCTGCTTTACCAGCTCAATTTTCAAGTGACATTGCAAACTTCCATAACTACAGCAAAGGCCTGAAATAATTGTTTTACTTTGTATTTAAAAAATGCTCTGATCTGAACTCGACCAGAATTGTAGCTTTTAAAGAGTTGTGTTAACATTCTCATTTATAGACTTGTGCACTTCAGCAATAGGCCCCTTCTTGTCGTTTATGAAAGGAATATGAAGGACTTATTGCTCAGCTTGATGGGGCCAGAACTGAGCTCATCAAGAGGGTCAACACCATCTCCCAAGCTGCATCCAAAGAGCCCATTGTTGTGAAGGCAGAGGAGCATGCCAAGGAGCTTGCCAGGCTTGCCAGAGAATTGGAAGAGTGAGTTCACCGGCAATCCTTCTGTTGGCTGTGAAAAGCATGCAGTAGGAATAATTAAGGCCTGGATCTGCATGGTTTAAATATTTGTTTACTTGTGAAATGACAATTAGTAATTTTTTCTGCCTGTCAAGATATCACTGCAAGCAAATAACCTGAAAGATGAGCTTTTATATTACTGTTATAAACCTATTTCACTAACTTTTTTCAGGTGCCATTATCATGCACAATAATACATTTCAGCAACATTACCAGTACCAGCGAAGGTAGATTATTTTTGAAACCAGAACCTTTTCTTACAAAACTTGTGGCATCACTGAAAACAACCCACAGTATTTATTGTGTCTATCTGTGTTGGTAGAGGAAGGTCACATAAATAAACCAATTTCTGTGCTGGTGAAAGTTCACCGGCAGCAGGGGCAGTGTGCATATCTACCACAGAATTTTCACCAGCACTTTTCTGAATCCATAGGCTAGTGAAGAAAGCCACCAACAGCTCAGATGTGCAGCAAGCCATCAATGCCATCGGGACCTACAGGAACATCACTGATACGGTCACAGCGGCGGAGGAGGCAGCAAGACAGGCAAAAGAGACAGCTGAGAAACTACTGAACGTAAGACATCTGAGATGTGACCATGTTTTCCTTAAAGGAGCACTGTCACACTTTTTTTCAGTTCAGCTTATTTGGATTAAATGCTTAAATTATGTTTTAATCACTGTGAGTGTAGCCGTTTCCTAAATATTGGGCAAAACTTCTCAAAACTATTTCCAGCCTGTGTTACCATGAAGGTAACGGGTGCTCAAACTCCACCCGTGACCGCTGAGAATGGTTTTTGGTCAGCCACCCATCCAGCCGATCACATAACACTCCAACGAAAATACAGTAATGTTAGCATACAGATATCACAGTAGTGATTTGAGGACTTCGCCGAGTTACGGCACGGCTCCACTGCAGCCATCAACATCAGCAATCTCCATCAGCCATCATTTTGACATTCTACCGGCTCCATTGTAGCCATCGCCATCGTCAATACATCTGACAGCCTACTGTTTTGTTTTGTTAGCTTACTTTACATTGGGTGTCGACAGCTATGATGTTTTCTCTCATTAGATTAAGCAACAATTATCTAGTTCAGTTGTAACCAGCTAATTTAGCTAGCTAGCTAGCCACAGTCTATTATAATTCACAGTCTGTAATTTAGCTAGCTAAATGACGTAGCCGATGTGAAGAGCCACCCACATTATAATTTGTAAATATGTTAAATATGAAAAATATGAAAAGTTAAATATGAAAAAACAAGCAGTACAACTACATTTCTCATTAAAATAAATTCACTATATGGGAATGAATGCACATGTCAACCATCGAGAAATGAACCTTGCCGATTATCTAACTTTGACGCTGACATCGAACGTGACGCGATGGCACAGTAGAGCCGCTGTCATTCATTGCAATGGATTCATTCCCTCAGCGTCTGATGGCTGATGGCGATTGCTGATGTTTTGACAGTTTTGAACTGGAATTTACAGAGGAAGAATTGTGTGAGCGAGAGAGACAAGGGGTCCAGGAGGGCAATTAAGCAAAGAGTAAGTAAATATCCAGCTAACACGCTGTATCAAAATCTTGGCTGTGGATACTTCTTCCAATTAATTCTCATATTGTTGCAGAAGAAGTTGGTAGGCACTGCAGGGTAAAGCAAGGGTTCGATCAAAGTTATTGGCAGTGATACAAACTGCATGTTCAGTTGTCCGTATTCCTCCACTGTCTGTCTCTTAACTTTTTCTTTAACTTTCTGTGCATATTGGGCTCATTTCTGCAGGATGTGAAGAGCGAAGACTTTGCCAAGAAAGCCAAGGACCTGAAAGCCCAGGCTGAGGGCCTGCTGACCAAGGCCAATGATGCTCGGAATGAACATAAAAGTATGTTTCTGTAAACAGTCCCACATAGGCCCAACAATAGGCTTATGGAAACAAACTGTTTGGAACATTATTAAGAAGAAAGAGATGTTTGGGATCATTGCCTTGTTGTGTGATGAAACACCATCCAATGGTTTTTGATTGAACTTGATCAGATACTTCACACTTCAGGATTCATTCTGTTGCTGTTATCAGCAGTTACATTACCAATGAAGGCAAGTGAGCCAGGACCTGTGGCAGCCGAACCTTTAACATCCCCACCACCGTGTATCACCAATGAAGGGGGTTCTTTGGTTATTGGGCAACTCCTTTTAGCCTCCAGACTTTGCTCTTGCCATCACTCTGATACAAATCAATCTTGGTCTCTTCTGTCCATAAGACGTTTTCTACAGGCACTTTTTGATACTTCTTAGCAAACTATATTCTAAAAATCTTGTTTTGCAGCTAACTAGTGGTTTGCATCTTGCAGTGTAGCCTCTGTAGATCTGTTTGTGAAGTATTCTGTGGACAGTAGTCACTGACACATCCATGCCTTTTTTTTACACCAAACTGAGTGCAGTGTCTCAGTGGTAGAGTTACTTGTATGAGGTGTGGTTGGAAGAACTGAGGTTCAGGTACAACTGTAAATTCCAAGTGGGAGATATTGCAATAGAGAGATGGAAAAAATGAAAATGAAGACAAAATAAATTTTAAAGAGATCGAACAGATGTACATGTCTAGGGACAGATGAGACTATGCATTTCAAAGCAATACTATGTGTTTTATCTGTACATTCCAAAAAAGTAATACTGTATTTTCTATGGTACCGGCTGAAGTTTGGACTGTAAATCAGTCACGCTTCAGTCAATAAAACATTGATGACATTCCACAGCAAACTGCAAAGATAAAGGATTTCAATGTAATCGCTTCTCTAGATACTGTATTTTTATTTCATTTATATTAGCCTTTTTTTTTTTTACCCCGAAGTTCTATCGAGATAAAATGCTGCACATCTCAGAGTAGCATAAAGTAACTGGTCAGGTTGGTCTTAGGCCATGATTTCAGCCATCAGTGGCCAATCACCTCTACACTTTAGCAACCTGCTCTACAGCGCCCACTTGTACCCTTCATTTTACCATGTAGAGGCCACAGACGAGCAGGCTGCTCAGAGAAAACAACTGGCCCAGGCCCAGAGGAAGATGCAGACTCTGAAGCAAGATCTTCTGTCAGCCCAGAACAAGCTGGCCAAGATTGGAAGAGGCAAGTCAACTTTTACAGTGTGATGGAGCTTGTTTGTGGATTGAGATTTCAGAATATGATTTTGTTGTCCCCAAGGGGGAAATCAGTTGGCCTTTTGCTGTAACAGAGAAACAACAACACAAAAAGATGACATTAAGCAAAAACACATTTGAAAACATGACATATACAGTTTGAAAGCACCATATGAAGCTGACATCAGGGCTTTCAAGACCAGAAAATCCAGATACAGTGGCACATTTCCACTGGAATAATGTTTGAAATGATGAAGGCCAAAATTGCCTTTTGTCTTTAATGTGACATGCGGTGTGTAATGCGGTGTGTAATCATTGTCATAAGACGGTCATCATTTGCCCTTGTTTTACATAGATGACATGGGTGCCATCTTAGATGCTGCAAAGACAAATGCAGCCTCTGCCAACAACAGTGCCAATACAGCAACGGACAGGATTGTTTCTATCAGGGCTCACTTGGAGAAGATTAACCTAATTGCTCCTGATGTAAATTCTACCAATTTTGAAGATCTGAATGAAACAGGTCAGTCCAGACTTATATTTCCTGTCATGCTTTCCACCTATCTCCAACAGCACAAACCTCACTAAATATCTTATACCTTGAACTACACTATGTAATGTCTGGCATGATTAGATTTAAACGGAAAAGGGGATGACTTCAGTCCAGAAAGACTGAAAATCTAACCCCCTGCTACACAAGGGGATCTGTCAGGATTTGTAGCTGAGAGTCTGGTGTGCTACATACTTCACCATGTGATGTCCCCATCTGACCTGAGTCAAATACATACTTGTTTTGGATACGAATACCTTTCTATGCTTTACCGAGCTTGTCTGGTTGCGTATTGGAACCTATTAAATACTCTCAAAGAGTGCAAACTCCACCTTCTGGTCCTTTGGTTGGCTCAATTGCACCAGGCAAGATCAACCGAGCACAGAAAAGTATTTGAATCCAAAACAATTATGTATTTCACCCAGGTCTGGTCCCTGTGGCTTGATTGAATTTAATGAACACTGTCGCACCGAAGTAACCCATCAAGTAACACCAGAAACACCAGTAACAATCTCTGACACATTTCTTTAACTGTCAATCAGCATACTGCAGTATATTTCCTCCATCCAAAAGCATGAGATTCGATCAATGTGGGGGAGCTAGCCTCAAACTTATGAGGCTAAGTTTCATATACTTTTCCCACTTTTCCCACACAGTGAGTAATCTGACAACTACCATCCCCTCCCTCTGGGGCCTGCTGAACCGCACAGAGATGGACAGCCATCTGCTCTCTTCAAAGAACAACGTTTCAGAGAGCATCAGGAGGATAAAGGAGCTGATCCAGCAGGCCAGAGACGCTGCTAACAGAGTAAGCCTCTAACTCAACATGAACACTTCATCACATTATACTGATCCAGGACAAACACTTCATCACATTATACAGATCCAGGACAAACACCTCACCACATTATACTGATCCAGAACAAACACCTCACCACATTATACTGATCCAGGACAAACACCTCACCACATTATACTGATCCAGGACAAACACCTCATCACATTATACTGATCTAGGACAAACACCTCATCACATTATGCTGATCCAGGACAAACACCTTACCACATTATACTGATCCAGGACAAACACTTCATCACATTATACTGATCCAGGACAAACATCTCATGACATTATACTGATCCAGGACAAACACCTCATGACATTATACTGATCCAGGACAAACACCTCATGACATTATAATGATCCACAATAAACACTTCATCACATTATACTGATCCAGTACACGGACTATATCATATTATACTGATCCAGGTCAAACACTTCATCACATTATACTGATCCTGGACACACACTGCCTCAAATTATACTGATCCTGGACACACACTGCCTCAAATGATACTGATCCAGGATACACACAACATCACATTATATGGATCCAGGGCACACACTACCTGACATTATACTGATCCAGGATACACACTTCATCATGTTATAGTGATCTTGGACACACACTACCTCAAATTATACATTATGGCATTTGGCAGACGCTCTTATCCAGAGCGACGTACAGTTGATTAGACTAAGGAGACAATCCGCCCCCGGAGCAATGCAGGGTTATGGGCCTTGCTCAAGGGCCCAACGGCTGTGCGGATCTTATAGTGGCTACACTGGGGATTGAACCACCGACCTTGCGGGTCCCAGTCACGTACCTTAACCCCACTACATTATACTGACCGATGACAAACAATTACATCCCATTAGGTGGAGAAGGATATTGGATTCTCCTTTTCCATATATTTCCATATCTCCCAGAGCTATTCCTATACCCAGCTGCCATTTTACATATTAATTTATAAGCAATAATAATAATTCCTCAACAACTCCGCCACTCAACCAACTGACTAAAATATGATTAATGAGAATAATTAACTATATTCTTTGTTTTTGTCTTTGTCTGTAAGCCAGTACAAATTCACCCCCAATTCTGGGAAACTGCAGCTGGAAAAAATGTTTTTCTGTCTGTTTGTATTTCTCCTCTTTGTGTGTCCACAGATCCCGGTTCCTGTGGACTTTTCAGGTGATGGGTACGTGGAGCTGAGGCCCCCTTCTGACCTGGAAGACCTGAAGGCCTACACCAACCTCGCCTTTTCCCTGCAGAGACCTGTGACCTCTACAAGTGGCCGCACCCGTCGACAGAAACCTACTCACTCAGGCAACATGTTTGTGCTTTACCTTGGAAACAGGAATGTGAGTGACCACCACAAAAACCTCGCTAAATTATATAATGTTGTATATTATGCAACATACAACATATAATGCTGAAATGCTAAAATGCTAGGAAAGGAAAAGTGTATTTTAAAACCTTTTAATCAAGTACAAAGCTAAATATAGTTCCTCTGGTAATGGTAGATGGCACTATTCTAGTTTGGATCCTACAGAGTTAAACTAAACATCGAACAAAAAGTTCGGAAATTTGTGTTTGGTAGATTATTTCTCTGTTGTAACAATGCTTCTTGGCAATGAATTTTATACCGTTGGAAAGCCTGTTTATTTCCCTTTTAAATGTCCCATTTGTAAGGAACATGCATTTGTGGGGTGAGCAGCACAGCTGAGTATGTGGGTAGCGCTCAGGTAAAATTAGCCAAATCTTCTCTGCCAATGCCAAACAGCTTATTCTGCTGTTGCTGTTGACTCTTGTTTTGAGCTGACAATGGCAGCACCTGTGAGCATGGGCCCTGGTCAATTGGTCAATTGGTTTCTGCTCCAAGAATTGGCATGCCGCATTTGTCTGATCTCGATAAGGCCCGTGCGATTGGACAACTTCAAGCTGGTGTTCCACAAAAGAAAGTTTGGTGTTGTTTGGTGGACTGAATGATTGAAGTCTATCAGTAACAAGGAAGAAACAAGACATATTGGCAATTTTGCAATTTATTAATTTAACAAACAGTCAGGAGCCTCAGTAGCGTGTGGAAGAACCATACACAGCCACAACAGCCTGGTACCTCCTCCTCATGCTGGTCACCAGCCTGGTCACACATTGCTGTGGGATGGCATTCCACTCCTCAACCAGGATTTGTCGCAAGTCAGTCAACGTGGTTGTGTTGGTAATTCTAGCATGAACAGCACGCCCCACCTGATCCCACAAGTGTTCAATTGGATTGAGGTCAGGACTGTTCCATTCTCTCTACTCCCAAATTCTGGATAAATTCTCTGATAAACCCCGCTCTGTGGGGGCGAGCATTGTCATATTGGAGGATGGAGTTAGGTCCCAGACTGTGGAGATATAGGATTGCCACTGGTTTCAGAATCTCATCTCGATATCTCTCTGCATTGAGATTGCCTCCAATGATGACAAGCCTCGTTTTTCCAGTGATGGAGATGCCGCCCCACACCATCACACTGCCTCCACCAAAAGGTGTTACTCTATCGGGGCAGCAATCAGCATAGCGTTCTCCCCGTCTTCTCCACACTTTGACCCTACGATCCAACTTCCGTAGGCAGAATCTGGACCTCATCGCTGAAGATAACGTTCCTCCACATGTTAAGGTTCCAGTGCAGATGTTCGACACCAGCGCAAATGGGCCTGATGGTGAAGGGCAGTTATGGCAGGTCTCCTGGCAGCCCTATGAGCCCAGAGATTGCCTCCGTGCAGTCTGTTCCGGATTGTCTGGGCCGAAAGCCGTGTGCCATATCGTCCTGCAAACTTTGACTGCAAATCTGTAGAAGACAGATGTACAGTTCCTAAGTGCTGAAAGGGTGAAGAACCGGTCTTCTTGGGGTGTCGTCTTCTTGGGACGCCCACTTCGCGGTCTGTCTCTGACATCCTCTGTTTCATGGAACTTGGCCCTCAGTTTGGAGATGGTACTAAGGCTCACTCCAAATGATGCCATAACTTGCTTTTGTGGATCACCAGCTTGAAGTTGCCCTATTGCCGAGATCAGACAAACGTGGCATGCCGATTCTTGGAGCAGAAACCAATTGACCACTGTAGCAGGGCCCATGCTCACAGGTGCTGCCAATCAGGTACCAATCAGGCACCTGATTGTCAGCACCTGGGGGTACCGGAAGCTCAAACAAGAGTCAATAGCAACAGCAGAATAAGCTGTTTGGCATTGGCTGAGAAGATTTGGCAAATTTTTCATGAGCACTACCCACATACTCAGCTGTGCTGCTCATCCCACAAATGCATGTTCCTTACAAATGGGGCACCATTTAAAAGGGAAATAAATAGGCTGTCCAATGGTATAAAATGTATTGCCAAGAAGCATTGTTATAACAGAAATAATCAACCAAACACAAATTTCCAAACTTTTTGTTTGATGTATACATTTAATTCAATTGCACATTGGCATACTGTTGTATGAAAAGTGTATTTGATGTACGCATTGAACAGTATAAGAGTAAACGCTGAGTATGTTTTGAACACAACCGCTCAAACCCAGTTCCATTATATTACACTGCCAACCCATATCATATACATTTCTGGGCATACTGATCTCTGTTAAATGAATACATTTCTCGTAGGTTTACTTTTATTCAGAAAATAAACCAGAATTGAATTGAATTATTTCATGAAATTAGGTACTTTATTGTCTTAGTAACTAGTGCAGTATATTGTGCATTACAGATTTCAGTGTCTTACACATACTTAGCAGCAAAAACATAAATTTTATATTCATATCTTGTGAGTCTGGAAGAGTCTTAGGCAGGTAAAGTCAGGTTGTAACTATGGCTTCTATTTTGTGTCACCAAATGCTGAATCAAAACCTGTTTGTTAACCTGTCGTAGGATTAGCTTTCAAACTAAAGGTGGTTAATGATGACCTGACTGGCTTGTGTTTCCTTGTTAGTCATCCAAAGACTACATCGGAATGGCTCTGAGGGACAATAAACTGCACTGCATTTACATGCTGGCCGGAGCTGAGCACCAGATCCAGTCTTACCTCGTCACAGAGTCACCTTCAGAACAAGCATTTTTTGACAGGGTGAACTTCTACAGGTGCATGCCAACCTCTTTCACCAAGCACAGCAGTTTTGACATCACTGAGGCTGAATGTACTGTTTCTGTTGCATGTCATTGTGCCCCTCATAGTAAAAATTACATATGATCTCATGGTCAAAGGTTAAAATGTTAAAAAGGTTAAAATTGAAAATGCTGCAAGTCGCAAAAAATCAGTAACGTGAATTCACCGTGTTAGTTGGTAGTTCTTCTCCTGAGTGATGTGGCTTATGATTATCGTTGCTTATTGACTATCCCAGACACTAAAACAATATTTCTCGAGAAAACAACAAATAACTGCACAACGTACCTGTGTTCAGAAGACCATGTTAGCTCACAATGCCTATTCACTTTGTTATGCATGCTGAGCTGTATACACCTGCCTGGTTTGTAGTCTTTCATTAGCAACACCTTCCCCACCACAATGTCACAGTGTAGCACTATTACCATGTCACTGTAGGCTGAGATGGATATGACACGTACCAAGTTTAAATGAAAACGGAAGGAATTAGACTTTACACACACACACAAAACCAAAACCAAAGCTGATCTGGAATTATTTTTAAAAATTTATTCTGCATGAAATGTGCACTGTTCAGAACATAGTGAGCTAACTTGGTGTTCCGAACACGGAGAGTTAACCTTACATGTCCTTCCTTGGATTTTATTTTTGTTCTCAATTTATAGTTTAAATCAGTTACTACAGACATCTTAGGAAGTACACCTAACCCTATCCTTCACCGTTATTTTGTCCTTTGTTTATAATCCCATCAGAATCTACCAGGATGTAGAAGTCAATTTCACAAAATCATCCACATCATCCAACCCCTACCCTCCCCAGTCCAGCAGCGCACAGGGAGACTCCCTTGGAACACTTCTGGATTTGGATCCAGGAGAAGTGGTTTTCTATGTCGGTGGATATCCAGATAAGATCTTCACTGTAATTCAGCCAATTCAATTATTTTCAATAATTGTGATAATAATGGTTTGTGTTTTTGTGGCACTGTTCATCTCTACCTTAACCACCACCAATGGAATGTATAGCACCTACCTGGATAATGCATTATAATGACCTTGCTTCATCAGCTATCAATCAATCACTAAGTTAGTCGGATCAATACAAATCATTGAATCAGTACAAATCAGAACAGATCTAATGCCTTTATGACATTCATTGTTGCATCACACTTAACAATCCATGTTTAAGCAATATTCTTTAACCTCCAGCCACCAGCACCTCTACGTGACCTTAAGAAGTACACAGGATGTATTGAATTCTCCACTGTCAATGATCGATTCATCAGCCTTTACAACTTTAAGAACGCCAGCAACATAAACAGAAAGCTGCCATGTGGAAGGTAAAATAATTAGTGAACAGAGGCATTTAAACCCCGAAGCCTAAATGTTGTATTCTGTACCTTCTGAAGAATTAGAAAAAAACCTGGGTATTTTCATTTTGGTCACAACCAGGAACAGCACTTACTGATATAAAAGGAGACACAAATCATTGATAGAAATACAAAGACATAATTATGAAAACAATAGTGTTTTTCCCCCAGCGTGCCATGCGGCCAGCGGCAGAAAGAGGCAAATTCAGGTCACTCACTCACCCATTCACTGCGGCACAGGGCTGTCCCATCTCAAAACCACTAAAAGTGGACGTTATGTTCCTATTAATTTATCTGTAGGCTATATATTTTTTGCAATAAAAATACATTTTGCCTAAATACATAAATTAATAAAAGTGCACTATCATGGACAGTTTCATTTGTTGGAGATTCAACATGGCGGATGGTGCGCATAATCGGGTATTTTCAATCTTAAAATGTACAGGATTGCTCTCCTATGCAGTCATCTAATGTAAGCTTAATGCAAATAATTGCAGTATACAATCATGTTCAAGCATCTTCGCAATCGAGAAGTGTGGAATCTATAGCTGAGAGAGAATAGTCTGTTGTCATTGGCGCTGTTTAAATTAAATGGACCTTACGCTAATACCTGATCTAGTTGCTGCTTGTTTCACTTTGCATTGTGAATGTTTGTGAAATATAGAAAGACTGTTTCTTGCCTGAGCGTAACATCAAAGAGAAAGACGTAACCAGCATTGCCATATGACAAGTTAAAATTAAGGTTTTTAAAGAAAGGTATTATAAATAGTCAGGCGAAGAGACAGTATGTAATATGCACTTGCCTACATCTAGCAGCTTTCTAAGCATGAATTTTCAAATGTTTTGACAACATAAAGGCTATTTTCTCCAAGAACGAATATTAGCAGCACGCTGAGGGGGAAAAAATATTTTGCACACCGTTCACAACTAATCGCAAATGATTATGGGATATAATGACGACGAAAACTAGCGTTTTTGGTGGTGTAATTGCAGGGCGACGCAGACACCCCAAGTATAAATGCTCTCAACGGCATAGGGTAGTACGCCGTAGCCTCCGCGTAGACTCGAAGTATAAATCAGGCTTAACGGCTCAGCCTTTGATCTGCGAGTTCTGCCGTCGGATTTTTTAATTGAATGATACAGCTGTAAGATGTCAATATACAATGAAATCGGTAATTCCCAGGACATGAGCAGGGCCGTGGTCCCAGGACAGATATCGCAGGTTGACCCTTTCACAACAACAGCAAACACAGGACATTCCCAGGTCATTGCTTCTGTGTGAAAGGGGTATGAGGGAAATAGCCACTTCCATTTGATTTGGTGCCATATTCATCTCTGGTGTGTATAGGTTTGTTTGACAGTTTTGGTTGAATCAGGGGAGGAAAATATTTTACATTCAACTACTGAGTGTGTTGTGCATGTGAGTTCAGTGTGCACAGTGAAGATAAAACCTGGAACAAAGATGAAAATGACTGAAATCCCTAAGTTAATTGCATCTCTTGTCATGCAGAATGAGGAAACACTCATTCCATTTCCTCAGTTGAGACTGAGAGTTTGATTACCACATGGATTGCAGAAGCTGCACCAGCCTGAGGCAATATCATACAAACAATTCAAAACTTGCTGAGTTATATTTTATGCTTTCTTTTGCAGATATTCCCAAACACCGAATAATAAGTTCTTTGAAGGAACTGGATATGCTAGGGGAACCATACAAAAACAACAGAATATATATGTATTTTACCAATTTATCCAAAGCCACTCAGAAAATTCAATGCTGTTTTACATTGGGAATGAGGTATGTGACATCGCTACAGAAATGCATCTATGTATTTGTGTCAGTTTGTGTCATTTGTGCATAAATGGTGTATTTGGGTATTCATATAAACACATAATTATGCTTTGAGTTTATATGATGCAGATACAGTAGTAATTGTCCTTTATAGTATGTTAAATGCTAAAGGTTCAAATTCATACGTAACATCCAGGAATACGGCAGGATAAATATCAGTATGTAAATAGAAGTATGGAAAAAAACTCATCTTTCTATGCAAGAGTTCACAACAATATTTACAGTACTGTGCAAACGTTTTAGGCAGGTGTGAAAAAATGCTGTAAAGTAAGAATGCTTTCAAAAATAGGAATGTCAGTAGTTTATTTTGATCAATTAATAAAATGCAAAGTGAGTGAACAGAAGAGAGGGCAAAGGTTGGTCACAGCAAATATTGATTTGATTGAGATTTTTCTTCTGTTCATTCACTTCTTTTGTTCATGCATTTTGTTAATTGATAAAAAGAAACTATTAACATTTCTATTTTTGAAAGCATTCTTATTTTACCGCATTTTCTCACACCTGCCTAAAACTTTTGCACAGTACTGTATTACTCAGGAATACTACAGGAAAATATGATTGGAAAGAAGGTTGGAATTGTATGAATAGCCACAGGGTGGTGCTAAATGAAAGATGCTAGAGATGGACTACAGACAGACTGTGGAATTCAACTGCAAAATAAGATCTTATATTTATTTCATTTAATGGTCACTTTACCAACTGTGTTGTTCGTATAGATGATTATAAACTCACAAAAGCTATAATTAATGAGGTTTTTCTTTTCAAATAGGAATCTTACTATACTGTGATTGTGGAAAAAGGGTACATTGTATTGCGATGGAGAGAAGGTAACAATGTACTGGAACAGAAAAGTGCAAAAAAAGAGTTTCCTTTGGTAAGATCTCTTAGTCCACCCATTGAGATTGACATAATTATTATGATTGTCCTTCATCTGAAACCATTACATGAAGGACGGATTTTCTGTCACATGTTAGCTTGTTATTTTCCTAGTCATTTCCTGATGTACCTGGTCCTATGTATTTTCTGAGCCCCGTGTTCCATTTCATGTTTTGTGTTTCCTCTGTTCCTGACCATACCCTCGGGCCTGATACAAGTTCCCTCATGTTTCATTATCATTCTGTATCTTGCTCGCACCTGTTCTGGGAATCCTGCCTGCTCTTGTTCCTGTTACCTGCCTGCTTCTGTTCCTCAATTCTGCCCACTCCTGTTCCTGTTACTTTCCTGCTCCCCTGCCTGCTCCTTGCTCCTTCACCCTGATCCTGTTCGATCTCCCGTTTATGAATAATAGCAATTTATTTGTTGATACTGTAAATTAATAAATAGTTTTACGGTTTTATTTGACTTGACAAACCTCAGTGATAGTTTCCATGTACACTGTTTGATGAATATGTTTATCTTGCTTATTCTGCAGACTCAAGGTAAAGAGCTTCAAGTTGTTCTTCTTGGCCAAGCAAAGAAAATCTTGGTTCGTTTGACAGGGCAGGACGTTATCACGGCCAAATACACCCCGGAGGAGTACAAAAGTTATTACCTTGGGGGTCTGGCATCCTCACTGAGGGAGAGGTATGCATCTTTTCTTTAAAAATGGCCTCCAGCCTTTGATACAGGCCTTTTCTCAAATAGTTATAAACTTGGGGTCAAATCCAGCCTATAAGGAATATTTATGAGCAATATTCTCTGGAACATGTTGGGTGCCTTCTATTATAATAGATTTGTTATGATGCAGACAATTGATTTAGACAAAAGTTGGAAATTGTGTACCATTAATGTTTGTCTTTAAATGATGAAACTGAAAAGTATGCGTAAAAAAGCTATTCTTTGCTTCAATGAGGTGTCGGCATGCAGTACAATCATGGAAATAAAAAGTAATTCAGCCTCCTGCCCAGTACACCTAATTTTAAATAGCCCCTGACAAGTATTTTAACAGCTTTTGACATTCTAATTAATTCGTTAATAAGGCTACTCATTCATGGTGTGATTTTAAAATAATGATACCGCATTCCTATACCTAATCATTGTTGGTGTATACATTAGTGGAATTAAGTGGTACGATTTCATAAACGAAGATGCATTTTTAAAATTCAGATACAACATTACTGCCCCACCATTTAAAGGATGCATGTCAAACATCAAGTTGGACAGTATTGTGGTCACGTTTGAGGATGAAATTGGTGTTGGCCGGGGGTGTTCCAGTGATTTTCTGGTATGTCACAGTGCAAAGGAATTTTCAATGGCCCTTGTTATACAAAAATGTAAATTTAAAATAAAGTATTTGTTTCATGATGTACTGTGATTCTCCAAACTATCAATTGTTACAATCTGAAAATTAAATATTCGGTATAGTATTGTCAGTGTTCCATGAGGTTACTGACAATACAATTCCATCTGTCAGCTGTTACCATCTCATTAGTAAATGTGCTGTGTAATACTTTTACAGATGATGTTACCCTTCAGTAAATAGGCAGCCCAGTGGCATTAATAACCCATCCGTGTTGTGGGAGGAGCTTTACCCTGCCCTCTGTTTGACCTCAGGCAATCCGTGAGTCCACGTTTGCCCTGGGTGGCTCCCTCTCTGCACCACCGAGGGGCTTCAAGCTGAACGCCGACATGACAATCTCCCTGGGGTTCAGAACCTTGCAGAATGGGGGTGTTTTGCTGAAAAACAACCAGGGGGTACATTTCTCGCTACTAAACGCCCTCCCACCTTGCAAATTAAACAAATTCCCAGGAGCATGATGTAGTTTAACTATTGGAGCAACAGAGGGGCAATCTATAATTCATCTGATTTGACAAATGCATTTAGTCAATAGTCTGTTACAGCATATGGGGGTGAACAGTTTTCTGCAGTTTTGCTTATTGTCTTGACATTTTCAATGATCAGCTTCCAGTCTATCAGAAGGTGCAGATGCTGTTTAAATTGTCCTATTGTTAATATATTTTCCTGATAGGACATTGGAATGGAACTTTCCCTGGTTGACGGGTTTGTAGTATTCAACTTGGATAAGAGAGCCTTGAAGTCAAATCGAATGTACAAAGATGGTAAATGGCACTACCTGACGGTTAAAAAGCGTGGTTCAAGGTAGGAAAAATATTTAAGAATTTTCTACAATATATTAAATTATGGTATTTGTAACTACAAGTATGTGTGTGCGCCTCATTCATAATTTTGCAAAATGGAGCTAAAAAGCATCAGGATATTTAAATATTTACTCAGAAGAATTTGGTTTTAATTAGACCTGGGTTCAAATAGTATTTGCTTTGCATTCAACAAATACTAGTATTTGCTTTTTGATTTTCTGTGTCTTCTAATCAAGCCTGGTGCATTTGAGCCTGCAAGGAAGAGCAGATGAGTTTACACTTTTGGGATCATTTCATTTGTTCTGATACACAAGGCAAGCGTAGTCAAAGGCAGAAAGGTATTTGAATCCAAAACAAATACTATTTGAACCCACCTCTGCTTTTAATAAGTGCCCATTTTAATAAGCAGAAAAAATATTAACAGTTGTTATGACCTTCTTAAAGGTACAAGGTACAATAGGTCATTTTGGACTTCTAATGGTCAAGAGAGGACACCCCCCCCCCCCCCAATGCCATTGGGTGTGGCAATTAGAAACAATTTTCAGCCAATGAGTTTGAATTATTATACAGCTAAACAATGTTTTGGAACAGTGTTGGTCAATTGTATATTTTGCAACCCAAATTCAAGGACAATAAACACAGGCAGAGGGTAAACATGTCAGTGAGCCTTTTTCAATGCTAGGAATGGTCTTGCAGCAGTGTTTTAACACAAACCTCTTACCTATTGCACCTTTAAGTATTTAGCCAACAGGTTTATCATAAAGCCTTTGATGTATGTTGTGAACTAAGCTGAACTAAGCTGGCTGTGAACCAAGAGGAAAGTTACAGCTTTTCTGAATACATGCACGGTGTGTCCAGTGTTAATTCCGTTCACTCTGGCTGTAGTGGATATAAACTCCGTAAGAGTTTATTAATCACTAAAAATTTCACTGTGTGACTATATGAATGGTTTATTTTGGGATATGTTTGGTAATCAGTTTTATCTATGCCTTCCTCAGGCTAGAAATGAGAGTTGATGAAGAGGATTTGGGACAGGTGCAGCCTCTCTCCTCTTTGGTCACTGCTAATGGACCAGACGTCCTGCTGGGGAAAGGCACCTTCCAGGGCTGCCTCACCAATCTTTACATGAGGAGGTCATTTGCCAGTTTCCTATTTTTTTTTTGACAGGACACTATTGGATTATTGGATTACAAAATGAAGGAAAATTGAGGTTATGTATCTAAATTAACAACACTTAGCTAGTATTCTGCGAATGGAATAATTAATATATTAATAGAATAAAAGTTAGGAATAATCCACAATGAGGTGGCCATTAAAGGGTTTTAACGCATGATGCCTCTACGGAGTGTATTATAACCCTTTAATGACCACCTCGGAGTAGATTATTCCGTTTATAACATGGTCTTTTACCCAAGATATATAAGAAATATAAGAAGGGGTCGTTAATATTTTTGGCCAATTCACCCTCAAAATAAAATGTTTTTATTCTTCTTTAAGCCGTTAAGGTGGCTACTGTTTTAGCACACTGCTATGGTTACACATTTTGGTTAGTTATGTCCTGCTCAAAATAGAGAAGCTAGCCAGATGTTTTGATTTTGATTATTTGATATCCGGTTTTGAGTTTGATACATATATGGTAGAGGCTGGCGATATATATATTGAATCCAAGCACTGCCCGCCCCACATTGAAAGCTCATTCTGACTGCTTCTAGACCCGGTGCCCTGTACAAGCCGGAGGACTTGAGTGCATTCAGCTCCAGTGGGGACGTGTCTGTGGGCGTCTGTGCAGCAGAGCATCCTCCACAGCTCATTGTCGCCAGCCTCTACCAGGACCCCGGCCACTCCGCTTGGGTAGGTGTCATTTCCACACAGGAGGTAGCCATGGTGTAGGAACAAAGAAGTCACCTACAGCAGAAAACATGGGAGCTTTGGCACTGTCAGCACTATCACTGCAACTCCTTATCCTCTATTTATCAAATGAGCCCTGTTGAGGTAGTTTTTACAGGCCAACAGCACCTTCTCTATCAAAACAAGAACATATCTCAGTGTTTATGGTGCGTAGTAAACTTATACAATCACTTGAAAATCACATTATTGAAGATGAGCTTGTTTCTGGAGCAAGTGTCAAAAGGCAGACTACGCAGAATTTTAGGCCTTGATGTGGCCCTTTGTTTACATACAAAAAATGTCTACGCCTCCTTTCTCAACCCAGCCTGCCAACACCCCTAAGATGATTCTGCCTGTTGCAGGCTAGGGTGTGATAGCAATGAGCTAAGAAATACCGTGGTCTAATATGACACGTAACAGTACATAATATGTCCCTCTCTCTGCACTGGGCAGGAGACAGAACTTTGGCAGGGTGACAGCACCTCTAGGTGCAGTCTCCCCCCTGCTGTCAATCGTGCTTACCACCTTGGAGGCCCCACCAGCCATCTGAGATACAACATCGCTCCACAGGTGCTCAATTACAGGTAGGCAGTATCTCTCTCTATATATACTGGTGTATGCCTTTCTGTGCAGTTTGCCACAGGTGGACTCCAATCAAGTTCTAGATACATCTCAAGGACAATTACAGCAAACAGAATGCAAGTTGCCACTCAATACTTAAAGGTACAGTAGGTAATTTTGGACTTCTAACGGTCAAGAGATGAATAGCAGACAAACACCTTCAAACCACTACACTGTTTATCCCTCCCCCTTCTCTGTAAATGTGCTGATGTTGAAATGCCATTGACTGTGGCAATAAGAACCAATTTTCAACCAATGAGCTTTAATTACTGTACAGATATACAATGCTCAGGTACAGTGCTCTGGTAGAGTGTCGGGCCATCAACTGTATATTTTGAAACTCAAATTTAAAGACTATAAACACAGGCAGAGGGTGGGTCAGTGAGCCTTTTTCAATGATGAGAAGGGATTTACAATAGTCTTTTAACAATGTTTTAACACAAAAATCATACCTATTGTACCTTTAAATGAGAGATTTCAGTTTTAGATTTTTAATACATTTGCAAAAAATTCTAAAAACATGTTTTCACTTTGTCATTATATGTTATTGAGTGTAGAATGATGGGCAAAACGGCAATTTCATCCATTTAAAATTAAATATACAACACAATAAGTGTATAAAAAGTGAAGGGGTCTGTATACTTTCTGAAGCCACTGTATACAGCCATATAGGCCTACCAAAATAAGCTTGCTTGTTGCCAAGCTGTGATGTAATTTGCTGCTAGTCTGATGCATTGCTTTCTTTTCTTTTTCTCTCTCCCTCTCTCTCTCTCTCCAAAAAAATGTACTGAAGAATGTACTTTGTTCTTTTTCACTCTGGATAAATGTGTCTCTAGTATAACTTAAAATAGCATACACTTAACACAACATAACTTTACATGAAACATTTAATGTCACATTTGTCCTTAGGCCTCATTTCTCACTAGCTTTCAGGACCAGGTCAGCGGAGGGGCTACTGCTTTTTGTTGGCAGTAAACGAGGTCACTGGCACATGGCCCTGTACATAACTAAAGGCAGGATCAAACTGTCTGTCGGGGGGAATTTGCCAATCACCCACATGGAAATGTGTAATGATGGAAAGTGGCACACGGTAAGTCATTTACATTATGTTGTTAAATATAGAAAACATCACCTTATTCGGAAAGACTTACTTAGCTGAGCTAAGTGTGCTGTATGTATTGTGTAGTGTGATATGTGTAAGAGTATATTTCAGACTGGGCTATGGGAGAGGCTGTTCACTTAAGTTGTGTAATTATAACATACAACAAGAATTATAGTTGGTTTAGGGCCACTAGTTTCTCAAGCATGTCCTTGTCATGATGCACAAATGTATTAGCCATGTGAAAGACGGTCTGGTGTAACACGCTATCATTAAATTCACACCACAAAACATTGGCCTTTCATACCTCAGCCACAGAAATACCTCTCTTAGCCACAGTAGAAACTATATCTTTATTTTATTTTAGTTTGGCTAGGTAAGCAGGGGCTTAAGGGGTTTGTTTGTACATTTGCGTGTTGCGGTTTGAAGAAAAAATAATATTAATCAAAAAAATGGGCCCTGGTCCTTATCTTTGTTGTACAGATAGCAGTTGAAATTGTACTTCCCTCTAGGGTCTTTCAGCGCACTTATCCCTGTTTATGGGTATGCACTTTGTTGTACGTCGCTCTGGCAAATGCCATTAATGTAATGTAATAATGTAATGTAATGTCAGCCACAGAGCAAACTCAGGGCTATTTTGCTGTTATATAATGTTACACTGATTATTCTTACAATATTAATACAGTATCAGGCTCCTCTGCTGAGTAGCTCATACTGTTAAGGCACTATTCTAGTGCATGGTTGAGCTCCATGGACTGGTAGCGAATCTGGGAAAATGTAAGTTAGACTGTGGCCTAACATCAGTCTTACAGGCGATGCAGAGCTGAATGGGACTGTTTAAATTGTCCAAGATGACAGTTCATATAAATTTCAAATGCCCATACTCGAATACCGCCCTTAAATTCAGCATAATTATGTTACAAGTTGTTATGTTCCTCTGGCTCATACTGATGATGTAATCATCATGCTGCATCATCATAATCTCTCTTTGGACAGGTCATGTTCAGCTTAGAGATGAATACATTCCACTTGGTCGTGGATCAACACCGTGCCATGGATGGTGTCCTAACCCACAGTAACGGCTCCTCTCTGGAGTTGCAGCCACCAGTTTTCCTGGGTTCTGTGCCTCAGTACACCTACACTGAGAGTCAGGTAAAGGGTCTCATCTCTTACACACTCACATGTGCAACCATGCATAAACACAGCACTCAAACACATAGACACACGTGTACCATGTACATACACTTACCCAGTAAGTCTGATAAACTGAAAATTGGTGGGGCACAAAACTAACACATTAACTAATTTAAAAAAAAGTTTTTATTCATTTTCCTTGAATAAGAAACATGCCAATGATCTGACTAATCATTCAGAAATTCAAACACAGCTTCTTCACATCTTAGAGAGATTAAAAACAATTTAGAATATTTAGATTTTAATCACTAAGCAGAGGTGGAGACCCCTCGTGTCTGGAGTATCAATACATTCAATACATAATTCACAAAATACTCAGTACCATCAGATATAGCAGCTCTCCCCAATTAGGCAGCACAGGCCTTATACTTTTATTTTTATTTTTGTGTACATTTTCCATCAACTTCATTTGCAGACACGTGTAGACTTTTGAAGACACGTTTAGCCTTGTTTCTGACTCAAAGAATAGACTGGAAAAGATCTGCAATGCGTAGATTGTTAACAATCTTGAAGCCCAGGTTTTGTTATGTAGGCTACTTAGTGATTAAAACGGATTTGTAACGGATCAATTTAATTCATGATTTAATCCCCCTAACACAATATGAAGAAGCTGTGTGTTACTTGCCAATTGATTAGTCCTATTGTTGCCAAGCTTCATGAATGAAAACCGGATGAGATCAATTATTAGTTTTAAGGAAAGTTTTGTGCCCCACCAAATTTCAGCTCACCAGATGCTACTGCACTTACCACACACTCAGACAGACAGGCAGTCCCACACATATACTTTCTGCTGCTGTGGGTGCCTAACACTGTAGCACTTGAAACCCAGAGTGCTTGTCAGAATGTATTACCTTCACACCCAGATATGCTCATTTGTGTAAATAAGCCACATTTAATTGTACACAGCAGATTGTTGACAGCAGGAGACCGATAAATGTGTTTCTTCCTGCAGAGGCTTCTCCCTAGGGAAAGTGTGGTGGGTTGCATTCGGAATTTTAAGATGAACAACCAGTGGATTGAGGAGCCCTCAGCCAATCACGGAGCTCCACCGTGTTTCAATGGAAACACTGAAAAGGGGGCCTACTTCTCAGGAAAAGGGGGATATGTTGCTTTAGGTTGCACATTCTTCTCATTTAAATTCCTTTGCCTCATGTTAAATGCCAGAGTATTGTTAAATTAACATGGCAGGAACCTTGCATGTACAACGTCTGTAATAAACCGCAGTGATAGGGGAATTGATTTTGTACCAAGAGGTCAGGAAATAAAAAAATGCTGATGTATCCGAGTGAGATTCTTAACCCAAATTGTTCAGTGAAATTCCCAGAAAATTCAATAGTGTAAATGAAAGGAGTACACTCTCCAATATATAGACAAAGTACATTGCAGTAATCGCACAAATTATGATTAGGTTTTCCAAATAAGAGTGAAAAAAAAAGTTGATTTTAAAAAGTATATATATATTTCAAATTTTGTGAGGCAGCCTGTAGCGTTGTGGCTAAGGTACATGACTGGACCCGGAAGGTTGGTGGTTCAAGCCCTGGTGTGGCCACGATCTGCACAGCTGCCGGGTGATTGAGCAAAGCCCTTTATCCCACTTTGCTCCCTGGGTGCTGCACTGTGGCTGCCCACTGCTCCTAAGTAACTATCATGGGTCAAATTCAGAGGACAAATTACTCCACAGGGTTTAATAAAGTATTTTCTAAACAGTGTTTCCCTTTTTCAGACTGCCCTAATTCCAATTTTATGGGTGTGGGCTTTCACCTGGAGTTTGAGGTTCGGCCCAGAAACATGACAGGCATTCTCCTCCACATCAGGGATCAGCATCACCCCCACCTTGTTTTGTTCATGAAGAACGGGGAGGTGAGCCCAGGCTTATGCACCATATGGCACGCTGCCATTGGTAACCCCTTGTTTGATCATGCATAATTGCAGGACAAGCAATGCTGCAGCCCACTTTTTGCTCATGTAATGACAGTGACTTGTATGCGCTGATTTAGTGGACGAATCGCCTGCTGTTTTTGATTGCATGCGCATCCGCATCTGCGGTTAGCAGTACATACACTGTCAGAAATTAAGTGACAATGGAGGTACATTTTTGTTCTTCAAGGATCATATTTCCCAAATGTACCCTGAAAGTCATGTTCTCTTTGGGTACAAATTAGTAAGATGTTCTTGTTCTTCAGTTCAATGTTCTTCAGATTAATCCTGCTGTGTATTGAAGGAATACTGAGCCTCTTAGAAAGGCTCTTTGGCCTTTCGTTCTGCCCTAAATATTTTGTCCATCTCTGTTTATATGACTGAGGCTTCATCCACACCAGACCTGGGGCAAATGCGTAATTATTTTGGATTTAAATACTTTTCTGTGCTCGATTGATCTGCCCTGGTGCAATTGAGCCAACCAAGAGGACCAGAATGTGGGGTTTTCACTTTTCGACAGTATTTCATAGGTACAAAATACACCAGACAAGCTCAGTAAAGCATAGAAATATTGTTATTTTAATTCAAAACAATTATGTATTTGACCCAGGACTGATATACACACATGACTGGGGATACATGACTGTATCCACACCACCGTCCCCCACCATGCCGATGGTCGCCATCAGCAAAGCGAAACATGACTAACTGCCTAATCTTTTCCAAAACGCTGTGGTGGCCACCAGCACCACTGATAACAGAATGCCCTTTTCTCCTCCCGTAGGTTGTGCTCAAGGCGAGAAGTACAGCAGGTGAATCCAGCGTGTCTGTAACACAGCAAGGCCTTTGTGACGGCCTGTTCCACCGTGTGACAGGTACAGTGCTCAAATACCTCGCTCTGCTCCTCAGTGTGTCTGTACTTTCTATAGTTCTATAGTCATTTCTATAGTAACCTTCAATAGTTGTAGTGAGACAGTTTTATTTTAGAAACCAATCACACTTTACAAAGCATCATAGTGAAAGAGAAAACTAGTAGCTGCGTGCAACTTTTGGTAACACTTTATTTGAAGGCTCCTACAAAAGAGCGATATACTGTAACTCCTTCATAAGCACTACATAAGCATTCATAAACGCTTATGTCAATAACCACAAATAGGTATACTGTGTGTATTATGTCAACATTGAGGCAGTAAATGACATTACCATGACATTACCATGACATATCAAGTGAAGTGACGCAAGATCCTTATGTTGGTTATGGATATAAGCACTTATGAATGCTCATATTGGCAGTCACTATATGTTTGTGTTGGTTGACACTCCCATTGAAAATAGCAAATTTTGAACAGTCATAATTCGCCTATTTCAAAACCAGTCGCAATGCCATTTTTGCAAGTGGCGGCAGGCTCACAAACTATTTTGGTATTGCTACATTGTGCCATGTCTGTTATGGGTACCCCAAAATCAGCTTAAAAAATTCAGACTTTCTTTGAGCAAAAATAACTCTAAAATCCAGTGTAATCTGACAAAACCACTCATTATTTCAGTAAAGAAATATACATGCTTTTTATAATTTCATCACTACATAAATAGCGAAGGTAACGTAATGTACAAATGCCATCTTGATGACAGACAGTTGGTGTCTACTTAAGATAATGAATGATAAATGAATGTGCTATGTAGTGCTTATGAAGGAGCTCTTAAAAACTATTTTACCTTTACTTGATTATGGAGATCTCTTGTATATGAATACATCAGCTCAGTGTCTTTGTATGTTAGATACTGTTTATTGTATTGCTTTGAGATTTGTTACAAACTGTAAAGCTTTTACTCATCATTGCACATTGTATTCCAGGGCTGGTTGGCTATCTCTGTCCAAGCAGTACGCTCAGTCACAAGTATATGTTTATTTATACGCCCATTTTAGGAGAGCTTCCTTATTATTTATGCATCTACTTTACACAGAAGCTTGGAGGGCAGTATAGCCTGAGGTCTCAAGGTTCCCTTCTGTTAACTGTCCCAAAAGCTCTGACATGAAAAAGTTGACCCATGCCCCCTTGGCATGGAATAGCCTGCAGAAAGATTTAAAGCTTAGACACTGATCCCTTTAAGCTTTGGTTTAGTTCAAATCAGTTGTTAGGGCTATGGAAGCTAATTCAATTGTAAATTGTTGTTGCTTTGAATAATTTGAATAGATTTTGCTTGCTCTTAGTCTTTCTAGTGTTTCTCTCCCCTTGCCTCTCTCGTGCGCTCGCTCACACTTTGTTTGGATATGTGATATTGTTTCATTTCCATGGTTTTATATTCTCTGCAATTTTATCTGCTGCTGCCATCTTGGCCAGGTCTCCCTTGACTAACTGGGACTAACCTGGTTAGATAAAATGTAAAAAATAATGTGTCTATTGTCTCATAAAAAATTAAACCCAGAGACATTGCTCGGTCTTAGTAAGCTTTTATAGCTCTCCGTATACACTTTCCATAGGGTTCATTTACAGATTACAACCTATTCCAGAAAAAACATTTAGTCATCAACTTATGCACTCATATTACGTGTGTGGTAAGCCACCAATAATTCTGTGCATATACTGTATATTTTAGGATGTTTTCAGGGATTAGCCTGTTAGATCTTCTCAAATCTAAATATACCGCCTTCTTTTTTTAGTTTCCAGAAAGAACACTGTTCAGCTGACTGTGGACGAGAAGTCTGAGCACATGAGAGGTTCCTCTTTCTCTGGCATAAGCAGTGGATGTCACCTCTATGCCGGTGGTGTTCCAGGTACTGTCACACACGGCTCACCACGTCACCAGGCAAATTGGTTTGTTTCTGTAAAAGTGGATACAGTTATAAACTTTAAGGCACTGCATATAGATTGCAAAAATGCACTTTATTAGGAACATTTTCACTTTATTACACCTACTTATTCATGCCATCAAATTGTCTGGCAGCAGTGCAGGAAAAAAATTTTGACCATGGAATGATTGTTGGTGGCAGACGGGGTGGTCTAGAGTTTGCAAAGAATGGTGCAAAAAAAACATTGAGCAGCAGTTCTGCAGACAGAATCGCCTTGTTAATGAGAGACGTCAGAGGAGAATGGCCAGACTGGTCAAAGATTACAGGAAGGTGACAGTAACGCAAATAACCACTCATTACAACAGTGGTATGCAGAAGAGCATCTCTGAACACACAATGCATCATAACTCTAAGTGGATAGGCTACAGCAGTAGAAGTATAAAAAAGTATAATAAATACTTAATAAAGTGCTCAGTGAGTGTATAAGAAGCCATAAACCAGGAATAATCAAATCATGGTCCCCAAGGGCCAAGAACCGATTCTCCACTATACTGCCACCCTAATGAAAATAAATAACATTAAATAAATAACCTTTTTCTCCCTGCACAGACACTTTCTTGCACCACAAACCTCCAGTCAAGGCATCTTTTGTTGGCTGCATACGAAACCTGCGGATAAACGGGAAGCCCATCTCCTTTGGCAAAGCACCTCAAGTGTTCGGCCCAGTGAATACCCAAGAGTGCCCTGCAAGCTGAGGGAACACTGTGCACTGATGAAACAATGACATCATATTCACTGCTGACAGAGCATTGGCCATTGCTAAATGGAAAGTTGTGGCTGGTTAATCGAGCATTTTAAATTGGACAATAAAGAATGTAAATTATGGAAAAGGTGGAAAATATTATTTTGTGCATGGGAAAATTACTTATTCCACCTAATCATGTCACGTAAAATGTTCTCTGCACATTCAGTAGGCAAATTGGTTACAGTTCTATTGCTAATGTAATCTTTTATTTCAATGTGTCATTTCAGCAGTCCAGAGAGTATTCTAAATGCAAGTGCACAGTAATCTTAATGTCACGACAATGTAACACATAATGGTATCTATTGGATCCTGAAATTAGCACATATATTGTCAGCTCCAGAATTATGGGTACCCTTAATAGAAATGGAGAAAAAAGGCAGCATATACTAAACAACCTGGAAACATGTTTGGTGTAAAAAAATATGGAATGGTTGCAAACTTGCCAGGAAGATGATGAAAGTGTATATTATCCCCACGGACGGCAAGGAAGATGGTGAGGGAGGCCATAAGTAACCCAAGGATGGTAGTTTAAGAATTGGAGAGAATGGTTGGGTCTTTGCCAAACCACATTGGAATTATGACTGGAAGAGAGTGCTATGGTCAGATGAGACAAAAATTGTGGTGTGGCCATACACACCATCAACGTGTTTGGCGGCAAAATCGAATGAAGGAGAAGAACCTCATACCAACTGTCAAATATGGCGATGGATTATTGATGTTTTGGTGATGTTTTACTGCCAGTAGTCCAGAGGCACTATTCAAGATCAAGGGCACAATAAATTCAACAAAGTACCTGGAAATCTTGGTGCCTGTGCTAAGAAGCTGAGTCTTGGTTGTAGGTGGATTCTCCAGCAAGACAATGATCCCAAGTACACATTAAATCCACACATGGTTCAGTAAAAACAGCAACCATGTTCTGCAATGGCCATCTCAGTCTCTAGACTTAAATCCTATGAAAAATTATTTTCGGAGTCAGACAGACAGAGTTCAATCACCGGCAAACAATCACAGTGGCGACTGGCAATGGCGTGATTTAAGGTACAGAATCGGTGTTCAGAAATTAGATGTCTACTTATCCAGAAGCAGGTCGAGGCATAGAGTAGACAGTCAGGTTGAACGCTTGAGAGAATGCAAAAGACACATAACAATTTAGCAAAGTAATGGTGCGGACATACAAGTATATATACCCAAGTGACTAAACTGAGATTATAATCAGTTGTGAGAATTAAACACAGGTGAAATTACTGAATGGAGTGAGGGGTACGGAGCGGGAGAAGAGACAAAACGTAGCAGGAAACCGACAACATCAAATAGAACGCAACACAGGGTGTGACCATGGTAATGAAACACAGTGAGACAAATTAACTACGGAACAGACAATAACATAGAAGTGCATGACATGAAACAGAAAACACTAAATAGGGAGCAACATGGGATGTGACAATATCAATGATTCTCCAAATGTGTTCTCTAACCTTATCACAAATAATAGGAAAAGTCTCATGGCTTTCATTTTTGCCAAGGGTGCACAAAGTATTAAACCAGGGGTGCCATTAATTATGGAACTTGTTTTTGGGGGAAATAAGACTTTAGTTGATTACATTAAACAATTAATAAACTGTTATTTTTTTTAGTGTACGGCACTTTTGTGCATATTTATAAGGGTGGCAATAATTCTGGAGCCCACTGTATACGCTAAAGAAGTGTTTAAACGTTGTTTCTTTGCAATAAATTACTTGGGGAGCATTATAGAGTGTGCGCCTATTTTTAGCTTGTTATTAGTGCTCTCCGTTAGTCTGCACCTTGCTACATTTACATTTACATTTTAATCATTTGGCAGACGCTTTTAATCCAAAGCGATTTACAAGTGCATAGGTTCTTCCACAAGTTAAAACATCACATCCATAACTAGTGAAATACACATGAAGTGCTATTCTAAACAAAAAATACAGTCATCGTAAGTTCAATAGGGATACGGATATCGGAAAGGGGGGGGGGTCAGGACGGAGGACTAAAGTACAGTTTGAAAAGGTGTGTTTTTAGTCTCCGTTGAAATAGGGGGAAGGATTCTGCTGTCCTGACAGTGGTAGGCAAGTTATTCCACCACTGAGGAACCAGAACGGAAAACAGGCGTGAACGTGCAGCTCGACCGCCAGGTGACCAGAGCTGGCAGACAGGAGTGGTCTAGCTGGGGAGTAGGGAGTGATTAAGGATTGGACGTAAGGTGGGGCAGACCCCTTACCAACCTGAAATGCCGACACTAGGGCCTTGAAGCGGATGCGTGCGGGAATAGGAAGCAGTGGAGGCCAATGAGGAGTGGGGTGACATGAGCCGACCTGGGTTGACTGGTGATCAGGCGGGCTGCAGCATTCTGGACCAGCTGGAGGGGCTTGATGGCACAAGCTGGGAGACCAGCTAGGAGGGAGTTGCAGTAATCCAGGCGGGAAATGACGAGTGCCTGGACTAGGAGCTGGGTGGCTTTCTCCGTCAGGATACGCCGTATATTTTGGTGTACATCCTTCCTCCCTATCCATGATCCTGAAATCAGGAAATATGCAAATCTACCAAAATATGGTATGTCATGTATGCTGCCTGCAAATGCTTAATCCAATGTTACATTAGTTATCCCTTCCGTGGTCTCTCAAGTGTTAGGGCTGAGAAAGAGGAACTGAAAGAAGAACTTTAAACTTGTAGCTTTGAACAGTGTCCGAATAGCACTGGATTTAAGATTTATGACATTCAAGCTACAAATAAACATGAATATTTTCTAATGTCATTACGCCCTTTCCTAACAGTCTGTAGTGGCTGTTTATGCCGGTTTTTGGAATATTTGTTTGGGGTTTAGTATTCTTAAACAGTATCAATGTTTCACCATTGAGAGGCACTGCTGAGCTGCGCAACTCTCAATGGCAGTTTTTGGGCCAAAGCCTGTCTCTAGTGTTATAACATTGATTCAATAATCTACAAATGTATTTTCATTCATTATCTCTATTGAACATAAAATATGTTAATAATTGTGTATGTGACAGGCTGAACAGGCTGAGTGTGGACTCATCGTTGTCAGATTTAATGTGGAATATTGGTTATGTATTTATTTGGCAGAAGCTCCTGGCCCAGCACAAGCTGAAGAAGAACATTTTGTTTTTTATTCACAATTATATGTGACTCATGCAATCATATGCAAATTACATTCTGCATCATTTATTTTTAATTTTGAGCAGCACCTCAAATTATGACATAATAAATATGTGCAAGGAAAAGCTGAGGCTTATCGTACTGCATGCAGCCTGTTCTAAGAAGATTTGAATCAGACAATGCTTGACAGATTTATTTATTTTAATTTTATCTTTATATAAAATTGTCACAGGTGCACATTTAAATGTTATGTTTTTTTCTTCGATAAATTGTGCCCATCTTACAAGTCTTATCTTTGCTTGAACCATCTACAGAAGAGCAAAGATATAAAAAAACATATGCTCATGAGACACTCAACTAAATTAAAGTATGGGTACTGTGTAAATATCCTACTCAATTAAAAGTCAGAGTATTTAACCAAAATATACTTGAGTGAAAGTAAAAAAGTATCTATTAAAAAGTAAAAACTAAAGTTTTTAATTGGTAGGGATCTATAATGCTGAAATTAAGGGACAGAGGGCAATTTTTGTGTTGAAATTTTGTGTTTAATGTTGTTTTAGATTAAGTTAAACATTAGTTTATGAGTTTTTACTGTTTACTGTGCACAAAAACTGAACTACATCACTAATGCACAATAAATCATATTAAAGGTACAATAGGTAAGATTTTTGTGTTAAAATATTGTTACAAAACCATTGTAAATCCCTTCCTATCATTGAAAAAGGCTCACTGACATGTTGACTCACCCCCTACCTGTGTTTATAGTCCTTAAATTCAGGTTTCAAAATATACAGTTGACCGGCCGGCACTCTGTACCAAAACATCATACAGCTGTACAATAATTCAAGCTCATTGGTTGGAAATTGGTTCTAACTGCCACAGCCAATGGTGTTTCAACTTCAGCACGTTCACAGAGAATGGGAGGGATAAACAGTGTTGTGGGTTGAGCGTATTTGTTGCTGCAATTCCTCTCTTGACCGTTAGAAGTCCAAAATTACCTATTGTACTTTCAAGCAAGATGCTAATATTAGCTGACTAACCTTGCCAAGAACAGCTAACGTTAACCTTCAGGCTAGCGAACTGTGGCACATAGTACTTCAGTTGGTGTCTAATCCAGCATTGCACAATGAGCAATCAGAATAGGTATGACAGGTTCATTAACCATTGATATGGGTTTGACTGGCTGTTTAAAATAAAAACGGGGATTGATATTTTGGCCAGAGTACTTTGAAGGTGAAAATAAAAAATGTAAGGAGTAAACAGTATAATTATATAAATTATAAATATATAAATTATATTGTATAAAGACACATGACTATTGAAATGCATTGTGATTTCTAGGCCTGTCTATGGGTTTTCTATAGGGTAGCCTTAGTCCATAATGAGTTAAAAACACTTGAGGTACAAAAGAGTACTTAAGTATAGTAATAAAATAGGATACAATTACTCAAGTACTTTCCACCCCTGGAGACACTCCTTAATTTATTTTAAAACAAAAATAATACAAAGAAATCAGTCAGGCATTGACTGTGAGACTGATTCAAATCTTCTTAGAACAGGCCTGTTTCAGGATAGTATGCCCAGGGTTTTCCTAGAAAATATGTCATTATTTGAGGTGGCCAATTTCCAAAAATGCTCTTGTTTCCTACTACTTTCCAAGTGAATGGTGCCAATTAAAGCAACAGTGTGCATTCTTCTGAACACTGAAAAAGAAAGACTTGCACTAGACTGACAATAGCTCTTCCAGTCTTATAAGTAAACCAAGATGGTACAGAAGCAAATGAATAAGACAGAACCACGGCAGGAAGGCACGATCACAATAACAGTTTCAGTATTCAAAGTTGGGATATTAACAGGGTGTAATTTATGTGGTATTTACTTGGGCATTATACCTGTTAGTACACCAACTTTGAATTTTGAAGCTGCTATTAGCCTTAATAACATAAGTTGCAAACAAGCTGTCATATTAAAACTACAAAATGCTGCTGTCACCAGCACTCAAGATTCATACTAGTCTGCTTTACAGTTGGTATACAGTACTTTTGTACAAGTTAAATATTTCAATTGAACCTTGCAGAAAATAAATTATCGGGATGTTTGTGCTTATGAAAATATAGTCGAGTGGCTAAGATACATGACTGGGCCCTGGAACTGGGATTGGTGGTCCAAACCCTAGTGAAGCCACAATAAGATCCATGCAGTTGTGGGGCCCTTGAGCAAGGCCCTTAACCCTGCATTTCAGCAGGGGGAATTGTCCCCTGCTTAGTCTAATCAACTGTAATTTTCTTAGCATCAGTTCCAGTGCTTTGGTGCTGCCAGAAACCAGCCTGGTATTTTTTTTTTATATTGTTGTTTTTCTATTGCTGTTAATCGTTGCTGAGTTACAGCTTTTTTTTCAGGTTGCTTTGAAATGGATCTGCAGTTACAGAGACAATACAGAGACATCAAGGTTTGGCTTCTTTAAAAGGCAGCATTAGCAGTAATAGCAGTAATAAGGAACGCATCCAGTGCAAAGAGACCATTTCAAATGGATAGCAAGTCAGAAAAATTAACTAAAATATTTGTTTTCAAAATTCAAGCTGGTATGATGTCAGAGTATGAGGGGACTGGAGTTGGTTTCATGTGGGATACTGTCAAACAGACCTTCTATGGAAGAGTGATCATTTATTTCCCCAGAAAGAAAGATGAAAACTTATCAGTCAAGAGTCAATTAAGCAGAAACACAGGCAGGTGGAGAATTTACAAGATGGCAATCGTATTAAATAAAAACCTGGAGTTGTGCTAATTAGAATAAATTCAATCTGAGAAATATGCTCTCACATCTTTAACTGCCATGCGTGCCAAATAAATAACATTTGAAGATGAATGAACTTGAATTGCCTTGTAAATAATGATGTGACAACATATTCTTAATTCTCCTAGTTCAGGTAATTATTGCTTTCAGAAACCGGTTCTACACATTCTGTAGCTCAGTGGTTCCAAAACTCGGCCCCCTACATATGCTGATTTCCGTTCCAACCTCATTTGAATTCCAAAACTTTAACAAGCAGTTTTTTTTTCCATTATGTGCTTTTCTTGTTCAGGGGGATTCTTTTCATACAGGTCAGATATACAGTAGCTATGCATGCCATGAAAAATAAAACTCACATTTTTGTATTGTGCTTATTGTTGCAGGAAATTGCATAAAAACAGGTAACCTTTTTGGCTCATTCGCAATCTAATATCTCAAATCTGCTTTGCATTTGTATTCTGTATTATCTTCCATGTGATTATTTTTAGTGGCCAGGTGTCCACAATTTCACCCCTTGGGAGCCTATTGATTCACCACATTATTTAATTTGATCAGATAAAAATAAGTTGCCTTTTTATGTAATTGCTTGCAATGTACCACAAGAAGCACAATATGAACAGGCGAATTGTATTCTTGCGGCATGCATAGCTACAGTCTGACATAATGTGGCTAAAGAGGATACATAATCATTCTCATAAACAATCCCTCATAAAAGCACATAAACGAATAGCTTGTTAAAATTCTGGGATTGCAATTATGGTTGGAACGAAAACTACCATCCACAGGCTGCCCCCAGGACCGAGTTTGGGAACGACTGCTGTAGATTATCGCAACTGCATAGTTACAACTGTAGCCGCGCGAGTGATCGCTGATTGGCCATCTCGTGTGTCGTTGGGGTGAGAGGTTGCCGTTGTCACCGCTCTGTTAACTGTGAAACTTATCCGGGGGTCCGAGTGACGCCTTCGAAACCCCCCTGCATGAATGAGCGTAGAATGTTTGGGAATTAGAAAAACAAGAAACAAAACAACAGGCAGAAAACAATCTTTAAAAACGTTACATTGCTCATTACACGCATAGCTAAAAAAGATAACCAGGAAACGAATTATGGTAAGAATGAAGCGAAATCCGGAATTTCAGTAGACCAAAAGTCCTGACACGAGAACAGGCTACGAGAAAGCTCTTTAAAATAGAATGTAACATTAACGATGCACTGGATGCAGATTTTCGGTTGAGAGTGCCTTCAGTCTACAACCTAGCAAGCAAATCGTGAAGCTTCTGAAAGGGGCTGGCGTCTGCGGCTTCTGCTTGCAAAATAAACTGGCTGGACGCGCATTTCCCTCCCATAGCCAAGTGCACAAGGTAACGCGTTACTGTTCTCCTATTGCATATTTTGTTCGCTGCTTCTCTTTAAACCGGTTCGTGTTTAAACCTATTTGTTCCTCGCATAACCCAGTTGTGATGATTTTAGGCTAAGCAATGGCGGGTCCCGAACAGACACAACAGGAGGTTGAGGCAAGAGCAGAGCGGATAGACGATGCGGAGCTGGCTCTCCAAGGCATAAACATGCTACTCAACAACGGGTTCAAGGAGAGTGACGAGTTGTTTAGGAAATACAGGTAAGAATACACCTTTTGTGATCTATTGCCTTGTCGGATCAATTTTGTACCGGCATCTTGCGTTGCGTTCTGCTGCTCCATTAAAACGGATAACACCGTCTTGTTTCCACCAGTTGCTTTTTAGCTTCGCTTTGATTAGTTACTGTGGGCCTGGTTCAGTCGATTATGGTATTGCACACGACTAAAATATAGCTATATATTATAGTTCGCCTGTACGCAACTCAAAATATCGCTTATAAACAAAAAGCCAAGTAGGCTAATTGCTTGAATGTTTTTGTGTACCGCGATATTCGCAGTGAAGTGTGGTACAATTATTGTAGCCAAATGGCTCCGAAGTAGCCTGTCAACCTGTCAGCCGCCAAACTGAACTTGTAGTCGGGTACCGTCTACGCATTAGCTAGCGCTCTTTGGCAAAACTAGTTGGCCCTGGTTGGTAGGACGCAGTCAGGACAGTATAGGGGTAGGGAGCGAGAGGCCACGGACATCCTGCTGTTGCCAACAAACAGGGCCAAGGTAGCGGCAGGAGGGACAAATTCTCCATTATCTTGCTCAGACTCAGTGTAGCTAGTTTGGGAAGCCAAACGGTGTATTTCCATGTCACAGCGTTACTGCTAGGTTCACAGGTTTGGACTGCGGGATGACTAACACAATTGTAATAATGTTGGACAATCCACAGATAGCTCAATTGCGAATTTCACAAGTTACTTTCATCCAGTGATGTGAAAATAATCAGAATATAAAATTTTTTGTTCAAACTATCTATGTGTTTATGGTTGCTTGTTTGCATTCCGCTGTCTGTTTGCATTGTCTAAATGCGCATTTTGTGCACTGCACAGCATGTAATTATCATCGCATTTCACACTGTCAATTATATTATTTGTGCCCATATTTCACATGCAGTCATTATGACTCCACTTGACTTCCTGATGGTCACATGCTTATGTTGCTTTAAATTACATAATCACTCAGGGAAGTAAGTGGTGGCAATCCACTGAATTTGCAATGGTAATCAATACAGGCCCTGTGCCACAGTAGTGACATTCCCATAATGCAGTTCCAGACATGATGAGAGTTTTCATTGGCCGACAATGTACATTGCATAAATGCAAAAGTTGGAGGCCAGCATGTGATGAGATGCTCCATTCAGAATGCAGATAAGAAAACTGAAAAAGAAACTGAAAAAAAGCATAGTCACAGATGCCCGTGTGACATCATTACCTCACTCATCCATGTTGTTCAGCGATGAGTGCTAATGTGAGGGTCAGAGTAGCAACCCACCGACAATGCCAATGACAATACGGGACACTCTGTCAGGCTCTTATGTAGTTCGTTAGTCAACATGGTTGTAGTTCTACAGAACGCGAGGTGTTGCACCTGCTCCAGCTCTGCCCACCTCCCTGGACTAAATTGGACCTTGATAGCGCAATTCATCAATATATTCATGAAGTTTTCTTTGAGCAAACATTGCAGAGATATTCTATATCTCTCACTCACTCCCTCTTTCCCTTTCTCTCTCATTATCTCTCTTTATGAGAGAGTGAGTCAGTTTGTACCATGATGTAATGGTAATGGTAAATGGAGAATGGATGCAAAGGGCTCACAAGAGTGGGCGAGTGAATGGATGAGTGTGAATGTTTTGTGTTGTGTGTGTGTGTGTATCTATGTGTGTGCACGCATGCGGGTTAGGTAGAATTTGGCATGGTGGCAGAATGCTGACAGGAGTCCATAGTGCATTCTGGGTACCATGCCACAATAGCTCTACAGCCCTTTTCAAAGGCTTAGTGCAGTATGTTGCAACAAGGCAATACACTCCTTAATAGTCAATTATTTAAGCTGTGTTTAAACAATTAGCTAGCTTTCTCAGCCAGACCAGTAATCATTTTCAGGGATGAATCATCTAGTCTAGTGTTGTGCATAATATTGTACTTTGTGTTATTAAGCAAGATAAGAACTCTGTACAGTTTCATATAGTTTGTCAATGAAAGTTTTCAGTTTTTCTGTGGGTTATTCTGGCCATGCTCACTGAAGCTAGGTGTTGGGAATTGTGGCTAAATCACTAAGTTGGGATCCCTGTTTTCGCTAAAAGTGGTGGCATCTCCAAGCAAATGCCAGGTAGATTAAAGTCTCATTTTGTGACATGGCTGAAATGGAGGAAGTGTTATTTAGGTTCCATGAACTGCTCAAGATTTCAAGTACAAGTTTATTCTTGTGGCAAATATGAAAAGAGCCGGCCATTTTCATTGATTAAAAACAGGAAATACTGTTAAAATTAGTCAGTGGAGCAATACAGGGAAGTTCCAATTCTGTGAATGTGATGACTTGGTGTTGCATCAAATCTGTTGTCAATGACATATAAAATGTACATTCAGAATATATAAAAAAATATATTAAAACCAAGATATAGCACGTATAACAAGTGACAATATGATATTTTAATATCCTATGGAAAATGTTGAATTTCAATGCACTTGTTTTGTGAAATACCCACAAGTCTTTGAAGAAAATTAAATCAAATGTCTTTAAGGTTGTTAAAATATTCATTATATATTTCCCAAACTAGGGGTGTAAGGCTTCATTAAATCTGGAGGATTTGAAAGCATTTACATTTTTGCTAAGATGTGATTCAAAGCTAGAAATGATAAATACAATATGATCCCTTTACAACATACATACGACCAAAATGAGGTTGCAAACACGTATTGACGTGTTGTTAGTAACAGAAGGAACAATGGCACTAGAGCAAGTAATGATGAGGTTGAGCAAACCGGCATGAGATTATGGAAATGTAAATACATATTTGCTATGATTTGTAACGATATGCATTGGCTACATTTTTGCATGTTGTATCGATTGGATCAGTGCCGTTTTAACTTTATCCGGATCAGTGAACCATTACACCCCTATTCAGTACACTTTATTGTGCAAAATGCCTTTTCAAAATGTCACCTCTTGCTTCTTCCTCTTCTCTGCATATAATAAAAGGATTTGTCTCAAGGGCTTCATCTTTGTCATAAAATAACACATTGTCATTGGAGTGGTGTCTCTAGTGTCCGAATTGGCACACTAGCCTACTATTGAGTATAGCTGTTGATTACGCTGGATGAGAAAGTTGCTAAGCAGGCAAGAATTTCTGTATATGTAAATGTAAGCAACCATTTTTGCTTCACTTTAAAAATGCTTTTCTTCAATAACACCGACACATGAGCATGGTCACTAGGGCAAAATCTTACTACACTTCCACAATAGGGTCGGGTAAATAGTTTGGGGGTTATTTTTTTCACACTGCCCTTCACATACTAAACAGTACACGCTACATTATATGCAGTATGCCTGCATGTTATGAAAACACAAAACAACTGATTGAGACAGCCCAAGTGAGATTCATAGGATCCTTTCAACAAGTTATTTACTTGAAATGGATGTAAATGATTGCCATTAATATAGCACCTTTATCCAAAGCGCTGTATAACTGAGGCTTCCCATTCACCCATTCATACACACACTCACACACCAATGGTGATTGGCTGCCATGCAAGGCAGCAACCAGCTTGTCAGGAGCATTTTGGGGCTTAGGTGTCTTTCTCAGGGACACTTCGACACAGCAACACAGCCCGGGCGGGGGATCGAACCGGCAAACCCTCCGACTGCCAAACAACTGCTCTTACCGCCGAGCTAATGTCGACCATTCCTTGAGCTAAGGATATTAGCTACCGAATGGGTGTTGTCGATAAAAAAATTAAAACATTTAAAAAAAGGCTACAGTAATATAAGTAATGAATGAGATTGTATTTCGATGTCATTTTCAGTTATGAAGTTATGAACAGTAATTTGGTTCATAATTTGCCTGTCCACTAAATAGCATGTTTTTGAAGGGAGGTGTATGCATTTTAAAGCACATTCACTGGAACAAAGATGAGGGCTTGCTGTGTTGCCCCCAGCTACGTGCGCACAAAAGCCCAGTTCAGTTAGTAAGCCCAGTCAGTATATCCACATTAGGCCATTTCCTTCCCCCTGGTTGTGTAAATGTCACTGCAGCACTAATTGCAATTGAAGAAGGGGTACACGTGGAGAGACACAGCGTGATCAGGCAGCATTGTAACGGAAACAAACTGATACTTAAGTGCTGAATTTAGTTCAAACGTAAAAACATGGTTCAATATTTCAGGCTGTTAAACACATTATTATTGTACATTATTGGTCCCACCATTGTTTGAAGATCAATACATGTATGTTTTTTTTTTTTTAATGTTGTGGTTGTCTAGAAATCTTACTTGCCTCATCCTGTATTTGAAACACCTCTTCTTGTCTATGCATGGCTAATACATTATAATTTGGCATATTTAAGGCATATTTCTCCAAGATGGGAGACTGATACCTGATAGATATATAAGATAGATGTGTTGTAAATATCATCCACAGAAATACCAGTCAATTTATGTTTATTTGTTGAATTTAAGGTCATCCTCTTCTTAGCCCAGGTATAGGAATTGGCATCAGTCTTGCATGAAATTAATACAGTTGAATGACTTGCTTCATGAAATGCCACACCAAATGTTTCAGCGAACAGAATGCTCAAATTAATGAGTTCTGAAAGCTGACCTGGATTGGTGTGAGAATTGCGTATACTTAAATTTCACTTTTCTGACAACCAGTGCATTCTGCCAATCATTTATATGTGGAGCTACAATGCACTGTTCCCAGATTGTCTGTCTGTTAACTTTCCCAATCCCAGGGTGATAATTTGAGCATAAAACTCTTGTGATGAGACTCAATGTGTTGATTGATTAAAACTGAGGATCTAGGCTCAGGACATGCTTACTGTGGGAAATGCAGTTGTTTTAATCTTTTGTCACTACCTCTCACCCTTTTCTTCCATATCTTGGCTCGCCCATTCTCTCCCTTTCTGCCCTCACCTATTCTCCATCTCCCTTCTTTCCCCCTTGATTTTATCCTTCTTCCCTCCTTCTCTTCTCCCTCCCTGTCCCCTCCATTCACTCTCTCTCCTCCTGTTAATCGCTCTGCCTACCTGCTGCAGGTGGGCAGGATATGAATCACTCAATGCTGTTATGAAACTGCGCAGGTTTCCCCGCAAGTGGTGTGGGTGGCACTCTTGACACCAACGCTAGCCCATGCTGTAACAATGATGGGGCTTGAAGATGACACTTCATTTTCTCTCTCTTCTTCTCTGTGCCTCTCAGGAACTACAGCCCACTGATGAGCTTTGGAGCCAGCTTCGTCAGCTTCCTAGTGAGTACCCCCCCCCCCCCCCCCCCCCTCCAAAAGCTGTCCATCCTGACCCAATGCTCCTCACACACGGGATTATATTCCCTCAAAAGTCCTGCAGAACTTTTTTATGCATGCCGTGTATCTAACAAGCTTTGGCAGTACAAGTGTCCACATTTGTCATGCCTAGGAAGCAAATTGAATTGAAGAATTGAAGTGAGTTGAATTGACAGACTGATCTGGAAGACTTCCAGAGGGCAGGGAATACTTCCCAAGGGCACGCCTCTCACCGAGTAGTGCAGAGCACCAGGCAGTCAGCAGTCCTCTTCCTGGATCAGTGGGGCTGATAAAACCGCTCTTCTACTATTTAATTACATTACATGTTATTTAGCTGACGCCTTTATCCGAAGCAACTTGCAGTTGATTCGACTAACTAGGGGACAATCCCCCCTGAAGCAATGTGGAGTTAAGGGTCTTGCTGTGCGGATCTTATTGCGGCTACACCAGGGATCGAATCACCAACCTTGCGGGTGCCAGTCATGTACCTTAGCCACTACGCTACAGGCTGCCCCTGTCTGTCTTGCCAATCCTGCAGGCTCAAGATGCTGACTCTGCAGGAGAAGATCAAAGTGACGTAACACAACCTTGTTTAGCGAGGGGTCTTTCGATTGACATAGCTCACATTTTTTGCATGTTACCCACTCCAGTAAGCAGAGGCTTACTGATTAAGCAAAGTCAGTTTGGCTAGCCAGTTCGTGTAGGCAGGGAGACTGAGACTGAGTAAAAGGCTATGGAGGCGGCAGCACACCAAATTGGAAATAGAAACGTCATCTCATGAACACCATTTATTGTGGTCATGACTAACGCGTTTTGGCGTGAAGCCTTCATCGGAGCATCAAACGTGATGCAGCAAGGCAAGCTTTTACATGCCAGTAGGAGTAGTGATGAAATAAAAATGTCTGATGCATGTACCTCACCTGTTTAGCCTCCCCCAGTGAGGGATTTGAACCTGCAACCTTCTGGTTAGGTCTAGCGAGTTCTGTGACAAAGACAGAGCGCAATGCTAGAAGACGAGCAGTGTTACAGATACGGGGAAGCCTACTGCCTCCTTATTAAATGACATAGTGGTCTTGCTGTGGAGTTGACAAACATTCCCTATTTACCATTGACTGCACTTATACACTCAAGTATCCACTTTATTAGGTATTTAGGCTTATTTTTTTAGACTTATTGGTTGTCTGCTGTTGTGGCCAATCCACTTCAAGGTTTAATGTGTTGCTTCTTCAGAGATACTTTTCTGCATGCCATTGTTGTCACACGTAGTAACGGTTGCCTTCCTGTCTGCCCATTCTCCTCGGACCTCTTTCATTACTGAGGCATTTTTGCCCACAGAACTGCTGTTCCCTGGATGTTTTTTGTTTTCCGCACCGTTCTGTCAACTCTTAAGACTTTTGTGATTGTTGAATTATTTTTTAGTATCAAATAGGCGGAAAGGCTTTTCAAATTCCTCTGAACAGCTTTGTTTTTTTATTTTTATTGACACCATTCTCAATTTAAGAGAATCAATTTATTAAACTTGTTCATGGTGTTGTGCCCTTCCATTCAGAATATGATTTTAACCAATAGACAAAATTGCTGTGTCACCATTTGATCTGTGTTGAGGCAGACCAAGTTTGAGAATGATTAGCATAATGATGACTGACATAGCCTCATTTAAATATGTAGTTATTTATGGTACTGATTAACTTGCATGTAGTGCTGTTGTTCTTCTACAAACTTAAAACTTTTAGGCAGACATGCTAGGTAATTTGTCATGTCAATTAGACTTGGACTTCATGAAAAAATGTGTAATATTGAATGGTTTCTGGCATGTTTTTTTCTCCGATCATGTTCAAAATTGGCATATAATGTCATTGCACTGCCTTTTGGTCTGACAAGACATAGCCTCATTTCCATAAAAAACACATGGCTGCATTGAATTTAAAAAAATGGATATTCACAATTTTCCCATGTATTTAATCGCCTCTAAGGCCAATTGGCATGACAAACGATACCTAGCATGTCTGAACATGTTCCTAAAAGTTAGAAAAGTACTAGAAACTAATTTGCATGTAGCAATTTATTTTATTTGTTAGGACCGGTACAAACATGCTACATACTTTAACAATTTTCCTGTTGATCATTTTTCACAAAATTCAAATGGTGGAAATCTGTTTAGTTGATTGTGTTCATCTTGAGGAGACAGATCTGGTAGTGTAGGCTGCATGTGTATATGACACACGGTTCAAAAGTTATGGCCTCTCAACATTTTGACATTGACTTCTTGTTATATCACCACCCCCTTCAGGATCTTTTGTGTCAAAATGTGTGGCTTTGGGCCCTGTCCCTACCTGCCAAAACTCATAAAAAGCATAAAATGTTGTTCGAAAGATGTATGGCCATTTTGAGAAGGGAAGAGGGCTGAATAACAGTGAATAACAAATAGCAATAACAATAGGGTTCCATCCCCGTCAGGGGCTTGTTCCCTAATTCTGTGTCCACAGAGTCCTCAGATGCTCACAGTTGAACATCATACTCAAATCTTTAAAAAAAAACTAAAAAAACAACTGCTGGACTTGTGCCAGAGCAGTTTCAAAAAGGAGAGCAGAGGTAAGGGATGTTGCTCAAAGGAAGCATGCAACGGTGGTGTTAGGCTCTCTGGTCATCTCGCTATTGTCAGCAGTCACTCCTCGGCCATCAAAGCCGGAACTAAAGCCACCCCATCATAAGAACCCACGTTTTCTTGCTGTTTCGACAGAATTAATGTAACGTGATCCCTACAGTTGTTTGGAAGCATGTGCTCCTGGTTTCATAAGGGCTGTTATTGTTGAATGTGAGAACCCTTTTTGTTCTATAATATGTACTCTCCCTGAAGCAGGTAATTATTATGTGGTGACAAGTCATTGCCTTTCTTTACAGACAGTAGGCTACATTTTTTCCTATCCAGGGTGACAGTAGAGCAGATTTTTCCGTATTTTATAAGCACGGGGACCCACTTGTTATTAATATGTGGATTGAAAAATGGAAAGCTGAATGTTTTTTAACATTAAGTAGTAAGTAGTTGAGTGGATGTAATGGAAGCGCATGATATACGAGAAGTAATGTTTCCCACTGCACAGTTTAGGAACCTTTGCATTAGACTACACATTATCCATTGCACTCAAAATCCTGACCTTTTATCAGCCCCTGACACCCCCCCCCCAGATTTCCCCCCACCCCCCTTTGAAGTTTTCCTTTAATCGGGATTGAAAAGCTGTCATTACGCTGAACCAGGCCTGCTGCCTCATGTTGCCGGGACAACCTTGATGAGAGCAAATCATTAATTCATTGTTCATTAATTATTAAATGCGCTGTTGACTCAGTCCGGTCTGCTATCGTGGCAGGTGATATGCGGCAGATACGTTTAGATACTTTATTTGATGATTGTGCTGGAGGCATTTTAAGGTATTTTTTTATGTTTTAGGTTTTAGCCTAACTAACAGGTGTGTTTGTTTAAATATTTCACACATAAGCCACTAAAAGACTACATTTATGTTTGGTTCCTATTGTAGTTACTATGGTCTGTCTGCTTGTGAAAACTTGCCTGTAGTAGTTTGTTATGGAAACGGGGAGATAGTCCTATTGTCTACTTAAGTGATCCAGAGAGCTTGAGAGAGTGTGGTCTTGTGCACAGAGAGAAGAGGAAAATATGGCAAAAGTAAGCCATGCACTCATTAAAATGTTTTCTTGCTCAAAGGCAAGAGTGGGAGTTCCTATCTTCTACTTCTACCTCCCAGAAGGAACACTTAATGTTGTTGGATGGATGTCCTTAAAGATGGCTGACCTCATGAGCCCTATGTCTTCAGGACAACATCCATTGATGTTGTGGGGGGGGTTTTCATTTAGCTATTAACGTTTGTTAGCTATAACTTAGCTATCACCAACAAAAAAAACAACAAAAATCATGTATGATCAGTCCTTTTAACCTTTTAAATGCTAAAATTTCTATATCTTAACCTAGAACTTGATTTTCAATTTCAAATAAACATGCCAACATTTGAATAGTACATAATTTATTCATCAGCCCTCTGCATGCCCTTTGTAGGACTGGGTTGTACCAGTTGTATTTCAGCTTAAATGTAGCCTAGGTATAACTTAAATTCCTTGTAAATTCAGATTTGTGGATTGCTAAAATAAAAGTGGTGACACCACGGGAATAAGCTAACAATTACACAGCAGGCGTAATTATGGAGTCACTCACTATCGGTAAAACTTAATTTCATTTTTGTACACAGCATAATTTTTCAGTAACACCATGCCACTTTGCACGTGCCATTTTGCAGTTGCTAATCAAGTAGAGCTTTCATTTATGGATGTAATATTTCAGTGCCGATCTAGCCAACTAGCTATGATGCCAAGTAACAGTCGGCAATTTAACAGCGAGGAGAGAATGTTTTCATTGTTGATAATCCACTCAGTTTAGTTAATGACTTGAGGTCCAAACCGGCAGTTAGGATATAACAAGTAATTACGGTGGCTCAACATCTATTAGCTGATGTTGAACTAGTAGCCTAGTTTGGAATTTACACTTGATACAACTGGTCATTTTTTACTGTCATACCGTGTCAAACTTCGTGTTTCCTCTCCCTAATGGCGAATAATCGTTGGCAAACATAAGAATGACTTGTTTTATCTCCCAATCAGATCGATTTGAGCAAGGTTAAAATGCAGAAATTAACCATTATTTCACATCTGGATTATTGCTGTGTGTATCATCAGTATAGCTGACCTGAGATGAGTTGTTTTTTGGGAACAACACATGCAGTATTGACAGGTTCTCCTCCAGCATGGCGGATAAGTTAAGGTCACATGATTTGTGATGTGTATTAAGAACAAAGAATATGCTGTTGCTACATTTATCAAATCTAACCTACCATGTATGAGGACCAAGCATGTCATGCTTGCTCTGTCCTAAAATGTTGTACAGTGAGAATTTTATTGCCTCAGAGACCTCTAAGTATTTGTTACAAAAACTGTGAGGAAAAAGAGTGATAAGATCATTTTTTAATTCAGTGTGTATTTAAAACCAGTGATCAGGTTTTGATATTTCAAAATAATCTGTTGAAGAACAAGTTTGGGGATCAACAATACTGTCTCTTCTGGCTTTTTGGATAAAGATATCATTGCCTGTTGTAAGCCCTGTTTTAAATTCCACATGGCTATTTTATATTTTGTTTAGTAGCTTTTTATTTGGAGTGCATTTTTTTATTTTATATTTTGAACATTTTAATTCATTTTGACCTTGCTGTGTGTACACTATATCTGGCTGCGATTCTGCAGTTTTGTAGCCATTGCTCTGCTTGTTCTATTGAATATTGAATCAGATCCTGTTGTCTAAAGTAACTCGGTACTTGAGTATTTTTTTCAGTAGGTACTTTTTTGGATGACTACTTTTACTCTTACTTGAGTAATTACTATATTAAAGTAGCAGTACTTTTACTTGTAAAATTTTTGGCTACTCTATCCACCTCTGTGGTTGATGTTTTTTTTTGCAAATTCATTAGAGGTTAGGTTTTATCTGTTTCTACTGTCAAAATGATAGATAATTTTCAATATTAAGGAAATTACCTGAGCGTTTTAAAATGACTGTCTTTGCAAATCCCTTTGAGAACGGAAGCTGAACCCTCTTGCACATAGTGCCTGTATTATTGCTGTTCAACTGTACTGTACAAGAGAAAGGGCCTTTTGTTACAGCTCTGAGAGCCTCAAACCTATTTCATTTCACACTTAACCCCATTGTGTTACATTCCTTCAAATGCGTCACTGTGTTGCACCCATTTGCTGTTCAAGGTTATTCTACAGTACTGTAGTCTCTTCCCTCCCACAGGCAGCAAATCTATTAATGCGAGGAACGGCACAATTAACTGTTGAAGCAAAATGAGTGGTTGAGAGATGTTAAGTGCGTTAAAGGACACAGGATTGAATGGCCTCTGGTGTTTTTTATATTCGCTCCAGTGTACTTGTCTCGTTATTAGTGTGAGAAGCAGTGTGAAATGACTGCCCTTGAACATGCTGCTTCGTCATTAGCCATTCAACATGATGCCACTTGCCCAACAATGGATTTGATTGTTTACTGTTTTCCATTCACACAATTGTCCACATCCCGTTGCTCTTGTCCCCCACATCAAAACACTAGATTTACTATGGATTGTATCTGCTTTACCGACGCAAAAGCAGTCAAGGCTGAAACATCTACGTGGGATTTACTTAAGTCACAATTGGTCAAAATTGCTTTTAGGATGTAATTTGCGGGGATTGGGTCACTCTGCGGCTTTTCTTTTGATGTGTATATTTGTTCATACATATGTATACCTGGAGCAATGATGCTAAAGCAGGATGAGATTTTGTAAATTAGGCAAATGAAGTATTCCGTATGATTTACTCAAGAACACATTAATTGCAACTCCTTTCTTTGCTTGATATTTCTTAGAACTCCTGAAAGTAGGCGATATTTGTCCGATACTGATATAGCCTATAGCTCACCCTCGCTCCCTGGGAAGGGGTTGTTTCACAACTGTTTCTACTAATCACTTTGAATGTATTTTCAGATATAATATGAAATTAACTTTGTAAGGGTGCAATACTTGTGCTGGAGTACAGAGCCAAAATAACAGAAAAATGCTTGCTCGGATTACGCTGTAATGAATGTGATGCAATGGCTGAAGTGTGATGTACCTGAATGTGATGTAATGGCTAAACTGTGATGTGTTCTGTTTGCGGTATGCTGTAATGAACATGATGTAATGGCTGAAGTGTGATGTATTTGGGTTTGCAGTATGCTGTAATGAATGTGAGCTAACGGATGAAGTGATTTACTCTTGTTCGCGGTATGCTGTATTGATCGTGTTGTAACGGCTGCAGTCGGATGACTAAAGCGTGGCTCTGTTGTTTTTGGCAGAATGCCATGATGACCTTTGAGGAGGAGAAGATGCAGACAGCCTGCGAGGACCTGCGGGCCACGGAGAAGCTTTGTGAGAGCGACAACGCCGGAGTCATTGAGACCATCAAGAACAAAATTAAAAAGAATGTGAGTGTCCCGGGAGGAGCCATCTTGTTTTCCTGACAGGCACCTGGATCTCGGCTCAGAGAGGAAGCGGGGAAGTTGAACATGAGCTTGTTGCGTGTTCTGGAACCTTTTTTTTATTATTATTATTATTATTTTTTACATACACTCTATTAGGTATTTATTAGACTTCTTTTCTGGACTTTAGTGTATGGTCATTTAGGTTATTGTCACCTTCCTGTCAGCTTGAACCAGTCTGGTTGGTCTTCTCTAACCTCTTATTAAGAAGGTGTTTTTGCCCACAGAACTTTTCGTTTTTTGAAATATTCTCCGTCAACTCTAGAAACTGTTGTGTGTTAAAACATCCCAGGAGATCAGCAGTTTCTCAGATACTCAAACCACACCATCTGGCACCAGCACTCATTCCATGGTTAAAGTCACTCGGATCACATTTCTTCCCCACATAATTGCCCGATTTGCATTAACAAGCTAGTGTACAGGCATACATACTAAAACTTCTCATAAAGCCCTATAATCCTTTTGCCTTTTCCTGTGTCTTTCAGTCAGGAAGGCACTGACTGTGTGACAAGTAGCTAGAGTTCTGGTTGTAGCATAATGTACCTCCACCCTCCATTCCATCTCCTTTCCATCCTTTCCATCTCCCTGTCCATGTCCAGGTGTTTATGAGTGAGCGTTTGTGTATGGAAAACATGCAGATTGAAGCAAGCACTAGCGGCCATTTTGTTTCTCTTTTTTTGATGGATCTCATATTTGTCGTAAGGTAGCCAGCTGCTCTGTCTGAATGGCTCAGTATGCTGTGCGTCTGTAATAATAATAATATCAAATTTATTACACACTTTTTATTGAGTGAGCAGTCTTAAAGCACTACATAAAAAGATAATATGAAGGATAAAAATGATTTATTTACAAAATACATTTAAAAAACAAATGACAATAAAAACAAAAAACAAAGATACAATATAAACTGGAACAATAAAATGATTAGCCAGACAGAAAACCATTTAATGAAGCACATTCCTAAAGTCTAGACTTAAAATCTGAGGAGTTCTCAGATGGTTTGTGAGAGCCCTCCACACACGAGGAGCTGCTGAACAGGGAGTCCAGTAACCCCGTTGAGGAGAGCTTAGTCTTTGGGGTGAAAAAGAGGAGGAAATTTGCGCAGTTCCTGTGAGATAAGTTGCTGCCCTATCTCTCCCCGACTCCTCAGGTGGACTCCTCGAGGTCGGGCGTGACGGTTGTGGATCGGCTGCAGAGGCAGATCATAGTAGCAGACTGTCAGGTGTACCTGGCCGTGCTCTCCTTCATCAAGCAGGAGCTCTCAGGTGTGTCTCCGCTCTGCACCAATACCCTCCTGAGTTTGTTTTCTTTCCTCTTTCCTATTGGACCTAGATGTTTATAAGGTTTCTAGGCAGAAGGTTTAACAGTTAACTCTTTCAGTCCCTAGAGTGGCACTCAAGCATAACTACCGTTAAATCCCAAGAGTGGCGTATGGCACCTCATACCTTTTCAACCAAATAAAATGACTGCTGTACTATTGTTTTGATCCCCTATTAGAACCCTACTACATTTTCTCATCTTTCTCAATGTTCTCAACCAAAGCCAAAACTCCTTTGGATTTGAGTGGAGCCGCTTCATATTGGACTTGGGGCTGAAAGGGTCAAGCATGATGGCTTTAAAAGCTAAGAGTTAGTAAAATGCTTATTATAAAAATAAATATGCTTTTGATAAGTCCCCGAATGTTTTATCATGTAGCGATGGGCTTATTTGTCACAAAGGTAGGGAACACCTCAGTATGTATGAGTTGAAGGTGAGGGAGGCATAGTTCAAGGTACAATAGCCCCCTAAACCCCTTAATGTTCTTTTTGCTCTGAACCGACTCCAGCATACATCAAGGGTGGCTGGATCCTGCGCAAGGCGTGGAAGATGTACAACAAGTGCCACAGCGACATCGTCGTGCTCCAGGAGGCGCGCCAGAGACGGGCTTCCCAGGACGCCTCGCTCCCCCCCAGCCACGCCAACGCGCCCCCCCAGGGGGAGGTGACGGCCGACGCTCTGGGGCGGCTCAAGGGCTCGGTCAGCTTTGGCTACGGCCTCTTCCACCTGTGCATCTCCATGGTGCCACCGCACCTGCTGAAGATCATCAACCTGCTGGGTTTCCCCGGCGACCGGCATGAGGGCCTGTCCTCCCTCACGTACGCCAGCGAAAGCAAGGACATGAAGGCGCCCCTTGCTACGTGAGTAGGCGCTCCGCCGACCTCCATTTTGTGACCTTGGAAATGTAAGGCTCTGTTCGCGTTTTCTGTGGCTTTGAGATATTGAGAGTCAGAGATGTGAATGGGCTCCAAGCAGATGCAACATTTTGAATTCAGCATTTTTAAGTGTTTTTAATGTAAAACTTCACACATATACACAGGTGAGCCAAAACATTATATTATGCCTAATATGCAGTTGGGACAAAACAGCTCTGACCCACATAGAAAAACCTCTGAAGGTGCCCTCTGTTATTTGGCACCGAGACCTGTTTAAGTCCTGTAAATTGGATCAGACTTGTTGTCCTAGCACATCCCACAGATGCTCGATCAGATTGAGATCTGGGGAATTTGGAGGCCAGGGTAACTCCTTGAACTCTTCAGCATGTTCCTCAAACCATTCCCAAACAATTTGTGCAGTGCGCATTATCCTGCAGAACGAGGCCACTGCCATGGGGGAATACCGTTGCCCGAAAAAGGGGTGTACTTGGTCCGCAACAATGTTTAGGTAGGTGGCATGTGTCAAATCGATGTCCACACGAATGCCCGGACCCAGGATTTTCCAGCAGAACATTGCCCAGAGCATCACACTCCCTCCACCGGCTTGCCCTCCACAGTGCACCTGGTGCCATCTGTTCCCCAGGTAAACGGCGAACACGTACCCGGCCGTCCACACGATGTAAAAGAAAACGGGACTCATCGGACCAGACAACCTTCTTCCATTGTTCCAAGGTCCAGTCCCACAGCAGGGTGTGATGCCCTGTGTGTTGTGAGACATTCCTCCTGTAGCCATCATTAAAATTTTCTGTGACTTGTGCCACAGTATAGCTGTCTGTCAGTTCGAATCAGATGAGATAGCCATTGTGGCCCTTAGCTCTTCAAACCCAGTCGTCTGGCCGTAACGTTTTGGCCCTTGTCAAAGTCGTTCAGGTCTTTACGGCTGCCCGTTTCTACCACATCCAGCACATCGACTACGAGAACCAACGGTTTGCTTACAGTCTAATATATCCCTGATGTTGACATGCGGTGTTGTTATGAGATAATCAACGTTATTCGCTTAGTTTGTGAGTGTAATATTTTGGCTCATCAGTGTATATAGTGCCCTATAAACAATGTGTTTATGACACCAACTCATTTTTGTCAGAAGGTCTCGACTATTCCAGAGGGTTTGAAAAAATTTATTCTGGTAATTCATTATTGCTTAAAATTGTGGGCCGGGAGGTTATAGGTATACTCAATGATCACTTTATTACACATTATTAGGTAGACGTGTACACCAGCTCGTTAATGCTAATCAGCCAATCATGTGGCAGCAACTCTCTGCATGGCGACAGTTGTTGTTCAGACCAAGCATCAGAATGGGGGAATTGTTTTTATGTAAGTGGCTTTCACTGCAGAATGATTATTGGTGCCAGACAGGGTGGTTTGAGTATCTCCTGGGGTTTTCATGCACAACAGTCTCTGGAGTTTATATAGAATTTTGCGTAAACAAAAAGCATTCAGTGAGCCTTCTGTTGGAGCCCTGTTAATGAAATCAGAGGTCAGAGGAGAAGGGCCAGACAGGTTCAAATAACCACACATCACAACAGTGGTATGCAGAAGAGCATCTCTGAACACACCATGTTGATCCTTGAAGTCAATGGGCAACAGCAGCAGAAGATCAATAACTCAGATAAGTCTAGTAAATACCTACTGTTATAAAATAAAAAATGTCACTGAGCGTATGTAATTATATAATTGTTTCCCCTTTCATAGTTAATTTGCGAATAATAAAGTGAGTGGAAAGATTTCACAAGCATGTAATTTAGTTTTTCTATTAAAATGGGAAGATCAGATGTTCAGGACTGGTTTTTTACTACCCCATTACATAACTATATTATACCCAATTCTAATCCTCTCAGACAATGGAGTGTGCAGTTGAGCTAGATCCTATGCCCTATTTTAGCTTGGGTTTACAAACATTGTAATGCCAAGGCCTGCTGAAATGACTTCCCTCTTTTTAAGGACCTCCTACCAAATTAAGTAGTTGGTAACTTTCCACACAGTGAGTGACTTGCACACATACGTGGAAGCAAGTCCAAAATGTGATTTTTATATACTGTGGATTCGGATCATACATAGGCTATATCTAGTACAATATGATGATTGGTATTACAGTGTTCACAATACTACCAAGGATGGTTCATCCAGACACAGTTTATTGTATAATTAATTGTATTTTGACGATCAGACACATATTATCTTCTCCTTTTATAGAGCAGACACCTTTGTTGATATGTTTTTACTATAACCTCACATTTGTCATATTTGAATTTGTACAGCACATTATACCTGGACATTCAGTTGAAGATGTATGGCCCCAAAGTGTGCAATGTGTAGCAGTCAGATCTCAGATGCCCTCTCGTGGTAGAATGTGGCAACTGCATTCATGGGGAGACTGATGAGAAGAGATTGGTCTCCAGATTTGATTTATGGAAACCAGTGTGACTGTACATGTGTCCCCCCCCCCCCCTGCTATGTTCTTGCATCTCATATGAGCCCTCTGATGTGCACCCTCCTTTCCTACCTCCCTATTATTGACTCTGCAATTCTCTCTCCCTCACCCTCTCCCTGTCTCTCTCAGGCTGGCCCTGCTGTGGTACCACACGGTGGTTCTCCCCTTCTTTGCGCTGGACGGCTCTGACATGCAGGGAGGCCTGCTGGAGGCCAAGTCCATCCTGCGGAGGAAGGAAGCAGAGTACCCACACTCATCCCTCTTCATGTTCTTCAAAGGCAGGATCCAGAGGTTAGAGGTGTGTGTGCTGGCTTCTACACGTACTGTCTCTGCTACAGGGGAACTGACCCAAATCTATCCTGGCTTCTACACGTACTGTTTCTGCCACAGGGGAGCTGACCCACACCTATCCTGGCTTATACATGCACTGTCTCTGCCACTGGGGATCTGACCCAAATCTATCCTGATTTATACACATACTATCTCTGCCACAGGGGAGCTGACCCACACCTATCCTGGCTTCTACACGTACTGTCTCTGCGACAGGGGAACTTCTGCACTTGTCCTGACTTATACACATATCGGCACTGCCACAGGGAATCTGACCAGTATCTTTCCTGACTTATACATACTGTCTCTGCCACAGGGGAACTGACCCATATCTGTCCTGACTTATACGCATGCTGTCTCTGCCAGACGGAAACTGACCAGTATGTGTCCTGGCTTATACATGTACTGTCTCTGCCACAGGGGATCTGACCAGTATGTGTCCTGGCTTATATACGTACTGTCTCTGCCAGACGGAAACTGACTAGTATCTGTCCTAGCTTATACACGTACAGTCTCTGGCACAGGGGAACTGACCCTCATCTAGGGAAGCCTTACCCAAAGTCTTTAGCTCTGTGTACCAAACCTCAGCGACAAGGTGGACTAAACATGCAATTTCCCCCCCATGATCTTCTAGTGTCAGATCAATAGTGCCTTGACGTCCTTCCATGATGCGTTGGAACTTGCTACTGATCAAAGAGAAATCCAGCATGTGTGCCTGTATGAAATCGGTAGGTGCAAGAGCTTTATTTCAATATTACAGACCGCATAAACCAAAGAACACTTCCAACATGCAGTTTATTTCATTTTTCTGAAGCCTTGTATGTTTATTGGGTATTTTTTATTTGAAGCAATATCAATTATACAATAAATACGCCTGTGCTTAGTCAAGCAACCTTCATCAGAAGTCGGTTGAAGCTGACATTTCTGTAGGGCATATACTGTGCCAATAATTAAATTAAATGAACATGACCTGTTTTAGGATTACATAAGATTGGCATCTTGCCACAGTTCATGCAAATATCGAATCAGCACAGACAGCACACAGCATGTCAAAAAAATGAAGTGGATTGGATACAGCTGCAGAAGACCAATAAGTCCTAAAATAGTAATAAATACCTAATTGAGTGTACGTTCCTATCATTTGGCAGATACTTGAATGCAGTGACAAACTGTAGTGGGGAGGCAGTGTTACTCGGGAATACAAAAATGCGGTATCATCAAGAAGGCACAGACCCATTCATAGTCACAAAGTGTAATATTTACCTAATAAACAAGAATCTGCGTTGTAAGAGAACTTAAAATTAGATGGATGACCTTTGACCTCTTATACAGCTATACCTATGAAATTATCCAAAAGGAAATCAAGGGAAGGAAAGAGAAAAAGAGGATAATAAACAGGGTCTGGGGAGCAATGGTGCAATCTGAAGAGGCAAGCCTTCAGTCTGTGTCAGAAAACCGGTGGGATATCTGCTGTTCTGACTGCAGTGGGACGTGCAGACGTGACCTAGAAGTCCTGACACATGGGCGGGGTGGTTGGAAAATGCCCAGAGAGGTTGAAGAACAAAGGGGCTGGGTAGGTGTGTAGAGTATGAAGATATTTTGAAGGTTTCACGGAGCTGTCCCTTTAGCTGCCCAGTAGGCTAGCACAAAGGTTTTCAATTTGAATGACCAAGTTAATACCCTGGCTGAACACTTTAATGAGGCTCATTCACTGGTAAGAGCAGGTCACTGACCCGTTTGAATTTATCGCCCAAGCTACAGCAGTTTGGCAGCAGGAAGGCCCCGATTGAAAAGCTTTCTGTCCTTGCTTTTAGGGTGGTGCAGCATGATCGAAATGAATTTCAAAGATGCGTACAAGTCCTTTGAGAGACTGAAGAATGAGTCAAGGTGGTCCCAGTGTTACTACGCCTACCTGACAGGAGGTGAGTGTCACTGCCACCTGGTTGGCTGGGGGCCTATTATTGTAGCATCCCAGGTTCAGGAGTACTGCCATATTCACACCACAAATTGGACTGGGAGTAGCAGGTGGAGGGGCATTTTACCAAATTTCTTTGTGAAGCACCATTTATTTTCATTGCATATTTAAATTTCATTATACTGGAATAAAGTTTAGACACATCAACTGCTGAGAACATGTGTTCAAAGTGTGCCAGGGAGCCACGGGAGACCTGGATGGGGCGACGGCTGTCTTCAAGGACGTTCAGAAACTCTTCAAGAGGAAGAACAACCAGATTGAACAGTTCTCTCTGAAGAAGGTGGGCATGCACACTAGTTTTTCAGCTTTGCTCTGTGTCCCGAAGAGTTTTATAAAGAATCTTTAACCGTCTGGTGTGATTCAAACGTTTTAGGAAACCACCATCTTTTGGAATTGTGATGTGCTAGGAGCTCATGCCCTATAGCAAAAGGGCACTTTTACCTCTGTTTGGAACTGTTCTGGCCTACTGCTGGGGTTGACTCTTTTTCCTGTGTGTGTGTGTGTGTGTGTTCAGGCAGAAAGGTTAAGGAAGGCTCCTCCTTCAGTGGAGTTGTGCACCCTGGCCTCCATTGAGGTTCTGTACCTGTGGAAGGCCTTGCCCAACTGCTCCACCTCCAAACTGCAACTCATGAGCCAAGGTAGGTCACTGATCCTCATCCCATACAAAGAGAGGGACCCCAAAAAGAGGAAATGATAGCTTCAGATGGAACACCACCTTTATTTGTCATTCCTTCCTGTAGTGGTAGAGAAAAGAGTTGTAACAGCATGCCAGAGCCATATATAGTCTTGTTTCTGCTTGCTGAGTAAGGTACTGTGACAAAAGAAAATTGGGTCTATTTAATTCAGTGTCATCCAGTAAGATTATTTTTCTTTGGATTTGGCTTGGCTTTTATAACCAGTCATACTTTTTAAGTAGCTTTTTTGTCTCCACTGCCATAATTTTTTAAGACTAGTGTTATTTTTGGTGTTTTTTTTTTACATTTTAAAGTTGTTGTTTTTGTCTGATGTACTGAGCATACGATGGTCAAGCTGAGTCAGAGTATGTGCTGTACCCCTGCTGTGGAGTTGTCGCTAGGTTTCCTTGCGAACACATGCTTATTTCACCATTTTAATTCTCCCCTCAGTTTTACTGGACGTGGAGGACCCCTCACACACAGGCCTCAGAAACCTGCTTCTTGGTGCCATTCACAAATGTCTGGGAAATACGAAGGATTCCATACAGGTAATTACAAAGTGGTTTCTTCCGGCGTGGTTCGATTTTGGCCAGATTGATACAGAAGACGATTTATCCTAATTGTATTACTTTAAATTCTGTGTATTTAAAACGGCAGTGTTTAACACAATCTTGTCTAAAGCAAGATGGTCCATGGCCCTGCTGAGTGGTATCTGGAATACAGTGGTTGGCCTACACCTTTCTATGGATTTCCTATAAGACACCTAAGTCCATAATGAGTTAATACTGAGCCTTTTCTGTTTCTCTGCAGTCATTTCAGCTGGCGGCCAGAGACGAGGCCGGGAGACAGAGCAACTCCTACATCCAGCCGTACTCCTGCTACGAGCTGGGCTGCATCCTATTGGACAACCCTGAGGTGAGGCAGGTCGCCCAGAGCCGTAACCCGCACCGCCCGGTGCAGAAGCAGCTGGGCGTGAAGAGTCGGTGTCAGTGTATGCAATTTCATAGATCTCCATCTGAGAGCATTTGATGGAGTTGTGTGTGGTTGGTGCATGCTTCCGTGGAGCCAACAGGATATTCACTTTTGTCATATTCACTCACTTTATTAGGAACACCTATACACCAACTAATCAGCTAATCATGTGGCGGCGGTGCAATGCAAAAGTCATGCAGATACGGGACAGGAGCTTCAGATAATGTTCACAGGGCAGCCTGTAGCGTAGTGGTTAAGGTAAATGACTGGGACACGCAAGGTTGGTGGTTCTAATCCCGGTGTATCCATAATAAGATCCGCACAGCCGTTGGGCCCTTGAGCAAGGCCCTTAACCCTGCATTGCTCCAGGAGATGATTGTCTCCTGCTTAGTCTAATCAACTGTACGTCACTCTGGATAAGAGTGTCTGCCAAATGCCAATAATGTAATGTAATGTAACGTCAACCGTCAGAATGGGGAAAAAATGTGATCTAAGTGACTTTGACCATGTTGGTACCAGACTGGGTGGTTTGAGTATCTCAGAAACTGCTCATCTCCTGGGATTTTAACACACAACAATCTCTAGGGGTTACAGAGGATGGTGCGAAAACCAAAAAAACATCCAGTGAGCAGCAGCTCTGCGCGCAAAAACGCCTTGTTAATGAGAGAGGTTAGAGGAGAATGGGCAGACTGGTCAAAGCTGACAGGAAGGTGACAGTCACGCAAATAACCACACGTTACAACAGTGGTATGCAGAAGAGCGTCTCTGAACACACATTGCATCAAACGTCCAAAAAGTGGATGGGCTACAGCAGCAAGTTAAAAAAAGAAAAAAAGTCTAATGAATACCCAATAAAATGCTTACTGAGTGTATAAATATGACAAAATATGTTAATATACAGTATATGCATATATAATACCTCATTTGTATACGGTCATAATAATGGCCATTAGTGGTGGTTGAGGCGAGTTTCCCCCTTATCACTATGCGCTGAATTGCTGGCTGGTGAGAAAAGCACAATACAAATGCAGGGAATTGCTGTATCATTATTAATGACCGTGAGTTTTCACTGTGCCATTACTCTTTGTTCCTGCAGACAGTGGGAAAGGGAAGAGCAGTGTTACTTCAGGCTAAGGTAAGAGTTTGTGCGGAATTATAGCGCTGCTGAAATACTGCTGCCCTGGTTTCCCTTGGGCAGGTCACCAAGTCAGCATCACTGAGGGCTTCAGATATTTAACCTCCTATTATGTTTATCAATTTGACCACATGCAGTGCTTGATGTCTCTTAAAAACCAGTTAACCTTTTTTTTTTTTAATCTTCATATGATTTTTCTCATTTTTGATTTTGGTGGGATTAAATATTAATGCTAATGCTATGTTTTCAGAAGTCAACTGTACCAACTTTGGGATTATTTTGACCCTCTGTAACTGTATAAAATGTCACAAAATATACAACAATTTCTATTTTTATCTTTGTGGATTTCTTTGTGGATGATTCGGGTGGCATTTTCCCATACAGGTGCCAACCTTGCACTTCCTCTACCTCAGGCTCTAAAATGAGATATTTTTGTGTATTTATGGGTAAAAGGCTAGTCATTTGGGAGACAAAAAGAAGGTGACACACAGTGTCCATTTTTATTTTGCAATAAGTTTGCATTTATTTAAACTGTTGGCTTATAAAGGTCATAAACTCTAAACATAATAGTAATGGTTAAGCCATTTGTAGGCCCCTATTATATTTAACGAGTAGTCTGGGGTTCTCTTAGAGATGTCTTTTTGGAAATTCAGCCACGATGAATCCAGAGGGACTTCATTTAGATGCTCAATGAATTTGTTATTGAAACACCGGGCCCGGAATATGCTGAAATGTGGTATACATTCTTCAGCAGTTTTCAGCTGTACACACCAGTGATTTGCATTATTTAAAGGTTAAAACGGTTCTATTTTTAAAAATGTTTAATTGTCCAGATAGGGAGGGAGGGTTTTCATCAGCAGTAGCAACTTCTATAGTCTGACCTTCTGTAGTCTTCTGTAGTCCCTGACTGACCAGTAGCAACGTCTGGTCAGTCAGGGACCTGCAGTGTCTCCCTCTGCCAAGCTTACAATTGTGGAAATTATATACATTGTATGCACATTTACCTACATTTTATGGAGCACGGGACATGCATGTCACTTCCTGTTCGCGTAGAACGGGGAATATGCTCTCTCATCCAACGCTGCTGTATTGTGTGTGTGTGTGTGTGTGTGTGTGTGTGTGTGTATGTGTGTATGTGTGTATGTGTGTGTGTGTGTGTGTGTGTGTGTGTCTGTGTTTTTTCAATACAGGAGGATTACGCAGGCTACGATTTTGAGAACAGACTCCATGTACGCATCCATTCGGCCCTGGCCTCTCTGAAGGAAGTGGTCCCACAGTGACTTTGCCGAATATCCCAGAATATCCATGAATATACATGTCCTCCCCCCTACCCAAACCCTAACCCAAAATGTGCACCGCCAAACCCACCACAAATTACAGGGAGCTTGGCTTTATCCACCAAAACCATCCAAACAGCAGTATGAATGTATGCGCAATTTCTGTGCTATTGTTTACCATATAGTGACTACTTTATTAGGTACACCTTTCTAGTACTGGGTAGGACCTCCCTTTGCCCCCAGAACAGTCCAAATTCTTTGTGCCATGGATTCCACAAAGTGCTGGAAACATTATTTAGAGATTCTTGTCCATGTTGATATAACATTACATAATTGCTGCAGATTTCCGCTGCACAAACATGCCAAAGGTGCTCTATTGGATTAAGATCTGGTGACTGTGGGAGGCCATTGATGTACTGGGTACATATGCAGTACTGTCGGTGTCTTACTTGTACCATTGTGGCATAATATATTGTTTACCATAAAGATGTTTTACAATTTTCCCGATTTATGCATTTACAGCTTAATCCTCTTTATGATTTATTTTATATTTGGATAATTACTGAAAGCAATGAGTTGTTTGTTTTCAGTTTGTAAACCAGTGGCATGTGCAGCTATAGAGACCTAGACACCTTACTTTATTTTCTCTTGTCGTCCTCCAGGTTGTTTAGCACGTCTGTAAATGTAATGCATTCCCATGGCTGAAAAGGGCAGTGGCAATGTGATCATGCTCCCCCCAAGCTAAAAATAAGATAGGCAATCATGAACAAGGTCTTTGTGTCCTCGACATGGTTATACATCACCGGAAGTATAGAAAATGGTAATATATGTGGCCCATGCCTCTTTTGGCCGTATTTTTCTTGCCATAGTTATGTTTGGAATGGGAGGACTTGACGGAAAGTGACCGAGGAAGAGTCTATTCTCTAATTCATTTTCTGATACTAGCGTTTGTTGTGCTGTGGTAAATATGCCCTTAAGTAAGCAAGTGCCAAATGCAAATCATGAGTGAGCCATCACATTTGGCTACCAAATTATCTTCTTCCCCGTGTTTTACTGTAAAAACCGAATTGTTCCTAATTGCAGTTTGAAAAACCCACTATGTGACAATGAGTGAGTAAATAGACCATTTAGCAGTCAGTATCACTAACAAGAAGTTTGGAAAGCTTCAGTTTCTCAACACATTTTTGAGGTTTAGATGCCCAACTGCCATGTGTCTCTTTTCTCTGACAGAACTTCAAAGCTTTTTTGGTTATGTTTTGCTGCACTTACAAGATAGTCTTCCCCCTACGTTTGTTCATAGTCATGGTCTTTTTATGATCTGTCAGTTAACTGTCATGTCGTTGATTTAGTAAGAAAAGCTGTGATAATCTTCTCAATGTTGTTTCAGTTCTCTGGAACAGTGTTGGATTCATAATGGAGTTCTGACCTGTTTATTTGGTAAAGCTGGGAAATCAGCAGGTCATATTTTACTGTTTTATAACCATATAAGACAGTCAGAAACCCATCAGATTATAACATATTTGTGTCACTGCAGGCTAATTAATTTTCATTGTCAGTGCCACTGTATTACATTGAATTACTTTTACTAAGAAACTACCTTTTTTTTTTTTTTTTGGACCTCAGTTTACGGAATCCAGTTCAGATATGCACACACAAAGTAAAGGCCAGAGATCCTTTGTGTCACTCATGGAATCCACCACAGAAAATAGATCTCTGTAACTTTAATCTCTCTGCGTCTCCAAAAAGATAAAGATCTTTTGGGGAATGTTGTCCATAGGTCATCTGTTGATGATATGATCCAAAACTTTGACTTTAAACTTTTAAACTATTACTTTATCTTACTCTGTAACATGTCACAATAGTATATGTACATACATACATCATGCAGCATGATGAACAATAAGAAGATTTCATAGTTTTATGAAATGTGTGCTCATCTTAAAAAATTTTTTTTAAAAATTAATGAAAAATACACTGCTGTTTGGTCAGTAGAAATTATAAGGACTTCTCAACATGCTCCTATTTATTAGTTGAATTTCTAATACTTACCAGTTGTGCAAGGATCCTTACACACTGCAACAGGTTGTTGAAATGTAAAACAAAATCTTCATCACCAATGGTTAATATAAAACTGGGCATTGATAACTGAACTATGCATGTTCTCCAGTCTCTAGTTATTCCTCAGAGCATTTGTTTCTGCAGCACTTTATTGAACAGTACAGTATAATAATGTGATTTATTGTGATTGGTTTAAACAGATTAGCAAACGTCTCTGGTAATTTATATGAAACTTCCATTTTACTCACCATAGTGTGGGGTTGTGGTCAATGTTGTCTGTCACCAGAAAGATGCATGTCCAGTTCCCCAGCTTTACTATGCCATTGTATCTTTGTAAGCAATTTGGATTATCCTCACTCATTGTCCAGCTGTATAAATGGAAAACATGAAAGCATAAGTTTCGCATTTCCCCTATGAAATGGTGTCTCAAGTAAAAATAGCCTGTAAAAACTGGTATGCATCTTGCTTAACTGCATTGACAGTGAAGCAGATCATGGATTATGTGACCGTTCCTTGAAGCAGCCATAGCATTTTTCACGGCAATGTCAAAATTAGCAGTCTGTACTGTAAAATAAAGTGTACTGATATTTCTCTATTGATGCTGGTTGACATGAATATGTACCAATATGGTTCACACTTTCAACTACTGTATATGAAAAAGAATGTTTACTGTATTATGGGGTGGGTTTGTATGATTTGTATTGTACACCTGTATGGCTCAATATTTATGGGGATCTTTTCTGTGTTAAGTAACTGTGATCCCTTCAATCAGGTGTGGCCACAGCTTCCTCTTTTTGGGGAGCGTAATTAAGATGCTTTTACTTTTCATGGATGAATTAAGATTATTTCAGAATTTTTATCCCCTTTATTTTCCTGAAGACATTGTTATATTTTTGGTAAAATGTGTTTTTTTTTTCTTATCAGACCACACTGGTGAAGAGTGCTGTGTTACCACAAAAAAGGAAGAGACAAATCAACAGGGTATACTTCTGCAGTTTTAAAGGCACTCTGAGGTGTGGCTACTGCGCAATAAATTCAGGATATAAAGAAGACTTCTGTCTTTCTGAGAAACACTTGTTAGGTTATGTCATTGAGAACTTGTTTAAGTGCGCAGTTTCATTTGTTAACAAATGTATTGGGTGAATGTAATGATTCAACCACCCTTTTTCAGTCTGACTTAAGGCAGGTAAATTGGAACCTGTGCTGCAGTATAACAATCTCCACCATATTTCACATAACGGTATGGTCCTTATGCAGCTCTACAATCTGTTTGGCAATGAACTGTATATACTGTAATGTATGAACAAACGTACCAGTAATACATTAAATTATCTTGCTTTTGGTCCACTGACAAAGTGGTGGAATAGAAAATGGTGAGGACAACATTTTGACTGGCAAATTTTACATTTTTACAAGAACTGGATTTCCAGGGATAAGCAGCAGTTTCCTATAGGAGCTGATAAGTTGTTTAGAAAGAATAAAGGATCAATGTTGTAAATCCACCTTGGTGTTGCTTGTGTTGTCTCTCAGGGCCTAACATTAAAATAGCACATGAGAGAAAGGCCCATTTAAGGTTTTATTTTATTTTTTTATTATTTTTTTAAATGATGTTCCAACTGCAAGTAGGATGCACAGGGAGCATAACATCATTACACAGCAGCTTTAATACATTCTTGAAGGATGGTTAACAAAACAGAACATCACACCGCTTTCCATTTCCACATGAAAGAATCATAAGCATTTAGAGACATCAAGATTTTTTTTAATCCTTTTCAAAAGCATTAATGTGCTTCAGAATGGTGAGAGCTAAAGCTAGCATGGTTGGAGTTGAAGCTCAGCAGACCAGTGTCCTGAAAGGAGCTGGTATGAAAGAATCTGTCATACCAGCTGCCAGAGGTTATATTTAAGTCAAATTTGAACAACTTTATTTTTCCTTAAGGGTCTTAAAGCATGGTACTTTTCTAACATACTGTTAAACTGTTAAAGAATGCTTTCAAAAATAGAAATGTTAATAGTTTATTTTTTATCAATTAACAAAATGCATGAACAGAAGAAGTGAATGAACTGAAGAAAAATCTAAATCAAATCAGTATTTGGTGTAACCACCCTTTGCCTTCAAAACAGCATCAATTCTTCTAGGTATACTTGTACACAGTTTTTGAAGGAACTCGGCAGGTAGGTTGTTCCAAACATCTTGGAGAACTAGCCACAGCTCTTCTGTGGATTTAGGCAGCCTCAAATGCCATACCATCACTTCCAGGACTCCTTGTTCTTCTTTACGATTGTGAAGGGAAGTAAGCATGATGTGTCTTTCATCTGCTGCACTAAGTTTCCTTGGCCGACCACTGTCTACGGTCCTCAATGTTGCCCGTTTCTTTGTGCTTCTTCAACAGAGCTTGGACAGCACGTCTGGAAACCCTGTCTGCCTTGAAATTTCTGCTTGGGAGAGACCTCTCCAGCTCCCGATCAGTGACCTCAAGGTCACGGTCATAAGAAACTCCAGTACAGAGAATCCAGGAATCCAAAAGTGGCATCTGCCGGCATCCAGGTTCAAACAGGCAGGAAATAGAGCGCAGACAAATCTCTGGTGGTGGCTGAGTCAGCTGAGGCAGAAGGCACTAGTGGGGTCTGTAGCAACAGGGCGTGCAGGCATAGGCTACTTCCTGGCAACTAGGGTCAACAACATCCAGGGCAAAGAGCGGGAACATCTCGTGGAGGAGGTACAAGACAGCAGGATGGTAAATGGCCTTTATCCAAAGCGCTGTACAATTGATGCTTCTCATTCACCCATTTATACACACACACAAACGCCGATTAGCTGCCATGCATGCCATGCAAGATACCAACCAGCTCATCAAGAGCATTCAAGGGTTCTGAATTTCTGTATGTTTAGACTAGGACTCGGAACAGTACTGTCCTCTCAGGTCCACTTTTGCACTTGTTCTTGTGTTTGATTTGCACTTTGTTGTACGTCACTCTGGATAAGAGCGTCTGCTAAATGCCACGTAATGTAATGTAATGTAAAAGTGTCTTGCTCTAGACCCCCACCAGTCTGGCTTCCGTCAGTGAATCACTTCATGCCGCAAGAGCTGCCTCCCTGTCCTCTGTCCTCATTCTTCTTGATCTCTCTGCTGCCTTTGACACTGGATCACTCCATCCTCCAGTCCTCCCTGTCAGCAACGGGGATCTGCAGCACAGCCCTGAACTGGATCAGGCCTACCTCTCTGATCGCTCCTTCCAGGTTGGCTGGGCTGGTACAGTATTGACACCTCGGCCCTGCTTTTTTTCCCTTTACACTCCTTCCCTTCGCTGTTATCACTACTCATGGTCTATCCTACCACTGCTACGCTGACAATACCCAACTCTTCATCTCATTCCCACCATCTGACACACAGGTTTCAGCCCGCATCTCTGCTTGCCTGAGTGACATCCAGAGCTGGAAGGACAACCACCATATAAAGCTCAACCCAAGTAAGACTGAAATGATCTTCATTCCTGCTCTTACCTCTCCCCATCTGGATCTCTCCATTTCCCGAGGGGATACCGAACTGATCCAATCGCCCTGTGCAAGGAACCTTGGCGTGGTGATGGACAACAGACTGTCCCTCTCCGAGAACATTGAGGCGGTGACCCGGTCATGCTGGTTCCTCCTATACAACATCACCAGACCTCTTCATTTGGCCACCACAGGCCGTCTGGCGCTTCCCCCTCTCCGAACTTCTACCTCCCCCTCACGACTACTGTCCGTTCTGACTCCACGATGGTAGAACAAACTCCCCGTGGAGGTCAGAACAGCAGAATCTCTTGCCATCTTCAAGCTGCACCTCTCCCCGTCCCTCCCTACCTCCCTGTAAACCTTAATTGTTGTCTTTACCTGTGTTTTTTACTTGTGTATTAGGATAATACCTTTGCTAGTTTTGTTTGGCTACGTAAGCAGTTTATTCATACATTTGCGTGTTGCGGTATTACTATGACACCTTAGTTTGTACATGATCAGCCTTTATAGTTGGCATCGTTGGCATCACCAGCAAGCATGTAAAGGGTGGAGGGACTCCAATGACCACAGTGCTTTGAATCAGGTAAGTGGGGAACAAACTGTCAAGCCCGTTGAAAAAAGGTGTGGTCTATAGTGAGTGTTACCCAGAATTGCCACTTAAATATAATCTTACACATAAATTAAATTTTCATTTGCATTTACATGAACAGGTAGGGAATTCAAGAAGTTGTACAGTCTGAGAGATGTGGATGGTATGATTATGTGGTCAGGTGAACAAAGGTATCTCATCTGAAAGTCAGCACTCTACAGCACAGCCCCCTCATCATGCAGGGGAAGTTATTTATTTTTTATTTTTTTGTGTTGGTCCAGAGAAATAGCCTCCTGCTCATCCTGAAATGTCTACAATCACTAAAGCTGGGATCATCAAATCACGGTCCTCAAGGTCAAAGGACTGTTGGTTTTCTACCTTCCCTTTACATTGGAGTCAGCTGTGAAGACAGTCTGGCCAATCAGTAGAAATAATTGTTCAGCTAATTACCTGGGAGAAAAGAAGACCAGGGCCCGATTTGGATTTGAGGACCAGATTTGATGATGGCTGCACTAAAATATACCTACTGCTTAGTTTGCCTAAAACCTAAATAGTATCTAGCATCTTATCAATCCTGGTCTTGAACCCCCCCCCCCCCACATGTGACCTCACTCTTCCTAATGTCTGTGCTGAATTTATCCTTTGCCAACTTTCATTTATGCCTCTTCTTGTTAACCAATCTCACCTTAAAAAATTGGCCGTAGTTCACATTGAAGCTTTTAAATTCATTAAAGGGATTATCAATAAAATGTCCCTTTAGTCTGCCTTTGCTAAACTTGAAGAAATTAAGCATCTATAGTGTTTCCTCATTCTTTGAACCGTTTCCAGCGCCTCTATATCGTTCTTTTAGTATGGTACCCAGAACTGCACAGTGGTCTGACAAGGGTATTGTATAAAGTGAGTATCCTGTGACATCCTGTTGGCCTTTTTTACTGCTATAGTACATTGGCTAGAACATGAAAGGCTTTGATCAACTATTACCTCCAAGTCCTTTTCATTTATAGCATCTAAAAGAGAGGAATTGCAGCAACACCCTCAAACCACAACATGCACTGTTTTGGAAAGTTGACAGTGACAAACGCGACAGAGCCTGCCATCTTTTCGTAGTGTTCTAGTCAGAAAATGTTTGCTGACCAGGTGACTTTATGAAATGTTGACTTTAGTGTTCTGCACAACACTATTTATATGTTTTGTCTTTTTGAAGTTTTCACTTTAGCAACCAACTATATTATGAGCAAGCAACTTATTTGGCTATGGTACTAGCTGGCTATTTAACTAAGATATGATAGTGCACCACAAACAATGCAACTGCAACTTACAGGTTGAGACAAATCAAGGTTTAGCTAAACACACATTATTCAACAGGTAAAGAGATAAAAAGAACGTGTAGCTGCCCAAATTGCACTCCAGACAAGTGATCACTGAAACTCTGTATTATGTACTTGACTATAATATATATGTATTAATATACAATTTCACAGACTCACGAAGAGACACAGAGACATGGTGGAACGCATTCTCATCTTTTACTCAAGGGAATAACAGGTTACATGGTACAGAGTCTTAACCATTGCAGAGTCGCCACCTAATGTTCACCATGCTAATAACCAGGGATATGAATCAATGCATACATAACACTCTGTATACTATTGCTTATTATCTAAATGAAGAATACATATCTAGTTATAAAATGATACCGGTTCATTATCGATAGCAACAAGCAAATGCACTATTAGTAAGCTTGGCGAATTTACACATATCTACCTGAGACACAACGCTTGTGCAACACTCGCTACTATGTTCGTATTGCCTCAGGTGGATATTTGTAAATTCGTCGAGCTAACTATGGCTAATTTGCTTGTTGCTACCGATAGCCAACTGGTATTGTTTTATAGCTAGATATGTTGACTTTGCTTGGATAATAAGCAATTTTATGCAGAGTTTCAGTGATAGCTTGTCTGGAGTGCAATTTGGGCAGCTACCCGCAAACAATTAGAATAAGCCCCCATGCCATTGGCTGTGGCAATTAGAACCAACTTTCAACCAATGAGTTTGAATTATTGTACAGCTGTGCTATGTTTTGGTACATAATGACGACCCATCGACTATACAGGTGCATCTCAAAAAATTAGAATATCATGGAAAAGTTGATTTTCCGTAATTAATTCAACATTGAAAACGTATCACAACTAGACCACAAGAAATACACACGCACATAATACAGGGTTATTTTAACATGACGGACTGGGTGTATCTGCAAATTTCTCACCCTTGAACTTGCCCAGGATTAAAGTATCTTTCCTCCTATAGACAGTACATAGAACTAATAATAATAACTTTGTGGAAGCAAACTTCTTCATATTATTTTTGTATGCCTACATTTCTACACAGCTCCTACAGCTTTTAAGCTAGACATGCCATTCCAACTTTATAATATTTATCTTGGCTGAGAGTAGATTGCTTGTGTAAAGCCTTATTTTGAGTGTACAATAAATGGCTGAGATATTCAACACATAATTGTAATGGTCATAATGGTAAACTTTACATTCTATTTTTATTCTAATTTTATTCAAATTTGACTTAATTTTAATAGAAATAATGTATTAATTAATCAAAGTTTTATTCATTCCTCAACATTTATTTTCTGATTCTAGAATAATGTATTCTACTAGTCTGTTTACAAACTAGGACTATTCTGCCATTCCAACAACTGCTGTAATCTGAAGATCGAATGTCTAAAACTGTGTGATCTCATATTTTCCGTGTTCAGTCAAACTCAGAGTAGATTTTTTGACATCTTTCTTAAGTTGCCGATCTTCTCTTTCCTCCAAGATTGACACCAACGTAGAGATTGTACTGTTTGGGTCCAGTAATTTAACAAGGGGAACATTGACTCCTGTCTCTTGAAACATGAGGTTCTGCAGAGTCATGGACACCATGGAGTCGACACCCAGAGCAGAGAGTGTAGTACCATCACTCAGCTCTTGAAGGTCTACATTGCAAGTCTCGCTGATCATGGTCCTGACATATTCCCCTGGTGAGGAGGGTGAAGTTGACAGTTGTACACTAGGTTCTGTTAGGCTGATGTTTCTCAGTTCTTCATCTACCAAAGCTGACAGACGCATTTTGAGGGATGTGTTTTGAGACAGCACATGCCTCCGAAGGTTTGTGAAGCTGAACTTGTACACAACCTGTTGGGCATTGTTTTGCAACAAACATTGCTCCAGGCCTTCATGAATTTCTGCTACTTGCATCACTGTCATTCCCTTAGTCTCCAAAAATCTCTGTAAAGATTCCTTGTTCAATAGGAGGTCGAGGTTCAAAGCCCCCCAGTTAATGGACTGTGCAGCCAGTCCAAGCCTCCGATAATAACAAAACATGTCCAGGAACGAATTGGCAGTGGCATAGTTTGTTTGAGTGGCATTGCCAATGAAAGGGTGATGGAAGAGTAGCACACAAAGTAGTGAAGTTTGCAGCGCTTTGTTGCATGATGGAGATTCATAGCACCATTAACCTTTGGCTTGAACACTTTTTCATAGTGTGATTTGTCAAGAGTTTCAAGTAGACCATCATGCAGGACGACTGCACTGTGGAATACTCCTCTGATTGGACAAGAAGGAAACATCTGTCCAATTGCAGTGACTGCCTTCACAACCTGTTCTGAAACTGACACATCACACTGTAGACTGATGATTGACACTCCATACCGATTCTGCAGGTCGGATATCTCATGTTGCAAATGAGACGAAGACCTTCTGCTGAAAATGGCAATGCACCCACCTCCTCTTTGAGCAATGAACTTCACTGTTTCAAACCCCAGCCCAGAAAGACCCCCTGCCACGATGTAAACAGATTTCTGCTGAAAAGGTTGTTTTGGCTTCTCTTGTATTGGAAGGTTGGAGACCTCATCCTTAGTGTTTCCATCAAGTACAACTACAGAAGTGGTGTCTGAGCTCAAGTAGGATTTTGATTCCTGAACAGACAGGCACTCAATGCTTCCTGAAAAGAGTAAGCAGGCAGAAGCGTTACGATTTCCGATACCGCTATCTTACTGACAACAAGCATCTTCCCCCCTGTGACCTTGCTCTGCAACATACTGCGGAAATGGATCACCTTTACTGCATCCTCAAGAGACAGCAGACCAGAGCAATGGGTAGCGGCAACCTCTCCAACAGAGTGCCCCAAAAGTTTGCAACCTCCTTCATCTTTTCAATGAAAATGGGCTCCTCTTTCAACAATTCTTCACACATGCCTCTGTAGATCACACCATTTCCACAGAACACAAACACTGACTTTAAGCCTGATTTTATTGGCTTTTGGTTAGTGGTAATCTGAGTTGCTCCTGTAAGTCGCTGAGAGAGGATGTCAGAAACGCTTTTCTCTATTTGTGCTTTAGGTGGCTTCTCCGACATGATGATGTATATGCCAGAGATTTCAAATCTACTGCATTGTTTGTGGCCAGTTCTTGATGTGTGTCTGCAATTGTCATTCCAATGGACTTTTCAGAGGCTGCAGACAACATAAACAGTTTTGTGTTTTCTGCATCCTGAATGCAGGATCTAGAACTGTCCATCTGCCTGTACTCTCTGACAATGGCATGTGCATTGGTCCCTCCAAACCCAAAGTTATTGATACCTGCAGCCCTTCCTGCTGGGCCAGTCTTTTCCCACTTCTCTACTCTAGTGGGAATTTTCAGATTCAACGATTTAGCATCAACACTGGCACTGTCCTCAGAGTAGGATAGTGAGGGAACAATAGTATCATGGTGCATCATCAGAAGCACCTTGATGAGTCCTTCCATTCCAGCTGCAGATTCAGTGTGTCCAAAGTTACCTTTAACAGAGCCGCTGCAGAGTGCATCTCCTGGATGTCTGGCTTCAGCAACAGCTCTGGAGATGCTACCTGCTTCTGTTGGATCCCCTACAGGTGTTCCAGTCCCATGAGCCTCTATGTACTGGATATGTGATGGATCAAACCCAGCAGAGTAAATTCTGTGGAGCAGCTCCTCCTGCTGGGCCATGGATGGCCTGGTGATTGGAGTGACAGTGCGGCCATCTTGATTGACAGCAGTTTTGCTTATGATGCCCCACACATGATCAAAGTCCCGTAGAGCCTGTCCAGGACAATACAGGAAAGACTTTCATGAGGACACACAGGAACAATACAGGAAAGACTTTCATGAGGTCACACAGGAACAATACAGGAAAGACTTTCATGAGGTCACACAGGAACAATACAGGAAAGACTTCCATGAGGTCAGACAGGAATTTGATAGTGGTGCCACCACAGGCTCCTTTAATAGAGGCATGTGGATGTTTATGATCACAAGAGAATCCCACAAAGCCAATAGAAGAAAAAGAAAATCTCTCATTTTATAATGTACAGTAAGTCTATAATCATGAGTCTGTAACACATAATTACCCTTAGGTAATTATAAATGATAAATTGCTGCTGATGTATCCAATTCAGTTACAACACTTCTAAAAGTAATTTGCTAAATCTGCTTACTGCACTATAACTCAAAAGTTATTATTTCTGCCACAATGAATTCAAAAGAGGCGGAAGTTGTTTATCTTTAAGGTTTCCTGACAAATGCTAGATAGATAGATAGATAGATAGATAGATAGATCTTTATTCTTAATGCACTTTTCCAAAATAAGTTACAAAGTGCTTTACAGAAACAAGCATAAAATCAGGATAAAATGAAACACACCGTTTTAAGATCAATTTAAAATATACCAATAAAATGCTGTTAATAAAAGTATCAGAAGTGGCAATGATAATAATAATAATAATCATAATAACACCAGATAAAAACATATAAAACAAACCAGGGAAAATGCTGCTGTATTAAAGATATGCACATTGAAAAAAGTGGGTTTTCAACAGTTTTTTTAATGCGTAATGGGCGGTTATTCCCAGAGGGTAGGTGCACAGACACTAAAAGCATGATCACCCTTGGTAACTAACTGCTCTAGTTGGCGTAATTAGTACAGCAATATACCTGCGCATTAAAAATTTAATTTAATTACATTTAGTAATTTTTTTTTAAAAGGTTCCTGTCAAATGTACATGTGTGTATGTGTGTTGGGGCCTGATTATTGTGTCCATAGAGGACTTTTTATTTTGGACCAAGTCATTGTGCTTTGAGTACATACACTGTCATTCTCTATAATCTCTATAATCTCTTGATAGGTTGAGACATCTACATCCCATTTTATTGTTGCGTTCATATGTCAATAAAAATATAAACTGCAACATGATGAAACTGCAGAATGGTAATGGCAGATTGTTAAAAAGACTGTCCACTACCAAGAATAGCAGTTTAGATGCTTATGACTAATAAAACTCCAGCTTCCCCCTGGAAACACCTTACCTTTTTCAGAGGTTTGAGCAGGACAATCCCACAGCCTTCCCCTCTTCCATAGCCATCTGCTTTATTGGAGAAAGGTTTGCTGGAGCCATCAGGTGAGATCATTTTGGCCTTGCTAAGAGCGACAAAGACCCGTGACAATAAATTGTCAACTGAACAAGAATTCAATCAAGGTACTGATTTGCTGTTGTCATTAAAGATCCCATATGTCCTGGTCAAATTCACACAAAAATAGCTCTCCATAGTCATCCACATAATCAAGTCTAAACAAGATACACATCTACACATGACACCAATGCTTGCAGAGATAATCATAATAAAGGGACAAGGCTCAACTGCTTGTTTCAATATGTACTATACGTATGTATATATATATGTAAGTCAAACCTGAGCTCAAATAGTATTTGTTTTGGATTTAAATACTTTTTTGCATTTGATTAAGCTTACCTGGTGTATTGTAAGTGAAATAATCCCAAAAGTGTAAACCCTGTCCATTTACACCATAGAATGATATTTTAATCCAAACAAGTACTATTTGAACCTGATATAAGTAACAGAGAGATCAATTAAACTAAGAAAAATATTAAATAAAAAATAAAAAAACTAAATAACATGCAGCCTTACCTTGTCTAACTGCATGGGCAGCATAGTGAAGAGCCACTAGAGAGGATGAGCAGGCACTGTCGATAGCCAATGAGGGGCCAGTGAAGTTGAAGGCGTAGGAGATACTGTTGGCAGCTATGCTCATGGCTGTTCCTGTGCCGTTGTAGTGGGTAATGGTGGTTGGGCTGTTGTTCAGAAGTGTCTCAGAGTCCTAAAATCAGGATTTCAATTGTACAATTCAAAAGTATGCTGCGAAGCATGGCTTCACTGGACCATGAAAACGTTAAATGTATTTAAAAGTTGGCTATGGGGCTGGCAATCTTAAACAGCTCCATTCAGACAATGATAGCCACCATTAGGTTTTCCTGACCAATGTATGCCCCTGAAGGAAAATCTATTTTTATCTCACTGAAAAATGAGTAGTTTGTACCAATGAAAACCCCAGTTCTGGTTCCACTGGCCTTCTCCATGGATATCCCAGCATTCTCCAGGGCTCTGTAGGTGCACTCCAGCAGGAGCTTCTGCTGGGGATCCATGAAGTCAGCCTCTGCCTCAGTGATTCCAAAGAACTTGTGGTCAAACTCATTCAACCTGAGGATTAAACAATTTATTGTTTAGTGCTTTCATTACACTGCATTGAGTTTCCGTGAGGTACACATTCCCCTCCAAATGTATTGGATCATCAAATTCCTTTGTTTTTGCTATACACTGAAGTCTATTGAGATGTCAAAGATGTATATCAGATGACAGATCCAAATTTCAGCTTTTATTTACTGGTATTTTTATCGAGATGTCTTAAACAACTTACAACATATTAACTTTTGTATCAGACCACCCAATTTTTAGGTGAGCAAGAGTATTGGAACACGCCACCAACAGGTGTTTCTTGTTGCCCAGATGTGTCCTGTTAGATTGAGTGGTTAAGTAATACATAGATTTGAATGTCTACTCTTAGTTTTAGCCTTGGGTTTTGCCAGTGAAGATGCATTTGTGTTAGAAAAGATGAACCAAGGAGCCATGGTGGTGTAACAGGCTAAGATGCAGCAGACTTGCGGTTGCAGTTTGCTGCCGCCGGGGGACCGGGGTTCGATTCTTGGTCCTGCCAAAAGCCAAGTTTGGCCGGCTCACGTGAAGCAGCAATAATTGGCTCCCTGCTCCAGAGGGAGGGACTTGGCAGGGTTAGTAGATCGCCGCATAAAACAAGCACCTCGAGCGCCTCGGAATCACGGTCACGACTTGTGAGACGAGACGGCTTGAAGAAGGCGTGTCGCTCTCCTGCCGGCCACCGAGGGATGGGGTGTGGGCGGTGTATCTAATACTAGCTCTAATTGAATCAGATGGGGTCCAATTGGCTACCAAATTGGGAGAAAAAGGGAAAAAATCGGAAAAAAAAAAGAAAACAGGAAGAAAGCTGTCTTTGGGAGAAAAGCAAGCCATTTTGAAGCTTGGAAAAAAAAAGCTAATCCATTGCACAAGCATTGGGGATAACTTGGAATATCCTGAAAAAGAAAGAAACTGCTGGCATACTGAACAACAGACATGGAAGAGGTCGACCAAGGAAAACAGCAGCTGTTGATGACAAACCCATTGTGAGAGCTGTGAAAAAACCCCAAAAGATCAGTCAGTGACATCACAAAGAATAAATCAGGGCAGGGGTTCAGATATCTCAATCAACTGTTTGAAGAAGACTGAGAGAGCAGCAATATAGCTGAACCCAAAGATACAAACCACTCATCAGTAGTAAGAATCGGAAGGCGAGATTACAATTTGCAGAAGTACAGAGATGAGCCACAAAAGTTTTATGGACTGATGAGACTAAGATTAACCTCTACCAAAGTGATGGAAAGGCCAAAGTGTGGAAAAAGAAGGGATCATGAGCCATCTGTGAAGCACGGTGGAGGAAGTGTCAGGACTTGGGCTTGCATGGCTGCTTCTGAAGTGGGCACAATATCTCTATTGATGATGTAACTCATGATGGTAGCAGGATGAATTCAGAAGTCTACAAAAACATTCTGTCTGCCAACTTACAGAGAAATGCACCCAAACTAATTGGAAGGAACCAAAAACATACTGCCAATACAACAAAGGACAAAAATCGGAAGGTTTTTGTTTGGCCAAGTCACTCACCATACCTTAACCAAATTGAGCATGCATTCCATCCTCCCCCCCAAAACAACTGAAATAGGCTGCAGCAGGGGTGGTTCTAGGATTTTTTTTACTGGGGTGGCCAAGGGTTGTCTGGGGGTGGCCACCATATCTCCTGGCTTCACGTGAATCATTTTTGGGGTTATTTATGTGTTTTATTGTTTCATGTGCGAAAGTCTATGAAGCATTACTAGTCTACTAAGACTAAACATAAATGAATAGGCTATAGTGCTATACATGAGATATTGTTATCATAACACAATTACATATTTATGGACCAAGAAGAAAAACAAAGTGTTTGGTCATATTTTAGGGCATTAAAGTAATGGACTGTAATCGGCAGAAGAAACTACATGGTGTAGAGCAATCCCTGCCATGGCACATCAACATAATACAAATATTTACAGACTTGTTTCAATCTGAAAATAATACCATGAAGTGACTGGATAAGTAACACATGCATCAGAGCTGGTGAGAATGTGATTTTGAACAAAGAATGTGTATTATCATCATGATGTACCTGAGATTTATTACAATAAATAAGGCTCTGACCTATAACTAAGCCTGTTCAAGAATTTGTGGTCATGGATGTCTAACAAATTAGCTTAATATGATTAAAAGGATTAATTAAATTCATTAAAATGATGATAATACACATTGTTGCTTTTTCCAAAATCACATTCTCACCAGCTCTGATGCATGTTACTAATCCAGTCACTTCAGTTAGTCTTCTTCTGAATTAATACAGAGAACACAAACTCGACATAAAGAAATACACTCAAAATAACAAAAGACAAATTATCTTAATTTAATTTTAATCTTTTAAAACAATAGACGGGTCAGACACAGGGATGTCACAATGTGACATGAGAAGAATGTTTACATCTAACATACCTTTTGGAAACTATATGAATGGATTGTTGTCTTGCATCAATCAACGTGTCAAATTGTCTAAATATTATAAGAATGTACCAGCACCTACACAGAGGGTACAATATTATTATGTAAATGTAAATTATTTCAAAACATCTGTTACAAAGTTACGTGAGCTAACTAAATAGATAAGTTAGCAGTTTGCCTATATAGATATAGCTGATTTAGCTAGTAGTACAGAAGGGGCCATATTATATTAAAGAAACACAGGATTCAAGTGATTTATTTCTTGTTGTGACTCACGTTCGTTAGCTAGGTAGTAACTAGTCCTCAATTTAGTCAGCTAACGTTAGCTAACGTCAGCTAGCTAACTAGTTTGATGTTATTTAATGATGACATTTAAATGATATTTCAACCGTAATGTTACCATTCAACATATTCAATATTTCAACCTGTCACACAGACAAGAGCAAAATGAAGTATAGAGGCTTACAAACTGCACCACATAAGCTTGCAAGCTGTGCTGTCACGTGTTGGTGATTCAGACTTTTTACCGCACATTTGGTAGTCTTGCAAGCGAAAAAGACGGTGTCTTCCTAGAAACAGATTGACTGATAAAACAGCCAATAACGTGCGAATCAGATTGGTGCTCCTGATAGGTGCGCTTTTGATGCACATTTGGAAGGCAAACGGGAAAGACGGTGTCTTGGTAAAAACAACATCTTGGTAACGTTATAGCCAACTGACTATGTGCGGGGTGGCAATGGGGTGGCCAATCAGATTTTAGGGGTGGCACTGGCACCCCAGCCACCCCTTTAGAACCGTCCTTGGGCTGCAGTGAAAGCATCACAAAAGAAGAATGCAAGTTTGGTGATGTCAATGGGTCACAGGCTTGATGCAGTTATTGCAAGCAAGGGATATGATACCAAATATTAAGTGTTATTTACTTTCATTTGCTGAAATACTCTGTTCCAATACTTTTGCTCACCTAAAAATGTGGTTGTCTGATACCGAAGGTGCTATGTTCTAAGTGGTTTAACACATCTAGGTGTAAATACCAGGAAATAAATGCTTCTCTCGTGTTCATTTTTTTATCTCAACCCAAAATATATTCAGTGTATTGCAAAAACAAAGGAATTGGCCTTGCTGTTCGAATACTTTTGGAGAGGACTGTATTAAGATTCTGTTAACTTGCGGCGACTGTATATTCATAAAACAATAATGAAACATTTATTTCCATCAGAAAATCTCCAAGAGCGCACTGAATGGACAATTGAAGATACCTTGGAGAATTATGTTTTTGGTTGTTCCAGTTGCATGAATTTCATAAATATGTGTTGCAAAATATTCAGGTAAATGTAGCTTACCCATCAATTAGGGCTGCTTTGGCAGTCTGTGTTTTCCCAGCTTTTCTGTTATCTGAATCATACCAGAATGCTGGGTCAAACCGGTCATCTGGAATTTGCACTGCACAGTTCTTTCCCTCCAACAGAATCTTCCAGAAATTGTGAAGTCCTTCACCTGGCATATAGAGGTAATGTTTACTTCCACTATACATTTGTTTTCTATGCCATTAAAGAAAGCAATTAGTTTTAATTAGGCAATTCATTCACATAAAATTTGCATTTCAAAAAACATTCTTGACTAAGCAACTTAAAATAAAAATAAAAGGTTTACTGCAAAATGAACCATTATACTGTTAGTCTGCTCACATATACTAAAGCCAGTGCTAAAAATAGAAAAATGTTTACATTTAGATTCATATTCAGAGAACTTTATTTTCGCCAAGGGTCAATTATAGAGACAACAACAAACAAACAATACGACACATTTGTACAACAAAAAAAACCAAAGGTGCCGGTTACCACTATTTATTACGTTTACTTACTATGTAGCTCTAATATGGTGGTGTTGGTGTATTTCATAAGAGCAAGAAATAAATTTAAAAAGTGCTTTAACGTTTTCATAAATATTTATTTTAGTTCTTTCTAACCAAGCCAGTCTATTATACTTTCATTGATAGTAAACCACTGAGAAATCAAATCACAGCAATAGCTGAACTTTTAAAAAATGATTTTTGTATTATCCCTTTTTTGAACATACATTAGAGTTACCTGTAGGATATTGTATATACTATACAGTATAATGTCTGTACAGTACAGTACACTGAAAACAATAAGAGAAATAAATACAGTGAAAGTACAGTGAAACAAACCTTTACAATTTTCCCCAAAAAAGGCTGCCTATATTTACAACTTTTTGAAAGGCAGACACCTCACCTCCAGGGTGCCTCACCAATGCCCACGACAGCAATCTCTTCATCTGAGTCTGCCATATTCAGCCTTCACTCCTTTGCAAAATGAAAGTATAAAAATCATATCTAACACAACCCAAAGCATGCAACATAATTCAAAACTAATGTGTAGATCGACAATATCGGTTCCAGCAATAAACCAAAATACACCAATTGGGCATTCAAGAAAGAAAATATTAATTTAAATAATATAAATAAAAACAATTTATATAAAAGCATCCATAACGATGCATGCTGATATGATGCTGTTTAATGTTCCTACTCCATGCTTCCTTCCTACAGTTCAACAAAAAGTATATTCTGAGCTTAAAATAAACTCTAACCTGAACACCTGCACCTGGTTTTACACAATGAAGCTGCTGTGGACCTGTGGTAATACTCCATGTGATGTTCCATGTTATTATTCAATTTTATTTTAACTCACCAAATTCTGATGAAAATTATGGTATTTCCATTACCAAACTATTGGAGTTTCATGTGATCAAGCTTTTCAAAACTTTTATAGAATCTTTTAAGCTTATATAGGTCTGGGGTGGTGCCGATGGGTGCGTTTTTGGCAGCTACCAACCTTCCAAAGGTCTTGCCAACTCTGGTATAAAGTTCAAATGATAAATGTAACTTCCAGTGAATTTATTATTGCCAAACTCTCAGTGAAATCAAAACAAAATGACTAAAACAGAACTTTATCCCCATTGCCACTAAGGACATGGGCATATGGCCGCACATGATCATCTGGCGGATTACAAAAGGTTGCATATTTACATGCTGTGATGGGAATGTGAGAAATGACATTTATTTATAGTTGCATCCAACTTCCCCATACTTCAGGTCATTGAGGTAAACAGTGTAAAACCCCACGCTAACCCAATGACGGAATTTAGCGGGGGCCGAAGGGGGTTTTGCGTGCTTGTCCTTTTGGCGTTGCTGGGAGAACATTAGTAGGGTTAATTATTATCCTCCATACAAGAACAAGTATAAGAATATACTGGGTCTGTTGCCATGGGTCGGATATGGATTGACCTGCCCCATATCCCACTTACAGCTGGCCAGAAACGGATCAGTACAATTGTTAATATTCTCCGTTCTCAAACGGGGCCGTATTGTACGCTTAGTGGTTACTATAGTTTTACTCGTTTATCTGACTCCATTTAAAATATAATTTAGAAATTTGGGTTTGCGACTTAGATGGACCTCGGGAGTGATTACATTCGACTTGTACCTGCGCCACCATTACTCAATAGATGCTCCCGAGATTAGCATTACTGCTGAAATCTCAGTTCGGTGAAGAACTCAGAGGCTGAGGGTCCAGTCAACACAATACATGCAAACCTGCCATGATAGTTGCGAGCCCAGGTCGGTGTAGCATTATCTGGGCTCCTTAGAGCTAATTTGGCAGGAACCAGCGCTGTAACGCCCATGGGTTCCCTTCGCACCAGATTACAAGAGCCGTGCGTCCCCCGACCCTTTAAGGGACAGAAATTGCTGGCCTCACAGCTTAGAACTACCACAGGTGTACCGCCCCACCGATCGGTTGGTTTTTGGCCACCATTTCCCCCTGAGTATTCAGTTGTAATTTAGGCTGAAAAGGTACAAGATGAATTAGAGTCATGGAGATCACGCAAGTTACAAACAAAATAGTTTATTCGCAGACAGGTAAGTTATTAGCTTTAGAATATCACAATCAAGTACAAAATACACAAATTAAGAATAGAGATAGAGTAAATAATCATACCTAGCTTGCTTGGACTACACACAAACACAGAGTATAGAATATGCCGTGTGGAAAGTCGAATACGATCTTCCGCTGCTACACATACATACATACATACATACATTGTAGGGGAAAATTCACAGAACGAAAGATCTCCCTCCTAAAAGCATGATAACCAATCACAAGTCAAAATCAGACTCCGCCTTAGTAAGCAGGCTGGTTCCTCCAAAACTCTCGAAGATGTGTGCTAAAGGTTTATCAATATATCTGTATTAAAGTATGATATGTACCCTGTATAGTTTCAAACTGATTAACTGCTAAATTGTGCTAGGATTACACAGTGAGCCCAGCCAGCTGGCAGGGGGGGGCTGTCTTGAACTGTGTAGACCAAACTGTCAAGGACACGGGCAGAGCAAGATATGACTGTACAGCTGATTTCTCCGGGACTCTCGATGTTTTATGCCAGAAGTGTATCTATTTGACCTAGAACATTAATTATAGCTGAGCTTATGAAAACGCAAGAAACCACAGTGAAAACTGTTGAAATGAGAGCAAAGAATGCTACGTACATTTACTCCCTTAGAAGAGAATAATTAATCAAATGTTTAGTATGTCTGTATATTAGAAAAGTATATTAGAAGTGAATATTAATGAAATGTTTAGTTTGTCTGTATATTTTCAATGATTACTGCTGCTTAGTTTGTCTTATAAAAGCGAAAGATGCAGAGTGACGTGTATGGATGACGTGTTAGAGGGAGGGCATCCAGAACTTTATGAGGTCTGGTAGTTTGCCAAGAGCAGGTGCGGGGTGAAGTGAGGACACGTAGTTGGCAGAATGCCCTGAACTTTGTACAGAGTTGGCAGAGCATAAGGACCGTTGGCAATTTGCCACAATGACGTTGTGGGAGGAGCGTTGGGAGGAGTTACGATAAGAAAAGTGTGGGTGATTTGCCAGAATGAGGTTTGAGGAGGAGTTGTAGGTGGAGTAACTGTGTATAAAATGGGTGTACAAATGCCAGTCGGGGTTCAGTTCTGGAGAGCTGATCCGGCTTTATGCACGTGTGCTAATAAAGTCTGATTTTCCTGAAGATCTTGCTGCCTGGTGTCGTCTTTTCCCTCGCGAAGATGTTTTTCGACAAATTGAAGATTTGGACTCTGTCGTTTCCTAGACACGACAACATAAGACATGTTGTGTGGGAAGTCGAATACGATCTGTCTCCCTTGCTTTTATGCCAAATCATATGTTTGAAACCAGGCGGCAGTGCCATAAATCAACCTGGAGGGGTGGTCAAATCTGGAATTTAGACCCCCACCATTGGGGGTTGTTGAGTAGGGAAAATTAGATGATTACCAAGAGAGGACGTGTAGGTTTTCCCTTGAGTTATTGAAACTATGGTTTATTAAAATCCATTTGGTATGAAATGTATCTCATCCGATTCCTTGATTTTACCAGATCACATCCATACCAAACAGATTACCCTTATGTTTTATTATGTTGCAGTTATCATGAAACTTCCCTACTGATTATCCATTTTACATGCAATTCCTGTTACCATTACATAAAACTTATTGCAATAATACAAGGATCACATGGGCAATGTTTTCAAGGTGTTACTGGGTCTATTTACTATCTTAATAGCAGTTTTGCTATTAATCTAGGAGAACAGTCACCGGTGTAATGACAGCAGTGCCCAAATGAGGGCACTGTGGCATTGTCCGGAGTCTTCCCCCTTGGAAGTGACCAGGTATGGGGTCGCAGGGAGGTCACCAATGTTCGAGAGGATTCTTTTCCCATGACCCAACTGCCCTTGGACCACTCATACATCTTAACTCCCCAACAGGTAGTCTAAACAACATTGAAACTCCAGCTCTCAGGCCCCTCACAAATGGCAGCCCTTCCTGACCTTAACCACTATGCTACAGGCCGCCCCATCATATCTATAAATGCTGTAGTTGGGAGTTTTCATGATAACTGCATTCTGCTGTAAATATGTATTTGTGCCTCTCATGGTAATATACCTTTTGGATAAACCTGATTTGGGTGAATGAAAGGAAAGGAGACACAACCCCAGATTGCTTGGTTTCTTCTCCTTATCTCCAAAATCCAGGCCTTAGCTCTTGACCCTAAAAGTGAGTCACCCATCTATTATTTACAGTCAGGCCCACCAGGCAGGGGGCTAAAACACATGGCTTCTACAGAGACAGCTTTTGCCCAGTTTCTCCTCAGCTCCTGAATGGTTATGCTATCAAAGGTAGACTGTTACAAAAACTAGACCATTACACCAGTCGCACTGAACCAATCAGAATAACACCAAACATTACTATATTCTGACCTGGGATTATCATGAAATATCTTTATACCATCTCCAATCTCTATTCTGTCAGCCCAAGAGTTGTGGCAGCGGGACTGATGTCGAAGAGGTGTTCATGTGCATCCCTCATCAAACAGAAAAGCTGGTGAAAGAGTTAAAGAGCTTTTACGACATGCTTGGAGCCGTGAACTGCACCTGGAGGCCAACAGACGGGACGCGGGGTTCCTCCACGCTACAGAACACCTTCCTGCTGGACCCACGCAAGAACCTGAAGCCTCCCCCCCTAACCTCAGTGTCAGTGAGGAGAGGCATATGCTGCGGCTGCACTGCAAAACCCCCGACGTGTTCGAAGACATACCAGTGCACATCCCATACAACAGGCAGGAGAAGTACGAAGTGCAAAGTCACGTCTTTCGAAAGTCTGGGTCCCCAAACCAATGCAGCTGTTCAAAGAGCTCATCAACAGCAAGGAGGAAGGATCAAATCCCGCAGAAAACGAGATGGCTATATTTAGGGCATGGGTGGTAATTATAATCTATATTACTTGTAGAAGTAGGAAAAGTAATACATAGAAGTAATACATTATAAGTTTCCTTTAATTTTTATGTCTTTTATTTTTTAGTAAGATACTATATACGATATAAATAAGTAGTAGACTTTAGGGGTGTTCGTACCCATTGTATTAATGGAAGTTCAGTAGCTTTTATCTCCGTGAAGGGGGAGCCATAAGATAAGGTAAAGGCCAAAGAGGATGATGGGTATTTGAGGGGTATACCTTGACTTTTAAACATCATGGTGGAAAGGTAAATTAGAAAGAGCTAAAGGGGTATATGTAACTTGCATGTGATCAGCAAACTGAAAGATGATATTTACACTGTAATCTGTATAACTCTATTCTTTTGAGTGATTATAACAAAGTATATCTTACTATAATCATATTTGATAAAGATTCTTTAGAGGAATACATTGAATACAGGACATCGAATACCAGATTTGCATCACACCCTTCACTTCGAGACTGGGCTGGAAGTTCAGTAGAACTTACCAGGGCTCCAGAACGTTCGGAGTACTTGAGTTCGTCCCCGAGACACTTCCTCGTGGGGTACTGCTCGTGGGAACGTGAGGTCTGAGCTCGGCAATTGGCTCACGACAATTTTGGCGCCCAACGTGGGGCACGAGTAGTTGAGTTGACTGCTCACGGCCTATTGAGGCACAGCTCGAGTAGATTCCTACTCGTGAGGCTCAAGTTAATTACTGGCACTGACGAGAAAGGTGCTGTACACCTAAGTAGTGAAACCATAATACTCAAACTCGAAAGGAATCGAGATAATTTAGAATAAGTTACAATATTAGAAGACTGTATAGGACAGTAAATTCTAATAAAGTAATAGTATAAATATCCTAATAAAGAATAGCCCATAGTAGGGACTAAACAAGTGGTGCCTCCGATAGAGGGAGAGGCATTGGTTCGGAAAATACATGAAGAGAATGGACATTTCTCTTTTAATGTAATTAAGAACTTGAATAGGTTACATATACCCAAGCTGAAAGAGGTAGTGAAGGGAGTAGTTAAGAACTGCTCACAATGCCAGATGAATAATACACCACACGGCCTGTGGAGTGCTGGATTTACTATAAGGTCGGGAGTACCCTGGGGAAGTATTTGCATGGACGTGGCCGGTCCTGTAATGCGATCCACAGGGGGGCACCGATACTTACTGATAATAGTTGATTCGTGCACTGGGTACACCCTTATCCATCCTCTGCGGCAAGGTACGGGAAGACAGGTTCTAGCCAGGCTAGAAAGATTGGCAGGCTCTCCTTGATGGAAGGAACAGTTTCCTGGTTACACGATGCATCCCTGAACCTGAAGGGGGTGAAGTTCCGAAGATGTAAGAGACATTGCCCATTCCACGCTGCGAGGAGGCATGCGGGGATGCCTGGAATGCGTCTGCTTCAACATGAAGACAACGCTCAGGAATGGACAGGACTTTGGATACGAGGCTCCTGTAGAGGAGTGGCTTTTGGGACTATTGGTTGCATCATTGTTTTATTCTTTTATTTTTTGTTTTTATATTAGCACACTGCGGATGTGCAACTGTCTAAAATGAGGTGGCTAACGATGGAGTGAGGCACGAAACAGGCACATTACTGTTGGATAAGCTTGCTATGTGTGTGGCTTAGAAGCCGCAAAAGGGGGAAAATTATGTAGAATATTTTCCATAGTTATTCCTAGTTATTCTATGTTTATCTTATGAATCAGTATGATTATCTTATGTTATTCTATGTATCAAGATGAGCAAAGTAGACAAATTATTTTCTCTTTGAACATGTTATCATTTATATGATAAAAGGAGGGATTATGGAAGAAAAGTATAATATAATTTAGGATTTATATATCCAGATCTGTATTCTCATGCATATAGTCAGAGGACTGCTTAAAAGAATAAATTTTTCTTGTGACAGATAACCAGAAAAAATGTAAGGGAGGGGTAAGTGCTCTCCTCAGCTTACGTCATATAGGCATATGTGCAGGACATAGGGCAGAACACTCTCCCATTGGTAGGTGTGCTCATGGGCTTGGTTGATGATAAAAAACAATGAGGAGGATGATAGATGGGAGCCCAGTTAGTACTTGGTACTCCCTACCGTTTGATACCTGGATATTAAAGCTATGTGAGTTAATTGAGAGGCACTTACGGGCTAAAATTGGCTTAGTGCGAGGGGTTGAAGGGGGTGTCGAGGACCCAGCCCTAGGCCCCCCTGATGAGAGATTGACGGGGGATGGGTTAGGAAGGAATGCATTGTTAATCCCTCGCACACGCCATTGAGGTGGTAGTAAGAACGCCCGTAAGAAGAAAAATATGTGGTTCAGAGATAATGAGCAGCCATACTTGTCAGTAGAGGAGTCTGAAGTCGGGGGACTTAGATTTAGGGTTTTAAGGAGCAAGGTTAAAGTTCTGACTGAGAATACCCCAACCCTACAGGGGAGGGGCACAATGCCTGGCTAAAGAAAAAAAATAAGGAAAACGGAAGGGATGTCAATACCGAAAGACTATTAAGAGGCTTTAAGGGCCTTCCTGATTATAATCTGATAATTTATTGGATAGATTCAAAGGACTGACTGTAGAAGAAGTTGGGGGATGATTTACACTCAGCTATTGGCTGGATGTCCTTTGTAGATCCCTTAAGGCGCCGCGGAGAGGGGCACCTGAAGAGTGTGTTGAGATGGTGGAGGGCACTAACTTCTGGCTTGTATGAAGTCAAAGTTTGGAGAGAGTCCAAGGAGAGATTATGACAGGGAGACAAATACCAGTGATGAATAGGTTCATTAAAAAATTACATAAGAGCTAGTGTATTTCCACTCGTATATTAAGATGGTGGAAATTCCCAACCGGAGGGGCACATGAGATAAAGTATTGGGGAAATTTCTTTTGAGGTATGAGAAAATGACAGTGGGAAAAACAGAAGTGATGAATATGGTCATTAAAAAACAAGTTGCATAAGAGATAAATGTCTTCCCGCTTGAAATATTGGGGACATTTCTTATCAAAAAGGTACACTTTTGTATGCAAAAAAGATATATAAGGAATAAGCTTTTAGACCTTAGGATGGGATCTTAGAATTTTGCTTCAGAAGATATCTAAGGGCTGTTGAAGAGAGAGCAACGCAGGACAGCTGTAGTCAAGCTGGAGTGGCGCGCTCCCTCTGCGCGCCACTCCAGGATATGGATATGGAGAGAGGAGTGACGTACCTGGTGCGAACTCAGCCCAAGAGTTGTGGCAGCGGGACTGATGTCGAAGAGGTGTTCATGCGCATCCCTCATCATACAGAAAAGCTGGTGAAAGAGTTAAAGAGCTTTTACGACATGCTTGAAGCCGTGAACTGCACCTGGAGGCCAACAGACGGGACGCGGGGTTCCTCCACGCTACAGAACACCTTCCTGCTGGACCCACGCAAGAACCTGAAGCCTCCCCCCCTAACCTCAGTGTCAGTGAGGAGAGGCATATGCTGTGGCTGCACTGCAAAACCCCCGACGTGTTCGAAGACATACCAGTGCATATCCCATACAACAGGCAGGAGAAGTACGAAGTGCAAAGTCACGTCTTTCGAAAGTCTGGGTCCTGATCCTGCCCCAGATTCCCAAACCAATGCAGCTGTTCAAAGAGCTCATCAACAGCAAGGAGGAAGGATCAAATCCCGCCGAAAACGAGATGGCTATATTTAGGGCATGGGTGGTAATTATAATCTATATTACTTGTAGAAGTAGGAAAAGTAAAACATAGAAGTAATACATTATAAGTTTCCTTTCATTTTTATGTATTTTATTTTTTAGTAAGATACTATATACGATATAAATAAGTAGTAGACTTTAGGGGTGTTCGTACCCATTGTATTAATGGAAGTTCAGTAGCTTTTATCTCCGTGAAGGGGGAACCATAAGATAAGGTAAAGGCCAAAGCGGATGATGGGTATTTGAGGGGTATACCTTGACTTTTAAACATCATGGTGGAAAGGTAAATTAGAAAGAGCTAAAGGGGTATATGTAACTTGCATGTGATCAGCAAACCGAAAGATGATATTTACACTGTAATCTGTATAACTCTATTCTTTTGAGTGATTATAATAAAGTATAACTTACTATAATCATATTTGATAAAGATTCTTTAGAGGAATACATTGAATACAGGACATCGAATACCAGATTTGCATCACACCCTTCACTTCGAGACTGGGCTGGAAGTTCAGTAGAACTTACCAGGGCTCCAGAACGTTCGGAGTACTTGAGTTCGTCCCCAAGACACTTCCTCGTGGGGTACTGCTCGTGGGAACGTGAGGTCTGAGCTCGGCAAGGGGTCAGTGGCTCACGACACATGTTGACTCACCCTCTGCCTGTGTTTATAGTCTTTAAATTTGGGTTTCGAAGTGTACATTTGTCGGGCCGTCACTCTGTATCAAAACAGATACAGATACAAATTGTACAGCTGTACAACAATTCAAGCTCATTGGTTTACAATTGGTTCTAATTGCCACAGCCAATGGCGTGGGGGCATTTTCTGATTGTTTGTGTAGCTGCCCAAATTGCACTCCAGACAAGCGATCACTGAAACTCTGTATACTATTGCTTATTATCCAAGCGAAGACTACATGTCTAGTTATAAAACAATACCAGTTTGTTATTGGTAGCAACAAGCGAATTAGCTAGAGTTAGCTTGACGAATTTACAAATATTCACTTACGATAAAATATAGGCAATACCAGGGGTTGTTGGCAACCCTGGTCCTGGGGCGCCGCAGGGTGTGCTGGCTTTTGATCAATTAAAGCAATCAATTAAAGCAGTGAATTACACAGTTAACTCGCCTCTCCTGGTTTCTTGGGCCTGAATCGGTTGCTGGTATTAAGGCAAAAACAGAAACCAGCACATCCTGTGGCTCTCCAGGACCAGGGTTGCCAAACCCATGGGAAATACGAACATAGTAGCGATTGCACAAGTGTTGTGCTTACGGTGGATATTTGTAAATTCGGGAAGCTAACTAGGAATAGCTCATTTGCTTGTTGTTACAGATAGCGAACTGGTATTGTTTTCGATCTAGATAAGCAATAGTATACAGTTTCAGTGATCGCTTGTCCATCCATCCATCCATCCATCCATCTTCATCTGCTTATCCGGAGTCAGGTCGCGGTGGCAGTAGGCTAAGCTGGGTAGGCGTCCCTCTCCCCAGCAACGCATTCCAGTTCCTCCTGGGGGATCCCGAGGCGTTCCCAGGCCAGGAGAGATATATAATCTCTCCAGTGGGTTCTGGGTCTACCTCGGGGTCTCCGCCCAGTTGGACGAGCCCGGAAAACCTCCAAAGGGAGGCGCCCAGGAGGCATCCTGATCAGATGCCCGAACCACCTGAATTGGCTCCTTTCGACGTGAAGGAGCAGCAGCTGTACTCTGTGCTCCCTCCAGATGGCTGAGCTCCTCACCCTATCTCTAAGGCTGAGCCCAGCCACCCTACGGAGGAAGCTCATTTCGGCCGCTTGTATACGCGATCTTGTTCTTTCGGTCACTACCCAAAGCTTGTGACCATAGGTGAGGGTTGGGACGTAGATTGACCGGTAAATCTTCACCATTATGGTCCGGTGCAATGCCCGCATTACTGCTGCCGCTGCACCGATCCGCCTGTCAATCTCACGCTCCCTTCTATCCTCACTCGTGAACAAGACCCTGAGATACTTGAACTCCTTCACTTGGGGCAATGACTTGTTCCCAACCCGGAGGGAGCAATCAACATTTTTCCGGCAGAGAACCATGGCCTCGGACTTGGAGGTGCTGACTCTCATCCCGGCCGCTTCACACTCAGCTGCAAACTGCTCCAGTGCGTGCTGAAGGTCACAGTCCGATGAAGCCAGCAGAACCACGTCGTCCGCAAAAAGCGGAGACGCAATTCTGAGGTCACCAAACCGGACACTCTCCTCACCTTGGCTGTGCCTTGAGATCCTGTCCATGAATATCACAAACAGGACCGGTGACAAAGGGGCAACCTTGGCAGAGTCCCACACCCACTGGAAACGTGCTTGACTTTGAGCCAAGGATGCGGACACAGCTCTCACTTTGGTTATACAGGGACCGGATGACTCGTGACAACGGCCCCAGTACCCCATACTCCCGCAGTACCCCCACAGAGTTCCCCGGGGGACACGGTCGAAAGCTTTCTCCAAGTCCACAAAGCACATGTGGACTGGATGGGCAAACTCCCATGACCCCGCCAGCAACTAAGGTAAGGTAAAGAGCTGGTCCACTGTTCCACGACCAGGACGGAAGCCACATTGCTCCTCCTGAATCCGAGGTTCGACTGTCGGTCGGAGCCTCCTTTCCAGCACCCTAGAGTAAACTTTCCCGGGGAGGCTGACGAGTTTGGGTTTACCGGGTCTGTCCGGCAGCCTCCCTGGCCACTTGATCCAACTCACCACCAGGTGGTGATCAGTTGACAGCTCTGCTCCTCTCTTCACCCGAGTGTCCAAGACATACGGCCGCAGGTCTGATGATACGACCACTAAGTCGATCATCGATCTTTGGCCTAAGGTGCTCTGGTACCAAGTACACTTATGAGCTACCCTATGCTCGAACATGGTGTTCGTCATGGACAATCCATGACCAGCACAGAAGTCCAATAACAAGACACCGCTCGGGTTAAGATCAGGCAGGCCATTCCTCCCAATCACCCCCTTCCAGGTTTCTCCGTCGTTGCCCACGTGAGTGTTGAAGTCGCCCAGCAGCACTAAGGAGTCTCTGGGCGGCACCCTTTCCAGGATGTCGCCCAGTGACTCCGAGAAGGCCGGATATTCTGAACTGCCTAAGCACAAACGACAGTCAGAGCTTTCCCCCCAGCGACACGTAGTTGCAGAGAGGCGACCCTCTCATTCCCCGGGTGAAACTCCAACACAGTGGCACTCAGCCAGTGGCTTGTGAGTGATCTCTTTACATCAACACTCATCCGTGTTAAGCTACACACATTTCTCCATAAGTTGGCAGACAAAATGTTTTTGCAGACTGCTGAATTCATCCTGCTGCCACCATCATGAGTCACAGGGGCGACATGGCTCAGGCAGTAAGAGCAGTCGGAGGGTTGCCGGTTCGATCCCCCGCCCGGGCTGTGTCGAAGTGTCCCTGAGCAAGACACCTAACCCCTAAATGCTCCTGATGTGCTGGTCGGCGCCTTGCATGGCAGCCAATCGCCATTGGTCTGTGAGTGTGTGTATGAATGGGTGAATGAGAAGCATTAATTGTACAGCGCTTTGGATAAAGGCGCTATATAAATGCCAACCATTGACATCATCAAGAAAGATTGAGTAGTGAGCCTACTCCAGAAGCAGCTATGCAAGCCCAAGCCATGACACTTCATCCACCATGCTTCACAGATGAGCTTTTATGTTTTGCATCCTGAGCAGACCCCTTCTTTTTCCACACTTTGGCCTTTTCATCACTTTGGTAGAGGTTAATCTTGATCTCATCAGTTCATTCATCATTGTTCCAGAACGTTTGTCGCTCATCTCTGTATTTCTTTCCAAATAGTAATCTCGCCTTCAAAATGTTTCTGTCATCAACTGCTGTTGTTTTCCTTGGTCAAACTGTTTGATGTCTGTTGTTCAGCATGCCAGCGGTTTATTTATTCAGGACATTCTTGTTGCTGTACAAGCTATCCCCAATGCTTGTGCAATGGCTCTGATCAATTTCCCCTCTTTTCTAAGCTCAGCCTGGGGTTGGAAAACCCCTTAATGCAGGCCTGCTGTCATGGTTCACTTTCATGGTTGTTTCTTGTCTTTTAGATATGCTGCCATAGCATAGCACACTCTGGCTTTTCCATATTTTGCTCAGAACTATTTCCTCCACCCTGAAGAAGATGGAAAACAACTGTCTGTTGTGAGCTCTATGAATAAATTGAACTTAATCCACAAATATTTTACAGAATTGAAGCAAACAAATGCTTTTCTCTTTAGGTCCAATCAATATTTGCAAGAATGATCCAGAGACTCTGAGGGCTCTATACAAATATAACAGCACAAATAAACATTGACTGTAAGCAGTTTACATATTAAGTGTTTCATATTAAGACATTAGTATATAGTTGCATCCAACTTCCTACTTCTTTCTACATACTACTTCTGGTCATTGAGGCAAACAGTTACCAGTTAACTCTTAATTAATAAGCTGATTGTTGGATTTATTAGGGGGGATTTAAGTAGGAAAAGGTGTTGGTTAATGTGTTTTTAATTAGGATAGTTTTTACAGCAATCAATAAAATGTGAAAATTCACTCATAGCTGTGCACACCTTCTTGTCTTTAAATATGCTGCCATATCATACCGTACATAACAATATCTAGTTCCTGTCATGTTCTGTATTCCCGTTTTGTGTTTCTGTTTACCCGTGCCTCCCGTCTCACTTTCCGTAGTCTTCATTTATTTTGTCATTCAGTTCACCTGTGTCTCGTTGCCTATTTGCCTCACACACACCTGTGTACCCCGACCTCCGCTTTTTGGATTATTCTTGAACTATCCTGATTTGACTTTATGTTACTGTCTTTTGATTGGAATTACTACTTACAATTCTCAGATCACATTTGTACTGTCGCCTTTTCGGACTCTCACCTGTGATATGAACTAAGTTTTGGATCCAATTACCCTAGTTATAACTGTTTGCCCCATGATTGAACCATTGTTTATGACCGCGACAACAAACTGTTCTGTCTCTGCCATACCAGTCTGCCGGTGTTTGACCATTGCCTGACCTTTCAGTTTTTGAATAAAGACATTTATTGGTTCCTCCTACTGCTGGCTGACAATTCCTTCCACTTTTCTGTTCTCTTCGCAGTTCTGACCATTTCCTCCACACTGAGGAAGATAGAAAACAACAGACTGTTGTGAGCTCTATGAATAAACTGAACCTTGACAATCTCAGTTTACATAATTGTAGCAAACAAATTTTCTGTTCAGGACCAATCAATAATTGTGACAAGGATCCAGAAACTCTGGAGGTTTTATACAAATCAATCAGTACAAATAAAAAATATATTGATTGTTATATAACAATAATATAAATATATAACAATAATATATTGTTATATATTATGGGTGGCCTGTAGTGTAGTGGTTAAGGTAAATGACTGGGACATGCAAGGTCAGTGGTTCTAATCCCTGTGTATCCACGATAAGGTCCACACAGCCGTTGGGCCCTTGAGCAAGGCCCTTAATCCTGCATTGCTCCAGGGGAGGATTGTCTCCTGCTTAATCTAATCAACTGTACATTGCTCTGGATAAGAGCGTCTGCTAAATGCCAATTATGTAATTGTCAGTGTGTAGATTTTATCAGTGATTCTGTGGAAAGGACACTAGGATGCGGATGACACATGATGCTGATTCTTATCTGTCAAGATAAGCTATAGTTGTTATTGGTTTATTGCGTTGTTGGTTTTCCTATGTAGGGGTCCTCGCACGGGACTCCAAATGATGTAGGGTCCTCGCACGGGCCGCCAAATAACGCAGGGATTTTACTCTCTACGAAACCGGGGCGCCAGTTAAACGTTGTGTAGCAGTATAACTGCAAAAAGTAATCAGTCTCATAAAATTACTATTATCAGAAATATCTAACCACGAATTTAGTATTTTAATTAATAATTAAAATAACCAATATTAATGATTAAACATACCGATAACCAACGTCTTTTGATGGAGGTTGAACAAGACCAGATAGCTCTTTGGAGTGGTTTACTCAAGGCATACACACTACTGAACAAAGGTTAGAGGCTTTAGTTGTCCTCAGAGGAACTGAAGAAGCTCTCTTCAGACAAGGTATCTTCCCTATCAGAGTCATGCTGGTGACTCTGAGGCTTGGGCCTACCGGGTCGGTCTTCTCTCCAATTCCGGCTGGAATCATAGTGTGAGAAGTGACCACGGTGGCTCTTAACCGGGAACTTACTCACATGCCATTGTTTTGAGCCATTAGACTTTAATAGGGCAACTTGGGAAGTGCCGGCGGGCTTGGTTGGAACAACGTGCTTAGCTGTTTCCAATACCTCGTTCCTGGTCACAATCCTTAAAGTGTCCCAGACCATTTGGGCTTCATTTCTTAATTCAAGGGCTGAGTGTTGGCCCCTTGAAAATAGTGAAACATGAGTTCGGACACAAGGGTGCAGATTGTGCACAAAAAGGGATTTGAAGGCTTGATCTTCATCTAAGCCTGGTCCGTTTCTGCCCTGGAAAAAACCATGTTTAAGTCGTTGGTAAAAGTATTTTGGTCGTTCTGTACGGCTATGTTTAACCTCCACAGATTTGATCATGGCTGTGGCCTGATCAAACCGTGGCAGGTACTCAGCTACCAACGCTTCACAAACCTTGGGATAGCTGGAACGAACCTGTGATGGAAGTTGTTCCATAAATGTATGGATCTCTCTGGTAGAGGTTTTCCATACAAGTCGTACCTTTTCTCGATCGGTTGCCCTGGGCAGATCCGAGAGACAGTAGTCAACTTCTCTCAAGTAACTCTGAATGTTAAATTCAGAGTCCTTGGGGTCAAATGTGTGGACATACTTCGCCATGGCCTCTAGCTCCTCAAAGCGAAGACCATGTGAAGTTGCACTAGTCTGCCTGTTTGGAGAAGGAGAGACTGAAATCACATTTGAATGTGAATGCGTTTCATGCGGAGCTCGACGTCCTCGGTTTGGTTTAGGGGGCAGAGCTACAAAACAGTCATTCTCACAATGGTTGGCAGAAGATGAATTCTCGGTGTCAGTGTACTGTACAGAGCTGTCACCTATCCTCTCAGTTATAAAGGGAAAGCTAGCGGGATTAGCGTTGCTTTTTGTGTGCCCAATTAATAACGCAGAATCTCCTCTACCGTGTCCACGGGAGGGTTCCCTGACCTCCTCACGAGAGGGGTGGGCATGGAAGGTGCAGTCCTGTACTTGCCTGACTGTTTCTCCCTTGCGGAGATGGACCACCGTTGGGATGGAGTCCCCCCTTTCCCTCTCCAGGGAACAGGTGGGCAAACCATTGCATGGGTGGTCAACAGCACTGCAATCTGAGGAGACTGACGAGTCTCCATCAGAGCAAGCTGTGGAACCGGGATCTGACAAACCCGAATCAATTTGTGACCCCCCTTCCCCCGCCTTGTGGTGTAAGGAGGAAGCAGGAGAAGCTGGAGTTGGGCAAGCCTGAGAAAGCAGGCTTACAGAAGAGAGTGGATGTGGTAGTTTGTGGCATCCAGTCTTCAACTGAAATAATTCCTCTCTGTAGGAACAAAGATCTGATTCGGCTGAATGCAGATCACGCAAGTATTGTACTGCTTTCTTGCCAACAGTTTGAAGCTCAAGTAAAACACTGGTGTGTTGTCCTTTGAGGTATGCCATCTCTGATTCTAAGTTTTTGTTGCTCTGAAGAGCAAGACTAATCTGTCTGGCAAAATTCAAGACCAGACAACTTAGAATTGTGTCTTTTGAATGGTTGGGGGAGTGACCTTTCTCGTTGATTAATGAGAACATTTCTTTCCTACAATCAGTGAGGTTCATCTGATTCAGGAAAGCTATGTACCCAGGTGCTAAACCATGGGCTAAAAAGGAAAGGTACTCATCAATAGATATGGGTTCCATATCTCAAGCCAAATAAAGCTAAAAGCTGAATCAGTAACTTAAGAGGGTACTCTTGAAGTTAACTATTTCACAAGGGCCTTGAGCTCCTAAAAGTTGGCAATGAATTGTTCACCAAAATAATCCAACATACAAGTTGTGATGAAGGATAAAGAATTTAAAATGCTCTTTGAATATTCTCTAACTATAGTACAAGGTAGCTATAGCATCACACAGGGACTCGCGTTGCACTAGCGGTACTGCAATGCAACAACAGCAAAATGACTGAACATATGGCGGATATTCAGACCGTAAAATAGGAACTGTGATGCTGATCACATTAATCCTAAATACCAGAATGTGATTGGTTGAAATTACAATTAAATTTGGATTTAAATGTAAAATTCAATTAATTATTAAAATTACTTTGACAAAGTAATTATAATTAATAATACAGTGCGGCTAATAATACTATTATTGATAATACGTATTATACCGGAAGGTAAATGCAAATCAACAGACTACCGTGTAAGATTACGAATGTAATGCCACAATGTTACACGAGGGGGCAGTATATTGAGAAAGCGGCTCATGCAGGCTTTCAAAAATGGTACAAGGGTGACATCTAGTGGTCTTTTCAGAAAATTGCACTTGTGGCAATTTAGCTGAGAAAGAATGCCGAGAATTCGTTCTGGAGTCACGTGACATGAACCAAAGCTCGTCTTTCTCATGCAGACTCCAAATATGGAGGGGAATTCGTTATGAAGTCACAAGACATGAAATTTGAGCCAAAGCTAGTCTTCCTCACACGGGGCACCAAAATATGTAGGGGTCCTCGCACGGGACTCCAAATTATGTAGGGTCCTCGCACAGGCCGCCAGGGATTTTACTCTCTACAAAACCGGGGCGCCAGTTAAACGTTGTGTAGCAGTATAACTGCAAAAAGTAATCAGTCTCATAAAATTACTATTATCAGAAATATCTAACCACAAATTTAGTATTTTAATTAATAATTTAAATAACCAATATTAATGATTAAACATACCGATAACCTGAAGGTTGGAAGTTCTTCGAAAGACTGCTTTAACTCGGCTCTCATGTCTATGCGATTCCAAAACGGACACCGGGGTTTAATAAAATATATTTATTAAACAAACATACAAACACATAACAGATAAACTAACGGAAATTTAGTTGGGTAAATTAGTAGGTTACGTTAGGGCGTGTATGTGTGTGTGTGGGCGCGCGCGAGCGCGCGTGTCGCTTGAACAAAGGAAAGGTGGGAGTAGCTAGCTTGAGTAAGCTAGAGTTCTGGGTATGGTAATGAGTTAGAGTTAGCTGTGAGATGGGACTACTTGAGTAGTTTTACTCTATATATGCGCAAAAGACGGCGAATCAATTCACGTACATATATATGTAGCTAACCAAACACATTACAATAGTAGGATGGTAAATATAGAAACACAGATTCACAAAAACAGTTAAGACTAAACTAAACACTGGCTATGCCTGAATGTTTGTTCTCTTACTGAGTCCATACGCATTGGATCCAAAAGACGTGCTGTCCTTATAGGAGCCGCGATGGTGCTGTGAATGCGTGTCCTGGAGAGATGCGCAGGCTGGGGCGTCTTAGCCGCGCGCTGTCGTCTGGTCCACTCGGTTGCTGGAAGGATGTTCGCTTGTCCTTTTTCCGGGTGGAAAAGTTTGTTGCTGTTGTTCGATGGTGAGCTTTGCAGGAGTAAACTGATGTAGCGTTCCGCGTACACCAGTTTCCACTCGCTATAGGCCACGAAGTTACCGCGAGGTAACTGGGTGTGTCCGTAGGCCTGGTAGTGCGCTGTGCAGCATTCAGCCTCTGTCCGAGTCTCGGAGCAGATGAGCTGAAGCAAATGGCCAAAAAGGGTGCGTCGAAGAGAAGAAGCAGAAGAGGCAGAAAAATCAGAAGAGAGATCCCAAGAACGTGTCTTGCTCTTATACGGGACCGTTTATTGCTCCCACCATTACGGGATTGGCTGAACCAAGTTAGACGTCATTCGTGGTGGACGTCGCAGAATGTTCCTGTGGGAATGTGGAAGTTGTAGTCCCTACACCTATTTCTCATGAAGCATGCTTCAAGTTCAGTGTTAAAACATCATGGTCAAGGCCAGATTTTCTGAATTGAAGCAGTTCTGAAAAGAAGAATGGGATATAGTGATGTGAAAGACTGATATCAAATTATAGGAAGTGTTTGGATACAATTATTTGTGCTAAAGGTGGTATCTCTAGCTACCTCATCACTTGCATAAATGTAGCCTATGCTATATGGCACTTAATATATCAGTTATCGCGAGTGTTCACATTGAAAAACAATTATTTCCCACTGTAACATCTGTAACTAATGTATTGGTAATAAATATTCCATTTGGAAACTGTTGGTTGAATAAATGCATCCATACATGTTTACGTAGGCCACTGAAATAACTGTAGCTGCCCTGCTTGTTAATGGTCACAATGGTTTTATGTAGGCTACAACCAGTGGCGTAATTTTTTTAAAGAAATGTTCATTTCTGGTGAATTTTAACGGGAAAATATGACAGATTAGTGAGATTACTGATCATTAATGCTGGGTGTTATATATAGCAAAAATTATAATTGCACAGTGGGGGCTGAGGGGGTGTCCGCTACGCCAGTGGCTACAACCAAATTAATGAACCCACTCCCATTTTAAATTGCTGAATTTGTTTGCTGCATAGGACCCAGAAATACAAACTGACATTTCACAATCTGGGTAGGATGATATGCGTGATAATAACGACACAAAAATTTGGCTAAATATTTTTGCATGGCCTAATTTGGGGATTTCAAGTTCCCTGCCATCTCCTCTTTCTGGATCTGGACAGTACCTGGATTTCGTCGACTTTTCAGAAGGTCGACAATTCTGTATTATAAATCCTTTTTTTTGATTGGTCTTGTGTAATATTCTAATGTTTTGAGATACTGGAGCATCAGCTGTAAGCCGTAATCATCAAGACAAAAACAAAAAAAGGCTTGTAATATTTCATTTTATGTGTAACAAATCTAGAATATATGAAAGTTTCACTTTTTGAATTAAATTATGGAAAAATCTGAAAATAAATAAAAAAAACCTCTCCACAATATTCCATTTTTTTTAGATTACAACAGTGGTATGCTGAAGAGCATCTCTGAACATCTGTCAAAACTCTAAATTGATAGGCTACAGCAGTAGAAGACCAACATGTAAAAAACAAACAAAAAACTACATTTCCAGGTAAGTAATTAACTTTGTGTAATAAGGAAATAGTGTGTTCACTGCAATAGCCTGAGAAACAAACATCTTAATCATCATATTGTGCTGCTTGACATCAACTGCTTGGACTTTGTCTATTTTATATTTATGGTTATTGTTTTATTACCATATCATTTTCGCTGGTATTAACCCGGTATTAACTCGGCATAGAAATGGGCCTTTTGTACAGGGGTGGTGAAATATCTAATAACATTTTTCCAGCAGAATTCCTGCCAACTCTGGGATCTAGTAGAAGCCCACTGAAAGCCACAGATGCCCAACCATTCCTCATGGGAGATCACCATCTCACCATCTCCTTCCCATTCATCCCGTACATATATAATGTTGTATGTTGTTTTAATTTTAGGAGTCCTTATTTTGAAATAATCCCAAATAGATTTTCTGCTTCACCTTTTGTGAAGGTCTTCACTATTTAGTTTCCCTTGTTATCATCGCCCCTATTCTTTATATGCTTGTCGAAAAAGTGTCTCATTTGAAGATACCTGTAAAAATCTTAATTTTCCAGAGCATATTTTTCTTTGAACATTTGAAAGCTATGAAGCTCCCCATTCTTCATTATATTACTAAAGGATGTTATTCCCTTGGTTACCCAATACTTGAATCTCCCATCAAATTTATTAGGCGTAAATGCTGAGTCAAAAGCGCACCATTTTAATATTCCTACATTATTGTCTAGTTTATATTTTTTAATGATGTCTTTCCATGTTTTGAAATACTCCCTCAACTGGGAGTGTTTAGAATAAATATAAGAGTCTAGGTAGAATATTCATTTTTATTGATTCAATTCTAGAACTCAAACTCAAAAAAGGGATTAGGTTCCACCTCATTATATCTGCTTTGATTTTGGAGTTCATGGGGCCATAATTGATCTCTGATAGTTTTGAAATGTCTTTAGGTAGTGATACTCCCAGATATCTTATTGACTCTGTGTGCCACTTCAGGGGATACTTACTTCTAATTGTATTTGGAGGATTATAATTATATGTCATTAGTTTGGTTTTTTAAACATTCAATTTGTACCCCGATAAGAGGTCAAATTCCTCCAGCCTTGTCATCAACTCTGGAAAGGTAGTGGAGGGATCTTCTAGGAATATCAAGACATTATCTGCGTAAAGTGCTATTTTCTGCTCGGCACCGTCCATATTAATACCCTTAATTCTCCTGTTTTGTCTTATGTCCTGGGCTAAGGGCTCAATATATAGGGCAAAGAGCAGTGGGGACCATGGGCACCCTTGACGTGTGCCTCTCTCCAACTCAATGGGGTCTGACAAGTGGCCATTTATTTTTATTCTAGCATTGGGTTTATTTTTTTACGCCTGAATACTGAGTCATAATAATTTTTATTATGATCTCATGAAATCCAAATTTATACAAAACCTGTCACCTTTCATATTGGTCATGTCATGTTTTATGTGTAGTTATTGTCTTGGTTATGTTATTGTCATGTCACGTATTATGTTAGTCTAGTATCACCACGTTTTTATGTTTCATGTCATGTTATGTTTCATGTTTAATTGTTATTCTTGCCATGTCATGTTATTTAGTTCATTATTATGCCATGTCATGTTATTTAGTTGATTTCCATTCTCTTGCTGCTCTCAAGCTAAATGTCTACACCTGTCTTCACCTGCATATAAAGCTCAGTGTCATGTCTTGTCTTTGCGGAATTGTTTGCCTCCTGTTCGTCAGTGTGACTTTTGAGCAGTTTTGTCAAGCCATGTCTACCCGTTACAATCCAAGCCTGTTTATTGACCAAAGATTATTGACTTCTGTTTTGTTTACCATTGCCTGCCTGTACCACGATTTTGCCTGCTGTTTTTGTACTTTTGTACAAGGCTTCGGTCTTGATTCTTGCACCGTCATCGACCCTGAGCCTGCCTACCGCCCGCCTGTACTTCTGCCCCGCTGACATCTTTCCAGGCTACCGGACTTCTTGCTTGGTGTACCGATTACGAGACTGCCTTCTCGCTCGGTACTGCGCTTTGGTTTTCTGGCTGGATTTTACGTGTACGAACATTGCTTGTTTTTGACTACGCTCTCTGGATATTCCCCAAATAAAGCCCTGACGGGACTTTACTTCACTATTGTTCTGAGTCGTGTGTTTTGGGTCCAAACCCCCCCACGCACCCGTCTGGAAACCTTGTATAAGTATATCCAGCCGACAGAATAAAAAGCTTTTTCAGCGTCTAAACGAATTAAAATGGCCTATGTAATGTACGTCTAATATTGTCTTGGGTCTATCGGTGTCGTGTGAAGCCTGTCTGATCATAATGTATGAATTGGGGTTGTATATTTTCCATCCTTTTAGCCATAATAGATGTATCAGTGGAGGCTGGTGACTTCCAGAATTGAGGAGGCCATTTTTTTCCGCTTGCTCACTTCACTCGCGATGGAATGTTCCCTGTTCTCTTATCTGTCTTTGTGCTGGCCAAAGGCATACTATTTGGAGTGTAAGCTACAGTCAGAAAGTTCTGGCTGATGAAATTGTGCAGAGCTTAGCCTTGTGCCTTCCTGAAGAAATGACATTGCTGTAAGTCTATGAGCCTGCCTGATAATTAAGCTGAGAAATGACATTTGGATGTAATATAAATGCCAAGTGAACATGTGTAAAAGGCAGGAATTTTAATTATGTAGTTAAAAACAATTTTGTTTAGCTTACATTTTTCATTCTTCTACAGCTTCAACATGTAATCACCAATTTAATCAAGTTTAGCATATAAAAAAGATAAGATAACACTTTCTTTATCATATGTAGTTTTATTCAATATATTTAATATAAAATATGTAAAAATATGGTTCCAGTTGGCTTTATCTAACGTTAACGTTATCCACTAGAGGGCAGCACTCTATTCGTATTTAGAGTGAATTTCCTCACAGAGCAACAATTCGGTAATTTGATATGGAAGATTATTAAATTGACTTGTAATAAAACGAAATGGACTACATTAAAAATAAAACTGTTCAATAAATCCCAAATGGTGTCTAACATGACCTATTGAATGTCATTCTCACTCCCTAGTATCTGGAATCTGCATATCTCCAGCCCAAGATCTCAAATTGCGCTAGAATCTCGCCGACTTCCGAGGTAGTTTTAAGCAAAAGTGTTTGGCCACATGAGCTATAAACTCCAGGGATGATAGCCAGGGGTGTTCTCTAAATTTTCTGAAAAGCACAAGTTGATAGGACACTCGTAGCCACTATGGCGAGTGTTTGTTTGACTGAAGTGACTAGCGAATTCTCAAAATGGCTTCTGTGTTGAATAGAAAGGAAAGGATAGTTGATTCCAAATGAACCAGTAGCATGTGATTGGACGAACAAAATGTCAATCTTTGCCCTGGACACAATGCATGGTGAGGCCAGGCCTCCGTTGCCCACCCATTTTCAGTGATCTGGCCAATCACATATTGGCATGAAAAAAAATGCATTACATTGACTTCTATGAGAATCTCATTTCCTAGGGGAGGCCTGGCCTGGCCTGGCCTCCCTTAATACAAACTGATAGGGAAATCTGGCCTGTTGCTTTACAATTGCAATATTGGGTTTTAGCCATGGGAAAATTTAGATTTATGAACAAAACTAAAATAATATGAATATAAAAAATAAATTATTGGGGAGGCCAGGCCTCCTCCACCTCTATGGAGGAGCCTCCACTGATGTATATATTATTTTATATATTATAGTCCACATTGAGGACCGATACCGGCCTATATGAACCACACTCTGATCTATTTTTACCTTCTTTAGGGATAAAGCCTAGTATGACATCTAAAGATGTCCAAATACTTATGGACTGCACTTAAGGTGGTGTTCAGTCTGATCAGTCTGTCCTGGCATACTTGAGAACATATATCAGTAAACACCCTGCAGCTGACCTATGTCTGTCTGCTGCCCAGGGGTGAGATGGCTTCTCATCCATTATGACTTCCAGGGAGACTAGCAGAGCAATGGTCCATGCTAGTTTATTATGTCTAGGCATTGTCTCTGGACATGACTCTGTAAAATTCACAAAACCAACCAATACAAAGTGACTGGCCAGATCCATGGCAAATCTTTTGAAGGAGACTTTCATAAATTGGAAGGGAGCTTTTGGAGTGGCCAGGGGATTTACTATCTGACCTTCTGGGCAAATCTGGACATCAGCTTGAATACCTGACTAATACAATTGACCCATGAAATATGATATCACAACCACCATTCAACATGAATAGGCTGCAGCCTTGTTGCTTGATCCCCCCCAAGGGGATCCAATGTAGGACTGGATAGCAGGCTTCTTCCTCTGATCATAATTACATTACATTGCATTACATTACAAGGCATTTAGCAGACGCTCTTATCCAGAGCAACCCCGAGTATAACTCATGTAACTCATGATATTCCAATGAGGTAATAGCTATAATGACTGGTTTATTTAGTACACGCCCTGCGGAGCATATGCTTCAGCATTCTGGTGTCTGTCTCCGCGCGTGTCAGACATTAGCGGAAAAACACTGAGCATTGTGTTCGACTGATTTGGGATAACATGTTGGGACGATAAACCAATAACGAATAATATGGCTTCCTGTGTCACAGACTGCGTCTCGAGACTTATTTATTTGAGCAATTTGGGGGTTGTGTGGGCAGCAACCCCTTACCGTTTTTCATAATTCCTCTATTTCTCTCCGCTTGTTTAGGAGGGGGATTCTATTTTCTAGAAGACAGAGAGGTGAATGACATCGAGGATCAATTTACCCCGGCGAACGGACCTGCCAAGTACGAAAGACTTTTTGTCATGGAAAACTTTCCTTACAGCAATAATTCAATGTTTTCAAGTCAGAGGCTCTACACCGAAGGAACATATGCATCTTTCATAGCAAAAAATAAACGTAATGTACTGACAAATGAGGTTTTTAAAGAAATAATCACTTTGGACGAAACTATTCGCAACGTACGCGTGAAAGCCGACCAGGAGACAATAAACTTTTCTAACATTTGCGCCAAGTCGAATGATATGTGCGTCTCCAATGCGATATTAGAAATTATTGATTACAACAACGAAATGGGGCCGGAAACCAAAATTACATTTCCAACGTATAGGAACGGATCAGAAGTATATTTTCTGGGCTCTGAAGTCGGTGGAGTGACTCTGAGTGAAGATAACGTTGTCGAAAATGCTAAGGCAATAAGACTATATTACTATTTATGGGAAGATGAGGCCTATCGACAAAAAGTCAATTTATGGCTGGACGAATTCGTGAAAATTGTATCAAATTACACAACTGCAAATTCCTTTGAGGTATGTAGAATTCTCTTTTCGATCATGTTTAGCCTACTCCTTGATCAACTGATGCAACAGGGTTTGAACGTGCTCGTGAGAAGTGTATACTGTATTAATGTATATTAATTACAATATATAATAACGTATTATTAATATAATTTAAATATTATATTCATGTGTATTATCGTTGCAGGTGTCTTATTTCACTTCTCGATCACGGCAGGAGGAGCTTGAGGCAAATACAAAAGAAGTGATCCCTTTATTTTCAGTGACATACTTCCTTGTGATCACTTTCTCAATCGTATCTTGCTTGAGGTAGCCTACATTTTGTTACTTTGGATTCACACCATATTTACTGACTTTCTGGCCTATACTGTACATTGCTTCTGTAACAGTCGATTGGCTTATTTATCATAGCGTTACGCTATAACGTTACGCTATTTCGATTTTCTGTTGAGGTTATAGATAACTTGAGTTGAGTAGCATTAGTATTGTATTATCTCGTTAAACCAAGCAGACTGTGCAAGTCCAACATTTCAAGTGGTATAGAAAACTGATGGATGGACAGACTGGTGGTATTCTTGTTTATTTTCCATGTTGGCCCAATGAACAGTGGGCTCCAAAATTATTGGCATCCCCTGGCAATACACTATTTTATAACATTCTGTACAGATAGGATTCTTTCAAAATTTCAATGAAAGGTCCTAAATAAATACTATACATTCATACATTTAAAAACTGAATCAAATTAATATTTTTTGTGACCACCCTTCGGCATTAAAACTGCATCACTTCTCTGAGATAGCCAACGCTGTCCTGCAGTTCTATAAGACAATCAGCAGGGAGGTTGTTCCAAGCATGTTGGAGAACTTCTGCTGACTTTGGTTGGCTCCTTGCTCTGATCTCAGATAGCCTTGATCAAGTTTTTATGTAAAAAGTAGTCAATTGCTTACAGTAATATGTTACTTTTTAAATTAAATACAAAAATGTCTCAGTATATAAGAAGACATTTGAGATTTCCAAATATTCATTTTCCAAAAGATTTAATTTTACAAACACACTGTATTAACCTACCATGACATTTGTTTTTTATCTTTCATTTTTATTGTCTTGGAATCTATTTTCATGAATTAAATTATGTAACCTATTGGATGTAAACTATTCATGTAAACAGTACAATCTCAGGTGTTATGCAAGTAACTGTTATTTTGACCCATAAAATGCTAATTAAATTACAGGAAAACACATCGATTATCAATTATACACAATAAGATGTATATTCTCCTCATTTATTTATGATTTACAAAAGAGTACCATTGGGACATAAAAGCACAGAAAAAGTTTTAAATATGGATTTCTTTGTAAGCAGTGCATTCACAGAATGTGGACAAGAAACAAAAATGTGAAACCACATCTCATTCAGTCTCACACTTAACTAAAAATAAATGGCATTCCTAATTGGTTGCTAGTCTAAACATTCATGCAGAATATGGTTATTTGAAACAAGTGTTTATGTCCTGGAAAATAATGCAGATATTATCGATTAACATAAAATGAACATACTTTACAATTGTAACATCAAACAACATTTACATTTGCTTAAATTGAACACAAACCGTTTGGGATCACCTCAAACATTTCATTTCATTTCATTTCATTTTTATTTGTTCCTTTCGTGAAAATGCACATTACAATATAAAGTTAACACACAAGTCCACAACACATCTGTCAAATTAATGCTTTTCATGATTGGAAAGGAGCAGAAAGAAGAATACAATTCTTATTTTTTGTCTGCCCCTTACTTGAACACAACAATCTTAGATGGTCTGCCTTTTCCATTAACCTACACCTTCACCCACACCATCACCTACACCCTTAATTCCAACAACATAAAACAAAATAACCTGTAAAATAGAAATCATATTCAAGTTCAAAACACTTAGTTAATTTTCATATGCATATTGTCTAATTTGTCTTTCTTTATACATTTTTTTAAACTGAAAGATATCTGTACAACCCTTTAAATCCTTCTGTTGAGAATTCCAAAGTTTGACGCCGCTAACAGAAACACACATTTGTTTTAAAGTGGTCCTAGCAACTTGATGCTTAAAATCCAATCTCCTTCTATGATTTTCATCTTCTGAGGAAAACACAAACAGTTTTTGCACATTCTTTGGCAATACTCTCTTTTTAGCTTTGAACACAATTAATAATGTCTGCTGTTCAATTATCTCTTTGAGTTTCAATAACCGTGCCTTAACAAATAATCCATTCGTATGTTCTCTAAATTTGACTTTGTGAATAATTCTAACTGCTCTTTTCTGTAGTAAAAGCAATGGCATTGTATTGCTTATATATGTGTTACCCCACACTTCTGCACAATAACACAAGTAAGGCAGTATAAGTGAACAGTACAACATTCTCATTGTGTTACAATCTAAAACATATTTCGTTTTGTTCAAAATAAAAATATTCTTGGACACCTTTTTTTTTACATGTGATATATGAGATTTCCATGTCAAATTTTCATCCATTATTACACCCAAAAACCTAAACTCGGATACTTTCTCAATGTTAATTCCATCAATAGATAATGAGATGTCATCCTTTTCTTTATTAGCAAAGCTGATAAAGAACACCATAAACTTAGTTTTTTTCAAATTTAACGATAACTTATTTTCATAAAACCAAGATTTAAGTTTAACCATTTCATTTTCAATATTTTCAGATAAAGTTTTTAAATTATCTCCTGAACAAAAGAAATTTGTATCATCTGCGAACAACACATACCTCAATAATTTTGAAACTTCACAGATGTCATTTATATATAAAACAAAAAGTTGAGGCCCCAAAACTGAACCTTGTGGGACCCCACATTCAATTTTCATACATTCTGATGTATTACCAGCATATTGCACATATTGTTGTCTATTGTTTAAATAACTAGTTAACCATTTTAGAACAACTCCTCTCACCGCATATGTATTTAACTTAGAAATTAAAATTGAATGGTCTATAGTATCGAATGCTTTTTTTAAATCAATGAATACCCCTATTGTAAATTTCTTTCTATCAATTGCTGTTGTAATTTCTTCTATTATTTCCATTATTGCAAGACCTGTAGACCGGTTTGTCCTAAAACCATATTGACTCTCACTCAATAAATTGTTGTTTTCAATAAAACTATCAAATTTTTGAACAAACAGTTTTTCTAGCACTTTTGAAAATTGGGAAAGCAATGATACTGGTCTATAATTATTAAAACTGTGTTTATCTCCTGCTTTAAATAATGGAGTGACCTTAGCTGTTTTCATCCTCTCTGGAAAAGCACCTGCTCTAAATGAAAGATTGCAAACATAACATAGTGGTTTGACTATGCAATCAATAGTCATTTTTACTATTTTCATGTCAATTCCATCACTGTCAGTTGATGTCTTCTTTTTTGTTTTAGCTACCACAGAAATTATTTCATTTTCTCTCACCTCTCCTAGAAACATTGACTGTATCACCTTATTTTCCCCTTTCCAGCCACTTTCTGTTTGTCCATGTTTTTTTGTAATGTCATTTGCTAAACTAGGCCCAACATTTACAAAAAAAGAATTAAATTCATTTACCACTTCATTCATGTTTTTATTTTATTTAAAAACAAATATTTTGTTAACTGAACAGCACAATTTGAGTTCATTCGACTTTATTAAGCCATGCCAACATATAATTATTGTCAGAGGTAAGAATCTTGAACCTTGACAGCTGAGCAAACTGAAGAGTGTGGTTGTGATCAGTTACCTAAGTTACCTAATTAGTTAATTTAATAAAAAAATGTTTTACAGTGAATGCCATGTTATCTGGGGAAGAACACAGTAATGATGAGAGCTTTTCTTTCCATTTAGTTTGTGGTGAATTGTAATAGTTGTTTCCTTTTTATTTTTTAAACATTTCATCAGGTTGGATCATGTATGGAACAAGGTGTGGGTGGCGACCTTTGGGGTCCTCTCTGCTGGTCTGGCAGTACTGTCCAGTTTTGGGCTGCTGCTGTACAGTGGTGTGCCCTTTGCCATGACTGTAGCCACTGCTCCTTTCCTGATACTTGGTGAGACATTTACATTTACATTTTAGTCATTTGGCAGATGCTTTTAATCCAAAGCGATTTACAAGTGTGTAGGTTCTTCCACAAGTTAAAGCATCACATCCATAACTAGTAAAATGCGCGTTTTTTTTCTTTTTCGGGTTAGACAAGAGGGATATCGGAAGGGGCAGCTCGACCGCCAGGTGCTCATAGTGAGGGAACCATAAGGTGACCAGAGCTGGCAGACCGGAGTGGTCTAGCTAGATTCTATGTAAGGTGGGGCCGTCCCCTTAGCAGCCTGAAATGCCAACACTGCATGCGGCAATATGAAGCCAGTGGAGGCCAATGAGGAGTGGGGTGACATGAGCCGACCTGGGTTGACTGGTGATCAGGCGGGCTGCAGCATTCTGGACCAGCTGGAGGGGCTTGATGGCACAAGCTGGGAGACCAGCTAGGAGGGAGTTGCAGTAATCCAGGTGGGAAATGACGAGGGCCTGGACTAGGAGCCGGGTGGCTTTCTCCGTCAGGAGATGACGGATAAGGCGTATATTGTAGAGGAAGAACCTGCAGTTTCTGCCAGTGGAGGATACATGTGGAGCCAGGGTGAGGTGGTCATCAAGAGTCACCCCAAGAGTCTTGGCCGTATGGGAGGAGGATACCACAAAGTCCTCAACAATCAGTGAGAGGTCGATTGTCGGAGAAGACTTAGCAGGGATGTAGAGAAGTTCAGTGTTGGCAAGGTTAAGCTTCAGGTGGTGGGAAGTCATCCACGCAGAGATAACAGCCAAGCAGGCAGAGATCTGTGTGGTGACCTGGGTATTGGGGGGGGGAGGAAAGAAAGAGTTGGGTGTCATCGGCATAAGAATGGCAAGAAAAGCCATGGGAAGAGATAACAGAACCAAGACCATGACCGCGAGCAGGGCAGTCTCAGTGGAGTGGCCACTCTTGAAGCCGGACTGGTTGGGATCGTGGAGATTGTTCTGGAGAAGATAAGTGGACAGTTGGGAGCAGACCGCCCCTTCCAGAGTTTTAGTGACAAAGGATTGTGAATGGCATCTACCTTTTCAAAGAAAGAGACAAAGCCATCAGGTGTGAGGGAGGTGGGGGGAGGGGGGGCGAGAAGAGAGGAGAAGGTTGAAAACAGTTTGTGGGGATTAGAGGCGGCCGTGTTATTTTAGAGTAAAAGAAGGAAGATTTAGCTAGAGAGACAGAGAAATATAAAGATGATAGGAGGGTATGGAAGGAAGCTATATCACTGGGGAGACAGGACCTTTTCCATTTTCTCTCCGCTGCCTGCAGTTTGGTTCGGACAGCTCGTAGAGCATCAGAAAGCCAAGGACTGGGGGGGAGGCCTGGGCTGATTTGGTGGTGAGGGGACACAGAGAGTCACAGTATCGTTGGGAGACAGTCGAGAGAAAGACTCCGCAGATGGTAGGGAGGAGAGGATTGCAGACGAGAGGGTGGAGGTAGACAGGTGGCGTAGGTTACGCCGACAGGTGACAGTGGATGGCAGGAGAGATGGATGGGAGTTAGAGGACAGTGGAAGAGAAAAAGAGATGGAGTGGTCAGATATGTGGAGTGGTGTCACAGAGAGGTTGGTTGTTGTGCAGCTCCTTGTGAAGACCAGGTCAAGAAGGTTCCCTGTTTTGTGGGTGGGAGGAGAAAGTGTGAGGGTAAGGTCAAAAGAAGAAAGGAGGGAGGGAAAGGTAGACTGGGTGGACTCTGAGTTCAGGTTGAAGTCACCCAGGAGGATCAGGGGAGTGCCATTGTCTGGTGAGGAGCTAAGGAGGATGCATCTCATGCAAGAAGCTCCCCAGAGGACCCGGGGGGCAATAAACAACAATAATAGAGTTTTCATGGAAAAGTAACAGAAACTGCATGAAATTCAAAAGAGGAGAAGGAGAAGGATGAGGAGAAGACACTAGATCTCCATGAGGATGAGATTAGGAGACCTGTGCCACCTCCTCTGCCAGAGGTTCTGGGTGTGTGGGGAAAAAGAGAAGGCAGAGGAAAGGGCAGCTTGGGTCGCTGTGTTCTCTTGTGAGAGCCAGGTTTCTATTAAGGCAAGAATGTCAAGGTTGAGGTGGGAGGCAAAGGCTGATATAAATCTGTTTTCTGGATGGTGGACTGGCAGGTCCAGAGGCCACCAGCCACACAGAGATCAACACCAGCAGATCTGGGAGGGATGATCAGGTTAGAGATATTCCGGCCATGTTGGTGGGAAGCAGACCTCCTACCTGACTGGGACCTGGGGAGAGGAGAGAGGACAGGAATGGGGAGGAAACACATGGATAGAGAACTAGGGTGGACAGAAGGAATCCTATGCAGTGAAGTGAGGCCAGGCAGCAAAAACAATAATCAGGCTCTTAGACAGCCTTGATGGACACCCGTATGTAGACACCCTCGACTTTGTATGCCTGTGACTGTACACCGAGGCAAGTAGACGAGGCTGCTGCACCCAGCTGCCGCTGGTGCGCTACACAATCACTTAAATAACCAGCTGACACTGAGTCACAGAAAATGCTACTGGAGAACACTAATGCACACTGACGTGAGCTCAGCTGTGCCAGTAATTATACTGTGAACAGGGTGCAAACTAATGGCTCCTCCTACAACAAAAGCTGTGGCCTGCCAGCCAGTGGCGACAATAGCCTAACTCAATAGCCTAGCTCACCTGGGAGAATTAGACACACAACCAAGTTTCACTGCAATCTAAATAAACAGCACTTGTACTAACTAACAAACAAACAAACAAATAAAGAGCAGAATCACACTATAGTGACTAATAAACTTAGTTAGAAATGGCACAAACAAATGATACTTAGCTAATCCTGGAGAAAATGCTACACTGGAGAACACTAATGCACACTAATGAGACATTTTACCTTAGGGTGTTATGTGCGACCCTGAGAACCCAGATGCAGACCACGGGATATTCCAAAACATAGTTTATTACAGTCCAACACCAAAGCCAAGAGATTACTAGACATTCAAGCCAAAACAAGATGCAAAAGGAAAATGGAAGAAACAAGTCAAAAATCCAGAAAATCAGAAGGCGAAGGTACATAGGGGGTAGGCAAAAATCATAGTCGAAAAAGCAGAATCAAGTCAAAACCAAATAAATAGAAGTGCAAACAAATCAGAAGGGCTAGGCAAACTTGGAAATCAGGCAAAGGGTTGTCAAAGAGAATCTCAAACAGGCATACTGGTAACTCAGCTCTGAATAATGATCAACATTCTGACAATGAACACTGCGGAGACTGAGGTTAATACATGAGGGAAGGTGACAATCAAGGCGGGGCCTCGGGTGTGACATACTGTTCAGAGGACCCAGAGGCAGACCAGGGAGTATGCAAAAACGTTGTCTTTAATCAGTCCAGAATCAGGCCAGGTAAACAGAGCTCAAACAATGCCAGAATTGAGATGCGAAAGAATGGTCATAGCAGGGGTCTATAATCCGAGAGTCACAGGCTGAAGTACAAAAAGGGCTAGGCAAAAACGAAGTTGAAGAATGCTGAAGGAAAAAGTCAAAAACCAAGGATAAGGCAAACTCGGTGTCAATGGCAAAGGGTGTCGTTCTTGAATCTCAAACATACAGGCTTTGATGAATCGGCGACTGGATATTGATCAACGTTCTGACAAAGAACATTGCAGAGACTGGGGTTTAAATACATGAGGGAAGTTGACAAAGTAGGCGGGGCACAGGAGTGAGGTGGGCTAAACAAATGGACAACAGGTTGAGAACATAATAGGGTAATGATACAATGAAAAGGGGGAAACGAAAATGCGGACTGGATGCACATAAATTAACACGTAGGCTAGTATTTCTGAAAACTGCATTTTGTCTTATTTTCCGTGGCTAATGGGCTAATGTTCGAAAATAATTCAAAAAGGAATTTCAGGGTCCTACCCTAGGCCTACAAGTAAACATTGACTGCATTAGAAGACATGGGACAGTTTGTGAAACAACTGTAACAAATGTAAGGCAAATATTACAGAATTTCAATGAACCGATGACTGTAAATGTTGATAAATTAATACATTTCAGTAGTATACCTCACTGATCCCACTATCTTCTACTCTCCTATAATCACAATTACTCAACTCTTCAACCTTAAAATATTCAAATGTAATCATGATATTTCACATTGTTTGGTACAGGGGTTTAGGGTTTTGCATTACCACTTTTGAACATTTATTCACTTCAAAGTCTGATGAACCATTTTTAAAATATAATTTTTAAAATTAATTCTGCATTAATGCTAACAAAACCATTGTTCTTCTTTCCAAGGGATTGGTGTTGATGACATGTTCATCATGATTTCCGCCTGGCAGCAGACCAACATTTGCGACCCTGTTCATCAGCGTCTGGCAGACACATACAAAGAGGCTGCCATGTCTATCACCATCACCACCCTGACAAATCTCTTGGCTTTCTACATTGGTCTCATGACACAGTTCCGCTCCGTGCAGTCTTTCTGTCTGTACACTGGAACAGCTATCCTGTTCTGTTACATCTACAATGTGACATTCTTTGGGGCTTTCATGGCACTGGATGGACAGAGAGAAGAAAAATAATTTCACTGGTTGACGTGCAAAAAGGTTGAATTCAAAAACTCCATAGGAAGATATAAATGCAGTAGCAAATACTGTAGAGAATTACATGTTGAAACAGAAAGTACAAACAAAAAGAAGAAAGTACATTTAATCAATGACTTTTTTAGGGATTTCTATGGGCCTTTCTTAACAAAATTAGGGAGCAAAGCTTTTCTGACTCTACTTTATGCTACTTACCTGGCTGGCAGCATTTACAATTGCACCCAGATAAAAGAGGGTATAGACCTCAGAAACCTGGCCCCAGACACTTCCTATGTTGTTAAGTATTACAGTGATGAGGATTTGTACTTCAGTACATATGGTCCAAGTGTTATGGTGATTTTAGATGGTGAATTTCAGTATTGGAACAAAACAGAACGAGCCACTCTTAACTCAAGCTTGGAAATATTTCAAAGTCTACCATTTATTGACAAAAGCTTATTTGTGTCTTGGCTGGATATTTATGAAAATTATGCAAAAAACAGATTTCATATAAATAATGAAACTGAATTTAAATCACATTTACCTGGATTTTTAGAAAAAAATTATTTTAAGCAAGATGTTAACTTCACCAATGGCAACATTTATGCCTCCCGTTTTTTTATCCAGACTGTAAACATAACTGATGGTGATAAAGAAAAGAACATGTTGACTAAACTAAGAGAGGTTGCTGTAAATTGTTCTGATAAGAATAAGAATTATTATTTCATGGTTTATCACCCTGCATTCATCTACTTTGACCAGTATGTTGTCATAGTTAATAATACTATTCAGAATATTCTAGTGGCCACAGCAGCCATGTTGGTCATCTCCCTCTTGCTGATTCCAAATATTATCTGCTCTCTGTGGGTGACCTTTGCCATTGCCTCTGTCATTATTGGTGTTGTTGGCTTCATGACCTTATGGGATGTTAATCTTGATTCCATATCCATGATCAATCTGGTCATCTGCATTGGGTTTTCTGTGGATTTCTCTGCGCACATTGCTTATGCCTTTATCTCAAGCAGAGAAGTTAAACCCGATAAGAAGGCTGTCGATGCACTCCACAAACTAGGCTATCCCATAGTCCAGGGGGCTGTTTCAACCATACTGGGGTTGGTGGCGCTGTCCACATCTCCGAGCTACATCTTCAGAACCTTCTTCAAAATCCTGTTCCTAGTCATCCTGTTTGGGGCAGCACATGGAATTGCTTTCATTCCAGTTTTTCTTACTTTCTTTTTCTGCGACTCCTCTGCCAAAGTCAACAATGAAAATGAGGAAAGTGATGCTGGGTCAGATGAGATAAGGGTCACTGGGCAAAAATATGGAAATAATGATGCTTGGCCAAACAATGAGAACACGTATCGTCGGTCAGAAAATGAGAAAAACTATTCTGGGGCAAAAAATGCAGAAACTGCTGCTGGACAAAGGGACACAATCAACGGAAACATACACAGTTCTGCTAATCAAGGATATGCTCATGATATTCACTTGGACCCTGACTGTTTCTGACATTGGCCATTCTAAAATGGCAAGTTACAGGTAAGGAAAACCAGTGAAGGGTTTGGGTGGCGCTGTGATAACTGTGAGTTAATTCAGCTAAACAAGAGTAAGACTTGGGTTATCTTATTTTGTCCCCCTGACTCCACCTTAGCACTTAAGACTTTAGGGCCTCTGTCATCAAATATTCTCTCTTTGTGGTGAGTAGAAGCTTTTTTCAACTTAAAAGCAATTGCTAAATTAAAACTTAAGGCTCAGGAGATGCATGCCTTTATTTCTTCCCAACATAATCCTCTTCCATCTACAGCTAGTCCGAAATACAGCTGCTCAGCTTCTCTCTGGCACGAGGAAATGAGATCACATCACACCTACATACTAGCCTCTCTTCACAGGCTACCAGTAAAGTTTGTTTTGGTCAGGGTTTTAATCTTTGTTTCTAAAGCCCTACATGGATTGCCCCCTCACTATATTTCCAAACTCCTCTGACCCTATTCCACCTCCAGGTCTCTGAGATCCTCTGACAAATTGCTCATGTGCATTCCGCAATGCTATTTTAGGGTGATTGTGCCTTCTCCATTGAGAGGTTGAGAATAGCCTTCCTCTGAGTATTAAGTCCTCCCCCTCCATTGACACCTTAAATATTGTCATGAGACATACTTCTTCTCATTAGCCTATGAGTTTGTCTGAAGTATTTCCCAATACATTATGTCTTGTGTGTAATGTGAAATCTTATTTTAATTCATGCATCTTATTTAACTCTGTACAGCACTTTGGTCAATTTGTTATTTTAAATGTGCTATGGAAAAGTTGGCTTGATTTATGGTGTCATCATCCCTCTACCAAATTCAAGATGCTGACAGACTATGCACTGGCATATTGTATATAGGCAATACAGGCCCACTGCTTCTTTAAGTGATTTTGTGATTTTTTGTGACATCTGTATTATGAGTAATTATGAGTAATTCAGGAAATCAATGATTACTGTAATTGTTTGCAATGTTGAACAATAAAATGTGATTTTTCAATGCCATTTAGTTTGAATCTACTGTAATTTACCATTAAAACCCAAATTGTAATAGTCTATGCAGCAATAACTATTTCATTCTAAAGTTTATCTTTCAGTAAAATACATTATAGTTCTCTGAATAGCTGGATAACCCCGTAAAAGAATACACCAAATTTTGGGAAATATACCTTTTTTCCGACTTACCCAGACTTAAATGAGATGTTCAATTTAATTTTCATTTTTGTGCATTCACTGGCTCTGTTTCCATTTTAGCATAATCTGTTAGCTTAGCATAAAGACTTGAAGCCTATAGGAGTCAGTAGCCTACCTCCTTCAATGTGAAGAATTTTCCCTTACAGCAACTCTGAAGCTGTCTTATTTACCTGAGGTATCATGTTTATTTGAAATACACATTCAAGAAAAGAATTGTAAAAATGAGAGACGTTGTTTTCTGAGAAGTTAGACGGTTGGAACTATGGCCGCTGAACACACTTGCATCCTTCAGTCTTTTGGAGTCTCTTACTAAATTATATTGTGGGTCTTATGAGGTATAAAATACTGCATTTTGCTTACCTAAAACATGTATTCTTCTTATCCAACCTGAGGCACAACGCCCTGTGCAACTATGCTCGCAATGCTCACTACTACGTTCGTATTGCCTCAGGAGGATATTTGTAAATTCATCGAGCTAACTATGGCTAATTTGCAAACTGGTATTGTTTTATAAATAGAAATGTAGTCTTCGCTTCGATAATAAGCAATAGTATATTGCAAGTAATAGCAAGAGTTTCAGTGATGCAATTTGGGCAGTTACGAACAATCAGAATAAGCCCCCACACCATTGGCTGTGGCAATTAGAACTAGTTTTTTTAACCAATGACCTTGAATTATTCTACAGCTGTACAATGCCTGTCAACTGTATATTTTGAAACCAGAAGGACTATGAACACAGACAGAGGGTGAGTCAACATGTCAGTGTTTTAACACAGAAATCTTACCTATTGTACCTTTAAAACAAATATGGAGCAGGAGGCAGAGACACTAATCGAACCCAGACAAAAAGGAATGACTTAGACGTATAACAGAGAACAGAAAACGCTCTAAGTCTATGTTCCCACATCTTCTACGTGGCACCCTTGCTATAGAGACTAGCAAGCAGAAAAATAAAGAGAAGAAGAAAGACGATTGTGCCAAGTAAAATTGTAACTGAAACATTTCATGATAGAATGTACTAAATTTTTCTGATGGAACTTAGTCAATCAACATTCAATAAAACACAGTTGTTCAAATAAATGATTCTCCCCCTCATACAAAAACTGAAAGAAGATGAATGATCTGCATATCAATCTCTTAGGCCTAATAAATCTTATTCAAATGATTTGGCTTCCAAAGTTTTGTTTCTTTTTCAAAATATACGTATAACTCCACCTAAGTCATATTTAAAAATATTACATTGAATCATACTCTAATTTATATGGGCTAATAAAATGCATAGATTCCAAAAAAATAAAAAATACAAATACAAATAAAAAAATTGGCAACTGCTGTTATCTGAAGCCAAAATGTCTAAAACTCTGTAAAGTCATCTTTCATGTTTTCAGTCAAACTCAACATGAAAGATAGCAGACCTTCTGCTAAACAATGCACTCACCTTGAACATTCCGTTTCAAATCCCAGTCCCCCGTCACTATGTATGTAGATTTCTGCATGAAATGCTGTTTTGGCTTCTCCTGAATTGGAAGGTTGGAGACCTCATCCTTAGTGTTTCCATCAAGCACAACTACAGATGTGGTGTCTGAGCTGAAGTAGGATTTTGATTCCTGAACAGAACAGCATTCAATGCTTCTTGAAATCATTCTTTGAAAGATGGTGTTTTTCAGTACTGGAATTTCCATAATTTGCATTGATTTCAGCCAACTGTAAAGCAATGCTTTCTGCTTCTTCAGGTATGCCTTCTGGAACAGAATAGCCGCCTGAATGATCTGAACACAGACATTTTCACTATCAGTTCTAAACATGTTTTGCAAAAGAATTGGAGGCATCTGGTTGTCATACTGTGAGGTTGAGGAGGTGCAGAGAGCCAGGTGCGACTAAGGGGTAAATCCCTTGTAAGCGGACACACAAACGTGCCCGCCACTAAGACCCCGGGGGGTACAGGAGACAGCTCTGAACCCGGAGACAACTCCGCACAAATAAAAGGAAGAGCCCCAAATAACGGCTCTGAAAATAAAACTACCCTACAAAACCAGGGCGAAAATCACAAACCAAAAATGAGTGCGTAAAGGCTAGCACTCCTCTCCCGGACCGGGGAAAACCCAAAATAAAAGTACAACCCAGTATAAAAGACTGGGCGAACAAAAATAAAGATTCAGGAGTCGCAGCTCCGAAATAACACACAAATCAAAATACAAAATACCGGGGACAACGTCCCTCACCCACGGACTCACACGAGCCGAAAATAAAAAGAAACAAAGAACAACAGAACCAAAAGGAAGGCGGTCGCAGTGTACACACACTAGCACGCAGACCCCTTCCTTACCTTTTTTGAACACAATGCGAACCAGCACAATACCTGACTCGTTAGCTGCTGAGTCTACCATGTGCTAAATACCGGCTTTAGGTGGCAGAGTGAACAGTGACACCGAAGCGAAGACTGAGGGGAAATGAGGGCTTTAAATACCTTCAGGAGGTAGACATCAAGTACGCACTAATGACCACCAGGTGAAAGTAATAAGCCCCCCTGGTGACCACAACCAGTACTACCTCCAACCCTGACAGGACCCCCCTTCTAAGGAGCGGCCCCAGACGCTCCTTCAGCCCCCCGCCTGCGGAACTCATGGATGAGTTCTGGGTCCAGAATGTTCCTAGTGGGAACCCAACAGCGCTCATGAGGGCCATAGCCCTCCCAGTCCACAAGGTACTGTCTACCCCTGCCCACGCAACGCTCAGCCAGGATGCGGCGCACCGTATAGGCCGTACCCCCGTCAACTAACCGTGGAGGCGGTGGAGGAACCTCCGCCGGGGCCAGCACGCTGGTGAGCACCGGTTTAAGGCGTGAGATGTGGAAGGTGGGGTGGATCCTCATGGACCGGGGCAGTTGGAGTCTCACCGTAACTGGGTTGATCTTTTTGATAATATGGAATGGACCCACATAGCGGGGGGCGAGCTTCCGCGACTCCACTCGCAATGGCAGATCGCGAGTGGACAGCCACACCCTCTGCCCTACCCTGTAGGAAGGAGCTGACCGGCGATGTCTGTCGGCCAGTCGCTTCTGGGTAGCAGTAGCCCGTAGGAGTGCCGCCCGTACTTTAATCCAGGTGCCTCGGCACCGCCAAACAAAAGCCTCAGCGGAGGGCACCTCGGCCCCCTTCTCCAGTTCCGGGAACAATGGCGGCACGTACCCAAATTGAGCCTCAAAGGGCGAGAGCCCAGTGGAGGCGTTGCGCAGAGTGTTGTGTGCGTACTCGGCCCACGCGAGCTGACAACTCCAGGACGTGGGGTTGGCCGCAGCTAAGCGCCGAAGTGTGTTCTCAAGCGTCTGGTTTGTGCGCTCCGTCTGCCCGTTGGTCTCAGGATGAAAGCCCGAAGACAGACTTAATGAGGCCCCTAACAAGGAGCAGAACACACGCCAAAACCTAGACACGAACTGGGGTCCGCGGTCAGACACCACATCCTATAATAAAAGTTTAAAAAAGTTTATAAAAGTTTGCGAACCCTAAAAACCTCTGAACCTGCTTTATTGACGCAGGAGTAGGCCAGTTCTTAACGGCCGCTACTTTCGTTGGGTCCATTTCAATTCTCCCCTCAGACACAATAAACCCAAGAAAAGATACATTAGCGGTAGGGGATACCTATTTTTAATGGTTATTGTATTCAACCCTCTATAATCTATGCAGGGTCTCAGGCTCCCGTCCTTTTTTTTTTCACAAAAAAGAACCCGGCCCCCGCTGGTGACGTAGATGGTCTAATAAATGCATCGCGAATGTATTCATTCATAGCCTTGCTCTCTGGTGCCGACAACGAAAACAGCGACCCCCTAGGTGGAGACGTTCCAGGGAATAACTCAATGGCACAGTCATAGGGTCGGTGCGGAGGTAACATAGTGGCTCGCTGTTTGCTAAACACCTCCGCTACCTCCCTATATTCCCTGGGAACGTTCTGCGGGAGAGGAAACGCAATAGCCCCTATCATCTGCCCCTCATCTCCACTGTCAGAGTCCTGCCAGGATCTCTCAGAGTCCCGGTCAGTGACGTCACTGACCTCCCCCTCGTCCACGAGGGGAACCCCCTAGCCTCCTCCTCGTCCCCCTCAGAGTCTATATTGGCCTCTACGGGTGGGGCTGCGGGAGTGTGCGTCTGCTCAGAGTGATTGGCGCACTGCGGACCCCACCGGGACACCGGATTGCTCCGGTCTCCCCAGTTTATTTGGGGCTGATGTTTTATTAGCCAAACGTGACCTAGTACAATAGTCCAGGCGCTTGTCATTTCCCGCCTGGATTACTGCAACTCCCTCCTAGCCGGTCTCCCAGTGTGTGCCATCAAGCCCCTCCAGCTGGTCCAGAATGCTGCAGCCCACCTGATCACCAGTCAGCCCAGGTCGGCTCATGTCACCCCGCTTCTCACTGGCCTCCACTGGCTTCCTATCGCCGCATGCATCCGTTTCAAGGCCCTAGTGTTGGCATTTCAGGCTGCTAAGGGGACTGCCCCACCTTACATACAATCCTTGATCACTCCCTACTCCCCAGCTAGACCACTCCGGTCTGCCAGCTCTGGTCGCCTTATGCTTCCCTCTCTACGTGCACCTGGCGGTCGAGCTGCACGTTCACGCCTGTTTTCCGTTCTGGTTCCTCAGTGGTGGAATGACTTGCCCTCCTGCATTCAAAACTACCGTCCGGTATCTCTCCTTCCTTTTCTATCCAAATCCATTGAACGAGCCGCCTCCAACCAACTCTCTTCCTTCCTCTCTCAGAATAACCTGCTGGAGCCCCACCAGTCCGGCTTCAGACCTGGCCACTCGACGGAGACTGCACTCCTCTCTGTCAACGAGTCCCTTCAGGCTGCACGAGCAACCTCCCTCTCCTCTGTCCTGATCCTTCTTGACCTCTCTGCAGCGTTCGACACGGCCAACCACTCCATCCTCTTAGCCTCCCTGGCATCTACAGGGATCTGTGGCACAGCCTTAGACTGGATTAAATCTTATCTCTCTGGCCGGTCCTCCCACGTGTCCTGGGCTGGAAGTGTCAACCCCTCGCCCCCTTGTTACAGGAGTCCCCCAGGGCTCAGTCCTCGGACCCCTCCTCTTCTCCACTTACACAAGATCCCATGGTCCTGTTATCTCTGCTCATGGCATTTCATATCATTGTTATGCCGATGACACCCAACTCTTTCTCTCCTTCCCCCCATCAGACACACAGGTCTCGACCCGTATCTCCGCCTGCCTGAGAGACATCCAGAGCTGGATGGGCAACCACCATCTAAAGCTCAACCCAGATAAGACGGAGGTGATCTTTATCCCTGCTTTAACCTCTCCCTTCTCTGATGTCTCCATCTCACTAGGGGATACCACAGTGACCTCATCCCCTAGTGCAAGAAACCTTGGAGTGGTGATGGACAACAGGCTATCCTTCTCCAAGAACATCGCTACGGTGACCCGGGTGTGCAGGTTCTTCCTGTACAACATCCGGAGAATCCGACCCTTTCTCACCACCTACTCCACTCAGCTCCTTGTTCAAGCAATGGTCCTGTCCCGCCTGGACTATTGCAATTCTCTGCTGGCTGGCCTTCCAGCATCTGCCATCAGACCCCTACAACTCATCCAGAATGCTGCAGCCCGTCTGGTATTCAATGTTCCCAGACATTCACATGTCACCCCCCTGCTCAGCAACCTCCACTGGCTGCCTGTTATGGCTCGCATGAAATTTAAAACTTTGGTGCTCGCATACCAGGCGGTTAAAGGATCAGCCCCTGTGTATATTCAATCCCTTATCAAGACCTATACACCAACAAGACCCCTCCGTTCTGCCACTTCGTGCCGTCTGGCACCTCCCCCTCGCCATACCTGCACTTCACACTCACGACTGCTGTCTGTCCTGGTCCCACGGTGGTGGAATGACCTCCCGGTGAATGTCAAAACGGCAGAGTCTCTGACCTCCTTCAAGCGCAGACTGAAGACCTCTTCAGGCTACACCTTTCCCTCCCCAACTCACAATCACTGTGATTAGCCTTAGACCGTAATGGCACTTATGTATAGATATCGTTACTTGTATAGGTATTGTTGTTTTTATATGCTAGTTTGAAAGTTGATTGTACTCTTCAAGGGTTCTGAATTTCTGTATGTTTACACTAGGACTCGGAACTGTACTGTCCTCTCAGGTCTACTTTTGCACTTGTTCTTGTGATTGATTTGCACTTTGTTGTACGTCGCTCTGGATAAGAGCGTCTGCTAAATGCCACGTAATGTAATGTAATGCCTACCACTGTCAGAACAGCAGAATCCCTCCCCCTATTTCGACGCAGACTCAAAACCTACCCTTTCAAACTCTACCTTAGTCCTCCCTCCTGATTTCCCCTGCCCCTCCTTTCTGATATCTCTATCCTTGTCTGACCCCCCAAAAAAAAAAAAAAAAAAAAAAAAAGCACTTATGATGACAACTATGTTTAGAACAGCATTTCATGTGTATTTTGCTAGTTCTGGATGTGATGCTTTGACTTATGGTAGAACCTATGCACTTGTAAGTCGCTTTGGATTAAAAGCGTCTGCCAAATGACTAAAATGTAAATGTAAAGGGTACTCCACCAAAAAGAAAAAAATGCGCTCCCGGTGCCCCCGAAACGGAATCCGCATCACCACCCGGTCAGTGATCTGACGCACAACCCTGGATCCCAACGGGCGACCGTCCAGCGCCGTGATGGATTGGAACCGGCAGTCTCTGGTGTTTTGCCCACTGTCGGTCGATAAAATTGTCCACTGCCCCGGAATCAATAAAGGCGTCTGCCCTAGCCCCACCCCCCTTCCACGTCAAGTTGACGGGGAGAAACGTGCGAAAGCTGATACCTCTCACCAGTCCCACTAGTGAAAGTAATAAGCCCACAATAATAAGCCCACAATAATAAGCCCACAACCAGTACTACCTCCAACCCTGACCTCATACACCAAAGCAATGTTTCTGACAGTAGAAACACTGCAAGCTTTAGCAACCAATGATGCATCAAATGGAGGCAAAAGGACAAATGCATCACACTTGTTCACATTCTGTAGCAGTCCACTAAATTGGGTCCCTACAATGGCATTCCACCCTGACTGATTTGCAGTAAACATTAGCACCTGCAAAAGATTTGAATTAGGTTCAAGAGAAATAATGCTCAACTTGTTCTTTTGTCTTACTTTTGGGAGTATACGATGCAAGATTTACCATGCAAGGATAAAGAAGGAAACGCATGGTACTTCCTTGAGAAATGGGAGCTTCTACTATAACTCTGATACTGCTTGTGTATTTGGCAGCTTTCAGTGCAAGAACAATTTCACGAAAAAGCTTACAGCAGTCGACCAGATGATCAAGGACCATTTCTGCATTTAAGTGACTGAGATCTTGAATACCACACATGAACAACACCTCTTTGAAATTCCTGTCACCATCTGTGACACTTAATTCAGCAAGCAATTCTGCAACCTTGGAGTTGGATAGCTTTCCACATTCCTTTTTCACAAAAATAGAACTTGAGTGTAAATACCGCTGTAGCAATTCACCAACCCTTAACTGATCAGCAAAAACTAAGGATTTTGGTTTGTGGAAGAGGCTGGCATCCTCAGAAGTGGCATGCAGTTCATTGTGAAAGAAGAACCACCTCCCAATAATGTGATCTTCACGTCTTAGTTCAACCAAAACATGACCCTCTTTGTCTGTGAAACAGCCACATACTTCAATTCCATCAGATGACTCTCTTGCTGTTCTCAGATATATGACCATTACTACAGTACTACAGGATGAACATAGTAGTCCTGCAACTGGCACATCATTTCATCAGAAACCCTGAAGGTTGAAATAGCCTCCTTGAATTCCTCACCATAGTACACATCTCCCAGCTGTCGGAAGACTGAACCATACAGAAATCCGTCCTGAGAGAGGGCAGTATAAGCCTGCAAAGCCTTTTCAAATGCAACTGGCTCATGGGCATTCCTCACCCAATATTTCCCTGAGCTAAAATCCAATTGGGAACATAGCTCTCCAGTCACCGTTGAAAACAATTCTGCCTCCATTTCATTCTCCTGCAAGGATCCTATGCTGCTCTGTATTTGGTCCAGGATGGGGTCCATCATATGACTATGGTAAGCAGCACGGACATCTAAAATGTGAAGGAACAGATTCTTGTTGTTGAAGGAGGTCTTCAACTTATGGTGAAGACAGTCAACTGCATCTCCCTCACCTGATAGGGTACAAGACTGAGGGCTGTTGAAGGCAGCTAAGCAGACCTTCCCTGAGTAAGCAGGCAGGATTTCTGATACCTCTATGTTACTGACAACAAGCATCTTCCCTCCTGTCACCTTGCTCTGCAACATACTGCGGAAATGGATCACCATTACTGCATCCTCAAGAGACAGCAGACCAGAGCAATGGGCAGCGGCAACCTCTCCTACAGAGTGCCCAAGAATGGCATCAGGTGTAATACCCCAGTGCTTTAGAAGGCTGAAAATGGCAACCTGGATAGCAAAGAGAAGGGGTTGGACAACATCTGGTTTTGAATAATCATCATTGTCATAGTCATTTTCCAGTTTTTGTGAAATGTTAGAGCTTTTGTAATTCAGAAACAGGTTCTCAACCTCCTTCATCTTTTCTCTGAAAATTGGCTCCTCTTTCAACAGTTCCTTGCACATGCCTCTGTAAGTCACTCCATTTCCACAAAACACAAAAACTAATTTTAAGCTTTGTGCTAATCTGAGTTGCTCCTGTAAGTCACTGAGAGAGGATGTCAGAAACACTTCTGTATGTGTGCTTTAGGTGGCTTCTCCGACATGCTGATGTATATGCCAGACATTTTAGACATGGCCTGGTGATTGGAGTGACAGAGCGGCCATCTTGATTGACAGCAGTTTTGCTTATGATGCACCACACATGGTCAAAGTCCTGGAGAGCCTGTACACAAGACAACATAGGAAATACTTTCATGGCTTTCATGTCACACAGGAATTTGATGGTAGTGCCACCTTAGGATCATAGATAGCTCCTGATCACAAAGGCATTTATAATGCAAAGCTGAATGAAAATTGAGAATTATTTAATTTGCAGTGTAGCCACGATCACAACTGCAAATATAGATACCCATGGTACTACAGATACAAGAAAGTATTTGGACAGTGACAATTTCTGATGCTTTGGCTCTTTACTCCATAATGCAAATTTTTTCTAAATAAATATGAGGTTAAAGTGTGCACTGTTAGCTTTAATTTGAGGGTATTTACATCAAGATCTTTTTGTACATAGTCCCTCCATTTTAGGGCACCAAAAGTAACTGGACAGTTGACTTCTCAGCTATAGTTATGCCAATGATGGTGTGGTGAGCCACGGACCCCTTGCCGAGCTCAGACCTCACGTTCCCACGAGCAGTACCTCACCATGAGGTGTCTCGGGGACGAACTCAAGTACTCCGAACGTTCTGGAGCCCTGGTAAGTTCTACTGAACTTCCAGCCCAGTCTCGAAGTGAAGGGTGTGATGCAAATCTGGTATATGTCCTGTATTCAATGTATTCCTCTAAAATAATCTTTATCACATATGATTATAGTAAGATATACTTTATTATAATCAATCAAAAGAATAGAGTTATACAGATTACAGGATATATATCATCTTTCAGTTTGCTGATCACATGCAAGTTACTTATACCCCTTTAGCTCTTTCTAATTTACCTTTCCACCATGATGTTAAAATTCAAGGTACACCCCTCAAATACCCATCCTCTTTGCCCTTAGCCTTATCCTATAGCTCCCCCCTCTGGACATTTAAAAGAAACTATTCCTAGAATATTATATTTATCTAAACTCTAAAAACTTCTCTACATTTTTCTACCTTATATAGTACCTTTAATGAGAAATAAAAGACATAAAAATAAAAGGAAACTTATAAAGTTGAACTTCTATGTGCTACTTTTCCTACTTATACAAGTAATATAGATTATAATTACCACTCAAGCTTGATTATAGTTGTTCTGTGTTGCTCTTTCTTCAGCAGCTCGTAGATATCTTGTGAAGCAAAATTCTAAGATGCTATCCTAAGGTCTAAAAGCTTATTCCTTATATATCCTTTATTCGTATAAAAGTGTACCTTTTTTTGATAAGAAATGTCCCCAGTATACCGAGTGGGAAGACATTTATCTCTTATGCAACTTTTTTAATGACCATATTCATTACTTCTGTTTGTCCCACTGTCATTTTATCATACCTCAAAAGAAATTTCCCCAATACTTTATCTCATGTGCCCCTCCGGTTGGGAATTTCCACCATCTCAATATACGAGTGGAAAAACACTAGCCTTTTTGTATTTTTTTTAAGGAATCTATTCATCACTGGTGTCTGTTTCAATTTCATAGTCTCTCCTTGACTTCCTCCACACCTCATGCAAGCCAGAAGTTAGTGCCTGCCACCATCTCAATACACTCTTCAGGTGCCCCTTTTTGTGGCGCCTTAAGGGATCTACAAAAGAAATCCAGCTCATAGCTGAGTGTAATTCATCATTTAACTCCTCCACTGTTAGTCCTTTGAATCTATCCGATAAATTATTTGTACTATAATCAGGAAGGCCCTTGAAGCCTCTTAATCTTCTTTCGGTATTGACATCCCTTCTGTTTTCCTTATCTCTCCTACATTTTTCCATCTCCTCATACTCTTTGATCTCCCAATTATCTTCATTGTTTTCCTCATCCTGTTGCTTTAACCAGGCATTGTGCTCCTCCCCTGTAGGAGCAAGCCCACACGTGTCAACTAAGTATGTTATTCCATCTACCGTTTCTTTGAACGCCAAACTCCCTGGGTCACCAATTACCCGTTCAGCATGTTGAGCATCTTCCACGGTCATGCTAGAACACATTCTACGCATGGCCTCAGTCAGACCTTTAGCCTTGCTCTCTAAAACCCTAAATCTAAGTCCTCTGACTTCAGACTCCTCAGTGTCCATATACGGTTGTACATTTATCTTGTACCATATACTTCTCCTCTTACGGGAGCTTTTACTCCTACCCCATGGGCGTGTGCGAGGGGTTAACAATGCATTCCTGCCTAACCCATCTTCTGTCAATCTCTCATCAGGCAGGCCTAGGGCCGGGTCCTCGACAACGGTCAAGGAAGCAATTATGACGCCAAGAAATAACGCACACAAAAAAAAGAAAAACAGGTAGAGACATAGGCCAGACAATAAGATTCCAAAATTCACTGTCTTGACAGTCAAGGAAGCAATTATGAGGCTGAGAAATAACACAAAAATAATAGGTAGAGATATAGGCCAAACAATAGGATTCCAAAATTAACCGTCTGGAATAACATTAGGAAGAAAGAAAGCACTGGTAAGCTCAACAATTGCAATGGCAGTGGTAGGCCAAGGATGACATCTGCAGTTCATGACCAAATAATTCTTAATTAATAATAATTAAGAAAAAACCCCAAACACCTGTACAACAGATCAGAAACATTCTTCAGGAACCAGGCATGGAGGTGTTAGTGACTACTCTCTGCAAAAGACTTCTCAAACAGATCTACAGAGGCTACACTGCAAGAATGCAAAGCATTCTTTAGCTGCATTAAAAGAATGCCCATGTCACAGTAGTACCAAAAAGAGCCTGCGGAGTTCTGGAAGTAGGTATTGTGGAAAGCAAGGTTGACTGGTGATAGCAAGAGCAAAATGTGGAGACTAAAAGGAACTGCCCAAGAAGAAAAGCACCCCCCCTCATCTGTGAAAGAGATTATAGTTTGGGCACATATAGCCATCACAGGTGCTGTCTTACTTGCCACCTGTTAATAGAAGCAATATAGTGTAGCATCTGCAGCTCAAGTTCACTTCCAAACTCATTGGACAGTGCTTCATCTCACAACCCAAGGCAAGGATCCCAAACACACACAAACGGTCTTCAATGAATGATGTTCCAAACTGTTTGCTGGTAAGCCTACTGACACTGTTTTATCTCAGCCTCATAATGGCTTCCTTGACTTTCATTGGCATAACCTTCATTGGCATAACATAAATTGCCAGTTTTGTCGATCAATCTACACTCAATAACCCATGATAACAAAGTGAAAACATGTTTTTTAGAATTTTTATAAAAATCTAAACTTGAAATCTCTCATTTATATAAGTATTCATGCTCACCAACATAAAATGGGGCCACGTCACTGAAAATGCCCTCACATTCCTTGGAACTGCGCCAAAGGAAGTCTCTATTTAGAGGCATTTGCGAAATATTTTTTTGGTTAAAAAATAAAATGTCAAAAATGTTTGCCATAAAATCTCAAGAGTCTGCAGCCCCAATCGCAACAGTCTCAGTGTGCATATTGAAAATGCTACAGTTTCATTTACTCAGGCTGTGTTGTTTTAAGCAAGCCAAGCCAAGCAAACTATATGTATTTATATAACTTTTTAGTCGTCACTTCAATAACATGTTCGTAGTCGTTTTTTGAAGAGCTGAAGTTTATACTTAATTTCCGTACACACGGATGGGGGTAGTGCATTTTCTCTGGAACTACATTATCAATACTGGTCAGAGACAGCCGTACTTGGGCTCATCGTGGTCGAGAGAGCCTATACAAAAGGTAGATAATAGCACTTCTATGTACAAGTACTTTTGAATAAGTATACAGCAGCGAAACAGACAACAATGACATTTTATTTAGAGTTAGCACATTTTTCAGAATGAGAAACTATTATGCATTTGTTCCGCTGGATCTTTGCCCTGACAAGGACACTGACATTACCGTATTTCTTGTAGTACGTGATTTCCGAAATGCAGAGAAGGTGAGGTCTCCCCCCTCTTGTTTTACCACCCGCATGTTACAAAATAAGGAACTGTTGTCAGTGAAAAAGGAATGGTTAAATGGATACGGCTCTCCAGCTTGTTTCAATACAGTATGTATACCATAAATATCCAAGAAATATTACGATAAAACTATGAAATAACACAGAGAAAGCCTTACCTTGTCTAACTGCATGGGCAGCATAGTGAAGAGTCACTAGAGAGGATGAGCAGGCACTGTCAATACCCAATGAGGGGCCAGCGAAGTTGAAGGTGTAGGAGATCCTGTTGGCAGCTATGCTTATGGCTGTTCCTGTGCCGTTGTAGTGGGTAATGGTGGTTGGGCTGTTGTTCAGAAGTGTCTCATAGTCCCTATTCATGAGTCCTATCAGAAATATATGTTTTTGTTCATGAACTCAGTTGTATAATTCAATTCATACACAGATGCACTGGGTCAATGATAAATGACCCAGCTATAACTATAAAAGTAATAATAAGTAGTTTGTACCAATGAAAACCCCAGTTCTGGTTCCACTGGCCTTCTCCATGGATATCCCAGCATTCTCCAGGGCTCTGTAGGTGCACTCCAGCAGGAGCTTCTGCTGGGGATCCATGAAGTCAGCCTCTGCCTCAGTGATTCCAAAGAACTTGTGGTCAAACTCGTTCAACCTGAGGATTAAATCATTTATTGTTCAGTACTTTCATTTCACTGCATCAAGTTTCCGTGAGATATACAGTCCCCTCCAAAAGTATTGGAACACCAAAGTCAATTCATTTTGCTATACACTGAAGACTATTGAGATTTCAAAAGATGTATATGAAATGACAGATCCAAATTTCAACTTTAATTTACTGGTACTTGTATCTAGATTTGTTAAACAACTTACAACATATTAACTTTTGTATCAGATAAATTTTTAGGTGAGCAAAAGTATTGGAACATGTGACTGACAGGTGTTTCTTGTTGCCCAGATGTGTCCTGTTAGATTGATTGGTTGAACAATAAATATTTCTAAATGTCTACTCTTGGTTTTAGCCTAGAGTTTTGCCTGTGAAGATGTATTTGTGTCAGAAAAGATAAACCGAGCCGCGGTGGCGCAACAGGCTAAGACGCAGCAGACTTGCGGTTGCAGTTTGCTGCAGTTGCACACCGGGGACCGGGGTTTGATCTCGGTCCTGCCAAAAGCCAAGTTTGGCCGGCTCACATGGAGCAGCAATAATTGGCTCGCTGCTCCAGAGGGAGGGACTTGGCAGGGTTAGTAGACACAAACAATCACAAACAATCACGGTCACGACTTGTGAGACGAGGCGGCTTAAAGAAGGTCGCTCTCCTGCCGGCCGCTGAGGGACGGGGTGTGGGTGTTGTAGCTAATACTAGCTCTAATTGAATCAGACGGGGTCCAATTGGGACAAAAAGGGAAAAAATCGGATAAAAAAGAAAAAAAAGAAAAGATATGAAGAGAGCTGTCTTTGGGAGAAAAGCAAGCCATTTTGAAGCTTGGAAAAGAGAGCAAGCATTGGGGATAACTTGGAATATCCTGAAAAATAAAGAAGCTGCTGGCTTACTGAGCAAAAGACATGGAAGAGGTCGACCAAGGAAAACAGCTGTTGATGACAGATCCATTGTGAGAGCTGTGAAGAAAAACCCAAAAATATCAGTCAGTGACATCACAAACAATCTCCACAGGGCAGGGGTGAACATATCTCAATCAACCATTTTAAGAAGACTTAGAGAGCAGCAATATAGAGACTATACACCAAGATGCAAGCCACTCATCAGCAGTAAGACTCGGAAGGCAAGATTACAATTTGCAAATAAGTACAGAGATGAGCCACAAAAGTTCTGGAACAAAGTTTAATGGACTGATGAGACCAAGATTAACTTCCACCAAAGTGATGGAAAAGCCAAATTGTAGAAAAAGAGGGGATCTGCTCATGAGCCGAAACATGCGAGCTCATCTGTGAAGCACAGTGGAGGAAGGCTTGGGCTTGCAAGGCTGCTTCTGGAGTGGGCACAGCATTTTTATTGATGATGGCCAAGTCAATCACCAGACCTTAACCCAATTTAGTATGAATTCCACCTCCTGAAGAGGAGATTGAAGGGAAACCCCCCCTGAAACAAACAACAATTGAAAGAGGTGGAAAAGCATCATAAAAGAAGAATGCAATAGTTTGGTTATGTCAATAGGTCGCAGGCTTGATGCAGTTATTGCAAGCAAGGTATACGTGACCAAATGTTCACTTTAATTTACTTAAATGCTCTGTGTTCCAATACTTTTTCTCACCTAAAAATGTCGTTGTCTGACACAAAAGGTGCAATATTATAAGTAGTTTAACACATCTAAGTGTAAATACCAGGAAATAGAAATTCTGAACTCTTCTCTCGTGTTCATTTTTTTTTATCTCGACCCAAAATATATTCAGTGGATTGCAAAAACAAAGGAATTGGCCTTGCTGTTCCAATACTTTTGGGACTGTATTAAGATTCTGTTGCCTTTGCGGCTCAATTCACTTTGTCCACTTTCAAGGTAATAAACTTACTATATACTCATAAAACAATAATAAAACATTTATTTCCATCAGAAAATCTCAGAGAACACACTGAAGATACCTTGGAAATTACATTAATGTAGAATTATGTTTTTGGTTGTTATAAGGAGACCCCAGTTGCATGGATTTCAGAAATATGTGTTACAAAAAATATTCAGATTAATGTAGGAAGCATGTAGCTTACCCATCAATTAGGGCTGCTTTGGTAGTCCCAGTTTTCCCAGCTTTTCCCATAGTTTTCGAAGCTGTCGTCGCTGGGATTGCGGCACCACGTTCTCCGCTGTTTTGGCAGCCAATGGGCAACATGGGCTGCAGCCCAGGGCCTCCCCTGCCGGAGGGGCCTCCCTAGGGTGTCTTCAATAATTTTTTCATCAATCATAGGCTTGCGTCAAATGTTAATTACAGTGTTCATGTTGTATATAATACATATAAAACTAAATAAAAAGAAACAAAATGTCCCAAACAGTGCAACTTTCATGACGAATAAGAAATTGCTTCCAGATCAGCTTTGGTTTTTGTGTGTTTTATAGTCTATAATATAATTGTGTTTTTAAGTCTATAGTTTTATAGTCTATAAATAATCGTTTTCATAAAAACCATGGTGCGAGTCATGTATGTGACCCATTTCAGCATATACAGTGAAAATGTAATGGTGCTCCCCAGTGACAGTGTGGTGTGGAAGCTGCTAAGAAGAGACTACGAACCAGACAGGCTTATATGGCTCAGCCAAAAGTGTTCACGCACATGTAACCACACAAAGTTGGTAAGGTAGTGATGGGGTTCCTTTAAGAAGTTTTTGCCGCATTTTAGGCTATTTTCTGCGGTAGCGTCACAGTTTATGGCAATAGTAAGGAGGGCAGTATAAATGCACTGGTAGAGCATGTGCACACCACAACGTAAGTGTGCAGAATTGAGGCAGTACCAGTACAGTCCTGTAAAGTAACCGCTGCACACTGGCGACAATTCTTGCTCCTACAAAGTTGCAATTACATGCCTCTCATATTAGGTAAGCATTTGTCTATATTATTATAAAGAAATTGCTTTTAGTAGAAACAGTGTATTAATACTTAATCATATAAATGGCGGGCCAAAGCTGTTACTGCTAGCTGCTAATTAGATGCAAGTAAGCAACACGTTATCCATCCATCCATCCATTATCCTAACCCGCTTATCCTGAACAGGGTCGCAGGGGGGCTGGAGCCTATCCCAGCATACATTTGGCGAAAGGCAGGAATACACCCTGGACAGGTCGCCAGTCCATCGCAGGGCGCACACACCATTCACTCACACACTCATACCCACGGGCAATTTAGACTCTCCAATCAGCCTAACCTGCATGTCTTTGGACTGTGGGAGGAAACCGGAGTACCCAGAGGAAACCCACGCAGACACGGGGAGAACATGCAAACTCCACACAGAGAGGCCCCGGCCAACGGGGATTCGAACCCAGGACCTCCTAGCTGTGAGGCGGCAGTGCTACCCACTGCACCATCCGTGCCGCCCGCAACACGTTATTCTTGGTTGAAAATGTGAAATGCGTGGGTTATAAAGTTCACCATATAACATCAGGACCAAAAGAAATTGTAGAGTCTTATGCATGTTGATTAAAGAGCATGTATGTTAAAACTATATTAAAAATATCAATCATTGGGAGTTGTACATGGCTAGTACAGTTGCTAGCTATTTTGGGTTTTCAATTAACGGAATAGACAAACGTATCACTGTGTAAAGTTTGCATCAAGTACGTTATTTTGAGATGCAATAGTGAAGGAATATTTTGACTGTTGAGGTTAAAATTGTGATGTTTTATATGTAGGACAAAATGTAATGTACCTAGCTGCACTTAGCTAGCAGTATAAATGCACTGGTAGAGCATGTGCGCGCCAGAAAGTAAGTGTGCAGACTTGAGGCAGTAGCAGTACAGTCCTGTAAAGTAACCGCTGCACACTGGCGATAATTCTTGCCCCTACAAAGTTTGCAATTACATGCCTCTCATATTAGGTGTCGGAGACTGAGAAGAGTTCGCCTTGGGTCATCCGTCACTTGCCTCGAGGACACCACTAGAGGGAGCCCCGCTGCCGCTCATAAATTTTCTTCCTTTCGTCAACGGGATCAAGTAGGAATTGGAACAGAATTTCTTTATGACACGGGTACCCGTTTAACTTTGACTCCTACGGTTTTTTTGTTTTTTTGGGGTTTTTTTCTCCAAACAAACATGTTCATGGACTGATTCTAGATAGTTCAATTTGAGAATTCAATTTTTTGTTTTTATGCTGTATCATTGTGTAAGTTTCCTTTTCACATTTGCAAAGAAACTGTATGCTGTGTGCAATTGTAGTTCCAGTTCAGACAATAGAAACTAAAGTACATATACATCCTCCCTGGAATAAAATTTTCCTTGTGGTCCCTACTATAAGCTGGCTTCTGCAGTCTTAATATTTAATATAGGGGTTACACACATACAGTCCACTCCAAAAGTATTGGAAAATCGAGGCCAATTCCTTTGTTTTTGCAATACACTGAATACATTTGGGGTTGAGATTAAAAGATGAACCTGAGACAAAAGTTATGAATTTCATTTCCTACTTGGAACATAGCACCTTTGGTATCAAACCACCCAAATTTTATTTGAGAAAAAGTATTGGAACAGAGAGTATTTAAGTAAATGAAAGTAAATAACACTTAATATTTGGTGACTTAACTGATGCAATAACTACATCAAGCCTGCAACCCATTGACATCACCAAATTGTTGCATTCTTCTTTAGCAGGCTTTTACTGCAGCCTCTTTCAGTTGTTTGTTTTGGGAGGTTTTTCCTTTCAATCTCCCTTCAATGAAACGCATGCTCAACCGGGTTAAGGTCTGGGGTCTCATTTATAAAACTGCATCGAATCCATACTAAATGTTGGCGTATGTAGAATAAAGGAAATGTATGTATAACACCTTGCGTACGCCTCTGAGTGCGTAATTTCCTTTTATAAATGACAAAAAACAACTTTGAATTGTCCGTACATGTAAAAGAAAAGAAACGCCCTTAATTAATATTGATAAGCATAAAACTGTCCCGGATAATCCCTATGTCGGCTATGTCAGAGTGCAAAGCTAAGAAGAAAAACATAAAAAGATAAATAAGAAAGATAATTTGGAAATTGATGGAATTGATTCACAAAATCAAATTTGTCCTCGTTTAAACGATTAACCAAACTGAGTTGTAAACGTTTCCAAATAAAAAAATAAAAAATGCTCACTGATAACAATTTTTTTTTTCTGAAGCTGAAATGGTAAACTCAGTTTAAATAAAAGCGCAATCACCATCATCCTTTTTATTGCGGTTTAAGCAATATTGCAATAAGCTGTTGAATGTGAAATCAATCTGTGGCCATTTCAGGGGGTTAAGAAGGCAAACACCGCAGGGAATTGAATTCTACAGTACCATAGTTATCAAATAATTTCTGTGTTTTCTGTAGCCGTGGGTTCACTTGTGGCTTCATATCTGGCGTTTTTTCTTCAGTGTTTATTTGTTAACACGCGGATTCAAACTACCGGATAACTGAACGTAGCTTTCCACTATGCGGTATCTACATAAAAACAAATAAAGCAATACATTATCATTAGGCTATTTATCGTGCTTTCAGCGAAAAATTGACTATGTTAATCTCACAACCACGATTGTCCCGCGCCATATGCATTGGCAAAGTTTACCGTTACATAAACTTATATCAAATTGTATAGAGACCTGTATTGGCATACATGATCATTAGACCAGTCGCCTATGGTGATACAGACTCAGTGTTATAATGCTATAGTGTCATATTATATCAGGAAAATATTGCACTCCCAACGGAGTGCACAACCCCGTCAGTAAATTCTTAACGGCAGCATATTTACAGATCTCATGCCAATCAAGTCTGTCTGGCAGAAGCCATAGGGAAGAGGGATGAAAACATGAAGAATTCTATGCATTTTTTTAAATGACACGCGACCGACCAGCATGCTTGGACGTAAACTACATGAATTGAAGTAGCCTAGACTGCTGTAGCTGTGAGGTGACACTGGACCATGTCAATGTACATGTAAATCTTTAATTTGGCAATTAGGCTATTATCTAACTTACAATGTTGACGTGTATCTATTAAGATGGCCCAAAATAAAGTTGAAAATGCAATTAAATGTGTCAGTACAGTTTAAAAAAAAAATAAAGATACGAACAGTATCGGTTACAGTTAACCGTTTAAAAAATGGGATGGAATCCGTTTACAAAAACTGATGATTTGTCACATCCCTACCTTGTGTGGTGTCCTTATGAGTGATTTCAATCGCACCGATTACATTTCGGAACGCGCTGCACATTGTGCTTTGATGTTGGCTTATTCACCCGCAGTGTAGGGAAACGGTCCCACACGGATAACATGACGAGGCTCAATGATTTGAAAATCAACAAAATCAGCTCATGAGCCAGTCATCAGGAAAATCCTTGTGGTCCCAGAACGCCCTCTCCATCCGAAGCCTGCCATTGGCAAAGCCCTCCAACAGCGCTAAAGCAGTCATTGCGCATCATTGCGCACGGTCATCACCCAGCCATTTTATAACCCTTTCAGAAATGGTGGAATTGCTTAACACTTTGAATCAATTAGTGTGGACGAATTTATGCCCTAAGTCCATAATGAAAATTAATTGAATGTTATATGGACTAGGGCGGGTAAGGAGGTACTGGGTTTGAATCCCGGTCGGCTGTGTGGAGTTTGCATGTTCTCCCCATGTTCGTGTGGGTTTCCTCCGGGTACTCCGGTTTCCCCCCACAGTCCAAAGACATGCAGGTTAGATTGCTTGGAGAGTCTAAATTGCCTGTAGGTATGAGTGTGTGAGTGAATGGTGTGTGTGCCCTGCGATGGACCTGTCCAGGGTGTATTCCTGCCTTTTGCCCAATCTATGCTGGGATAGGCTCCAGGCCTCCTGCGACACCTGTTCAGGATAAGCGGGTTAAGATAATGGATGGATGGAACATCATAATCATAATCATAATAATAATAGAAGACATTACCTGTGAATTTCCTGATAGTTTATTCAGCTTTGGCTAAATCCCATCTCATATCCATCTGGTCCCCTGTCAATTTCTGATGCTTGAAAAAAAGTTAAAAAAAGAAGGAAAATTTGTGTTTAAATGCAGTGACATTGGTGCATGATCATCAGGAGAATTAAAGTGCTTACAAAACCAATATAATTATGGTAAGGTGAATTCAGAATTGGCACATTGTTGCATTGGCAGTTAAACAATAAGATATTGCAATACTGTACATGTCAGGTTTCATGTTTTTCACTGTGTAGTCTTTTGTCAAAGTACGTCGCGTTTCCCTGTCTTAGTATCCTCTGTGCACACCGTAGTCACCCTATCAGTTTGTTCATTCATTGTTACTTGTTTCACCTGCGTTTTCACTTCCTGATTGTTTCCCACACCTGATTACCATTTCCTTTTGTATTATAAAACCCCCTCATTTTGTATGTCTCTTTGCCAGATTGTTGTGTCTTTATGATACTCTCCAGCATTATTTGATTGATTTCTGTTACGTCCTGTTTCGCCCCCGACTTCCGCATTTTACTTTTCCCATCTGTCTTGTTTGGAACTGTAGTTTATCAACCCGTTTTAGCTTTTTTTTTTTTCGGATTCTGCTTTTACCTGTTTTGCCCGTCTGTTATCGAACCTTCGCCTGTGACCACTGTGGTATTATTGCATGTCAGTACATAATAGGATTGATTGACATGTATTTGACCAATAGGAAGCGGCCTGTAGTGTAGTAGTTAAGGTGAATGACTGGGACAGGCAAGGTTGGGGGGTTTGAATCCCAGTGCGGCCACAATAAGATCCACACAGCCGTTGGGCCCTTGAGCAAGGCCCTTAACCCTGCATTGCTCCAAGGGAGGATTGTCTCCTACTTAGTCTAATCAACTGTACGTTGCTCTGGTTAAGATTGTCTGCCAAATACCTGTAATTTAATGTAATGAAGCCCTATGTATTAGGGACCAATAGGAATCAATGTTGGGATATGTGGAAAGAAACAGGGTTAGGTGACATCAGGCGGGTAAGGATTCGGGAGAGTTGCTTAGCTAATAAGACAGCATATTTAGTCACCAGTGTCTCGTGCGTATATATGTTTTTAGCAAACACGACAACCACGACCCCGTTTTGGATTCTCCTTACTGTTCCTGTTTGCTGCTGTATTGACCCATTGCTTGGACACTTGACCACAAACTGCCTGATTCCTGCTGTGTTTGTTTGCTGGCTATTGACCCACGCTGTCCTGACTTGCCTTTATAACAATAAATACTCTGAAATAACTTTCGCTTGCTGGATTTCTGTGACTGGGTTCGGTTGTTCCAGAACCCTGATAAAACAATCTGGCCACAATGGAACCAGCAGATCCAATCCCGACACTGGATGCGATCCAACTTCAAGGACAGCGCATCGGGGTTAACGAGACCAAACTCCGTGTCCTGAACCAAGACGTAGCTACCCTAATCCAGTGGGAAGTTACCTTGGTGGGCACCTTGACCGGCATCCAGGTCCCGCAGCCTCCTCCAGTGCCTTACTCCGGTCCAGTCCGTTCCTGCCCGGAGCCTCATTTGCCACCTCCGCAGTGTGATGAGGGTGAACCCAAGGACTGCGCCTCCTTCCTGTCCCAGTGTTAATTGATCTTCGAGCTGCAACGTTCCCCATGGTCCAAGTTGGCTTACATGGACACTCTTCTGTCCAGCCATGAAGAGGGTGTTCAACCAGGCTATCTCCGGACCAGCTGCCTCCCGTGAACTGTTCCGAATCCCTGCCTCCTCACCAGGTCTATGATTGTGCTATCAAACTGCATCCCGGCACCACTCCTCCAAGAGGGCGCCTCCTTTCCCTGTCCGTCCCAGGGACCCTCTTCATGGAGAAGTACATCGAGTAATCCCTGGCTGCCAGTCTGATCTGTCCCTCATCCTCTCCAGCTGGAGCCGGGTTCTTCTTAGTGGAGAAAACACCTCAAGCGGCCACTACGAATACCTTGGGATGTCATTCGGGCTCACCAATGCCCCAGTTGTCTTCCAGAACCTCATCAACGGTGTCCTCTGGGACATGATCAACCGCTTTGTGTTCATTTACCTAGACGATATCCTCATCTTCTCCGCTACCCTGGAAGAACATGTCAACCACGTCTGTCGAGTTCTCTATCGCCTCCTGGAGAACCATTTCTTTGTCAAAGCTGTGAATTCCAGCAACCCTCCAGTTCCTCGGCTTTGTCGTCTCCAGGGGGCAGCTCGAAATGGATACAGAAAAGATCTCTCCTGTAGCTAATTGGCCCCCTCCTATAAACTGTAAGGAGCTCTATCGCCAATTTCTAGAGGAGGTTCATCCAAAACTACAGCTCCATCGCCGCTCCCCTGTCTGCATTGACCTCCAGCAAGGTCACCTTCTGCTGGACACCTGCTGCCGACTCCGCCTTCAGAGAACTGAAGAGACACTTCTCCTCTGCTCCTGTCCTAACCATGCCCGACCCTGAGAAGCAATTCACCCTTGAGGTGGATGCCTCCGACACTGGGGTCGGAGCTTTTCTGTCCCTGTGATCCCCGGCGAACAAGGTCCACCCTTGTGACTGCTTCTCTCGTCGCCTCTTGCCCATGGAGAGGAACTACAGTATTAGCAACCGGGAGCTCCTGGCAGTGAAGTTGGCTTTTGAGGAGTGGTGTCATCTGTTGGAGGGGGCCACCGTTCATTGTCTGGACCGATCACCACAACCTGGAGAACCAGGTCAGCCAAAAGACTCAATCTCCACCAGGCCAGGTGGTCACTATTCTTCAACAACTTCTCCTTGACCTACTGACCTGGCTCCAAGAACACACATCCCGACTCACCTGTCACCCTGGGGTCAGCCGTACACTGGACTTCATCACTGGTCTACCCGTTGCCAAAGGAATGTCCGTTGTCCTGACGGTGGTAGACGTTCAAAATGTGGGCATTTCATCGCCTTACCCAAGCTTCCATCAGCTAAAGAGACGGCCAAACTCCGAGCTCTCCATGTGTTCTGCCTGCATGGCCTTCCGCTGGAGGTAACCTCGTACCGAGGCCCTCAGTTTTCCAGTCAGTTCTGGAAGGCTTTTTGCATGCTCATCGGTGCCAAGGACCAACTCTGGTCTGGCTTCCACCCCCAGACCAACGGTCAGACGGAACATTGAGTATGCCAAAAACTTGTTACCTGTCTTCTCCACCGGATTGTCTCCATTCACCTATTTTCCCAGAGGAGGAGACGGTGGTGGAGGTGCCGGTGGCTTAGCCCCTCATTCGGCGGGCCCATCAAACCTGGAAGAGGGCCCATACTGCACTCTTCAAGAGCGTCTTAGAAATTAGGAGGTTCGCCAACCGCCGCCACCGCCCTGCCCCTCGCTACACTGTTGGCCAGAAGGTATGGCTGTCATCCAGGTACATTCCCCTCCACTCCACCTGCCCCACGCTTACCCCGAGGTTCATTAGCCCCTTCACCATCCCGTGTTCTCACCCCCTCTCTCTGTAGCCATTTTTTGACCTCTACAGTCATTTTATCAACATTATTTAACATTGTTACATGTTCTATAGGATCTCTGCAATCACACTCTAGAAATAAATCTATAAAATGTTTTAAACCTGCAGGTTTTGTTCACCTTTATTGCAGGCTATGCTGGAAACTAACGGGGTAGCTAAAAACTAACAGTAGTTGTGTGATTTTATGTGTACTTTAATCTTTTTAGTCATTATCTCATTTCAAATCCAATATGCTGGAGTGCAGAGCCAAAACAACCAAAATTGTGTCACCTTCCAAATACTTATGGACTGCACTTAATGTGGTGTTCAGTCGGATCCTGTTATGCTTGAGAACATATCAGTAAACACCCTACAGCTGACTTACCTCTGTCTGCTGGCTGCCCAGGGGTGAGATCCATTATGACTTCCAGGGAGACTCGCAGAGCAATGGTCCTTGCTAGTATATTATGGCTGCAAAATTCACGAAACAAACCATTACAAAGTGATTGGCCAAGTCTTTTGAAGGAGGGGAGCTTTTGGAGTGGCTGGTTGATTTACTATTTGACCTTCTCTGCAAATCTGGACATCAGCTTGAATACCAAACTAATACAATTCATTCATTCATTCATCCTAACCCGCTTATCCTGAACAGGGTCGCAGGGGGGCTGGAGCCTATCCCAGCATACATTGGGCGAAAGGCAGGAATACACCCTGGACTGGTTGGCAGTCCATCGCAGGGCACACACCATTCACTCACACACTCATACCTACGGGCAATTTAGACTCTCAAATCAGCCTAACCTGCATGTCTTTGGACTGTGGGAGGAAACTGGAGTACGTGGAGGAAACCCACGCAAACACGGGGAGAACATGCAAACTCCACACAGAGGGGCCCAGCCAACGGGGATTCGAACCCAGGACTTCCTTGCTGTGAGGTGGCAGTGCTACCCACTGCACCATTCGTGCCGCCCACTAATTTACCCATTAAATATGATATCACAACCACCCTTCAACATGAATAGGCTGACAGGCAGCCTTGTTGCTTGGTCCCCCCAAGGGTATCCAATGTAGGACTGGACAGCAGGCTTCCTCCTCTAATCATAACTCATGTCACCAACTGGCTCTCCCACCCGGGTCCAGCTTATACTGTCAATGGGCTTGAATGAATGGCGTCATGCATTTTGTACATGGCAGTAACCAAATAATATTCAAGTTAATCTTTATGCAAGTGTAGAATTGTTCAATATTCAACCAACTTAATTTCACCATTACACCTACTGTACACTTTCTTTTGTAACTTGGGCTTGTCAACATTATTTTTCCTGAATAGTTTATTTCTGTATCAGAGTACACATATTTTTTCTTGTTTAATAAAACTGAGACTTATATGGTGTAATGGTGAACGTCATGTGGATTTTCTGTTATGTACAGTACTGAAGACCCAAACGCAGACCAGGGGATATTCCAAAACATATTTCAGTCCAATTCCAAAGCCAAGAGATCACGAGACAACAAAGCCAAAACGAGATGCAAAAGGAAAGTAGAAAAAACAAGTAGGGGTCAAAAATACTGAAAATCAGAAGGCAGAGGTACATAAAGGTAAGGCAAAATCTAAAAGAGGCAGAAGAATCTAAATCAAAACCAAATAATCAAAAGAGCAAACATAATTTTGCTGTGCATGCTGCTTTGGGGTTTCTTAAAATGTATTTTCTTTTCGAACCATAAATCTGCTGATGCCCCTATACCAGCCACTGAAAATCTTGCAGGTCACGACAAACCTTCCTAATTATCTAAATTATAATTCATTGCACACATAAATTGTCCAAGACAATCAAAACAATTTAAATTAAATTAAATTAACTACATTTTTATGATCACTTTTAACTTTAATGCTCAAAATGGTATTTTTAATCGACTTGGAATAACGTTCAATAGGGTAGATTCCCTGAAAGTAAATCAAGAAAGTGAGGCCCCAGAAGAGCCGTTAAAACTTTGCTGGCAGGATATTGGATGTCAGATATTTGAATCAGATTGTCATGTTTCATGCTTGTCACGTCATGTTTTATGTTTAGTTATTGTCTTAGTTACGTTATTGTCATGTCACGTATTATGTTAGTCTAGTCTCGCCACGTTTTTATGTTTTATTTCTTGTTACGTTTCATTGTCATGTTACATTTCATGTTTAGTTGTTAAGACTTAATTGTTAGTCTTGTTATGTCACGTTATAAAGTTTATTGTCATAGTTTTGCAAACTTGTTATGTCACGACTTATGTTCGTTTCATGTTATGTTCTGTTCATTGATTAGCATACACATTTTTGTGTCTTTCTGCAAACCTTGCATTCATGCTTTTTGTCTCTCTCCCTTTCTGTCACTCTGTTATGTATGGGATCAGGTGTAGCAGTTTTGTCGCATGACTGGCATAACTGGCATCCCTTGACTTGTTGATTGACTTGCTCGTCCATGCCTGGCCACCAGTATAGGTCACGGAGTCTCTGTTTCGTCCTGACAATTCCTTGATGGCCCTCATGTGCTAAATTGACCAGTGTGTTACGCAGAGAGAGTGGAGCAACAAGACGAGTGCCTCTGAACACATAGACATTTTGCACACTGAACTCATCTCTCAAGCGAAAATAAGAGCGTACAGTGTCAGGGAGTATAGAGGAAGAGCGGTTTGCCATATGTTTGTCAGAACCACATCTATAACATGAACGCGAAGACGTAGAGGCAGCAGCAGGTCCTGAATTGGGAGCAGTAGGTGGTTTCCTAGTGCGGGGGTTACGTAAACGGTTTTGGCCGTCTGCAGGTTTTGTATGCACAGCGGCGACAGTAGCCGCAGCAATGGCAGAGATTGTTTTGGCCTGCACTAACGCAGCTTCAATTTGAGTGGTAAGTGTGATTGCTCTCTCCAATGTCAAATTAGTCTCCAGCAGCAGACGTTCTCGTATGCGCTGACTAGACCAATTGGTTCCTTAACATTTCATCCTGCTTGTCCGCAAACTCACACGTAGTAGCTAAATCTCGTAGTGTGGCAACATACTGCAGGATATTTTCATTTTGAGCCTGAACTCTCTTTTTGAAGGCATGTCGTTCAGCAACAGTATTTATTTTCGGGTTAAAGTGAGCTTTCAAAGCCGTAAGGGCTTCATCCATCGTCGTACCTTGACCTGGTAGCGTATAAAACAGTCTCTGGCCCTCTGTTCCGAGACTATGCAGCAAAAGTACCTTTTTCCTCTCCTCCGGCCATCCATCCCCCGTCGCACTAACGACCAGTAGATAGTTTTGGAACATCTTTTCCCATGTAACGAGCGGAATAGGCGGCTCACCCGGGCAAGGTAGAAAAGGCGGAGGAAACCTTGTCGCCAATTTGTTATGTATTGTAGTATGTAAATGAAGAGGCTGTGTAATACTATTCCATTACTTTACTGAGGAACATCGTGAACAATGCGAACAGCATCACATGTACTGGAACTTCTCTTCTTCTCCTCCTCATTTGTATACATTACTTTAGTAACCAGAATCACAATAGCCTGACACCTAGTGGCATAGAATACAACACACTCACACTTCCCTAATTGTTTCAATTTCCCTTGTCTTCTTACTAATTTACTAACTTTAGATCAGGATTGGGTAATACTAACATTCTAACCATGTGTTCATGTTACTGTAAGCCAGTCATAAGTAACATTTGGTCTCATGCGCTGGTCAGCTTGCTGACTTCCCCCTCCCGGAGCATGCATTGTTAGCCCCCACCTTTTGGCACACATGCCTGTGGGGGAGAGCTAGAGAAGGATTCCTGGAGCCCCCTTCTCTCACATTCCTGACAGGTTAGAGCACAGGAATACTGGAGATGGCATAAAGATGTTTCATGATAATCCCAGGTCAGAACATAGTAATGTTTGGTGTTATTCTGATTGGTTCAGTGCAACTGGTGTAATGGTCTAGTTTTTGTAACAGTCTACCTTTGATATCATAACCATTCAGGAGCCAAGGGGAAACTGGTCAAAGCTGTAGAAGCCATGTGCTTTAGCCCCCTGCCTGGTGGGGCTGGCTGTAAATTACAGATGGGTGACACTTTTAGGGTCAAGAACTAAGGCCTGGATTTCGGAGATAAGGAGAAGAAACCAAGCAATCTGGGGTTGTGTCTCCTTTCCTTTCATTCACCCAAATCAGATTTATCCAAAAGGTATATTACCATGAGAGGCACAAATACATATTTACAGCATAATGCAGTTATCATGAAAACTCCTAACTACAGCATTCATAGATATGATGGGGCGGCCTGTAGCGTAGTGGTTAAGGTCAGGAAGAGCTGCCATTTGTGAGGGGCCTGAGAGCTGGGGTTTCAATGTTGTTTAGACTACAGTTTCGTGAACATATTATGTAGGGGCGGCCTGTAGTGTAGTGGTTAAGGTAAAGGACTGGGACAGGCAAGGTCGGTGGTTCTAATCCCGCTGTAGCCACAATAAGATCCGCACAGCCGCTGGGCCCTTGAGCAAGGCCCTTAACCTTGCATTGCTCCAGGGGAGGAATGTCTCCTGCTTAGTCTAATCAACTGTACGTCGCTCTGGATAAGAGCGTCTGCCAAATGCCAATAATGTAATGTAAAGTTTCGGGCAAAGATAAGGGAAAGATGTATGAGTGGTCCAAGGGCAGTTGGGTCATGGGAAAAGAATCCTCCAGAACATTGGTGACCTCCCTGTGACCCCATACCTGGTCACTTCCAAGGGGGAAGACTCCGGACAATGCCACAGTGCCCTCATTTGGGCACTGCTGCCATTACACCGGTGACTGTTCTCCTAGATTAAATATTCAAAACTGCTATTAAGATAGTAAATAGACCCGGTAAAACCTTGAAAACATTGCCTATGTGATCCTGGTATTATTGCATTAAGTCTTATGTAATGGTAACAGGAATTGCATGTAAAATGGATAATCAGGAGGGAAGTTTCATGATAACTTCAACATAATAAAACATGGGTAATCTGTTTGGTATGGATGTGATCTGGTAAAATCAAGGAATCGGATGAGATACATTTCATACCAAATGGAGTTTAATAAACCATAGTTTCAGTAACTCAAGGGAAAACCTACACGTCCTCTCTTGGTAATCATCTCATTTTCCCTACTCAACAACCCCCAAGGGTAGGGGTCTAAATTCCAGATTTGACCACCCCTCCAGGTTGATTTATGGCACTGCCGCCTGGTTCCAAACGTAGGATTTGGCATAAAAGCAAGGGAGACAGACCAATCTGGGAAGATCGTATTCGACTTCCCACACAACATGTCTTGTGTATGTATGTATTTATGTATGTAGGTGTAGCAGCGGAAACGGCCGTAATCGGCTTCCCATACATGGCATATTCTATACTCTTTGTTTGTGTGTAGTCAAAGCAGGCTAGGTATGATTATTTACTCTATCGCTATTCTTATTTTTGTATTTTGTAATTGACTGATATTCTAAAGCTAATAACCTACCTGTCTGCGAATAAACTATTTTGTTTGTAACTTGCGTGATCTCCATGACTCTAATTCATCTTGTACCTTTTCAGCCTAAATTACAACTGAATACTCAGGGGGAAAATGGGGGCCAAAGACCGACCGATCGGCAGTGCGGTACACTTGTGGTAGTTCTAAGCTGTGAGGCCAGCAATTTCTGTCCATTAAAGGGTCAGGTGATGCACGGCTCTTGTGATTTGGTGCGAAGGGAACCCATGGGCGTTACGGCGCTGGTTCCTGCCAAATTAGCTCTAAGGAGCCCAGATAATGCTACGCCGACCTGGGCTCGCAACTATCATGGCAGGTTTCCATGTATTGTGTTGACTGGACCCTCAGCCTCTGAGTTCTCCACCGAACTGAGATTTCAGCAGTAATGCTAATCCCGGGAGCATCTATTGAGTAATGATGGCGCAGGTACGAGTCGAGTGTAATCACTCCCGAGGTCCGCGTAAGTTACAAACCCAAATTTCTAAATTATATTTTAAATGGAGTCAGATAAACGAATAAAACTACAGTAACCACTAAGCATACAATACGGCCCCGTTTGAGAACGGAGAATATTAACAATTGTACTGATCCGTTTCTGGCCAGCTGTAAGCGGGATATGGGGCAGGTCAATCCATATCCGACCCATGGCAACGGACCCAGTATATTCTTAAACATAATTGTGCTCTGTTCTTGTACGGAGGATAATAATTAACCCTACTAATGTTCTCCCAGCAACGCCAGAAGGACAAGCACGCAAAACCCCCTTCGGCCCCCGCTAAATTCCGTCATTGGGTTAGCGTGGGGTTTTACATTACCTTACATTTCTTGTGCAGGTCATTTACTAATTTACTAACGCTAGGGCAGGATAGGTTTATTACTAACGATGACTAATTATCTTGTTAACTTGTCAATCCTCCTGATTTCCATTATCATGCTGCTCTCAAGCTAATTGTCTGCATCGGCATATAAGCTCAGTTTCATGTCAAGTCATGTCAGTGCACTTTTGAGCGTTTTTGTCAAGCCATTGTCTACCCGTTACAATCCAAGCCTGTTTATTGACCAAAGATTATTGACTTCTGTTTTGTTGACCATTGCCTGCCTGTACCACGACTTTGCCTACTGTCTTTTGGGGACCTTGGTCTTGACTCTTGTGCTGTCCTCCCGTCCATCTGTACTACTGCCCCGCTGACAGCTTTCCTGGTTACTGGACGTTTTGCATGGTTTACCGATTTCGAGACTGCCTTCTCCCTCGGTACTGTACTTTGGCTGGATTTCACGTGTATGAACTTTGCTTGTTTTTTGACTACGCTCACTGGACATTCCCTGAATAAAGCCCTGACAGGGCTTTATTTCATCCCTGTTGACCAAGTTGTGCATTTTGGGTCCAACCCTCCACGCACCCGTCTCACAGATAATAGCTATAATGACTGGTTTATTTACTACACGCCCTGCGGGGCATATGCTTCAGCATTCTGGTGTCTGTCTGTGCCCGTGTCAGACATTAACAGAAAGACATTGAGCATTGTCCGACTGCTTTCGGATAACATGTTGGGACGATGTTAATAACCAATAACAAATAATATGGCTTTCTGGCTTTTTTGTGGGCAGCAACCCCTTACTGTTTTTTATAAAATTATTTTAATTGTAATTCTCTCTGCTTGTTTAAGAGGGGAATTCTACTTTTTAGAAGAGAGAGAGGCGAATGACATCGAGGATCAATTTTCCCCTGTGAACGGACCTGCCAAGTACGAAAGACGTTTTGTCATGGAAAACTTTCCTCGTGGCAATAATTCAATGTTTTCAAGTCAGGGGCTCTACACCAAAGGAACATATGCATCTTTCATGGCAAAACATGAACGTAATGTACTGACAAAATAATTTTTTAAAGAAATAATCGCTTTGGACGAAACGAGTAGCTGTGAAAGCCGAATAGGATCATATGAATTTTTTGAACATTTGCGCCAAGTGCATCTCAAATGCGATATTAGAGATTATTTATTACAACAATGAAATGGTACTGCAAACCAAAATTAAATTTCCAACGTATAGGAACAGATGAGAAGTATATTTCCTGGGCTCTGAAGTCGGTGGAGTGACACTGAGTGAAGATAATGTTGTTGAAAATGCTAAGGCAATAAGACTATATTACTTTTTAAGGGAAGATGAAGCCTATCGACAAAAAGTCAATTTATGGCTGGATGAATTCGTGAAAATTGTACCAAGTTACCCAAATGCAAATTCCTTTGAGGTATGTAGAATTCTCTTTTCGATCATGTTGCAGCATTCTTGTTGATCAACTTATGCTACAGGGTTTGAAGAACGTGCTCGTCAGAAGTGTATACTGTATTAATCTATATTCATTAAATGTAATGTAACAACAGTGTATTATCGTTCCAGGTGTCTTTTTTCACTTTTCACTTTCACTTTTCACTTTTTCACGGCAGGAGGAGCTTGAGGCAAATACAGAAGTAGTGATCCCTTTCCTTTCAGTGACATACATCATTGTGATAATTTTCTCAATTGTATCTTGCTTGAGGTAGCCTACATTTTGTTACTTTGGAATCACACCATATTTACCGACTTTCTGCCCTACACTGTACATTGCTTCTGTAACAGTCGATTGGCTCATAGCATTACTATATAACATTTGAAAATGAATTACTCTCAATAATATAGACTTTCTATTCAGGTTATATGTATACAGAGTATTGATGGCAGATGGTAATTGTTCTACATAACTTCAGTTGAGTAGCATCATAATTGTATTATCTAGTTAAACCAACAGTTCTGTTGGACTGTGCAAGTCCAACATTTCGAGTGGTATAGAAAAGTGATGAATGGATGGATGGACTGATGGTATTTAGCCATACCTCGTTTATTTTTATTTCACAATCACCTTTATTTTCCAGATTGGACCAATGTACAGTGGGCTCCAGAATATTTGCAATGAACAAAAATCCTTAAAAGAAAAAAGAAAAAAAGCAATATAATTATTGAAAAACTCAAAATTTGAAAATTAAATAAATTAAATAAATACGGTATTTTATTAATGTTTCAATGGAACCAACCAAAACCAGACATTCATTTAGGCCTAATAATAAATAAAAAAATTAAACCAAAATCAAGGTTTCATAATTAATGGCATCCCTGGTTGAGTAGGCTACTTGCTGCATCAACCTCTTACAAGAATAACAGCATGAAGTATGTTCTTGTAAGGTTAAGGTTAACACATCTGGGATTTTTGAGAAATTGTGAGGATAGAGAACGGGAGAGACGCCATTTTGCCAATTAGTTGTTCTTTTTTGGGGGGGAGGGGGCGATTGGGGGGGATATTTTGGAGCTGCTGAAGTGATTATTTGCAATGTTTCCCACACAAATGCCACAATTTTGTCTCAATTATTCACCATGTTAAACTTTATATTGTTGTTGTTTATCGTCCTCCAGGTCCCCTGGGAAGTTTCCTTGATGAGTTTGACACTCTACTCAGCTCGTTCCCTGAGGATGGCACCCCACTTATCCTCCTGGGAGATTTTAACATCCACCTGGAAGCCTCCCAGTCTGCTGCCTTCTTACCACAACTTCACTCCTTTGACCTCTCCCTGCAGCACTCTCCCCCAACTCACAAGGCTGGAAACGTTCTAGACCTGAGGAACTTCTTTCTGAGGAACTGCTCCTCTTCTAACCCCACTGTTACCCCTTTACACATGTCTGATCACCACTTCATTTCCTTCTCCATCCCCCTTGCTCCCCTGCCTCCCTCCCATTCTCTCACCCCCACTGTTTCTGTCCGCTGTAACCTCTGCTCTCTATCACCCTTCTCGCTTGCCCCCAGAGACACCGCTTCTCTCCCTCCTCTTGACTCCTTCTCCAAACTACCCACCGATTCTGCATCTTCCGCCTTGCTTTCCTCTCTTTCCTCAGCCCTTGACTCTCTCTGTCTTCTTGTCTCCAGGCCTGCTCGATCCTCCCCTCCCAGCCCCTGGATTTCCAACCTACGTTCCTCCAGGCCCAGCCTACGTGCAGCTGAGAGGAAGTGGAGGAAATCAGAAGACCCATTGGACCTGTCTTCCTACCAGTCTCTCCTGGCGGCATTCTCCTCCGCTATCACCACTGCCAAAATAAATTACTACCAAACAAAAATCCAGAATTCCGCCTCTAACCCTCGTCAACTGTTCTCCATTTTCTCCTCTCTCCTCAGCACACCTCCCCCACCATCTCAGTCCTCCCTCACTGCTGATGACTTTGCAGTATTTTTTGACGAGAAAGGTTGCAGATATCCACAGCACCTTCACGACCACCACCACCTCTGTGCCTGCCTCCCTTTCTGTGCCTTTACAGATGCTGATGTGTCTCACCTCCTGCTCTCCCACCGCCCTACTACTTGTGCCCTGGACCCCATCCCCTCGAACCTCCTTCAGGCAATCACGCCTGACATCCTCCCGTTTGTCACCTCTTTTGTTAACTCCTCTCTGTCCTCTGGCTGCTTTCCCTCATCATTCAAGAGGGCCTACATCACCCCACTCCTAAAGAAACCCACTCTAGACCCCTCCTGCATTCAAAACTACCGTCCGGTATCTCTCCTTCCTTTTCCATCCAAATCCATTGAACGAGCTGCCTCCAACCAACTCTCTTCCTTCCCCTCACAGAATAACCTGCTGGACCCCCACCAGTCCGGCTTCAGACCTGGCCACTCGACGGAGACCGCACACCTCTCCGTCAATGAGTCCCTTCAGGCTGCACGAGCAACCTCCCTCTCCTCTGTCCTGATCCTTCTTGACCTCTCTGCAGCGTTCGACACGGTCAACCACTCCATCCTCTTAGCCTCCCTGGCATCTACAGGGATCTGTGGCACAGCCTTAGACTGGATTCAATCTTATCTCTCTGGCCGGTCCTCCCACGTGTCCTGGGCTGGAAGTGTCAACCCCTCGCCCCCTTGTTACAGGAGTCCCCCAGGGCTCAGTCCTCGGACCCCTCCTCTTCTCCACTTACACAAGATCCCATGGTCCTGTTATCTCTGCTCATGGCATTTCATATCATTGTTATGCCGATGACACCCAACTCTTTCTCTCCTTTCCCCCATCAGACACACAGTTCTCTACCCGTATCTCCACCTGCCTGAGAGACATTCAGAGCTGGATGGGCAACCACCATCTAAAGCTCAACCCAGGTAAGACGGAGGTAAACTTCATCCCTGCTCTAACCTCTCCCTTTTTCCATCTCACTGGGGGATACCACAGTGACCTTATCCCCTAGTGCAAGAAACCTTGGAGTGGTGATGGACAACAGGCTGTCCTTCTCCGAGAACATCGCTACGGTGACCCAGGCATTCAGGTTCTTCCTGTACAACATCCGGAGAATCCGACCCTTTCTCACCACCTACTCCACTCAGCTCCTTGTCTAAGCAATGGTCCTGTCCCGCCTGGACTATTGCAAATCTCTGCTGGCTGGCCTTCCAGCATCTGCCATCAGACCCCTACACCTGATCCAGAATGCTGCAGCCCATCTGGTATTCAATGTTCCCAGACATTCACATGTCACCCCCCCTGCTCAGCAACCTCCACTGGCTGCCTGTTATGGCTCGCATCAAATTTAAAACTTTGGTGCTCGTGTACCAGGCAGTTAAGGGATCAGACCCTGTATATACTCAATCACTTATCCAAACCTATATACCAGCAAGACCCCTCCATTCTGCCACTTTGTGCCGTCTGGCGCCTTCCCCTCGCCACACCTGCACTTCTCGCTCACGACTGCTGTCTGTCCTGGCCCCACAGTGGTGGAATGACCTCCCGGTGGATGTCAGAACAGCAGAGTCTCTGACCTCTTTCAAGCACAGACTAAAGACTAATTTCTTCAGGCTACACCTTTCCCTCCCTAACTCACCACCATGATTAGCCTTATATATGCCATAGACTGTAATGGCACTTATATAGTTGTATAGATACAACTTGGTTTCCATGTTAGCATAACGTGTTAGCTTAGCATAAAGACTTGAAGCCTTTAGGAGTCAGTAGCCTACCTCCTTCAAAGTGAAGAAATACACCTTACAACAACTCTGATGTCTTATTTACACGAGGTGTCCTGTGTATTTGAAATACATGTGTGGGAAGAAAACCAATTCTGGGGCAAAAAATGCAGAAACTGCTACTGGGCCAAATGAACAAAGGGACGCAATCAAAGAAAACGTACAGTTCTGATAATCAAGAATTTGCTTGCGATAACAAGGGTTATCACCCTGACTTGCCATTTGTATCCTAAAACTGAAAATTACAGGTCAAGAAAACCAGTGAAGGGCTTGGGTGGCTCTCTAATAAGTATGAGTTCATTCAACTAAACAAGAATAAGACTGGGGTTATCTTATTTTGTCCCCCTGACTCCACCTTCGCAAACATTTTCTCTGTCAAATGTTCTTTCTCTGTGGTAAGTAGCAGATTTTTCCAACTTAAAACAATTGCTATATTAAAATATTTCCTCTTGTTGAAGGACCAGGAAATTGTGATACAGGCCTTTATTACTTCCCAACATAATCCTCTCCCATCTACTGCTAGTCCAAAATACAGCTACTAGGCTTCTCTCTGGCACAAGGAAGTGAGATCACATCACACCTACATACTAGCCTCTCTTCACAGGCTACCAGTAATTTGTTTCGTTCAAAGATTTACTCTTTGGTTCTAAAGCCCTACATGGATTGGCCCCTCACTATATTTCCAAACTCCTCTGCCCCTATTCCACCTCCAGGTCACTTAGATCCTATGACAAATTGCTCATGTGCATTTGAAAATGCTATTTAAGGGTGATCATGCCTTCTCCATTGTGAGGTTGTGAATAGCCTTCCTCTGAGTACTAAGTCCTGCCCCTCCATTGATACCTCAAATCTTGTCATAAGACATACTTCTCATTAGCCTATGAGTCTGAAGTATTTCCCAATGTATTATGTCTAGTGATGTGCAATTGTGTGTAATGTGTAATCTTATTTTAATTTATGCATCTCATTTAACTCGGTACAGCACTTTATGAGATGGGTGCGTGGGGGGGTGGACCCAAAATGCACGACTCAGACAACAGAGATGTAATAAAGTCCCATCAGGGCTTTATTCAGGGAATGTCCAGTGAGCGTAGTCGAAAAAACAAGCAAAGTTCATACATGCGAAATCCAGCCATAACCGAGGGAGAAGGCAGTCTCGTAATCGGTACACCATGCAAAAAGTCCAATAACCAGGAAAGCTGTCAGCAGGGCAGTAGTGTAGATGGATGGTAGGCAAGCTCGGGGTCGATGATGGCGCAAGAGTCAAGACCGAAGTCCGCCCCGCGGGGCAAAAGCACAAAAACAGCAGGCAAAGTTTGTGGTACAGGCAGGCAATGGTCAACAAAACAGAAGTTAATAACGATGGTCAATAAACAGGCTTGGATCTTAACGGGTAAACAATGGCTTGACAACCCGCTCAAGTGCACTGACGAACAGGAGGCAACAATTTCACAAAGACATGCCATGGAACTGAGCTTATATGCAGGTGTAGACAGGTGCAGACAATTAGCTTGAGAGCAGCATGAGAATGGAAATCAGGTGTGGAGGATTGACAACAAGATAATTAGTAATCGTTAGTACAAACCTATCCTGCCCTAGCGTTTGTAAATTAGTAAATGACATGCACAAGAAACATAAGGTAACATGAACACATGGTTAGAATGTTAGTATTACCCAATCCTGATCTAAAGTTAGTAGATTAGTAAGAAGACAAGGGAAATTGAAACAATTAGGGAAGCATGAGTGACAGAAAGGGAGAGAGAGAAAAAGCATGAATGCAGGTTTGCAGAAAGACACAAAAAAGTGTATGCTAATCAATGAACAGAACATAACATTAAACAAACATAAATCCTGACATAAGTTTGCAAAACTATGACAATAAACTATAACGTGACATGACAAGACTAACAATTAAGTCGTAACAACGTAACAGGAAATAAAACAAAAACGCGGCGAGACTTGACTAACATAATACATGACATGACAATAACGTAACTAAACATGAAACATGATGTGACAAGCATGAAACGTGACACTTTGGTCAATATGTTGTTTTAAATGTGCTATGTACATATGTAAGTTGACTAGATTAATGGTGTCATCATCCAAATTCCAGATGCTCACAAACTCTATGCCCTGGATTACTGTATATAGGCAGTACAGACCCACTGCTTCTTGAAGTGATTTTGCATAGTTTTTTTTTTTAATGTATTTTTTTTTTTTATAATTATGTATATTACAGGAAATAATCATTTACATTTGAGATACATATGTAAAAACATTGTTTTCAGAGAACTATGACCGCTGAACACAGATGTATCCTTCAGTCTTCCGCTGGTTGAGCGCAGTGATCCACATACCTTCTGAAGGTAGAGCTAGATGCACGTGTTCTGTTTTTGCCGAAGCGAAACAGTCTCCATGTGTGTATTGAAAATGCTACGGTTTCGTTAACAGGTGGAAAAATGCTGTGCTGTTTTATGCAAGCCTAACAAAATACGCCGTTGGAAATGTAATGTCATTAGCTAAATAACTTTTTATTTCACTTTTTTTTACCAATTTCTATTTAACCCATCCTAGTTACTAAGGAGCAGTGTACCCATTGGTTTCTGCCAATTCTGAGCTGATGGCACTGCTGGCTCCTCTCTGTGACTGGGGTAGGTGATGCAGGCATGCGTTTGGTTTTTTAAGATTCTTTTTACATACTCAATGACTGAGTTTTAATTTATTTGATAGTGTCCTGTTTACCTGGTCTGCTGCTAACCGATTGCCCTTCGGTGCTGGGGATTGTTACCCTGAGGCTGCTTGGCCAACGTGCATTTTACCCAAGGTATAAACCAATGTTCAGGGGTAAGTAGGGTTTGAGCAGTACCTTAAGTAATTTATGTACTAATGTGCCTTTTTGATTGTAGGTCTCCATCAGCTGCTGTTTTGCCTAGGTAGATTTTATATTCAATGTGTATGTATTTTATCTAGCCAGTTGTCTGGTATTTTTATTGTGAGCTTACTGGTGTACTGGTGACCCTTTTCTGATTGTTAATATTTCTTTTATTTCTTCGAAGTGGAACTGAGTGCTGGCTTGGTTGCGAGGCTAGACACCTTGGTGTGGTTCCCCTCACTGGTTGGTAGTGTTAAAAAGAGCACTAGGACACTTGTTTTTCACCTGTTTGCCATGGTAGCCATTTTGGAGTGAATACACGTGTGGTAGGAAAGTGGTTGCACCCCTGGACACACACTCAGCTAGCCTGCCTCCCCATTGCTGGCCTCAGTCCACTTTCCCCTTAGGGCCTTAGGAAGGGGAAGTTTAGGAAAATATTGTATTTTATATATTGATTAAATTTGTAATAAACCTTTTACCTCCTTTCACCTAGGTTTGGTTTATTTCCCATTCTTTCCACAGACCCTTTTAGTTATTAATTCAATAAATTTGCATTTCTTTTGGAATCACGTCTGTCTTTTTTCAGTTATCGAACTTGTGTAGCCTGTGTATCATCAAGGTATTACTCCAAGCCCCCCCTATATACTTCCTGGGGTGAAATTCCCTAGGTGGCGTAGTCGGATGAATGGTATTTTCTTTGTTTCTATCACCACCTCGCCACACTTGCAAAACCATTGAGGCCCTGGAGAGGAAGATCAGCAGCAACTTGCAAAGATAGTTAGGCCTACCCCGCGGTCTGAGCAATGCTGCTCTGTATGGTACCAGTAACATCCTGCAGCTCCTGATCAGTGACCTCGCTGAAGAGGTCAAGGTATCACAGTCACAGGAAGCACTCCAGTACAGAGAATCTAGGGATCCAAAAGTGGCATCTGCTGGTATCCAGGATCACACAGGAAATAGAGCACAGACAAATCTCTGGTGGTGGCTGAGTCATGGCTGAGGCATAAGCCACTAGTGGGGTCCGTAGCAACAGGGCATGCAGGCATAGGCCACTTCCTGGCAACTAGGGTCAACATCCAGGGCAAAGAGCGGGAACATCTTGTTCAGGAGGAAGTGCAGGCAGGCATGGAGGAGGTACGAGGCAGCAGGATGGCAAATCGTTGGCATTTATATAGTGCCTTTATCCAAAGGGCTATACAATTGATGCTTCTCATTCACCCTTTCATACACACACACACAAACGCCGATTGGCTGCCATGCAAGGTAGCAAGCAGCTCATCAGGAGCATTTAGGGGTTAGGGGGCTTGCTCAGGGACATTTTGACACACCCAGGGCGGGATCGAACCGGCAACCCTCCAGCTGCCAGATGATTGCTCTTACCGCCTGAGCCAATGTCGCCTCTGGTGGGGATAGTATAGCAAGGAGCATGGACTTGATAAGAAAGTGTGCTGCAACAAAAGACCACCTGGTCCAACATATAGCGAGCCGACTTCCATCGCATCAGGGTTGCCTGATGTTGAAAGACCCGAAACCCAATGACCCCAAGTTCCATCACTGATGATGCTTCCCAGCTCATCTGCAGGATATATCTTTAATCTTAATAAAATAATTCAACTAAAAATAGAAAAATACTGAATAGACTACAAAATTGTACAGTACAATGACACCTTAGTTTGTACATGATCAGCCTTTATCGCATCGTTGGTATCACCAGCAAGCATGTAAAGGGTGGAGGGACTCCAATGACCACGGTGCTTTGAATCAGACAAGCGGGGAACAAAGTGTTTTTCAAGCCCATTGAAAAAGGGTGTGGTCTATAGTGAGTGTTACCCAGAATTGCCACTTAAATATACAAATCATTTGCATTAATGACCAGGGGCCTCATTTATAAAACTGTGCTTAGGATTCACGTCAAAAGGTTGCGTAAGCATGAAACCTAGGACGTGCGTACGCAAAAAAATATTCTGATTTATAAAACAGTGCATACGCACGTCCCACGCCAGTTTTCCTTTATAAATCACTATCAACTCTAAATGTGGCGCAACTTTGCCAGCTTCATGTCCCACCCACAGTTGCCTATAAATAGGCAGTGAAACACCCCTAATGAATATGCATTTCACGAAGAGGACAATGGCAAACGCTGACAAGAAGGCCAAGAAAAGGGATTTCAGCCATTTGATTGCCTCTGAAAAGCTACAGGTGTGGGAATTACCCTGATTGATTGTAAATGACGAACAGTTCTGCACAACGAATGTGATGATGACGATGATAATAATAATAATAATAATAATAATAATAATAATAATAATAATAATAATAATACACGTTATTTGTCTAGCACCATTGGAAAAAAAAACATAATATATGAATATGATAACAATATATGAAACTTTGCTCGTATCTGCCGACTGACGCATTGTAAACGGCATCAGTGCAGCGCAATTTGTCCGACTGTTTACCATATTATTTATGAGAATACATTTAATAACATGAAGTATTGTTTAACAATTCGTCTACATATTTGAGGGATTATTTTACAACATCTCCGTTTATATTTATCATCCTAAATCATATTTTTTGGGCACTCCAGGGAGCATCAATCAAACAGCTGTTTGTTTATTTGTTGTGAGAGGCTTTTATCCATTTTTGCAAATTAACTCTTCGTATATGATACGTGAGAGGTAATATTTCATTACATTACATTACATTACATTGCATGGCATTTAGCAGACGCTCTTATCCAGAGCGACGTACAACAAAGTGCAAATTAAACACAAGAACAAGTGCAAAGAGGACCTGAGAGGACAGTATAGTTCCGAGTCCTAGTGTAAACATGCAGAAAATCAGAACCCTTTAAGAGTACAATCAACAACAATCAATTTCGATTTATTTTACACAGTGGTATCTGTTGTGTATCATTTTCGACTTCTCTCGTCGCCAAATGTTGTGTTGTACTTAGGAAGGGAGAGAACCCGTATAGCGAGATTTAACAATACAACACTTTCATAAGTATAACAGGGACGAACCACGTCCTTACAGCAGCCATACCCAGCCACGACTCCCGGCAAATCTTTATACCTTTTTACATCCTGTTTCACTTCCCGTTTTCCTGGTCTTACGTCACGAGCATTAAAGGCACAGTTTCTCATTTCTCCAGTTAATGTGCGTACGCATGGGTCAGAGTTTCCGTGGAGGACCGCACATTTTCCGGTCAAGTTCGTTTTTTATAAATGCCAAAGTTTGCTTAGAAAGTGGCGTACGCATTCTTTTGTGCCTACGCAACGTTTATAAATGAGGCCCCAGATGAACAGGTAGGGAATTCAAGCAGTTGTGCAGTCTGGGAAATGTGGATGGTATGATTAGGTGAACAGATGAACAGAGGTATCATCTGAAAGTCAGCACCCACTACAGTACAGCTCCCCGGTCATCATGCAGGGAAAGTGATTATTATTATTTATTTATTTTTTGGTGGTCCAGAGAAATTGCCTCCTGCTCATCCTCAAATGTACAAGCATTTGAGGATGAGCTTTTGCTGTGTTTCTGCCTCCACTACATGTCTATGCATGTTTCCAATGTGTGTGGAAAAAATACTTCCTAATATCTGTGCTGAATTCATCCTTTGATAATTTCCATTTATGCCTCCTCATTCTGTTTACCGATCTCACCCTAAAAAAATCTGCTATAGTTCACTTTGAAGCTTTTAAATTATCAATAAAATGTCCCTTTAGTCTCCCTTTGCAAAGCTTGAAGAGATTAAGCTTCTAAAGTGTTTCCTCATAATTGTTATCTTTTATACATGGAATCAATCTGGTTACCGTTCTTTGAACATTTTCAAGCGCCTCCATATCTTTCATTTAGTATGGTCCCCAGAACTACACAGTGGTCTGACAAGGGTATTGTATAAGGTGAGTATAACTTCCTTAGATTCATACTCTATACTCTTGACTAGGTATCCTATGACATCCTGTTCGCCTTTTTTTACTGCTACAGTACATTGGCTAGAACATGAAAGGCTTTGATCAACTATTACCTCCAAGTCCTTTTCATTTATAACATCTACAAATTCTTCCTCACCCAATTTTCAATTTATATATGTAACTGATGTCACTCATGATAATAGTCTTTCCTCCCCAACAATCCAAGAGCGTTGGATTCACACTACTGTCTAAAGCTTGCGTTCCATGAAACACTATTTCAAGACCCTCTTCATGTTCGCCAATGAGTTTAATGCAAATATCTTCACTAGGCATAAGATAAATGGTTAATTTCTGGAATTTGGCACATTAAAGGTACAATGGGTAATTTCAGAGTCCTAACAGTCAAGAGAGGAATTGCAGCAACAAACACAGCATGCACTGTTTTGGAAAGTTGACAGTGACACACGCGACAGAGCCTGCCGTCTTTTCGTAGTGTTCTAGTAAGAAAATGTTTGCCGACCAGGTGACTTTATGAAATGTTGACTTGAGTATGCTGCACAGCACTATTTATATTTTTTGTCTTTTTGAAGTTTTCACTTTAGCTAACCAACTATATTATGAGCAAGCAACTTATTTGGCTATCGAACTAGCTGGCTATATAACTAAGATATGATAGTGTACCACAAACGATGCAACTGAAAATTACAGTTTGAGCTAAACACGCATTATTCAACATGTAAAAAGAAAAAGGAACGTGTAGCTACCCAAATTGCACTCCAGACAAGCGATCACTGAAACTCTATATACTATTGCTTATTATCCAAGCAAAGAATACATATCTAGTTATAAAATGATACCAGTTAATTATTGGTCGTGTGGTGACCCAGGGGGTGAGAGAGGAAGAGAGAGCAAAAAATGGGTAAATCAAAAATGATTTCTCTCCTCGCCGGGCTCTCTCCGAGGTGCTGACCTATTAAATACGAACTAGGGAAATACATGTTGTTAATTATTCTCCCGAGCACTTGGCGTCGGCGCACGGGTCGTTCCACTCCCGTGGTGTACCGATCCCTGATCCGGCCGCCACATTTCCTCCCCCTCAGCTCCAAGCCCTCGGCGGGAGCGTCACAATAGAGGCCCTCGTCCATACGGGACAGGGCATCCGCATTTCCCTGGAGTCTCCCTGCTCGGTGTTCTACCTTGAACTTAAAACTTTGTAGTTCCAGGAACCACCGGGTCACCCTAGTGTTAGTGTCCTTACACCGGTACATCCATTTCACTGGGGCATGATCAGTTATGAGGATGAACTCTCGCCCCAGGAGGTAGTATTTCAGCTTACCGACCACCCATCTTATGGCCAGGCACTCCTTCTCCACCGTACTATAGTTATTTTCGTGTTTCAGCAGTTTCCTGCTGATATAGGTGATGGGGTGCTCCGTTGTGTCCTGGATTTGCGAGAGGACGGCACCGAGCCCGGTCTCTGAGGCGTCGGTCTGTAAAACAAATTGTTGTGAAAAGTTAAGAGGTGTTTCATTCCCCAGGGCAGCTCTCAGGTCCAGGAAGGCGCGGTTGGCATCTTGAGACCATTTCACTGTGTGCCGTTGGTCCTTCTTGGTCAGCTCGTGCAAAGGGGCCATTCTGGTCGCAAAGTCGGGAATAAACTGGCGATAGTACCCTACTAGGCTCAGGAACATGCAAACTTGCCTCTTTGTGGTGGCTCGTGGCCAGTGTGCGATCCCATCCACCTTCTGGCTCTGGGGCCGGACGCACCCTCGTCCCACGGTGTGGCCCAGATAGTCGGCCTCCTCCAGGCCCGGGTGACATTTAGCGGGGTTAGCTGTTAGGCCGGCCTCCCGGAGCGCCCCCAGCACGGCCTCCAGTCTCCCGAGGTGGCTCTCCCAATCGGCACTGTGGATGACAATATCGACGAGATAGGCGGCGGCATACTCCCTGTGGGGCCTCAGTAGGTTGTCCATGAGCCGTTGGAAGGTGGCGGGGGCTCCATGCACTCCAAAGGGTAGCACCCTATACTGGAACAGGCCGTCCGGGGTGGCAAAGGCCGTCTTCTCCCTCGCCTGCGGGGTCAGAGGTACCTGCCAGTACCCCCAGGTGAGGTCCATGGTGCTCATGTGGCGGGCAGGTCCCAGCCACTCGATCAGCTCGTCTACCCGGGGCATGGGGTAGGCGTCATACCGTGAGATTTCGCTCAGCCACCGGAAGTCATTACAAAACCGCCAACTTCCGTCCGGTTTTGGTACCAATACTACCGGGCTGGACCAGGCGCTTTGGGACTCCTCTATGATCCCCAGGTCCAGCATCCTCGCCACCTCCACCCGGATGGCCTGCCTTCTCGCCTCAGGGATCCGGTAGGGCCGCAGTCCCTGGCTCTGTGACGATGTCGTGTTGGACCCTCATAGTCCGGCCCTGGAGGTGGGAAAACACGTCACGGTGTTGGCTTACCATCTCCCGGAGGTCTTGTCGTTGCCTCAGCATCGACTTTAGGGTCTTGTTGAAACGTTCTACCAGCCCGTCTGTCTGGGGGTGGTAGATGGACGTCTTCACTTGTTTGACCTGGAGCAGGCGGCACATCTCCCTCATTACTTCCGACATGAAACACGAACCCTGGTCAGTCAGGACCTCTTCAGCGATCCCTACCCGGCTGAACAGTAGGAACAGCTCCTTCGCGATGCTCTTTCCTGTTGCAGCCCGTAAGGGTACGGCCTCCAGGTAGCGGGTGGTGTAGTCTACGACCACCAAGATGTAACGGTGACCTCGGCTAGACTTGGGTAGGGGCCCCACTATGTCCATGGTGATTCGGCAGAAGGGCACATCTATAATGGGGAGAGAGATTAGTGGATTGCGATACGTCACCCTGGGGCTATGCAGCTGACACTCCGCACACTGCCGGCAGTAGTCCTCCACGGCTCATTTGATGCCGGGCCAGAAAAACCGGGACAGGATCCGCTCGTACGTCTTCTCCCGTCCCAGGTGGGCCCCCAACAGGTGAGCACCTTGGAGGTGTGGGTCTGGGGTACCAGGAGTTCATCTATCTCTCCCTGGTTAACAGTACATGTTCGATATAGCAAGCCATGCTGCACTTGTATATGGGGAGGCCGGTCTACTCACCCCGCCTTGTGGGACGCCCTCAATGTAGGCAGCTGCTCTCCAGGCCTGGGCGAGGAGGGGGTCTTGCAGCTGGGCGGAGCCAAAATCCATTGGGGCCCTTTCTAACTCGGGTTGGAACTCTGAGAATCCGCCCCTGCTACCCCTTTCCGCCATCAGGGGTTGCTGTGGGTCCGGTCCCTCCGAGGCTGTATCCGTGCTCTCCATGGGGGGCTGCGTCGTCTGTCTTCTCCCCCCTGGGGGAGGGGTCTCCTCCTCATCACTCTCCCCAGCAGGGGCTACCCAAACCGGGTGTGGTTCCTGGTGGCCCTTTCGGCGGGGTCGGGGGGTCGGGACTGGCCTCTCAGGGGTCGGCCTCTCATTCCAGTAGCTGAGGAATAGAGGGCAGTCTCTTCCCAACCATATGTGGAGACCCAGGGGCTGAGAGAGGAAGAGAGAGCAAAAAATGGGTAAATCAAAAATCATTTTTATTAATTTTTTAAGTGACTTCAGGGCACATTTCAATAGTCCAAAACAAAAAACTGGCCTTGCTGGCCTTGGTGCTGACTCTCCTCGCCGGGCTCTCTCCAAGGTGCTGACCTATTAAATCCGAACTAGGGAAATTCACGTTGTTAATTATTCTCCCGAGCACTTGGCGTCGGCGCACGGGTCGTTCCACTCCCGTGGTGTACCGATCCCTGATCGGGCCGCCACAGTAGCAACAAGCAAATTAGCTATTAGTTAGCTTGCCGAATTTACAAATATCCACCTGAGGCACAACGCTTGTGCAACACTTGCTACTATGTTCGTATTGCCTCAGGTGCATATTTGTAAATTTGTCAAGTTAACTATGGCTAATTTGCTTGTTGCTACTGATAGCCAACTGGTATTGTTTTATAACTAGATATGTAGTCTTCTCTTGGATAATAAGCAATTTTATACAGAGTTTCAGTGATAGCTTGTCTGGAGTGCAATTTGGACAGCTACACACAAACAATTAGAATAAGTCCCCATGCCATTGGCTGTGGCAATTAGAACCAACTTTCAACCAATGAGTTTGAATTATTGTACAGCTGTGCAATGTTTTAGTACATAGTGACGGCCCATCAACTGTACAACAGGTGCATCTCAACACATTAGAATATCATGGAAAAGTTCATTTTCTTCCGTAATTTAATAAAAAAATTAAGCTTTCATATATTCTAGATTCATAACACATAAAGTAAAATATTTCAAGCCGTTTTTTGTTTTAATCTTGATGATTATGGCTTACAGCTCAATCTAGTATCTCAAAATATTAGAACATTACATAAAAAAAATTATGAGACAAAAATGTTGACCATCTGAAAAGTATGTTAATTTCTGCACTCAGTACTTGGTCGGGAATCATGGAGAAGACTGATGACTTGACAGTTGTTCAGAAGACACTCATTGACACCCTCCACAAGGAGGGTAAGCCAGAGAATGTCATTGCTGAAAGGGCTGGCTGTATCAAAGCATATTCATGGAAAGTTGACGGGAAGGGAATGGTGTGGTAGGCAAAGGTGCACAAACAGCAGGGATTGTCAAGCAAAGCCGATTCAAGAACTTGGGAGAGCTTCACAAGGACTGCACTTTGGCTGGAGTCAGTCCATCAAGAGCCACCACGCACGGAAGTGTCCAGGAAATGGGCTACAAGTGTCACATTCCTAGTGTCAAGCCACTCCTGAACCAGAGACAAAGTCAGAAGTGTCTTGCCTGGGCTAAGGAGAAAAAGAACTGGACCGTTGCTCAGTGGTCCAAAGTCCTCTTTTCAGATGAAAGTAAATTTTGTATTTCATTTGGAAATCAAGGTTCCAGAGTCTGGAGGAGGAGTGGAGAGGCACATACTTCAAGTTGCTTGAAGTCCAGTGTGAAGTTTCCACAGTCAGTGATGATTTGGAGTGCCATGTCATCTGCTGGTGTTGGTCCACTGTGTTATATCAAGTCCAGAGTCAACACAGCTGTCTACCAGGAGATTTTAGAGCACTTCATGCTTCCGTCTGCTGACAAACTTTATAGAGATGCTGATTTCCTTTTCCAGCAGGACTTGGCACCTGCCCACAGTGCCAAAACTACTAGTTGCTGACCATGATGACCATCAAGCCTTGTGCTTGATTGGCCAGCCAACTCGCCTGACCTGAACCCCATAAAGAATCTATGGGGTATTGTCAAGAGGAAGCTGAGAAACACCAGACCCAACAATACAGATTGCAAACTGGGCTTCCATAACACCTCAGCAGTGCTACAGGCTGATTGCCTCCATGCCACGGCACATTGAAGCAGTAATTCCTGCAAAAGGAGCCCTGACCAAGTATTGAGTGCATAAATGAACATACTTTTCAGAAGGTCAACATTTGATGTCATATTCTAATATTTTGAGATATTGATATTTATTTTCATGAGCCGTAATCATCAAGATTAAAACAAAAAAAGGCTTGAAATGTTTCATTTTATGTTTAATGAATCTATAATATATGAAAGTTTCACTTTTTGAATTAAATTACGGAAAAAAAACTTTTACATGATATTCTTTTACCATAATATTTTGAGATGCACCTGTATATTTTCAAACCAGAATTTAAGGACGATGAAGACAGAGGGTGAGTCAATATGTCAGTGAGCCTTTTTCAATGATAGGAAGGGATTTACAATGGTCTTGTAACAATGTTTTAACACAAAAATCTTGCATATTGTCCCTTTATTAGGAAGATGGAACCTCTCTTACTGGATCGATCTTCCGAATAATTTTATACCCCTCTATATAATATTCATCCCCATTTCATCCCCAAGCCATGTCTCTGTAATCAGTAGTATGTCTCAATAACAGCCTCAAGTTCCAAGTAGTATTTATACTTCTAGCATTTAAACAAAGGCATTTCAGACTGTTGTTCCTGCACTCTCCCGTTCCCTCACTCCCAAGCCACCATCACTAAAATGTTGCTTTAAAAATATTTTATCAGTGTTCTCACCATTATATGTAGCCTTGGCCGCTTCAGTCTGGGCAGTCTCTGCCTCCCTACCCATTTCACTCTCGATCCTCCCTGCCCCCTCCTCTCAGTCCCTAGTTTAAATAATCCTGTTGTAAGCTTATGTGAAGAAAAAAGAAGCAAACAATACAATGCTGTAACAAACTTTATTTGTTCTGTGCAGTTTTACAAGAAAGTATCACGACAGTAAAATACCTGACCTTCATTTTACAAAGCCTACAACTTCATTGGGATGTTCACTATTTGCTATCTCATACAATTGCACATGTGACAAGAGCAGAATATTGCAGAATGTGATGGATACAAGCAAAACACTTTATTAAAATAAATACACTTTGTGTTACTTGATATTTGTGATTTCCTTTTATATGAATGGTAACATTGAAAACTTATCACAACTAGACGACACTAAATACACATGCACATAATACAGGGTTATTTTAACATGAAGGAATGGGTGTATCTGCAAATTTCTCACCCTTGAACTTGCCCAGGAGTAAAGTATCTTTCCTCCCATAGACAGTACATAGTACTAATAATAATAACTTTGTGGAAGCAAACTTCTTCATATTATTTTTGGCACTGGACATGCCATTCCAACTTTATAATATTTATCTTGGGTGAGAGTAGATTGCTTGTGTAAAGCCTTATTTTGAGTGTACAATAAATGGCTGAGATATTCAACACATAATTGTAATGGTCATAATGGTAAACTTTACATTCTATTTTTATTCTAATTTTATTAAAATTTGACTTAATTTTAATAGAAATAATTTATTAATTAATCAAAGTTTTATTCATTCCTCAACATTTATTTTCTGATTCTAGAATAATGTATTCTACTAGTCTGTTTACAAACTAGGACTATTCTGCCATTCCAACAACTGCTGTAATCTGAAGATCGAATGTCTAAAACTGTGTGATCTCATATTTTCCGTGTTCAGTCAAACTCAGAGTAGATTTTTTGACATCTTTCTTAAGTTGCCGATCTTCTCCTTCCTCCAAGATTGACACCAACGTAGAGATTGTACTGTTTGGGTCCAGTAATTTAACAAGGGGAACATTGACTCCTGTCTCTTGGAACATGAGGTTCTGCAGAGTCATGGACACCATGGAGTCGACACCCAGAGCAGAGAGTGTAGTACCATCACTCAGCTCTTGAAGGTCTACATTGCAAGTCTCGCTGATCATGGTCCTGACATATTCCCCTGGTGAGGAGGGTGAAGTTGACAGTTGTACACTAGGTTCTGTTAGGCTGATGTTTCTCAGTTCTTCATCTACCAAATCTGACAGACGCATTTTGAGGGATGTGTTTTGAGACAGCACATGCTTCCGAAGGTTTGTGAAGCTGAACTTGCACACAACCTGTTGGGCATTGTTTTGCAATAAACATTGCTCCAGGCCTTCATGAATTTCTGCTACTTGCATCACTGTCATTCCCTTAGTCTCCAAAAATCTCTGTAAAGATTCCTTGTTCAATAGGAGGCCGAGGTTCAAAGCCCCCCAGTTAATGGACTGTGCAGCCAGTCCAAGCCTCCTCCGATAATGACAAAACATGTCCAGGAACGAATTGGCAGCGGCATAGTTTGTTTGAGTGGCATTGCCAATGAAAGAGGTGATGGAAGAGTAGCACACAAAGTAGTCAAGTTTGCAGTGCTTTGTTGCATGATGGAGATTCATAGCACCATTAACCTTTGGCTTGAACACTTTTTCATAGTGTGATTTGTCAAGAGTTTCAAGTAGACCATCATGCAGGATGACTGCACTGTGGAATACTCCTCTGATTGGACAAGAAGGAAACATCTGTCCAATTGCAGTGACTGCCTTCACAACCTGTTCTGAAACTGACACATCACACTGTATGCTGATGATTGACACTCCATACCGATTCTGCAGGTCGGATATCTCATGTTGCAAATGAGACGAAGACCTTCTGCTGAAAATGGCAATGCACCCACCTCCTCTTTGAGCAATGAACTTCACTGTTTCAAACCCCAGCCCAGAAAGACCCCCTGTCACAATGTAAACAGATTTCTGCTGAAAAGGTTGTTTTGGCTTCTCTTGTATTGGAAGGTTGGAGACCTTGTTTCCATCAAGTACAACTACAGAAGTGGTGTCTGAGCTCAAGTAGGATTTTGATTCCTGAACAGACAGGCACTCAATGCTTCCTGAAGTCATTGTTTGAAAGATGGTGTTTTTCAGTACTGGAATATAATTCAATCGCATTGATTTTAGCCAGCTGTAGATTGATCTTTTTTGCTTCTTTAGACATGCTTTCTGGAAAAGATTAGCCACCTGAACGATCTGAACACAGACATTTTCACTGTCAGATCTAAACATGTTTTGCAAAAGAATAGGTGGCATCTGGTTATCATGCACTAATACAATGTTTCTGACTGTAGAAACACTGCAAGCTTTAGCAACCAATGATGCATCAAATGGAGGCAAAAGGACAAATGCATCACACCTGTTCATGTTTTGTAGCAGTCCACTAAATTGGGTGCATACAATGGCATTCCACCCTGATTGATTTGCAGTAAACATTAGCACCTGCATCAGATTTGAATCGGGTTCAAGAGAAATAATGCCCAACTTGTTCTTTTGTCTTACTTTTGGAAGGACATGATGCAAGATTTCCCATGCAAGAACAAAGAAGGAAACGCATGGTACTTCCTTGAGAAATGGCAGCTTCTTTGTTCTATAGCATGCAGTTTCTGGAATCACAACCTTTGAGGACGCAGTAATAGGGTAACATGAAACAACATGATCTCCCACTTTCAGTTTTCCCACATCCCTCCCCACAGCCGTAACAGTACCACTGAAGTCAAGTGCCAGAAGATTGTGGCTTTGGGATGTGTCTTTGTTCCAGTACATGGTCTGGCCATATATCTGAGCAGAAACACTGACAGGGAAGTAATCTGATGAATGAACACAGATTTTATTAAGTTGAACCTCAATATTTTGCTCACAGATTTGTTCTCCAGGCTCATTACAGGGAATTGCAGACAAGCTTGTCATTTTGTAAGGGTCAGCAGTCTGCAGGATGACATGTTCAGCTCCTGAATAGAAGACATCCCTCTCAGGACTCTCAGTGGTCTTAATGGGAGTGCGAGTGATTGCACTTGAATGAATCTGACCTTGGCTTATTGTTAGCTCTGGGTACTTGGTGGCTGGGTAGGAACATACAACTTGAGCCAACAACCTGATATCCTCACTTGTCATAGATGCAAGATCAATTAGCTGGAATGAGAAACCTGAAATTTCAGCTGCGCAGGCTCGAGTCATGCCAGAAATGACAAAACCTGGACTGATATGGTCTACTGTCCCCTCTGCTGATCTGTAGGTTATAATTCTCATACTGCTTGTGTATTTGGCAGCTTTCAGTGCAAGAACAATTTCACGGAAAAGCTCACAGCAGTCGACCAGGTGATCCAGGACCATTTCTGTTTTCAAATGGCTGAGATCTTGAATACCACACATGAACAAAACCTCTTTGAAATTGTTCCTGTTGCCATCAGGAACACTTAATTCCGTAAAAAATTCTCTGACTTTGGAGGAGGATAGTTTTCCCCATTCCTTGAACCGGACAAAAGTAGAACTTGAGTGAAGATACTGCTGTAGCAATTCACCAACCCCTAACTGATCAGCAAAAACTAAAGATTTTGGTTTGTGGAAGAGGCTGGCATCCTCAGAAGTGGCATGCAGTTCATTGTGAAAGAAGAAATCTTTTGCAACACGAGAACCGCCTCCCAATAATGTGATCTTCACATGTCTTAGTTCAACCAAAACATGACCCTCTTTGTCTGTGAAGCAGCCACATACTTCAATTCCATCAGATGTCTCTCTTGCTGTTCTCAGATATATGACCATTTCATTCTGCAGGGGGCCAGACACTGTGACACAGCCTATACCAGATGGGAACCCAGGCCTTGATGCAAATCTATTCCCGGCTACAACAGCCGTCATCTGCAGAAAGTGATCCAGTACTACTGGGTGAACATAGTAGTCATGCAGCTGCCTCATCATTTCATCTGGAACCCTGAAGGTTGAAATAGCCTCCTTGAACTCCTCGCCATAGTACACGTCTCCCAGCTGTCGGAAGACTGAACCATACTGAAATCCTGCCTGAGAGAGGGCAGTGTAAGCCTGCTCCGCCGTCATAAGTGATTGGCATCTTTTGAAGACAAAATCCAAGGAGATGTTCCTTTCTTCAGGAGCCACTGATCCATTTGTCCATTCAATGGCACCAGAGGCATAGGTAGCTGACTGAGAATGTATTTTAAATTCTGCTGTTTTCTCTGATGGTTCAAGCTGTACTTTCATTTGGGGGGAGTTCTCACTGAGTATGAATGGATTTTGGAAACTGATACAGAGCTGCAGTGAGCAAAGAGGCATATTTGACTTCATACTGGCTATGAAGGATGCTAGAGCCAATTCAACATACAAAGCACCAGGGACAAGAGCAACACCATTGTTTTTGTGTTCACTCATGTACTTTGTTGCATCTGAGGAAAGATTACAGGTGAACTCTGTGCTGCTCTGTTTTATAGGCCTTATAACTGGGTGAAGGGTCCAAGATGTTGTCTCATTGCCCTGCCTTACTGCTTCAAAGTACACGTCCTTCTTTACACAATCAAATTGATACCTCGGGATGGGTCTTGGTGGTACTTCATGTCCATTGTAGAGGCGTTCCCAGTTTACATTCACCCCCATCTCAAAGAGCTTAGACACAGCAGTGAACAGTGTCTCGTGATCTTTATCTGGCTGTACAGAAGGGAACACAGAGATGTCATTCCCCAATGTCTCCATGATGTTCCTCTGCAGGGCCCGTCTTGGACCTATCTCTAGAAAGACTATGTTCTTCTTGTTATTGGCTGCTGATCTCAATGCTTGTTCAAATGCAACTGGCTCACGGATATTCCTGGCCCAATATCTCCCTGAGCTAAAATCCCCTTGAGAACACATCTCTCCAGTCACAGTTGAAAACAGTTCTGCCTCCATTTCATTCTCTTGCAAGGATCCTATGCTGCTCTGTATTTGGTCCAGGATGGGATCCATCATATGACTATGGTAAGCAGCAGGGACATCTAAAATGTGGAGAAACAAACTGTTCTTGAAGGAGGTCTTCAACTTATGGTGAAGAGAGTCAACTGCATCTGCCTCACCTGATAGGGTACAAGACTGAGGGCTGTTGAAGGCAGCTAAGCAGACCTTCCCTGAGTAAGCAGGCAGAAGCGTTACGATTTCCGATACCGCTATCTTACTGACAACAAGCATCTTCCCCCCTGTGACCTTGCTCTGCAACATACTGCGGAAATGGATCACCTTTACTGCATCCTCAAGAGACAGCAGACCAGAGCAATGGGCAGCGGCAACCTCTCCTACAGAGTGCCCCAGAACGGCATCAGGTCTAATACCCCAGTGTTTTAGAAGGCTGAAAATGGCAACCTGGATAGCAAAGAGAAGGGGTTGGGCAACATCTGGTTTTGAATAATCATCATTTTCCAGTTCTTTCAAAATGTTAGTGCTTTTGTAATTCAGGAACAAGTTTGCAACCTCCTTCATCTTTTCAATGAAAATGGGCTGCTCTTTCAACAATTCCTCACACATGCCTCTGTAGATCACACCATTTCCACAGAACACAAACACTGACTTTAAGCCTGATTTTATTGGCACAATGCTTTTGGTTAGTGCTAATCTAAGTTGCTCCTGTAAGTCACTGAGAGAGGATATCAGAAACGCTTTTCTGTATTTGTGCTTTAGGTGGCTTCTCCGACATGCTGATGTATATGCCAGAGATTTTAAATCTACTGCATTGTTTGTGGCCAGTTCTTGATGTGTGTCTGTAATTGTCATTCCAATTGACTTTTCAGAGGCTGCAGACAACACAAACAGTTTTGTGTTGTCTGCATCCTGAATGCAGGATCTAGAACTGTCCATCCGCCTGTACTCTCTGACAATGGCATGTGCATTGGTCCCTCCAAACCCAAAGTTATTGATACCTGCAGCCCTTCCTGCTGGGCCAGTCTTTTCCCACTTCTCTACTCTAGTGGGAATTTTCAGATTCAAAGATTTAGCATCAATACTGGCACTGTCCTCAGAGTAGGATAGTGAGGGAACAATAGTTTCATGGTGCATCATCAGAAGCACCTTGATGAGTCCTGCCATTCCAGCTGCAGATTCAGTGTGTCCAACGTTACCTTTCACAGAGCCGATGCAGAGTGCTTCTCCTGGATGTCTGGCTTCAGCAACAGCTCTGGAGATGCTACCTGCTTCTGTTGGATCCCCTACAGGGGTTCCAGTCCCATGAGCCTCTATGTACTGGATATGTGATGGATCAAACCCAGCAGAGTAAATTCTGTGGAGCAGGTCCTCCTGCTGGGCCATGGATGGCCTGGTGATTGGAGTGACAGTACGGCCATCTTGATTGACAGCAGTTTTGCTTATGATGCCCCACACATGATCAAAGTCCCGTAGAGCCTGTCCAGGACAATACAGGAAAGACTTCCATGAGGTCATACAGGAATTTGATGGTGGTGCCACCACAGGCTCCTTTAATAGAGGCATGTGAATGTTTATGATCACAAGAGAATCCCACAAAGCCAATAGAAAAAACAAAATTCTCTAATTTTCTAATTTTCTAGTCTGCAACACATAATTACCCTTAGGTAATTATAAATTATAAATTGCTGCTGATGTATCCAATTCAGTTACAACACTTCTAAATGTAATTTGCTAAATCTGCTTACTGCACTATAACTCAAAAGTTATTATTTCTGCCAAAATGAATTCAAAAGAGGTGGAAGTTGTTTATCTTTAAGGTTTCCTGACAAACGCTAGATAGCTAGATAGATAGATAGATAGATAGATAGATAGATAGATAGATAGACGTTGAAAAAAGTGGGTTTTCAACAGTTTTTTTAAATGCGTAATGGGCGGTTATTCCCAGAGGGTAGGTGCACAGACACTAAAAGCATGATCACCCTTGGTAACTAACTGCCCTAGTTGGCGTAATTAGTACAGTAATATAACTGCGCATTACAAAGCTTATTTCATTACATTTAGTAAATTTTTTTAAGGTTCCTGTCAAATGCACATGTGTGTATGTGTGTTGGGGCCTGATTATTGTGTCCATAGAGGACTTTTTATTTTGGACCTAGTCACTGTGCTTTGAGTACATACACTGTCATTCTCTATAATCTCTATAATCTCTTGATAGGTTGAGACATCTACATCCTATTTTATTGTTGCGTTCATATGTCAATAAAAATATAAACGGCAACGTAATAAAACTGGTAATGGCAGATTGTTAAAAAGACTGTCCACTAGCAAGAATAGCAGTTTAGATGCTTATCAGACTCTTAGGGTAATAAAACTCCAGCTTCCCCCTGGAAACGCCTTACCTTTTTCAGAGGTTTGAGCAGGACAATCCCACAGCCTTCCCCTCTTCCATAGCCATCTGCTTTGTTGGAGAAAGGTTTGCTGGAGCCATCAGGTGAGATCATTTTGGCCTTGCTAAGAGCGACAAAGACCCGTGGCTCAAGGATACAGCTGACTCCACCGCAAACAGCCATCTCACAGTCTCCTAGGGAAAGCAAGAAGAATAATTCAATAACCAAAATGTCTTGAACTGCAGTCACATTATCTCAAAAATATTCAGAAAGTTTAGTGTTGATTTTGCTTGCTACTACAAAAAAAAAAAAGTATATTTTAATTAAATAAATTGTCAACTGAACAAGAATTCAATCAAGGTACTGATTTGCTGTTGTCATTAAAGATCCCATATGTCCTGGTCAAATTCACACAAAAATAGCTCTCCATAGTCATCCACATAATCAAGTCTAAACAAGATGACACATCTACACATGACACCAATGCTTGCAGAGATAATCATAATAAAGGGACAAGGCTCTACTGCTTGTTTCAATATGTACTATACAAGTAAAACCTGAGCTCAAATAGTATTTGTTTTGGCTCTAAATACTTTTTTGCATTCGATTAAGCTTACCTGGTGTATTGTAAGTGAAATAATCCCAAAAGTGTAAGCCCTGTCCATTTACACCATAGAATGATATTTTAATCCAAACAAGTACTATTTGAACCTGATATAAGTAACAGAGAGATCAATTAAACTAAGAAAAATATTTTAAAAATAAAACAAAACTGTACATAACATGCAGCCTTACCTTGTCTAACTGCATGGGCAGCATAGTGAAGAGCCACTAGAGAGGATGAGCAGGCACTGTCGATAGCCAATGAGGGGCCAGTGAAGTTGAAGGCGTAGGAGATCCTGTTGGCAGCTATGCTCATGGCTGTTCCTGTGCCGTTGTAGTGGGTAATGGTGGTTGGGCTGTTGTTCAGAAGTGTCTCATAGTCCCTGTTCATGAGTCCTAAAATCAGGATTTCAATTGTACAATTCAAAAGTATGCTGCGAAGCATGGCTTCACTGGACCATGAAAACGTTAAATGTATTTAAAAGTTGGCTATGGGGCTGGCAATCTTAAACAACTCCATTCAGACAATGATAGCCACCATTAGGTTTTCCTGACCAATGTATGCCCCTGAAGGAAAATCTATTTTTATCTCACTGGAAAATGAGTAGTTTGTACCAATGAAAACCCCAGTTCTGGTTCCACTGGCCTTCTCCATGGGTATCCCAGCATTCTCCAGGGCTCTGTAGGTGCACTCCAGCAGGAGCTTCTGCTGGGGATCCATGAAGTCAGCCTCTGCCTCAGTGATTCCAAAGAACTTGTGGTCAAACTCGTTCAACCTGAGGATTAAATCATTTATTGTTTAGTGCTTTCATTACACTGCTTTGAGTTTCCGTGAGATACACATTCCCCTCCAAATGTCATTGAATGTCTACTCTTAGTTATAGCCTTGGGTTTTGCCAGTGAAGATACAATCTGAAAAAAATTTTTTTAAAAAAAGAAAAGATGAACGAACAGGAAGAGAGCTGTCTTTGGGAGAAAAGCAAGCCATTTTGAAGCTTGAAAAAAAAAAGCTAATCCATTGCACAAGCATTGGGGATAACTTGGAATATCCTGAAAAAGAAAGAAACTGCTGGCATACTGAACAACAGACATGGAAGAGGTCGACCAAGGAAAACAGCAGCTGTTGATGACAAACCCATTGTGAGAGCTGTGAAAAACCCCCAAAAAATCTGTCAGTGACATCACAAAAAATAAATCAGGGCAGGGGTTCAGATATCTCAATCAACTGTTTGAAGAAGACTGAGAGAGCAGCAATATAGCTGAACCCAAAGATACAAACCACTCATCAGTAGTAAGAATCGGAAGGTGAGATTACAATTTGCAGAAGTACAGAGATGAGCCACAAAAGTTTTATGGACTGATGAGACTAAGATTAACCTCTACCAAAGTGATGGAAAGGCCAAAGTGTGGAAAAAGAAGGGACCATGAGCCATCTGTGAAGCACGGTGGAGGAAGTGTCAGAACTTGGGCTTGATGATGTAACTCATGATGGTAGCAGGATGAATTCAGAAGTCTACAAAAACATTCTGTCTGCCAACATACAGAGAAATGCACCCAAACTAATTGGAAGGAACCAAAAACATACTGCCAATACAACAAAGGACAAAAATTGGAAGGTTTTTGTTTGGCCAAGTCAATCACCATACCTTAACCAAATTGAGCATGCATTCCATCCTCCCCCCCAAAACAACTGAAATAGGCTGCAGCAGGGGTGGTTCTAGGATTTTTTTACTGGGGTGGCCAAGGGTTGTCTGGGGGTGGCCACCATATCTCCTGGCTTCACGTGAATCATTTTTGGGGTTATTTATGTGTTTATTGTTTCATGTGCAAAAGTCTATGAAGCATTACTAGTCTACTAAGACTAAACATAAATGAATAGGCTATAGTGCTATACATGAGATATTGTTATCATAACACAATTACATATTTATGGACCAAAAGAAAAACAAAGTGTTTGGTCATATTTAAGGGCATTAAAGTAATGGACTGTATTCGGCAGAAGAAACTACATGGTGTAGAGCAATCCCTGCCATGGCACATCAACATAATACAAATATTTACAGACTTGTTTCAATCTGAGAATAATACCATGAAGTGACTGGATAAGTAACACATGCATCAGAGCTGGTGAGAATGTGATTTTGAACAAAGAATGTGTATTATCATCATGATGTACATGAGATTTATTACAATAAATAAGGCTCTGACCTATAACTAAGCCTGTTCAAGAATTTGTGGTCATGGATGTCTAACAAATTAGCTTAATATGATTAAAAGGATTCATTAAATTAATTAAAATGATGATAATACACATTGTTGCTTTTTCCAAAATCACATTCTCACCAGCTCTGATGCATATTACTAATCCAGTCACTTCAGTTAGTCTTCTTCTGAATTAATACAGAGAACATAAACTCGACATAAAGAAAGACACTCAAAATAACAAAAGGCAAATTATCTCAATTTAAATTAAATCTTTTAAAACAACAGACGGGTCAGACACAGGGATGTCACAATGTGACATGAGAAGAATGTTTACATGTAACAGCCCTTTTGGAAACTATATGAATGGATTGTTGTCTTGCATCAATCAACGTGTCAAATTGTCTAAATATTATAAGAATGTACCAGCACCTACACAGAGGGTACAATATTATTATGTAAATGTAAATTATTTCAAACCATCCGTTACAAAGTTACATGAGCTAACTAAATAGATAAGTTAGCAGTTTGCCTATATAGATATAGCTGATTTAGCTAGTAGTACAGAAGGGGCCATATTATATTAAAGAAACACAGGATTCAAGTGATTTATTTCTTGTTGTGACTCACGTTCGTTAGCTAGCTAGTAACTAGTCCTCAATTTAGTCAGCTAGTTTGATGTTATTTAATGATGACATTTAAATGATATTTCAACCGTAACGTTACCATTCAACATATTCAATATTTCAACCTGTCACACAGACAAGAGCAAAATGAAGTATAGAGGCTTATAAACTGCACCACATAAGCTTGCAAGCTGTGCTGTCACGTGTTGGTGATTCAGACTTTTTACCGCACATTTGGTAGTCTTGCAAGCGGAAAAGACGGTGTCTTCCTAGAAACAGATTGACTGATAAAACAGCCAGTAACGTGCGAATCAAATTGGTGCTCCTGATACGTGCGCTTTTCATGCACATTTGGAAGGCAGTAAAACGGGAAAGACGGTGTGTTGGTAAAAACAATATCTTGGCAACGTTATAGCCAACTGACTATTTGCGGGGTGGCACTGGGGTGGCCAATCAGATTTTAGGGGTGGCACTGGCCACCCCAGCCACCCCTTTAGAACCGCCCTTGCGGCTGCAGTGAAAGCATCAAAAAAGAAGAATGGTGATGTCAGTGGGTCCCAGGATTGATATAACTACATGATATATAGTTATTGCAGGGATTGCAGGGATATGATACCAAATATTAAGTGTTATTTACTTTCATTTGCTGAAATACTCTGTTCCAATACTTTTGCTCACCTAAAAATGTGGTTGTCTGATACCGAAGGTGCTATGTTCTAAGTAGTTTAACACATCTAGGTGTAAATACCAGGAAATAAATGCTTCTCTCGTGTTCATTTTTTTATCTCAACCCAAAATATATTAAGTGTATTGTAAAAACAAAGGAATTGGCCTTGCTGTTCCAATACTTTTGGAGAGGACTGTATTAAGATTCTGTTAACTTGCGGCGACTGTATAATGAAACATTTATTTCCATCAGAAAATCTCCAAGAGCGCACTGAATGGACAATTGAAGATACCTTGGAGAATTATGTTTTTGGTTGTTCCAGTTGCATGAATTTCATAAATATGTGTTGCAAAATATTCAGGTAAATGTAGGAAACATGTAGCTTACCCATCAATTAGGGCTGCTTTGGCAGTCTGTGTTTTCCCAGCTTTTCTGTTATCTGAATCATACCAGAATGCTGGGTCAAAACGGTCATCTGGAATTTGCACTGCACAGTTCTTTCCCTCCAACAGAATCTTCCAGAAATTTTGAAGTCCTTCACCTGGCATATAGAGGTAATGTTTACTTCCACTATACATTTGTTTTCTATGCCATTAAAGAAAGCAATTAGTTTTAATTAGGCAATTCATTCACATAAAATTTGCATTTAAAAAAACATTCTTGACTAAGCAACTTAAAATAAAAATAAAAGGTTTACTGCAAAATGAACCATTATGCTGTTAGTCTGCTCACATATACTAAAGCCAGTGCTAAAAATAGAAAAATGTTTACATTTGGTGGTGTTGGTGTATTTCATAAGAGCAAGAAATAAACTCAATAAGTGCCTTAACGTTTTCATAAATATTTATTTTATGAATATATATATATATATCTATTATACTTTCATTGATAGTAAACCACTGAGAAATCAAATCACAGCAATAGCTGAACTTTTAAAAAATCTGATTTTTGTATTATCCCTTTTTTGAACATACATTAGAGTTACCTGTAGGATATTGTATATACTATACAGTATAATGTCTGTACAGTACAGTACACTGAAAACAATAAGAGAAATAAATACAGTGAAAGTACAGTGAAATAAATCTTTACAATTTTCCCCAAAAAAGGCCGCCTATATTTACAACTTTTTGAAAGGCAGACACCTCACCTCCAGGGAAATTGCAACCAATGCCCACGACAGCAATCTCTTCATCTGAGTCTGCCATATTCTGCCTTCACTCCTTTGCAAAATGAAAGTATAAAAATCATATCTAACACAACCCAAAGCATGCAACATAAATCAAAACTAATGTGTAGATCGACAATATCGGTTCCAGCAATAAACCAAAATACACCAATTGGGCATTCGAGAAAGAAAATATTAATTTAAATAATATAAATAAAAACAATTTATATAAAAGCATCCATAACGATGCATGCTGATATGATGCTGATTAATGTTCCTACTCCATGCTTCCTTCCTACAGTTCAACAAAAAGTATATTCTGAGCTTAACATAAACTCTAATCTGAACACCTGCACCTGGTTTTACAAAATGAAGCTGCTGTGGGCCTGTGGTAATACTTCATGTGATGTTCAATGTTAGATTTAAATTTTATTTTAACTCACCAAATTCTGATGAAAATTATGGTATTTCCATTACCAAACTATTGGAGTTTCATGTGATCAAGCTTTTCAAAACTTTTATAGAATCTTAAGCTTATATAGGTATGGGGTGGTGCCGATGGGTGCGTTTTTGGCAGCTGCCAACCTTCCAAAGGTCTTGCCAACTCTGGTATAAAGTTCAAATGATAAATGTAACTTCCAGTGAATTTATTATTGCCAAACTCTCAGTGAAATCAAAACAAAATGACTAAAACAGAACTTTATCCCCATTGCCACTAAGGACATGGGCATATGACCGCACATGATCATCTGGCGGATTACAAAAGGTTGCATATTTACATGCTGTGATGGGAATGTGAGAAATTACATTTATTTATAGTTGCATCCAACTTCCCCATACTTCAGGTCATTGAGGTAACAGTTACCAGTTCACTCCTAATTGATAAGATAAGATAATATGAGTGTTGGATTTATTAGGGGGCCATTCTTCTCATTCTATTTCCGTGTAGTTTTGAGATCAAAGTTTACTATCCCAGTTTACTTGGGATAGCTTTTACAGCCAGTAATCAAGAAAATTATGGAGAAAAATTAGATGTACTTTGTGTGCACCAAAATAAAATAAAAAATTGAAGTAAAACAGTAGAAAAAGACAGTTCTTGCCCATCTGCTTAATGTCCCACAATTGCTTGAGAAGTCTGCAGAATAAGTCATTATTTGGATGCGCCAAGCATTTAGACAACAAAGGTTGAGTGTGTTTTTTGAAAATACTCATTTATTTTAAGTACAGTACATTAATACATTAAGTACAGTACAGTTAAGTACTTTGGGCAGAATTATTGGTAAATATGTTAAAACAATAGGCGGCACGGATGGTGCAGTGGGTAGCACTGCCGCCTCACAGCAAGGAGGTCCTGGGTTCGAATCCCTGTCGGCCGGGGCCTCTCTGTGTGGAGTTTGCATGTTCTCCCCGTGTCTGCGTGGGTTTCCTCCGGGTACTCCGGTTTCCTCCCACAGTCCAAAGACATGCAGGTTAGGCTGATTGGAGAGTCTAAATTGCCCATAGGTATGAGTGTGTGAGTGAATGGTGTGTGTGCCCTGTGATGGACTGGCGACCTGTCCAGGGTGTATTCCTGCCTTTCGCCCAATGTATGCTGGGATAGGCTCCAGCCCCCCTGCGACCCTGTTCAGGATAAGCGGGTTAAGATAATAGATGGATGGATGGATGTTAAAACAATGCTGTAAACTAAAAAATAATACAGTTATTGACATAAGATTTGTTTTCCAACATGTGTAAAGTACTGTGCTTTATTAATGATTCAATGGAATCAACCAAAGGCTTACATTTTTCAAATATAAAATGTATTTCAGCAAAAAACTGGTTCCACAATTATTGGCATCCATTTTGTGCAAACACCTCTTTTCTCATAATTTGTGATAAGGCTAGAGAACACATTTTGAGGGATTTTTCACCAATCCCCCATGTAGAACTTTTCAGAATCATTAATATTCTTGGGCTTGTAGACTTTTCAGATCAGACCACAGGTTTTTGATGGGATCTACAGTAAGTCTGAAACTGAGATGGGCACTGCAGAACTTGAATATTGTTTTTACTTAACCATTTCTGTGTGGATTTCAGTTTATTTTTGGATTCAATGTCCTGCCGGACAATCTACCTATGGCCAAGTCTCAGGTTTCAAACCCTCGCCTGTGTTAATCACCACAAACTTTGTTGCCTGTGATATTCCCATCTGCTCGTGCCTGACTATGGCCCAATTGACCTGTTCTGATTTGAATAAAGACATTCTATTGGATACCTCTCTATTTGCGATTGGTTCCTTGGTTCTGAGCCCTGACAGAACAATCTGGCCAAGGATGGAACCAGCGAAACCGACACCCAGGAATCCCAGAGACAGGGATTTGGTCCCTCAGCCAAGCTCTCGAGACTCTGCATGTCCGGATGAAAAACTTCACTGACTCCCTAACGGGAGCCCAAGCTGCCCACTCCCCAAGGGGTGCCGGTTCCGAAGCTGCCTAACATCACCATGACCCTCATCTGCCACCTCCAGAGCGCTACACTGGAGAACCCGGTTCCTGCAGATAATTTATTTATTTAGCCTTTGATCGGTCCACCGCTGGCCCTGCCGCCTCTTGTCAGCTGTTCCTGATATAGCAGGATAATCGCTCCATGTCAGATTACTCCATTGAATTCCAGACTCTGGCAGCATCTGCAGGAGGGGACCACGAAGCACTACACAGGGCTTTCTACAATGGACTTTGGGATCGCATTCAAGATGAACTGATCACTTACAAACTGCCACCCACTCTCAACAGGCTAATTGACTTGGCCATTCAAGTGGATACCCGATTAGAGGTATGGAGAGATGGGACAGGCAGGCTGAGAGACAGGCACAGGAGCCTGCCAATCCAAGACCAGCCTTCACCCCACACTCCAGCAACCAGGCCCTGGCTTGATAATCCTGAGAGAGGATACTACTCAGAGAAAGACGGATGATCGAACAACTCTGTCGCTACTGTGGCGGACCTGGACATTGAGTGACCAACTGTCCAGTAAAAGGCAATGCCTGCCAGAAAGCAAGATGGTTCTGACGTGCACCTCCATTGATCCTACCCCCTTCACTTTTTTTCCCTCACATATATATACATACCGGGGTTTGAACGACAGCACGGTCAAGAACAGACTCTCCATTCCACTTATCTCACTTAACCTGCTCCTCCCTCCAAAACTGCAAGTTTTTTACCAAGTTGGACTTATGCGATGCTTATCTTCTGGTGCATATAAGAGAGGGTGATGAGAAGAAAACTGCCTTTTAACACTCCACTATGAGTACCTGGCGATGCCGTTTGGACTCACTAGCGCTCAGAGACATGATTTCTAAGTTTGTATTTGTCTACCTGGATGACATCCTCATTTTCTCCTCCTCCCTGGAAGAACATGTACAGCAAAATCCGAAACACTGCAAGCACAACCAAAAGTACAATAGAAAACATTGCTTTCCACTTTCTGTAGGTGAAGAACATTTTTAAATAATGCTGTTTTGGCAATCATTCTTCCTTGATCTTCTTTTCTTTATTGGCCATTTACAATGACATAATGTACAGTGGGTTTCATTTCACTGAAACAAAGATTGCAACAACTGCCATCTCTGGGATTTCTAATCTTTAACTCCAGGCTCACTCTTTATTTTTGAAGGTACAATATATAAGATTTTTGTGTTAAAACATTGCGACAAGACTATTGTAAATCCCTTCCTATCATTGAAAAATGCTCTCTAACATGGTGACTCACCCTCTGCCTGTGTTTATAGTCTTTAAATTCGGGTTTCAAAGTGTACATTTGTTGGGCCGTCACTCTGTATCAAAACAGATACAGATACAAATTGTACAGCTGTACAACAATTCAAGCTCATTGGTTTACAATTGGTTCTAACTGCCACAGCCAATGGCGTGGGGGCATTTTCTCATTGTTTGTGTAGCTGCCCAAATTGCACTCCAGACAAGCGATCACTGAAACTCTGAATGCTATTGCTTATTATCCAAGCGAAAACTACATGTCTTGTTATAAAACAATACCAGTTTGTTATTGGTAGCAACAAGCGAATTAGCTATAGTTAGCTTGACGAATTTTCAAATATCCACTTACGATAAAATATAGGCAATACCAGGGGTTGTTGGCAACCCTGGTCCTGGGGCGCCGCAGGGTGTGCTGGCTTTTGATCAATTAAAGCAATCAATTAAAGCAGTGAATTACACAGCTAACTCGCCTCTCCTGGTTTCTTGGGCCTGAATCGGTTGCTGGTATTAAGGCAAAAACAGAAACCAGCACATCCTGTGGCTCTCCAGGACCAGGGTTGCCAAACCCATGGGAAATACGAACATAGTAGCGATTGCACAAGTGTTGTGCTTCAGGTGGATATTTGTAAATTCGGGAAGCTAACTAGGAATAGCTCATTTGCTTGTTGTTACAGATAGTGAACTGGTATTGTTTTCTAACTAGATAAGCAATAGTATACAGTTTCAGTGATCGCTTGTCCATCCATCCATCTTCATCCGCTTATCCAGAGTCAGGTCGCGGTGGCAGTAGGCTAAGCTGGGTATTCCAGGCGTCCCTCTCCCCAGCAACGCATTCCAGTTCCTCCTGGGGGATCCTGAGGTGTTCCCAGGCCAGGAGAGATATATAATCTCTCCAGTGGGTTCTGGGTCTACCTCGGGGTCTCCGCCCAGTTGGACGAGCCCGGAAAACCTCCAAAGGGAGGCGCCCAGGAGGCATCCTGATCAGATGCCCGAACCACCTCAATTGGCTCCTTTCGACGTGAAGGAGCAGCAGCTCTACTCCGTGCTCCCTCCAGATGGCTGAGCTCCTCACCCTATCTCTAAGGCTGAGCCCAGCCACCCTATGGAGGAAGCTCATTTCGGCCGCTTGTATACGCGATCTTGTTCTTTCGGTCACTACCCAAAGCTCGTGACCATAGGTGAGGGTTGTGACGTAGATCGACCGGTAAATCTTCACCATGACGGTCTGGTGCAACGCCCGTATTACTGCTGCCGCTGCACCGATCCGCCTGTCGATCTCACGCTCCCTTCTACCCTCACTCGTGAACAAGACCCTGAGATACTTGAACTCCTTCACTTGGGGCAATGACCGGAGGGAGCAATCAACCGTTTTCCGGCAGAGAACCATGGCCTCGGACTTGGAGGTGCTGACTCTCATCCCGGCCGCACACTCAGCTGCAAACTGCTCCAGTGCATGCTGAAGGTCACGGTCCGATGAAGCCAGCAGAACCACGTCGTCCCCAAAAAGCAGAGACGCAATTCTGAGGTCACCAAACCGGACACTCTCCTCACCTTGGCTGTGCCTTGAGATCCTGTCCATGAATATCACAAACAGGACCGGTGACAAAGGGGCAACCTTGGCGGAGTCCCACACCCACTGGAAACGTGCTTGACTGGGACCGGATGACTCATGACAACGGCCCCAGTACCCCATACTCCCGCAGTACCCCCCACAGGTTTCCCCAGGGGAACACGGTCGAAAGCTTTCTCCAAGTCCACAAAGCACATGTGGACTGGATGGGCAAACTCCCATGACCCCGCCAGCAACCCCGCTAAGGTAAAGAGCTGGTCCACTGTTCCACGATCAGGACGGAAGCCACATTGCTTCTCCTAAATCCGAGGTTCGACTGTCGGTCGGAGCCTCCTTTCCAGCACCCTAGAGTAAACTTTCCCGGGGAGGCTGACGAGTGTGATACCCCGATAATTGGAGCACACTCTCCGGTCCCCCTTCTTGAAAATGGGGACCACCACCTCCGGGTACTGTCCCTGACCTCCACACGACACTGAAGAGGCGTGTCAGCCAAGACAGCCCAACAATGTCCAGAGCCTTCAGCATCTCAGGGCGAATCTCATCCACACCTGGCGACTTGCCACTGAGGAGCTTTTTAACTACCTCAGCAACTTCCACCAGGGATAAAGGTGCAGATTTCCTTGAGTCTTCGGGCTTTGCCTCTTCCACAGAGGATGTGTTGTTTGGGTTCAGGAGCTCCTCAAAGTGCTCTTTCCACCGCCCGACAACATCCCCAGTCCGGATCAGCAGTTCTCCTCCCCTGCTGAAAACAGCCTGAGACAAGCCCTGCTTTCCCTTTCTGAGTCATCGGATGGTTTGCCAGAACTTCCTCGAGGCCAACCGAAAGTCCTTCTCCATAGCCTCCCCGAACTCCTCCCATACCCGGGTTTTTGCTTCAGCGACTGCCAAAGCCGCAGCCCTTCTGGCCACCTGGTACCTGTCTGCTGCTTCATGGGACCCCCGGGCCAGCCAAGCCCGAAAGGACTCCTTCTTCAGTTTGACGGCCTCCCTCCCTTGCTGGCCCGACAGGCACCGATGACCTTCTGGCCACAGCTCCTGCTTGCCGCCTCTGCAATGGAGGCTTTGAACATGGCCCACTCGGACTCCATGTCCCCAGCCACCCCCGGGATGCACGAGAAGTTCCTCCGGAGGTGAGAGTTGAAGGCCTCGCGGACGCCAGACGTTCCCTCACTACACGTTTGGGTTTACCGGGTCTGTCCGGCAGCCTCCATGGCCACTTGATCCAACTCACCACCAGGTGGTGATCAGTTGACAGCTCTGCTCCTCTCTTCACCCGAGTGTCCAAGACATACGGCCGCAGGTCTGATGATACTGATGGTGCATAAGCACAAACGACAGTCAGAGCTTTCCCCCCAGCGACACGTAGTCGCAGAGAGGCAACCCTCTCGTTCCCCGGGTGAAACTCCAACACAGTGGCACTCAGCCAGTGGCTTGTGAGTGATCTCTTTACATGTTCAATCATCCGTGTTAAGCTAAACCTTCATTTCTGTAAAACTGTAAGTTACAGTTGCATCGTTTGTGGTAGACTATCATATCTTCGGTATATAGCATGCTAGTTATGTAGCCAAATAACTTGCTTGCTCACAATATAGTTGGTTAGCAAAATAGAAAATTTCTAAAAGACAAAAAATATAAATAGTATTGTTTAAGATTGACCTCAACCAAAGTGATGGAAAGGCCAAAGTGTGGGTTAAGGTCTGGTGATTGACTTTGCCAATCAAAAACCTTTCACTTTTTCCCTCTAATGAGGTCCTTGGCAGTGTGTTTTTGGTCATTGTCTTGCTGCATGATGCAGTTCCTCCCAATTAGTTTGGACACATTTCTCCGTAAGTTGGCAGACAAAATGTTTTTGCAGACTGCTGAATTCATCCTGCTGCTACCATTATGAGTTACAGGGGCGACATGGCTCAGGCAGTAAGAGCAGTCGGGGGGTTGCCGGTTTGATCCCCCGCCCGTGCTGTGTCGAAGTGTCCCTGAGCAAGACACCTAACCCCAAAATGCTCCTGACGTGCTGGTCGGCGCCTTGCATGGCAGCCAATCGCCATTGGTCTGTGAGTGTGTGTATGAATGGGTGAATGAGAAGCATTAATTGTACAGCGCTTTGGATAAAGGCACTATATAAATGTCAACCATTTACATCATCAAGAAAGATTGAGTAGTGAGCCTACTTCAGAAGCAGCTATGCAAGCCCAAGCCATGACACTTCATCCACCGTGCTTCACAGATGAGCTTGTATGTTTTGCATCGTGAGCAGACCCCTTCTTTTTCCACACTTTGGCCTTTTCATCACTTTGGTAGAGGTTAATCTTGATCTCATCAGTTCATTCATCATTGTTCCAGAACGTTTGTCGCTCATCTCTGTATTTCTTTCCAAATAGTAATCTCGCCTTCAAAATGTTTCTGTCATCAACTGCTGTTGTTTTCCTTGGTCAAACTGTTTGATGTCTGTTGTTCAGCATGCCAGCGGTTTATTTATTCAGGACATTCTTGTTGTTGTAAAACCTATCCCCAATGCTTGTGCAATGGCTCTGATCAATTTCCCCTCTTTTCTAAGCTCAGCCCAGGGTTGGAAAACCCCTTAATGCAGGCCTGCTGTCATGGTTCACTTTCATGGTTGTTTCTTGTCTTTTAGATATGCTGCCATAGCATAGCACACTCTGGCTTTTCCATATTTTGCTCAGAACTATTTCCTCCACCCTGAAGAAGATGGAAAACAACTGTCTGTTGTGAGCTCTATGAATAAATTGAACTTAATCCACAAATATTTTACAGAATTGCAGCAAACAAATGCTTTTCTCTTTAGGTCCAATCAATATTTGCAAGAATGATCCAGAGACTCTGAGGGCTCTATACAAATATAACAGCACAAATAAACTTTGACTGTAAGCAGTTTACATATTAAGTGTTTCATATTAAGACATTAGTATATAGTTGCATCCAACTTATTCCTACATACTACTTCTGGTCATTGAGGCAAACAGTTACCAGTTAACTCTTAATTAATAAGCTGATTGTTGGATTTATTAGGGGGCATTTGGCATCATTCTTCTCATTCTATTTCTGTTTAGTTTTGAGGACAAAGGGATTTAAGTAGGAAAAGGTGTTGGTTAATGTGTTTTTAATTAGGATAGTTTTTACAGCAATCAATAAAATGTGAAAATGGTTATTCACTCATAGCTGTGCACACCTTCTTGTCTTTAAATATGCTGCCATATCATAGCATACTGGGGCGTTTCCATTTTAAACTTGGGCCTCTACATATACCGTACATAACAATATCTAGTTCCTGTCATGTTCTGTATTCCCGTTTTGTGTTTCTGTTTACCCGTGCCTCCCGTCTCACTTTCCGTAGTCTTCATTTATTTAGTCATTCAGTTCACCTGTGTCTCGTTGCCTATTTGCCTCACACACACCTGTGTACCCCGACCTCTGCTTTTTGGATTATTCTTGAACTATCCTGATTTGACTTTATGTTATGTCTTTTGATTGGAATTACTACTTACGATTCTCGGATCACATTTGTACTGTCGCCTTTTCGGATTGCTCAGCTGCGTTTGGACTCTCACCTGTGATATGAACTAAGTTTTGGATCCAATTACCCTAGTTATAACTGTTTGCCCCATGATTGAACCATTGTTTATGACCGCGACAGCAAACTGTTCTGTCTCTGCCATACCAGTCTGCCGGTGTTTGACCATTGCCTGACCTTTCAGTTTTTGAATAAAGACATTTATTGGTTCCTCATACTGCTGGCTGACAGTTCCTAGTCCTTCCACATTTCTGTTTTCTTCGCAGTTCTGACCATTTCCTCCACACTGAGGAAGATAGAAAACAACAGGCTGTTGTGAGCTCTATGAATAAACTGAACCTTGACAAACAAATTTTCTGTTCAGGACCAATCAATAATTGTGATAATGATCCAGAAACTCTGGAGGTTTTATACAAATCAATCAGTACAAATAAAAAATATATTGATTGTTATATAACAATAATATAAATATATAACAATAATATATTGTTATATATTATGGGTGGCCTGTAGTGTAGTGGTTAAGGTAAATGACTGGGACACGCAAGGTCAGTGGTTCTAATCCCTGTGTAGCCACGATAAGGTCCACACAGCCGTTGGGCCCTTGAGCAAGGCCCTTAATCCTGCATTGCTCCAGGGGAGGATTGTCTCCTGCTTAATCTAATCAAATGTACATCGCTCTGGATAAGAGTGTCTGCTAAATGCCAATTATGTAATTGTCAGTGTGTAGATTTTATCAGTGATTCTGTGGAAAGGACACTAGGACGCGGATGACACATGACACTGATTCTTATCTGTCAAGATAAGCTATAGTTGTTATTGGTTTATTGCGTTGTTGGTTTTCCTATTTCTCATGAAGTATGCTTCAAGTTCAGTGTTAAAACATCATGGTCAAGGCCAGATTTTCTGAATTGAAGCAGTTCTGAAAAGAAGAATGGGATATAGTGATGTGAAAGACTGATATCAAATTATAGGAAGTGTTTGGATACAATTATTTGTGATAAAGGTGGTATCTCCAGCTACCTCATCACTTGCATAAATGTAGCCTATGCTATATGGCACTTAATATGTCAGTTATCGCGAGTGTTCACATTGAAAAACAATTATTTCCCACTGTAACATCTGTAACGAATGTATTGGTAATAAATATTCCATTTGGAAACTGTTGGTTGAATAAATGCATCCATACATGTTTACGTAGGCCACTGAAATAACTGTAGCTGCCCTGCTTGTTAATGGTCACAATGGTTTTATGTAGGCTACAACCAGTGGCATAATTTTTTTAAAGAAATATTCATTTCTGGTGAATTTTAACGGGAAAATATGACAGATTAGTGAGATTACTGATCATTAATGCTGGGTGTTATATATAGCAAAAATTATAATTGCACAGCGGGGGCTGAGGGGGTGTCCGCTACGCCAGTGGCTACAACCAAATTAATGAACCCACTCCCATTTTAAATTGCTGAATTTGTTTGCCGCATATGACCCAGAAATACAAACTGACATTTCACAATCTGGGTAGGATGATATGCGTGATGATAACGACACAAAAATTTGGCTAAATATTTTTGCATTGCCTAATTTGGGGATTTCAAGTTCCCTGCCATCTCCTCTTTCTGGATCTGGACAGTACCAGATTTTGTGGATTTCGTCGACTTTTCAGAAGGTCGACAATTCTGTATTATAAATCCTTTTTTTTTGATTGGTCTTATGTAATATTCTAATATTTTGAGATACTGGATCATCAGCTGTAAGCCGTAATCATCAAGATAAAAACAAAAAAAGGCTTGTAATATTTCACTTAATGTGTAACAAATCTAGAATATATGAAAGTTTCACTTTTTGAATTAAATTATGGAAAAATTTGAAAAGAAATAAAAAAACCTTTCCACAATATTCAATTTTTTTAGATGCACCTGTATAACCACACATTACAACAGTGGTATGCTGAAGAGCATCTCTGAACATCTGTCAAAACTCTAAGTTGATAGGCTACAGCAGTAGAAGACCAATATATTAAAAATAAATAAATAAATAAATAAATAAACCTTTCCAGCGAAGTAATTCACTTTGTGTAATAAGGAAATAGTGTGTTCACTAGCACACAGTTAAAGATAAAACTTCATGGAAAGGCTCAGGTCTAAATTTCCAGATAATAAGCCATTCTGTTTGTGTAATAAGGAAATAGTGTGTTCACTAGCACACAGTCAAAGATAAAACTTCATGGAAAGGCTCAGGTCTAAATTTCCAGATAATAAGCCATTCTGTTTGTGTAATAAGGAAATAGTTTGTTCAGATACTCCTGAATTGACATGACCTTTGCCTTATTGGATAGCTTATGATATCTTACTCACCATGAAGTTACGTATTTGTTTAATAATCTCAATGTACAGTATCATATTCTTTCAACTCGATGACCCTGGATGTAGTAAGATAAAAGAAGGTTACAGAAAACTCAAATCATTTTTGAAGTCTTACGGGTAATTGTGGGAATTAATTAAATGGAAAATGGTAAAGAAAGAAGTACAAGGTTTCTTTGGCTAACCTTTTCTTTGTTTGTCGCATTGGCAGTTAAACAATACGATATTGCGCTACTACTTTTTTTCAGGACAGAAAAAGCTAAAATGAGGCAATGGTACGATACAGGGGAAATTTACATTTTGCCCTTTCTTTTGGTTATTGTCCATTAAATTTGTATGTTAAATCCATATGTAAATCAATAACATTTAAATGACAAAATGTATAGCCAGCCTTCTTGAGGGAGGGAGCCATAGCATCACAATAGCCTGCAACAGCCTGAGAAACAGTGAACAAACTTCTTAATCATCACATTGTGCTGCTTGACATCAACTGCTTGGACTGTCTATATTATATTTATGGTTATTGTTTTATTACCATATCATTTTCGCTGGTATTAAACCCCCCCCCCCTTAAAATGCCCAAGCAGTGGTTTTTTTATTTATTTAAAAATTTTTATTTAAGTTTTTATCAATCAATGGGGTCTGACAAGTGGCCATTTATTTTTATTCTAGCATTGGGTTTATTTTATTACGCCTGAATACTGAGTCATAATAATTTTTATTATGATCTCATGAAATCCAAATTTATACAAAACCTGTCACGTTTCATGTTTGTCATGTCATGTTTTATGTTTAGTTATTATTCTTGCCATGTCATGTTATTTAGTTTATTATTATGCCATGTCATGTTATTTAGTTGATTTCCATTCTCTTGCTGCTCTCAAGCTAATTGTCTACACCTGTCTTCATATATATAAAGCTCAGTTTCATGTCTTGTCTTTGTGGAATTGTTTGCCTCCTGTTCATCAGTGTGTCTTTTGAGCAGTTTTGTCAAGCCATGTCTACCCGTTACAATCCAAGCCTGTTTATTGACCAAAGATTATTGACTTCTGTTTTGTTTACCATTGCCTGCCTGTACCACGATTTTGCCTGCTGTTTTTGTACTTTTGTACAAGGCTTCGGTTTTGATTCTTGCACCGTCATCGACCCTGAGCCTGCCTACCGCCCGCCTGTACTTCTGCCCCGCTGACAGCTTTCCTGGCTACCGGACTTCTTGCATGGTGTACCGATTACGAGACTGCCTTCTCCCTCGGTACTGCGCTTGGTTTTCTGGCTGGATTTTACGTGTACGAACATTGCTTGTTTTTGACTACGCTCTCTGGATATTCCCCAAATAAAGCCCTGACGGGACTTTACTTCACTATTGTTTCTGAGTCGTGTGTTTTGGGTCCAAACTCCCCACGCACCCGTCTCAAAACCTTGTATAAGTATATCCAGCCGACAGAATAAAAAGCTTTTTCAGCATCTAAACGAATTAAAATGGCCTATGTAATGTACGTCTAATATTGTCTTGGGTCTATCGGTGTCGTGTGAAGCCTGTCTGATCATAATGTATGAATTGGGGTTGCATATTTTCCATCCTTTTAGCCATAATAGATGTATATATTATTTTATATATTATAGTCCACATTGAGGACCGATACCAGCCTATATGAACCACACTCTGATCTATTTTTACCTTCTTTAGGGATAAAGCCTAGTATTACATCTAAAGATGTCCAAATACTTATGGACTGCACTTAAGGTGGTGTTCAGTCTGATCAGTCTGTCCTGGCATACTTGAGAACATATCAGTAAACACCCTGCAGCTGACCTATGTCTGTCTGCTGCCCAGGGGTGAGATGGCCTCTCATCCATTATGACTTCCAGGGAGACTAGCAGAGCAATGGTCCATGCTAGTTTATTATGTCTAGGCACTGTCTCCGGACATGACCCTGTAAAATTCACAAAACCAACCAATACAAAGTGACTGGCCAGATCCATGGCAAATCTTTTGAAGGAGACTTTCATAAATTGGAAGGGAGCTTTTGGAGTGGGAAGGGGATTTACTATCTGACCTTCTGGGCAAATCTGGACATCAGCTTGAGTACCTGACTAATACAATTGACCCATGAAATATGATATCACAACCACCATTCAACATGAATAGGCTGCCAGGCAGCCTTGTTGCTTGATCCCCCCCAAGGGGATCCAATGTAGGACTGGATAGCAGGCTTCTTCCTCTGATCATAATTACATTACATTGCATTACATTACAAGGCATTTAGCAGACGCTCTTATCCAGAGCAACCCCGAGTATAACTCATGTTAGTTTGATGGACAGATAACCCAACAATCGCTGGACTTCAGAGCTCTTAATTTTTTGATGACATGAAATTGCACGTCAGATATTCCAATGAGGTAATAGCTATAATGACTGGTTTATTTAGTACACGCCCTGCGGAGCATATGCTTCAGCATTCTGGTGTCTGTCTCCGCGCGTGTCAGACATTAGCGGAAAAACACTGAGCATTGTGTCCGACTGATTTGGGATAACATGTTGGGACGATAAACCGATAACGAATAATATGGCTTCCTGTGTCACAGACTGCGTCTCGAGACGCTTAAGCAATTTATTTGAGCAATTTGGGGGTTGTGTGGGCAGCAACCCCTTACCGTTTTTCATAATTCCTCTATTTCTCTCCGCTTGTTTAGGAGGGGGATTCTATTTTCTAGAAGACAGAGAGGCGAATGACATCGAGGATCAATTTACCCCGGTGAACGGACCTGCCAAGTACGAAAGACGTTTTGTCATGGAAAACTTTCCTTACAGCAATAATTCAATGTTTTCAAGTCAGAGGCTCTACACCGAAGGAACATATGCATCTTTCATAGCAAAAAATAAACGTAATGTACTGACAAATGAGGTTTTTAAAGAAATAATCACTTTGGACGAAACTATTCGCAACGTACGCGTGAAAGCCGACCAGGAGACAATAAACTTTTCTAACATTTGCGCCAAGTCGAATGATATGTGCGTCTCCAATGCGATATTAGAAATTATTGATTACAACAACGAAATGGTGCCGCAAACCAAAATTACATTTCCAACGTATAGGAACGGATCAGAAGTATATTTTCTGGGCTCTGAAGTCGGTGGAGTGACTCTGAGTGAAGATAATGTTGTCGAAAATGCTAAGGCAATAAGACTATATTACTATTTATGGGAAGATGAGGCCTATCGACAAAAAGTCAATTTATGGCTGGACGAATTCGTGAAAATTGTATCAAATTACACAACTGCAAATTCCTTTGAGGTATGTAGAATTCTCTTTTCGATCATGTTTAGCCTACTCCTTGATCAACTGATGCAACAGGGTTTGAACGTGCTCGTGAGAAGTGTATACTGTATTAATGTATATTAATTACAATATATAATAACGTATTATTAATATAATTTAAATATAATATTCATGTGTATTATCGTTGCAGGTGTCTTATTTCACTTCTCGATCACGGCAGGAGGAGCTTGAGGCAAATACAAAAGAAGTGATCCCTTTATTTTCAGTGACATACTTCCTTGTGATCACTTTCTCAATCGTATCTTGCTTGAGGTAGCCTACATTTTGTTACTTTGGATTCACACCATATTTACTGACTTTCTGGCCTATACTGTACATTGCTTCTGTAACAGTCGATTGGCTTATTTATCATAGCGTTACGCTATAACGTTTGAAAATTAATTACTCTCAATTATTTAGATTTTCTGTTGAGGTTATAGATAACTTGAGTTGAGTAGCATTAGTATTGTATTATCTCGTTAAACCAAGCAGACTGTGCAAGTCCAACATTTCAAGTGGTATAGAAAACTGATGGATGGACAGACTGGTGGTATTCTTGTTTATTTTCCAGGTTGGCCCAATGTACAGTGGGCTCCAAAATTATTGGCATCCCCTGGCAATACACTATTTTATTTTATTTTTTTACAAATACTGTATTTTATTCATGTTTCAATGGAACCAACCAAAATCATACATTCATTTAGGCCTAATAAAAAACCCAAATAAAGGTTTCATAATTAATGGCACCCCTGGTTTAGTAGGCTACATACTGCATCCACCTCTTACAAAGATAAGTGCATGGAGTCTTTTCCTGTAATACTAAACAAGGTCTGACAAGGTCAGTTCCATATAGCGGACTCAATAAAACTTAAATATAAACTTGAAGTCTGCCTTGCTTGAGCTTTATGCGGCATGTCCACAACAGTGAATCCTGAATCAGGTGATACAGATCAATCCAGCTCATATAGGTTTAAACTGGTTTAAACCCAAAAATGGGCAGTCATGGTGAACTTTAAAAGCAATTTCCAATCACACACAGAAAATAAATATTTAGCATGGAGTCCGGAAAACTGGGCTTTATTTTTACACAGCATACAACACATTTTTTCTTATATTCAATAAAAAAGCATACCTCAACTGTAGCACAGTAATGGGAGCTAGCTGCTTTGCCAAACATTATTGTGTTTGTTGTCACAAATGTAAAACAGGTGACCTATACATTTCCTGGATCATAACCTCGTTGACCACAATTGTGCTGGTGACGATGATATGCAGAACTACTAAAGATCTATGAAGCAAAATTTAAGCAGTGTACCCTAGTGTGCCTCACTCTCTCTAAATATTTTCAAATGGCTAAATTGTTGTAAATAATAAAATAATCATATATTTTATAAGTAATCAACTGTTTTGACTCATGAAACTTTTGCATCATTTTCAAAGTGACAATTACAATATTTTCATCAGTATAGTAAGATACGATAAGATAAGATATCCAGGGGGTCGAAAAAGAGTACAATGAAATTCCCTACTTAGGGACACAAAAATATGAACTTCCCTCCATTTTTGTCAGTTGCCCCTTTTCTGTAAAAATTTGTTTGGCTTTGAAAAACTACATTTTAAAGAAAGGTACGGGACAAAGATATTTATACTTAAAAAATCTATCAAATGTACAGTGCTGTGCAAAAGTCTTAGGTACCTGTATAACATTCTGTACAGATAAGATTCTTTCAAAATTTCAATGAAAGGTCCTAAATAAATACTATACATTCATACATTTAAAAACTGAATCAAATTAATATTTTTTGTGACCACCCTTCGGCATTAAAACTGCATCACTTCTCTGAGATAGCCAACGCTGTCCTGCAGTTCTATAAGACAATCAGCAGGGAGGTTGTTCCAAGCATGTTGGAGAACTTCTGCTGACTTTGGTTGGCTCCTTGCTTCTGATCTCAGATAGCCTTGATCAAGTTTTTATGTAAAAAGTAGTCAATTGCTTACAGTAATATGTTACTTTTTTAATTAAATACAAAAATGTCTCAGTATATAAGAAGACATTTGAGATTTCCAAATATTCATTTTCCAAAAGATTTAATTTTACAAACACACTGTATTAACCTACCATGACATTTGTTTTTTATCTTTCATTTTTATTGTCTTGGAATCTAATTTCATGAATTAAATTATGTAACCTATTGAATGTAAACTATTCATGTAAACAGTACAATCTCAGGTGTTATGCAAGTAACTGTTATTTTGACCCATAAAATGCTAATTAAATTACAGGAAAACACATCGATTATCAATTATACACAATAAGATGTATATTCTCCTCATTTATTTATGATTTACAAAAGAGTACCATTGGGACATAAAAGCACAGAATTCTTTGTAAGCAGTGCATTCACAGAATGTGGACAAGAAACAAAAATGTGAAACCACATCTCATTCAGTCTCACACTTAACTAAAAATAAATGGCATTCCTAATTGGTTGCTAGTCTAAACATTCATGCAGAATATGGTTATTTGAAACAAGTGTTTATGTCCTGGAAAATAATGCAGATATTATCGATTAACATAAAATGAACATACTTTACAATTGTAACATCAAACAACATTTACATTTGCTTAAATTGAACACAAACCGTTTGGGATCACCTCAAACATAGGAATGATTGTAATTGAGTAAGAAGTGACAAATTAAGGGAAGTAGTAGACATGTCGGGTTCAAGAAGCTTGCATATGTAGGCTACTGTATTTTCTCTCCATTGAGAATCTAGTTATCTTGTATAGTGTAAGCACAAAGAAATCCAGCCGATTAATTTGGCCCTGCCCAGCAAAAACATTCTCAAGCTATACGGGGAACCTCCATAATACATTATAAATATTTTCATAGCATTCTCAAATGTCCTTGTACAAATATACAATTTAATTTAAAATAATACTTTTATTTACTTGCTTTCTGATATTGCCACCACACTGAAACATTAAATTATGCCTTGGCCTATATTATTATTCATGACTTCCCAGTGCATGTCAAGAAAAATAATATAGGCCAAAGCCTAAAGTTTATATAATTTATATTTAATGTTTCAGTATGGTGGCATTATCATTAAGTAAATCAAAGTCATCTTACATGTGTATTATGTTTGCCTACCTTATATACATTTTTGTAGTACACCTTAGTACAACTTATCCTGATCAAGCAGTGGAGGGCAGATGGTTGGATTGCACTGGATGAGAGAGCTGGACAGAATTAATGGTGTCTGTTTCAAATAGATTTTGTTGGGGGATTAATTTGGGGTGTAGGTTACTATTGTGTAGGGAAAAAAAGTTATTGTACTGTCCGTTAGACTGTATTGAGTTATTTTCATCTTTAAATATTATTTGTGTATTGTTCGTGCATATGACAAATATTATTTGTGCATTGCCAGTCAGGGGTGTCCCACTGTATAATTCTTAGTCACATGAAATATGCAATTTTGGTTTCATATTTGATGGAGTTTTTATTTTATTTAAAAACAAATATTTTGTTAACTGAACAGCACAATTTGAGTTCATTCGACTTTATTAAGCCATGCCAACATATAATTATTGTCAGAGGTAAGAATCTTGAACCTTGACAGCTGAGCAAACTGAAGAGTGTGGTTGTGATCAGTTACCTAAGTTACCTAATTAGTTAATTTAATAAAAAAATGTTTTACAGTGAATGCCATGTTATCTGGGGAAGAACACAGTAATGATGAGAGCTTTTCTTTCCATTTAGTTTGTGGTGAATTGTAATAGTTGTTTCCTTTTTATTTTTTAAACATTTCATCAGGTTGGATCATGTATGGAACAAGGTGTGGGTGGCGACCTTTGGGGTCCTCTCTGCTGGTCTGGCAGTACTGTCCAGTTTTGGGCTGCTGCTGTACAGTGGTGTGCCCTTTGCCATGACTGTAGCCACTGCTCCTTTCCTGATACTTGGTGAGACATTTACATTTACATTTTAGTCATTTGGCAGATGCTTTTAATCCAAAGCGATTTACAAGTGTGTAGGTTCTTCCACAAGTTAAAGCATCACATCCATAACTAGTAAAATGCACGTTTTTTTTCTTTTTCGGGTTAGACAAGAGGGATATCGGAAGGGGCAGCTCGACCGCCAGGTGCTCATAGTGAGGGAACCATAAGGTGACCAGAGCTGGCAGACCGGAGTGGTCTAGCTAGATTCTATGTAAGGTGGGGCCGTCCCCTTAGCAGCCTGAAATGCCAACACTGCATGCGGCAATATGAAGCCAGTGGAGGCCAATGAGGAGTGGGGTGACATGAGCCGACCTGGGTTGACTGGTGATCAGGCGGGCTGCAGCATTCTGGACCAGCTGGAGGGGCTTGATGGCACAAGCTGGGAGACCAGCTAGGAGGGAGTTGCAGTAATCCAGGTGGGAAATGACGAGGGCCTGGACTAGGAGCCGGGTGGCTTTCTCCGTCAGGAGATGACGGATAAGGCGTATATTGTAGAGGAAGAACCTGCAGTTTCTGCCAGTGGAGGATACATGTGGAGCCAGGGTGAGGTGGTCATCAAGAGTCACCCCAAGAGTCTTGGCCGTATGGGAGGAGGATACCACAAAGTCCTCAACAATCAGTGAGAGGTCGATTGTCGGAGAAGACTTAGCAGGGATGTAGAGAAGTTCAGTGTTGGCAAGGTTAAGCTTCAGGTGGTGGGAAGTCATCCACGCAGAGATAACAGCCAAGCAGGCAGAGATCTGTGTGGTGACCTGGGTATTGGGGGGGGGAGGAAAGAAAGAGTTGGGTGTCATCGGCATAAGAATGGCAAGAAAAGCCATGGGAAGAGATAACAGAACCAAGACCATGACCGCGAGCAGGGCAGTCTCAGTGGAGTGGCCACTCTTGAAGCCGGACTGGTTGGGATTGTGGAGATTGTTCTGGAGAAGATAAGTGGACAGTTGGGAGCAGACCGCCCCTTCCAGAGTTTTAGTGACAAAGGATTGTGAATGGCATCTACCTTTTCAAAGAAAGAGACAAAGCCATCAGGTGTGGGAGGTGGGGGGAGGGGGGGCGAGAAGAGAGGAGAAGGTTGAAAACAGTTTGTGGGGATTAGAGGCGGCCGTGTTATTTTAGAGTAAAAGAAGGAAGATTTAGCTAGAGAGACAGAGAAATATAAAGATGATAGGAGGGTATGGAAGGAAGCTATATCACTGGGGAGACAGGACCTTTTCCATTTTCTCTCCGCTGCCTGCAGTTTGGTTCGGACAGCTCGTAGAGCATCAGAAAGCCAAGGACTGGGGGGGAGGCCTGGGCTGATTTGGTGGTGAGGGGACACAGAGAGTCACAGTATCGTTGGGAGACAGTCGAGAGAAAGACTCCGCAGATGGTAGGGAGGAGAGGATTGCAGACGAGAGGGTGGAGGTAGACAGGTGGCGTAGGTTACGCCGACAGGTGACAGTGGATGGCAGGAGAGATGGATGGGAGTTAGAGGACAGTGGAAGAGAAAAAGAGATGGAGTGGTCAGATATGTGGAGTGGTGTCACAGAGAGGTTGGTTGTTGTGCAGCTCCTTGTGAAGACCAGGTCAAGAAGGTTCCCTGTTTTGTGGGTGGGAGGAGAAAGTGTGAGGGTAAGGTCAAAAGAAGAAAGGAGGGAGGGAAAGGTAGACTGGGTGGACTCTGAGTTCAGGTTGAAGTCACCCAGGAGGATCAGGGGAGTGCCATTGTCTGGTGAGGAGCTAAGGAGGATGCATCTCATGCAAGAAGCTCCCCAGAGGACCCGGGGGGCAATAAACAACAATAATAGAGTTTTCATGGAAAAGTAACAGAAACTGCATGAAATTCAAAAGAGGAGAAGGAGAAGGATGAGGAGAAGACACTAGATCTCCATGAGGATGAGATTAGGAGACCTGTGCCACCTCCTCTGCCAGAGGTTCTGGGTGTGTGGGGAAAAAGAGAAGGCAGAGGAAAGGGCAGCTTGGGTCGCTGTGTTCTCTTGTGAGAGCCAGGTTTCTATTAAGGCAAGAATGTCAAGGTTGAGGTGGGAGGCAAAGGCTGATATAAATCTGTTTTCTGGATGGTGGACTGGCAGGTCCAGAGGCCACCAGCCACACAGAGATCAACACCAGCAGATCTGGGAGGGATGATCAGGTTAGAGATATTCCGGCCATGTTGGTGGGAAGCAGACCTCCTACCTGACTGGGACCTGGGGAGAGGAGAGAGGACAGGAATGGGGAGGAAACACATGGATAGAGAACTAGGGTGGACAGAAGGAATCCTATGCAGTGAGGTGAGGCCAGGCAGCAAAAACAATAATCAGGCTCTTAGACAGCCTTGATGGACACCCGTATGTAGACACCCTCGACTTTGTATGCCTGTGACTGTACACCGAGGCAAGTAGACGAGGCTGCTGCACCCAGCTGCCGCTGGTGCGCTACACAATCACTTAAATAACCAGCTGACACTGAGTCACAGAAAATGCTACTGGAGAACACTAATGCACACTGACGTGAGCTCAGCTGTGCCAGTAATTATACTGTGAACAGGGTGCAAACTAATGGCTCCTCCTACAACAAAAGCTGTGGCCTGCCAGCCAGTGGCGACAATAGCCTAACTCAATAGCCTAGCTCACCTGGGAGAATTAGACACACAACCAAGTTTCACTGCAATCTAAATAAACAGCACTTGTACTAACTAACAAACAAACAAACAAACAAATAAAGAGCAGAATCACACTATAGTGACTAATAAACTTAGTTAGAAATGGCACAAACAAATGATACTTAGCTAATCCTGGAGAAAATGCTACACTGGAGAACACTAATGCACACTAATGAGACATTTTACCTTAGGGTGTTATGTGCGACCCTGAGAACCCAGATGCAGACCACGGGATATTCCAAAACATAGTTTATTACAGTCCAACACCAAAGCCAAGAGATTACTAGACATTCAAGCCAAAACAAGATGCAAAAGGAAAATGGAAGAAACAAGTCAAAAATCCAGAAAATCAGAAGGCGAAGGTACATAGGGGGTAGGCAAAAATCATAGTCGAAAAAGCAGAATCAAGTCAAAACCAAATAAATAGAAGTGCAAACAAATCAGAAGGGCTAGGCAAACTTGGAAATCAGGCAAAGGGTTGTCAAAGAGAATCTCAAACAGGCATACTGGTAACTCAGCTCTGAATAATGATCAACATTCTGACAATGAACACTGCGGAGACTGAGGTTAATACATGAGGGAAGGTGACAATCAAGGCGGGGCCTCGGGTGTGACATACTGTTCAGAGGACCCAGAGGCAGACCAGGGAGTATGCAAAAACGTTGTCTTTAATCAGTCCAGAATCAGGCCAGGTAAACAGAGCTCAAACAATGCCAGAATTGAGATGCGAAAGAATGGTCATAGCAGGGGTCTATAATCCGAGAGTCACAGGCTGAAGTACAAAAAGGGCTAGGCAAAAACGAAGTTGAAGAATGCTGAAGGAAAAAGTCAAAAACCAAGGATAAGGCAAACTCGGTGTCAATGGCAAAGGGTGTCGTTCTTGAATCTCAAACATACAGGCTTTGATGAATCGGCGACTGGATATTGATCAACGTTCTGACAAAGAACATTGCAGAGACTGGGGTTTAAATACATGAGGGAAGTTGACAAAGTAGGCGGGGCACAGGAGTGAGGTGGGCTAAACAAATGGACAACAGGTTGAGAACATAATAGGGTAATGATACAATGAAAAGGGGGAAACGAAAATGCGGACTGGATGCACATAAATTAACACGTAGTCTAGTATTTCTGAAAACTGCATTTTGTCTTATTTTCTGTGGCTAATGGGCTAATGTTCGAAAATAATTCAAAAAGGAATTTCAGGGTCCTACCCTAGGCCTACAAGTAAACATTGACTGCATTAGAAGACATGGGACAGTTTGTGAAACAACTGTAACAAATGTAAGGCAAATATTACAGAATTTCAATGAACCGATGACTGTAAATGTTGATAAATTAATACATTTCAGTAGTATACCTCACTGATCCCACTATCTTCTACTCTCCTATAATCACAATTACTCAACTCTTCAACCTTAAAATATTCAAATGTAATCATGATATTTCACATTGTTTGGTACAGGGGTTTAGGGTTTTGCATTACCACTTTTGAACATTTATTCACTTCAAAGTCTGATGAACCATTTTTAAAATATAATTTTTAAAATTAATTCTGCATTAATGCTAACAAAACCATTGTTCTTCTTTCCAAGGGATTGGTGTTGATGACATGTTCATCATGATTTCCGCCTGGCAGCAGACCAACATTTGCGACCCTGTTCATCAGCGTCTGGCAGACACATACAAAGAGGCTGCCATGTCTATCACCATCACCACCCTGACAAATCTCTTGGCTTTCTACATTGGTCTCATGACACAGTTCCGCTCCGTGCAGTCTTTCTGTCTGTACACTGGAACAGCTATCCTGTTCTGTTACATCTACAATGTGACATTCTTTGGGGCTTTCATGGCACTGGATGGACAGAGAGAAGAAAAAGAATTGCACTGGTTGACGTGCAAAAAGGTTGAATTCAAAAACTCCATAGGAAGATATAAATGCAGTAGCAAATACTGTAGAGAATTACATGTTGAAACAGAAAGTACAAACAAAAAGAAGAAAGTACATTTAATCAATGACTTTTTTAGGGATTTCTATGGGCCTTTCTTAACAAAATTAGGGAGCAAAGCTTTTCTGACTCTACTTTATGCTACTTACCTGGCTGGCAGCATTTACAATTGCACCCAGATAAAAGAGGGTATAGACCTCAGAAACCTGGCCCCAGACACTTCCTATGTTGTTAAGTATTACAGTGATGAGGATTTGTACTTCAGTACATATGGTCCAAGTGTTATGGTGATTTTAGATGGTGAATTTCAGTATTGGAACAAAACAGAACGAGCCACTCTTAACTCAAGCTTGGAAATATTTCAAAGTCTACCATTTATTGACAAAAGCTTATTTGTGTCTTGGCTGGATATTTATGAAAATTATGCAAAAAACAGATTTCATATAAATAATGAAACTGAATTTAAATCACATTTACCTGGATTTTTAGAAAAAAATTATTTCAAGCAAGATGTTAACTTCACCAATGGCAACATTTATGCCTCCCGTTTTTTTATCCAGACTGTAAACATAACTGATGGTGATAAAGAAAAGAACATGTTGACTAAACTAAGAGAGGTTGCTGTAAATTGTTCTGATAAGAATAAGAATTATTATTTCATGGTTTATCACCCTGCATTCATCTACTTTGACCAGTATGTTGTCATAGTTAATAATACTATTCAGAATATTCTAGTGGCCACAGCAGCCATGTTGGTCATCTCCCTCTTGCTGATTCCAAATATTATCTGCTCTCTGTGGGTGACCTTTGCCATTGCCTCTGTCATTATTGGTGTTGTTGGCTTCATGACCTTATGGGATGTTAATCTTGATTCCATATCCATGATCAATCTGGTCATCTGCATTGGGTTTTCTGTGGATTTCTCTGCGCACATTGCTTATGCCTTTATCTCAAGCAGAGAAGTTAAACCCGATAAGAAGGCTGTCGATGCACTCCACAAACTAGGCTATCCCATAGTCCAGGGGGCTGTTTCAACCATACTGGGGTTGGTGGCGCTGTCCACATCTCCGAGCTACATCTTCAGAACCTTCTTCAAAATCCTGTTCCTAGTCATCCTGTTTGGGGCAGCACATGGAATTGCTTTCATTCCAGTTTTTCTTACTTTCTTTTTCTGCGACTCCTCTGCCAAAGTCAACAATGAAAATGAGGAAAGTGATGCTGGGTCAGATGAGATAAGGGTCACTGGGCAAAAATATGGAAATAATGATGCTTGGCCAAACAATGAGAACACGTATCGTCGGTCAGAAAATGAGAAAAACTATTCTGGGGCAAAAAATGCAGAAACTGCTGCTGGACAAAGGGACACAATCAACGGAAACATACACAGTTCTGCTAATCAAGGATATGCTCATGATATTCACTTGGACCCTGACTGTTTCTGACATTGGCCATTCTAAAATGGCAAGTTACAGGTAAGGAAAACCAGTGAAGGGTTTGGGTGGCGCTGTGATAACTGTGAGTTAATTCAGCTAAACAAGAGTAAGACTTGGGTTATCTTATTTTGTCCCCCTGACTCCACCTTAGCACTTAAGACTTTAGGGCCTCTGTCATCAAATATTCTCTCTTTGTGGTGAGTAGAAGCTTTTTTCAACTTAAAAGCAATTGCTAAATTAAAACTTAAGGCTCAGGAGATGCATGCCTTTATTTCTTCCCAACATAATCCTCTTCCATCTACAGCTAGTCCGAAATACAGCTGCTCAGCTTCTCTCTGGCACGAGGAAATGAGATCACATCACACCTACATACTAGCCTCTCTTCACAGGCTACCAGTAAAGTTTGTTTTGGTCAGGGTTTTAATCTTTGTTTCTAAAGCCCTACATGGATTGCCCCCTCACTATATTTCCAAACTCCTCTGACCCTATTCCACCTCCAGGTCTCTGAGATCCTCTGACAAATTGCTCATGTGCATTCCGCAATGCTATTTTAGGGTGATTGTGCCTTCTCCATTGAGAGGTTGAGAATAGCCTTCCTCTGAGTATTAAGTCCTCCCCCTCCATTGACACCTTAAATATTGTCATGAGACATACTTCTTCTCATTAGCCTATGAGTTTGTCTGAAGTATTTCCCAATACATTATGTCTTGTGTGTAATGTGAAATCTTATTTTAATTCATGCATCTTATTTAACTCTGTACAGCACTTTGGTCAATTTGTTATTTTAAATGTGCTATGGAAAAGTTGGCTTGATTTATGGTGTCATCATCCCTCTACCAAATTCAAGATGCTGACAGACTATGCACTGGCATATTGTATATAGGCAATACAGGCCCACTGCTTCTTTAAGTGATTTTGTGATTTTTTGTGACATCTGTATTATGAGTAATTATGAGTAATTCAGGAAATCAATGATTACTGTAATTGTTTGCAATGTTGAACAATAAAATGTGATTTTTCAATGCCATTTAGTTTGAATCTACTGTAATTTACCATTAAAACCCAAATTGTAATAGTCTATGCAGCAATAACTATTTCATTCTAAAGTTTATCTTTCAGTAAAATACATTATAGTTCTCTGAATAGCTGGATAACCCCGTAAAAGAATACACCAAATTTTGGGAAATATACCTTTTTTCCGACTTACCCAGACTTAAATGAGATGTTCAATTTAATTTTCATTTTTGTGCATTCACTGGCTCTGTTTCCATTTTAGCATAATCTGTTAGCTTAGCATAAAGACTTGAAGCCTATAGGAGTCAGTAGCCTACCTCCTTCAATGTGAAGAATTTTCCCTTACAGCAACTCTGAAGCTGTCTTATTTACCTGAGGTATCATGTTTATTTGAAATACACATTCAAGAAAAGAATTGTAAAAATGAGAGACGTTGTTTTCTGAGAAGTTAGACGGTTGGAACTATGGCCGCTGAACACACTTGCATCCTTCAGTCTTTTGGAGTCTCTTACTAAATTATATTGTGGGTCTTATGAGGTATAAAATACTGCATTTTGCTTACCTAAAACATGTATTCTTCTTATCCAACCTGAGGCACAACGCCCTGTGCAACTATGCTCGCAATGCTCACTACTACGTTCGTATTGCCTCAGGAGGATATTTGTAAATTCATCGAGCTAACTATGGCTAATTTGCAAACTGGTATTGTTTTATAAATAGAAATGTAGTCTTCGCTTCGATAATAAGCAATAGTATATTGCAAGTAATAGCAAGAGTTTCAGTGATGCAATTTGGGCAGTTACGAACAATCAGAATAAGCCCCCACACCATTGGCTGTGGCAATTAGAACTAGTTTTTTTAACCAATGAGCTTGAATTATTCTACAGCTGTACAATGCCTGTCAACTGTATATTTTGAAACCAGAAGGACTATGAACACAGACAGAGGGTGAGTCAACATGTCAGTGTTTTAACACAGAAATCTTACCTATTGTACCTTTAAAACAAATATGGAGCAGGAGGCAGAGACACTAATCGAACCCAGACAAAAAGGAATGACTTAGACGTATAACAGAGAACAGAAAACGCTCTAAGTCTATGTTCCCACATCTTCTACGTGGCACCCTTGCTATAGAGACTAGCAAGCAGAAAAATAAAGAGAAGAAGAAAGACGATTGTGCCAAGTAAAATTGTAACTGAAACATTTCATGATAGAATGTACTAAATTTTTCTGATGGAACTTAGTCAATCAACATTCAATAAAACACAATTGTTCAAATAAATGATTCTCCCCCTCATACAAAAACTGAAAGAAGATGAATGATCTGCATATCAATCTCTTAGGCCTAATAAATCTTATTCAAATGATTTGGCTTCCAAAGTTTTGTTTCTTTTTCAAAATATACGTATAACTCCACCTAAGTCATATTTAAAAATATTACATTGAATCATACTCTAATTTATATGGGCTAATAAAATGCATAGATTCCAAAAAAATAAAAAATATAAATACAAATAAAAAAATTGGCAACTGCTGTTATCTGAAGCCAAAATGTCTAAAACTCTGTAAAGTCATCTTTCATGTTTTCAGTCAAACTCAACATGAAAGATAGCAGACCTTCTGCTAAACAATGCACTCACCTTGAACATTCCGTTTCAAATCCCAGTCCCCCGTCACTATGTATGTAGATTTCTGCATGAAATGCTGTTTTGGCTTCTCCTGAATTGGAAGGTTGGAGACCTCATCCTTAGTGTTTCCATCAAGCACAACTACAGATGTGGTGTCTGAGCTGAAGTAGGATTTTGATTCCTGAACAGAACAGCATTCAATGCTTCTTGAAATCATTCTTTGAAAGATGGTGTTTTTCAGTACTGGAATTTCCATAATTTGCATTGATTTCAGCCAACTGTAAAGCAATGCTTTCTGCTTCTTCAGGTATGCCTTCTGGAACAGAATAGCCGCCTGAATGATCTGAACACAGACATTTTCACTATCAGTTCTAAACATGTTTTGCAAAAGAATTGGAGGCATCTGTGAGGTTGAGGAGGTGCAGAGAGCCAGGTGCGACTAAGGGGTAAATCCCTTGTAAGCGGACACACAAACGTGCCCGCCACTAAGACCCCGGGGGGTACAGGAGACAGCTCTGAACCCGGAGACAACTCCGCACAAATAAAAGGAAGAGCCCCAAATAACGGCTCTGAAAATAAAACTACCCTACAAAACCAGGGCGAAAATCACAAACCAAAAATGAGTGCGTAAAGGCTAGCACTCCTCTCCCGGACCGGGGAAAACCCAAAATAAAAGTACAACCCAGTATAAAAGACTGGGCGAACAAAAATAAAGATTCAGGAGTCGCAGCTCCGAAATAACACACAAATCAAAATACAAAATACCGGGGACAACGTCCCTCACCCACGGACTCACACGAGCCGAAAATAAAAAGAAACAAAGAACAACAGAACCAAAAGGAAGGCGGTTGCAGTGTACACACACTAGCACGCAGACCCCTTCCTTACCTTTTTTGAACACAATGCGAACCAGCACAATACCTGACTCGTTAGCTGCTGAGTCTACCATGTGCTAAATACCGGCTTTAGGTGGCAGAGCGAACAGTGACACCGAAGCGAAGACTGAGGGGAAATGAGGGCTTTAAATACCTTCAGGAGGTAGACATCAAGTACGCACTAATGACCACCAGGTGAAAGTAATAAGCCCCCCTGGTGACCACAACCAGTACTACCTCCAACCCTGACAGGACCCCCCTTCTAAGGAGCGGCCCCAGACGCTCCTTCAGCCCCCCGCCTGCGGAACTCATGGATGAGTTCTGGGTCCAGAATGTTCCTAGTGGGAACCCAACAGCGCTCATGAGGGCCATAGCCCTCCCAGTCCACAAGGTACTGTCTACCCCTGCCCACGCAACGCTCAGCCAGGATGCGGCGCACCGTATAGGCCGTACCCCCGTCAACTAACCGTGGAGGCGGTGGAGGAACCTCCGCCGGGGCCAGCACGCTGGTGAGCACCGGTTTAAGGCGTGAGATGTGGAAGGTGGGGTGGATCCTCATGGACCGGGGCAGTTGGAGTCTCACCGTAACTGGGTTGATCTTTTTGATAATATGGAATGGACCCACATAGCGGGGGGCGAGCTTCCGCGACTCCACTCGCAATGGCAGATCGCGAGTGGACAGCCACACCCTCTGCCCTACCCTGTAGGAAGGAGCTGACCGGCGATGTCTGTCGGCCAGTCGCTTCTGGGTAGCAGTAGCCCGTAGGAGTGCCGCCCGTACTTTAATCCAGGTGCCTCGGCACCGCCAAACAAAAGCCTCAGCGGAGGGCACCTCGGCCCCCTTCTCCAGTTCCGGGAACAATGGCGGCACGTACCCAAATTGAGCCTCAAAGGGCGAGAGCCCAGTGGAGGCGTTGCGCAGAGTGTTGTGTGCGTACTCGGCCCACGCGAGCTGACAACTCCAGGACGTGGGGTTGGCCGCAGCTAAGCGCCGAAGTGTGTTCTCAAGCGTCTGGTTTGTGCGCTCCGTCTGCCCGTTGGTCTCAGGATGAAAGCCCGAAGACAGACTTAATGAGGCCCCTAACAAGGAGCAGAACACACGCCAAAACCTAGACGCGAACTGGGGTCCGCGATCAGACACCACATCCTGGGGCAGACCAACCCCGTAATAAAGTCAAGGGCCACGTGATTCCACGGACGTCTCGGGACCGGTAAGGGTCGTGATAGCCCTGAGGGGGGTTGGTGCGATCCCTTACTATGGGCACAGACCGGACACGCGGCCACAAACTCCCGAACGTCCTTTTCCACCAGAACCGCCTAGACAAGAAGTCCTTAGTGCGGTGAACCCCGGGATGCCCTGCCAGCCGTGAGGCATGTCCCCACTGCAGTACCTGGGACCGAACCCCAGCGGGCATGAAAAGGCAATGAGGTGGACCCCCTCCTGGATCCGGCTTGAGGCGCAACGTTCCTCGCACCGCCGCCTCCACCTCCCAAACCACTGGCGCCTCTATTTGCTCCTCAGGGATGATAGGTTGAGGAGTGTGCTCCCTGTCAGTGTTATCAAACACCCTGGAGAGGGCATCAGGTTTCGTGTTTTTGGAACCGGGACGGTAGGTCAGAGTAAATGAAAAGCGTGCAAAAAATAGGGCCCAGCGGGCCTGCCGCAAGTTCTGTGTCTTGGCAGTCTGTATGTACTCGAGATTTTTGTGGTCAGTCCATACAGTGAACGGGTGCTCCGCCCCCTCCAGCCAGTGACGCCACTCCTCCAGAGCTAACTTGACCGCCAGCAGTTCCCTGTCTCCCACGTCGTAATTTCTCTCGGTCTGGGACAAGGACCGAGAGAAAAACGCACAGGGATGCACTTTTTGGTCTAGGGGAGACCGTTGGGATAGAACGGCGCCCACCCCCAGCTCGGAGGCATCCACCTCCACAATAAATGGGCGCAAAGGATCTGGAGTTATTAAGATGAGTTCCGTGCAAAACCTCTCTTTTAACTCCGCGAACGCCGCTTCCGCACGGGAGTTCCACACAAAGCGCGCTGGAACCGTCTTCTTGGTAAGCGCAGTGATGGGCGCGACCACCGTGCTAAAACTTCTGATCGAATGGCGATAAAAGTTTGCGAACCCTAAAAACCTCTGAACCTGCTTTATTGACGCAGGAGTAGGCCAGTTCTTAACGGCCGCTACTTTCGTTGGGTCCATTTCAATTCTCCCCTCAGACACAATAAACCCAAGAAAAGATACATTAGCGGTAGGGGATACCTATTTTTAATGGTTATTGTATTCAACCCTCTATAATCTATGCAGGGTCTCAGGCTCCCGTCCTTTTTTTTTTTCACAAAAAAGAACCCGGCCCCCGCTGGTGACGTAGATGGTCTAATAAATGCATCGCGAATGTATTCATTCATAGCCTTGCTCTCTGGTGCCGACAACGAAAACAGCGACCCCCTAGGTGGAGACGTTCCAGGGAATAACTCAATGGCACAGTCATAGGGTCGGTGCGGAGGTAACATAGTGGCTCGCTGTTTGCTAAACACCTCCGCTACCTCCCTATATTCCCTGGGAACGTTCTGCGGGAGAGGAAACGCAATAGCCCCTATCATCTGCCCCTCATCTCCACTGTCAGAGTCCTGCCAGGATCTCTCAGAGTCCCGGTCAGTGACGTCACTGACCTCCCCCTCGTCCACGAGGGGAACCCCCTAGCCTCCTCCTCGTCCCCCTCAGAGTCTATATCGGCCTCTACGGGTGGGGCTGCGGGAGTGTGCGTCTGCTCAGAGTGATTGGCGCACTGCGGACCCCACCGGGACACCGGATTGCTCCGGTCTCCCCAGTTTATTTGGGGCTGATGTTTTATTAGCCAAACGTGACCTAGTACAATAGTCCAGGCGCTTGTCATTTCCCGCCTGGATTACTGCAACTCCCTCCTAGCCGGTCTCCCAGTGTGTGCCATCAAGCCCCTCCAGCTGGTCCAGAATGCTACAGCCCACCTGATCACCAGTCAGCCCAGGTCGGCTCATGTCACCCCGCTTCTCACTGGCCTCCACTGGCTTCCTATCGCCGCATGCATCCGTTTCAAGGCCCTAGTGTTGGCATTTCAGGCTGCTAAGGGGACTGCCCCACCTTACATACAATCCTTGATCACTCCCTACTCCCCAGCTAGACCACTCCGGTCTGCCAGCTCTGGTCGCCTTATGCTTCCCTCTCTACGTGCACCTGGCGGTCGAGCTGCACGTTCACGCCTGTTTTCCGTTCTGGTTCCTCAGTGGTGGAATGACTTGCCCTCCTGCATTCAAAACTACCGTCCGGTATCTCTCCTTCCTTTTCTATCCAAATCCATTGAACGAGCCGCCTCCAACCAACTCTCTTCCTTCCTCTCTCAGAATAACCTGCTGGACCCCCACCAGTCCGGCTTCAGACCTGGCCACTCGACGGAGACTGCACTCCTCTCTGTCAACGAGTCCCTTCAGGCTGCACGAGCAACCTCCCTCTCCTCTGTCCTGATCCTTCTTGACCTCTCTGCAGCGTTCGACACGGCCAACCACTCCATCCTCTTAGCCTCCCTGGCATCTACAGGGATCTGTGGCACAGCCTTAGACTGGATTAAATCTTATCTCTCTGGCCGGTCCTCCCACGTGTCCTGGGCTGGAAGTGTCAACCCCTCGCCCCCTTGTTACAGGAGTCCCCCAGGGCTCAGTCCTCGGACCCCTCCTCTTCTCCACTTACACAAGATCCCATGGTCCTGTTATCTCTGCTCATGGCATTTCATATCATTGTTATGCCGATGACACCCAATTCTTTCTCTCCTTCCCCCCATCAGACACACAGGTCTCGACCCGTATCTCCGCCTGCCTGAGAGACATCCAGAGCTGGATGGGCAACCACCATCTAAAGCTCAACCCAGATAAGACGGAGGTGATCTTTATCCCTGCTTTAACCTCTCCCTTCTCTGATGTCTCCATCTCACTAGGGGATACCACAGTGACCTCATCCCCTAGTGCAAGAAACCTTGGAGTGGTGATGGACAACAGGCTATCCTTCTCCAAGAACATCGCTACGGTGACCCGGGTGTGCAGGTTCTTCCTGTACAACATCCGGAGAATCCGACCCTTTCTCACCACCTACTCCACTCAGCTCCTTGTTCAAGCAATGGTCCTGTCCCGCCTGGACTATTGCAATTCTCTGCTGGCTGGCCTTCCAGCATCTGCCATCAGACCCCTACAACTCATCCAGAATGCTGCAGCCCGTCTGGTATTCAATGTTCCCAGACATTCACATGTCACCCCCCTGCTCAGCAACCTCCACTGGCTGCCTGTTATGGCTCGCATGAAATTTAAAACTTTGGTGCTCGCATACCAGGCGGTTAAAGGATCAGCCCCTGTGTATATTCAATCCCTTATCAAGACCTATACACCAACAAGACCCCTCCGTTCTGCCACTTCGTGCCGTCTGGCACCTCCCCCTTGCCATACCTGCACTTCACACTCACGACTGCTGTCTGTCCTGGTCCCACGGTGGTGGAATGACCTCCCGGTGAATGTCAAAACGGCAGAGTCTCTGACCTCCTTCAAGCGCAGACTGAAGACCTCTTCAGGCTACACCTTTCCCTCCCCAACTCACAATCACTGTGATTAGCCTTAGACCGTAATGGCACTTATGTATAGATATCGTTACTTGTATAGGTATTGTTGTTTTTATATGCTAGTTTGAAAGTTGATTGTACTCTTCAAGGGTTCTGAATTTCTGTACGTTTACACTAGGACTCGGAACTGTACTGTCCTCTCAGGTCTACTTTTGCACTTGTTCTTGTGATTGATTTGCACTTTGTTGTACGTCGCTCTGGATAAGAGCGTCTGCTAAATGCCACGTAATGTAATGTAATGCCTACCACTGTCAGAACAGCAGAATCCCTCCCCCTATTTCGACGCAGACTCAAAACCTACCTTTTCAAACTCTACCTTAGTCCTCCCTCCTGATTTCCACTGCCCCTCCTTTCTGATATCTCTATCCTTGTCTGACCCCCCAAAAAAAAAAAAAAAAAAAAAAAAAAGCACTTATGATGACAACTATGTTTAGAACAGCATTTCATGTGTATTTTGCTAGTTCTGGATGTGATGCTTTGACTTATGGTAGAACCTATGCACTTGTAAGTCGCTTTGGATTAAAAGCGTCTGCCAAATGACTAAAATGTAAATGTAAAGGGTACTCCACCAAAAAGAAAAAAATGCGCTCCCGGTGCCCCCGAAACGGAATCCGCATCACCACCCGGTCAGTGATCTGACGCACAACCCTGGATCCCAACGGGCGACCGTCCAGCGCCGTGATGGATTGGAACCGGCAGTCTCTGGTGTTTTGCCCACTGTCGGTCGATAAAATTGTCCACTGCCCCGGAATCAATAAAGGCGTCTGCCCTAGCCCCACCCCCCTTCCACGTCAAGTTGACGGGGAGAAACGTGCGAAAGCTGATACCTCTCACCAGTCCCACTAGTGAAAGTAATAAGCCCACAATAATAAGCCCACAATAATAAGCCCACAACCAGTACTACCTCCAACCCTGACCTCATACACCAAAGCAATGTTTCTGACAGTAGAAACACTGCAAGCTTTAGCAACCAATGATGCATCAAATGGAGGCAAAAGGACAAATGCATCACACTTGTTCACATTCTGTAGCAGTCCACTAAATTGGGTCCCTACAATGGCATTCCACCCTGACTGATTTGCAGTAAACATTAGCACCTGCAAAAGATTTGAATTAGGTTCAAGAGAAATAATGCTCAACTTGTTCTTTTGTCTTACTTTTGGGAGTATACGATGCAAGATTTACCATGCAAGGATAAAGAAGGAAACGCATGGTACTTCCTTGAGAAATGGGAGCTTCTTTGTTCTATAGCATGCAGCTTCTGGAATCGCAACCTTTGTGGATGCAGTAATAGGGTAACATGAAACAACATGAAACCTGAAATTTCAGCTGCGCAGGCTCGAGTCATGCCACACATGACAAAATCTGGACTGATATAGTCTATTGTCCCCTCTGCTGATCTGTAGGTTATAACTCTGATACTGCTTGTGTATTTGGCAGCTTTCAGTGCAAGAACAATTTCACGAAAAAGCTTACAGCAGTCGACCAGATGATCAAGGACCATTTCTGCATTTAAGTGACTGAGATCTTGAATACCACACATGAACAACACCTCTTTGAAATTCCTGTCACCATCTGTGACACTTAATTCAGCAAGCAATTCTGCAACCTTGGAGTTGGATAGCTTTCCACATTCCTTTTTCACAAAAATAGAACTTGAGTGTAAATACCGCTGTAGCAATTCACCAACCCTTAACTGATCAGCAAAAACTAAGGATTTTGGTTTGTGGAAGAGGCTGGCATCCTCAGAAGTGGCATGCAGTTCATTGTGAAAGAAGAACCACCTCCCAATAATGTGATCTTCACGTCTTAGTTCAACCAAAACATGACCCTCTTTGTCTGTGAAACAGCCACATACTTCAATTCCATCAGATGACTCTCTTGCTGTTCTCAGATATATGACCATTACTACAGTACTACAGGATGAACATAGTAGTCCTGCAACTGGCACATCATTTCATCAGAAACCCTGAAGGTTGAAATAGCCTCCTTGAATTCCTCACCATAGTACACATCTCCCAGCTGTCGGAAGACTGAACCATACAGAAATCCGTCCTGAGAGAGGGCAGTATAAGCCTGCAAAGCCTTTTCAAATGCAACTGGCTCATGGGCATTCCTCACCCAATATTTCCCTGAGCTAAAATCCAATTGGGAACATAGCTCTCCAGTCACAGTTGAAAACAATTCTGCCTCCATTTCATTCTCCTGCAAGGATCCTATGCTGCTCTGTATTTGGTCCAGGATGGGGTCCATCATATGACTATGGTAAGCAGCACGGACATCTAAAATGTGAAGGAACAGATTCTTGTTGTTGAAGGAGGTCTTCAACTTATGGTGAAGACAGTCAACTGCATCTCCCTCCCCTGATAGGGTACAAGACTGAGGGCTGTTGAAGGCAGCTAAGCAGACCTTCCCTGAGTAAGCAGGCAGGATTTCTGATACCTCTATGTTACTGACAACAAGCATCTTCCCTCCTGTCACCTTGCTCTGCAACATACTGCGGAAATGGATCACCATTACTGCATCCTCAAGAGACAGCAGACCAGAGCAATGGGCAGCGGCAACCTCTCCTACAGAGTGCCCAAGAATGGCATCAGGTGTAATACCCCAGTGCTTTAGAAGGCTGAAAATGGACAACATCTGGTTTTGAATAATCATCATTGTCATAGTCATTTTCCAGTTTTTGTGAAATGTTAGAGCTTTTGTAATTCAGAAACAGGTTCTCAACCTCCTTCATCTTTTCTCTGAAAATTGGCTCCTCTTTCAACAGTTCCTTGCACATGCCTCTGTAAGTCACTCCATTTCCACAAAACACAAAAACTAATTTTAAGTCTGATTTTAATGGCACAAAGCTTTGTGCTAATCTGAGTTGCTCCTGTAAGTCACTGAGAGAGGATGTCAGAAACACTTCTGTATGTGTGCTTTAGGTGGCTTCTCCGACATGCTGATGTATATGCCAGACATTTTAGACATGGCCTGGTGATTGGAGTGACAGAGCGGCCATCTTGATTGACAGCAGTTTTGCTTATGATGCACCACACATGGTCAAAGTCCTGGAGAGCCTGTACACAAGACAACATAGGAAATACTTTCATGGCTTTCATGTCACACAGGAATTTGATGGTAGTGCCACCTTAGGATCATAGATAGCTCCTGATCACAAAGGCATTTATAATGCAAAGCTGAATGAAAATTGAGAATTATTTAATTTGCAGTGTAGCCACGATCACAACTGCAAATATAGATACCCATGGTACTACAGATACAAGAAAGTATTTGGACAGTGACAATTTCTGATGCTTTGGCTCTTTACTCCATAATGCAAATTTTTTCTAAATAAATATGAGGTTAAAGTGTGCACTGTTAGCTTTAATTTGAGGGTATTTACATCAAGATCTTTTTGTACATAGTCCCTCCATTTTAGGGCACCAAAAGTAACTGGACAGTTGACTTCTCAGCTATAGTTATGCCAATGATGGTGTGGTGAGCCACGGACCCCTTGCCGAGCTCAGACCTCACGTTCCCACGAGCAGTACCTCACCATGAGGTGTCTCGGGGACGAACTCAAGTACTCCGAACGTTCTGGAGCCCTGGTAAGTTCTACTGAACTTCCAGCCCAGTCTCGAAGTGAAGGGTGTGATGCAAATCTGGTATATGTCCTGTATTCAATGTATTCCTCTAAAAGAATCTTTATCACATATGATTATAGTAAGATATACTTTATTATAATCAATCAAAAGAATAGAGTTATACAGATTACAGGATATATATCATCTTTCAGTTTGCTGATCACATGCAAGTTACTTATACCCCTTTAGCTCTTTCTAATTTACCTTTCCACCATGATGTTAAAATTCAAGGTACACCCCTCAAATACCCATCCTCTTTGCCCTTAGCCTTATCCTATAGCTCCCCCCTCTGGACATTTAAAAGAAACTATTCCTAGAATATTATATTTATCTAAACTCTAAAAACTTCTCTACATTTTTCTACCTTATATAGTACCTTTAATGAGAAATAAAAGACATAAAAATAAAAGGAAACTTATAAAGTTGAACTTCTATGTGCTACTTTTCCTACTTATACAAGTAATATAGATTATAATTACCACTCAAGCTTGATTATAGTTGTTCTGTGTTGCTCTTTCTTCAGCAGCTCGTAGATATCTTGTGAAGCAAAATTCTAAGATGCTATCCTAAGGTCTAAAAGCTTATTCCTTATATATCCTTTATTCGTATAAAAGTGTACCTTTTTTTGATAAGAAATGTCCCCAGTATACCGAGTGGGAAGACATTTATCTCTTATGCAACTTTTTTAATGACCATATTCATTACTTCTGTTTGTCCCACTGTCATTTTATCATACCTCAAAAGAAATTTCCCCAATACTTTATCTCATGTGCCCCTCCGGTTGGGAATTTCCACCATCTCAATATACGAGTGGAAAAACACTAGCCTTTTTGTATTTTTTTTAAGGAATCTATTCATCACTGGTGTCTGTTTCAATTTCATAGTCTCTCCTTGACTTCCTCCACACCTCATGCAAGCCAGAAGTTAGTGCCTGCCACCATCTCAATACACTCTTCAGGTGCCCCTTTTTGTGGCGCCTTAAGGGATCTACAAAAGAAATCCAGCTCATAGCTGAGTGTAATTCATCATTTAACTCCTCCACTGTTAGTCCTTTGAATCTATCCGATAAATTATTTGTACTATAATCAGGAAGGCCCTTGAAGCCTCTTAATCTTCTTTCGGTATTGACATCCCTTCTGTTTTCCTTATCTCTCCTACATTTTTCCATCTCCTCATACTCTTTGATCTCCCAATTATCTTCATTGTTTTCCTCATCCTGTTGCTTTAACCAGGCATTGTGCTCCTCCCCTGTAGGAGCAAGCCCACACGTGTCAACTAAGTATGTTATTCCATCTACCGTTTCTTTGAACGCCAAACTCCCTGGGTCACCAATTACCCGTTCAGCATGTTGAGCATCTTCCACGGTCATGCTAGAACACATTCTACGCATGGCCTCAGTCAGACCTTTAGCCTTGCTCTCTAAAACCCTAAATCTAAGTCCTCTGACTTCAGACTCCTCAGTGTCCATATACGGTTGTACATTTATCTTGTACCATATACTTCTCCTCTTACGGGAGCTTTTACTCCTACCCCATGGGCGTGTGCGAGGGGTTAACAATGCATTCCTGCCTAACCCATCTTCTGTCAATCTCTCATCAGGCAGGCCTAGGGCCGGGTCCTCGACAACGGTCAAGGAAGCAATTATGACGCCAAGAAATAACGCACACAAAAAAAAGAAAAACAGGTAGAGACATAGGCCAGACAATAAGATTCCAAAATTCACTGTCTTGACAGTCAAGGAAGCAATTATGAGGCTGAGAAATAACACAAAAATAATAGGTAGAGATATAGGCCAAACAATAGGATTCCAAAATTAACCGTCTGGAATAACATTAGGAAGAAAGAAAGCACTGGTAAGCTCAACAATTGCAATGGCAGTGGTAGGCCAAGGATGACATCTGCAGTTCATGACCAAATAATTCTTAATTAATAATAATTAAGAAAAAACCCCAAACACCTGTACAACAGATCAGAAACATTCTTCAGGAACCAGGCATGGAGGTGTTAGTGACTACTCTCTGCAAAAGACTTCTCAAACAGATCTACAGAGGCTACACTGCAAGAATGCAAAGCATTCTTTAGCTGCATTAAAAGAATGCCCATGTCACAGTAGTACCAAAAAGAGCCTGCGGAGTTCTGGAAGTAGGTATTGTGGAAAGCAAGGTTGACTGGTGATAGCAAGAGCAAAATGTGGAGACTAAAAGGAACTGCCCAAGAAGAAAAGCACCCCCCCTCATCTGTGAAAGAGATTATAGTTTGGGCACATATAGCCATCACAGGTGCTGTCTTACTTGCCACCTGTTAATAGAAGCAATATAGTGTAGCATCTGCAGCTCAAGTTCACTTCCAAACTCATTGGACAGTGCTTCATCTCACAACCCAAGGCAAGGATCCCAAACACACACAAACGGTCTTCAATGAATGATGTTCCAAACTGTTTGCTGGTAAGCCTACTGACACTGTTTTATCTCAGCCTCATAATGGCTTCCTTGACTTTCATTGGCATAACCTTCATTGGCATAACATAAATTGCCAGTTTTGTCGATCAATCTACACTCAATAACCCATGATAACAAAGTGAAAACATGTTTTTTAGAATTTTTATAAAAATCTAAACTTGAAATCTCTCATTTATATAAGTATTCATGCTCAACATAAAATGGGGCCACGTCACTGAAAATGCCCTCACATTCCTTGGAACTGCGCCAAAGGAAGTCTCTATTTAGAGGCATTTGCGAAATATTTTTTTGGTTAAAAAATAAAATGTCAAAAATGTTTGCCATAAAATCTCAAGAGTCTGCAGCCCCAATCGCAACAGTCTCAGTGTGCATATTGAAAATGCTACAGTTTCATTTACTCAGGCAAAAAAATGCTGTGTTGTTTTAAGCAAGCCAAGCCAAGCAAACTATATGTATTTATATAACTTTTTAGTCGTCACTTCAATAACATGTTCGTAGTCGTTTTTTGAAGAGCTGAAGTTTATACTTAATTTCCGTACACACGGATGGGGGTAGTGCATTTTCTCTGGAACTACATTATCAATACTGGTCAGAGACAGCCGTACTTGGGCTCATCGTGGTCGAGAGAGCCTATACAAAAGGTAGATAATAGCACTTCTATGTACAAGTACTTTTGAATAAGTATACAGCAGCGAAACAGACAACAATGACATTTTATTTAGAGTTAGCACATTTTTCAGAATGAGAAACTATTATGCATTTGTTCCGCTGGATCTTTGCCCTGACAAGGACACTGACATTACCGTATTTCTTGTAGTACGTGATTTCCGAAATGCAGAGAAGGTGAGGTCTCCCCCCTCTTGTTTTACCACCCGCATGTTACAAAATAAGGAACTGTTGTCAGTGAAAAAGGAATGGTTAAATGGATACGGCTCTCCAGCTTGTTTCAATACAGTATGTATACCATAAATATCCAAGAAATATTACGATAAAACTATGAAATAACACAGAGAAAGCCTTACCTTGTCTAACTGCATGGGCAGCATAGTGAAGAGTCACTAGAGAGGATGAGCAGGCACTGTCAATACCCAATGAGGGGCCAGCGAAGTTGAAGGTGTAGGAGATCCTGTTGGCAGCTATGCTTATGGCTGTTCCTGTGCCGTTGTAGTGGGTAATGGTGGTTGGGCTGTTGTTCAGAAGTGTCTCATAGTCCCTATTCATGAGTCCTATCAGAAATATATGTTTTTGTTCATGAACTCAGTTGTATAATTCAATTCATACACAGATGCACTGGGTCAATGATAAATGACCCAGCTATAACTATAAAAGTAATAATAAGTAGTTTGTACCAATGAAAACCCCAGTTCTGGTTCCACTGGCCTTCTCCATGGATATCCCAGCATTCTCCAGGGCTCTGTAGGTGCACTCCAGCAGGAGCTTCTGCTGGGGATCCATGAAGTCAGCCTCTGCCTCAGTGATTCCAAAGAACTTGTGGTCAAACTCGTTCAACCTGAGGATTAAATCATTTATTGTTCAGTACTTTCATTTCACTGCATCAAGTTTCTGTGAGATATACAGTCCCCTCCAAAAGTATTGGAACACCAAAGTCAATTCATTTTGCTATACACTGAAGACTATTGAGATTTCAAAAGATGTATATGAAATGACAGATCCAAATTTCAACTTTAATTTACTGGTACTTGTATCTAGATTTGTTAAACAACTTACAACATATTAACTTTTGTATCAGATACATTTTTAGGTGAGCAAAAGTATTGGAACATGTGACTGACAGGTGTTTCTTGTTGCCCAGATGTGTCCTGTTAGATTGATTGGTTGAACAATAAATATTTCTAAATGTCTACTCTTGGTTTTAGCCTAGAGTTTTGCCTGTGAAGATGTATTTGTGTCAGAAAAGATAAACCGAGCCGCGGTGGCGCAACAGGCTAAGACGCAGCAGACTTGCGGTTGCAGTTTGCTGCAGTTGCACACCGGGGACCGGGGTTTGATCTCGGTCCTGCCAAAAGCCAAGTTTGGCCGGCTCACACGGAGCAGCAATAATTGGCTCGCTGCTCCAGAGGGAGGGACTTGGCAGGGTTAGTAGACACAAACAATCACAAACAATCACAGTCACGACTTGTGAGACGAGACGGCTTAAAGAAGGTCGCTCTCCTGCCGGCCGCTGAGGGACGGGGTGTGGGTGTTGTAGCTAATACTAGCTCTAATTGAATCAGACGGGGTCCAATTGGGACAAAAAGGGAAAAAATCGGATAAAAAAGAAAAAAAAGAAAAAAAAGAAAAGATATGAAGAGAGCTGTCTTTGGGAGAAAAGCAAGCCATTTTGAAGCTTGGAAAAGAGAGCAAGCATTGGGGATAACTTGGAATATCCTGAAAAATAAAGAAGCTGCTGGCTTACTGAGCAAAAGACATGGAAGAGGTCGACCAAGGAAAACAGCTGTTGATGACAGATCCATTGTGAGAGCTGTGAAGAAAAACCCAAAAATATCAGTCAGTGACATCACAAACAATCTCCACAGGGCAGGGGTGAACATATCTCAATCAACCATTTTAAGAAGACTTAGAGAGCAGCAATATAGAGACTATACACCAAGATGCAAGCCACTCATCAGCAGTAAGACTCGGAAGGCAAGATTACAATTTGCAAATAAGTACAGAGATGAGCCACAAAAGTTCTGGAACAAAGTTTAATGGACTGATGAGACCAAGATTAACTTCCACCAAAGTGATGGAAAAGCCAAATTGTAGAAAAAGAGGGGATCTGCTCATGAGCCGAAACATGCGAGCTCATCTGTGAAGCACAGTGGAGGAAGGCTTGGGCTTGCAAGGCTGCTTCTGGAGTGGGCACAGCATTTTTATTGATGATGGCCAAGTCAATCACCAGACCTTAACCCAATTTAGTATGAATTCCACCTCCTGAAGAGGAGATTGAAGGGAAACCCCCCCTGAAACAAACAACAATTGAAAGAGGTGGAAAAGCATCATAAAAGAAGAATGCAATAGTTTGGTTATGTCAATAGGTCGCAGGCTTGATGCAGTTATTGCAAGCAAGGTATACGTGACCAAATGTTCACTTTAATTTACTTAAATGCTCTGTGTTCCAATACTTTTTCTCACCTAAAAATGTCGTTGTCTGACACAAAAGGTGCAATATTATAAGTAGATTAACACATCTAAGTGTAAATACCAGGAAATAGAAATTCTGAACTCTTCTCTCGTGTTCATTTTTTTTTATCTCGACCCAAAATATATTCAGTGGATTGCAAAAACAAAGGAATTGGCCTTGCTGTTCCAATACTTTTGGGACTGTATTAAGATTCTGTTGCCTTTGCGGCTCAATTCACTTTGTCCACTTTCAAGGTAATAAACTTACTATATACTCATAAAACAATAATAAAACATTTATTTCCATCAGAAAATCTCAGAGAACACACTGAAGATACCTTGGAAATTACATTAATGTAGAATTATGTTTTTGGTTGTTATAAGGAGACCCCAGTTGCATGGATTTCAGAAATATGTGTTACAAAAAATATTCAGATTAATGTAGGAAGCATGTAGCTTACCCATCAATTAGGGCTGCTTTGGTAGTCCCAGTTTTCACAGCTTTTCCCATAGTTTTCGAAGCTGTCGTCGCTGGGATTGCGGCACCACGTTCTCCGCTGTTTTGGCAGCCAATGGGCAACATGGGCTGCAGCCCAGGGCCTCCCCTGCCGGAGGGGCCTCCCTAGGGTGTCTTCAATAATTTTTTCATCAATCATAGGCTTGCGTCAAATGTTAATTACAGTGTTCATGTTGTATATAATACATATAAAACTAAATAAAAAGAAACAAAATGTCCCGAACAGTGCAACTTTCATGACGAATAAGAAATTGCTTCCAGATCAGCTTTGGTTTTTGTGTGTTTTATAGTCTATAATATAATTGTGTTTTTAAGTCTATAGTTTTATAGTCTATAAATAATCGTTTTCATAAAAACCATGGTGCGAGTCATGTATGTGACCCATTTCAGCATATACAGTGAAAATGTAATGGTGCTCCCCAGTGACAGTGTGGTGTGGAAGCTGCTAAGAAGAGACTACGAACCAGACAGGCTTATATGGCTCAGCCAAAAGTGTTCACGCACATGTAACCACACAAAGTTGGTAAGGTAGTGATGGGGTTCCTTTAAGAAGTTTTTGCCGCATTTTAGGCTATTTTCTGCGGTAGCGTCACAGTTTATGGCAATAGTAAGGAGGGCAGTATAAATGCACTGGTAGAGCATGTGCACACCATAACGTAAGTGTGCAGACTTGAGGCAGTACCAGTACAGTCCTGTAAAGTAACCGCTGCACACTGGCGACAATTCTTGCTCCTACAAAGTTGCAATTACATGCCTCTCATATTAGGTAAGCATTTGTCTATATTATTATAAAGAAATTGCTTTTAGTAGAAACAGTGTATTAATACTTAATCATATAAATGGCGGGCCAAAGCTGTTACTGCTAGCTGCTAATTAGATGCAAGTAAGCAACACGTTATCCATCCATCCATCCATTATCCTAACCCGCTTATCCTGAACAGGGTCGCAGGGGGGCTGGAGCCTATCCCAGCATACATTTGGCGAAAGGCAGGAATACACCCTGGACAGGTCGCCAGTCCATCGTAGGGCGCACACACCATTCACTCACACACTCATACCCACGGGCAATTTAGACTCTCCAATCAGCCTAACCTGCATGTCTTTGGACTGTGGGAGGAAACCGGAGTACCCAGAGGAAACCCACGCAGACACGGGGAGAACATGCAAACTCCACACAGAGAGGCCCCGGCCAACGGGGATTCGAACCCAGGACCTCCTAGCTGTGAGGCGGCAGTGCTACCCACTGCACCATCCGTGCCGCCCGCAACACGTTATTCTTGGTTGAAAATGTGAAATGCGTGGGTTATAAAGTTCACCATATAACATCAGGACCAAAAGAAATTGTAGAGTCTTATGCATGTTGATTAAAGAGCATGTATGTTAAAACTATATTAAAAATATCAATCATTGGGAGTTGTACATGGCTAGTACAGTTGCTAGCTATTTTGGGTTTTCAATTAACGGAATAGACAAACGTATCACTGTGTAAAGTTTGCATCAAGTACGTTATTTTGAGATGCAATAGTGAAGGAATATTTTGACTGTTGAGGTTAAAATTGTGATGTTTTATATGTAGGACAAAATGTAATGTACCTAGCTGCACTTAGCTAGCAGTATAAATGCACTGGTAGAGCATGTGCGCGCCAGAAAGTAAGTGTGCAGACTTGAGGCAGTAGCAGTACAGTCCTGTAAAGTAACCGCTGCACACTGGCGATAATTCTTGCCCCTACAAAGTTTGCAATTACATGCCTCTCATATTAGGTGTCGGAGACTGAGAAGAGTTCGCCTTGGGTCATCCGTCACTTGCCTCGAGGACACCACTAGAGGGAGCCCCGCTGCCGCTCATAAACTTTCTTCCTTTCGTCAACGGGATCAAGTAGGAATTGGAACAGAATTTCTTTATGACACGGGTACCCGTTTAACTTTGACTCCTACGGTTTTTTTGTTTTTTTGGGTTTTTTTTCTCCAAACAAACATGTTCATGGACTGATTCTAGATAGTTCAATTTGAGAATTCAATTTTTTGTTTTTATGCTGTATCATTGTGTAAGTTTCCTTTTCACATTTGCAAAGAAACTGTATGCTGTGTGCAATTGTAGTTCCAGTTCAGACAATAGAAACTAAAGTACATATACATCCTCCCTGGAATAAAATTTTCCTTGTGGTCCCTACTATAAGCTGGCTCCTGCAGTCTTAATATTTAATATAGGGGTTACACACATACAGTCCACTCCAAAAGTATTGGAAAATCGAGGCCAATTCCTTTGTTTTTGCAATACACTGAATACATTTGGGGTTGAGATTAAAAGATGAACCTGAGACAAAAGTTATGAATTTCATTTCCTACTTGGAACATAGCACCTTTGGTATCAAACCACCCAAATTTTATTTGAGAAAAAGTATTGGAACAGAGAGTATTTAAGTAAATGAAAGTAAATAACACTTAATATTTGGTGACTTAACTGATGCAATAACTACATCAAGCCTGCAACCCATTGACATCACCAAATTGTTGCATTCTTCTTAACAGGCTTTTACTGCAGCCTCTTTCAGTTGTTTGTTTTGGGAGGTTTTTCCTTTCAATCTCCCTTCAATGAAACGCATGCTCAACCGGGTTAAGGTCTGGGGTCTCATTTATAAAACTGCATCGAATCCATACTAAATGTTGGCGTATGTAGAATAAAGGAAATGTATGTATAACACCTTGCGTACGCCTCTGAGTGCGTAATTTCCTTTTATAAATGACAAAAAACTACTTTGAATTGTCCGTACATGTAAAAGAAAAGAAACGCCCTTAATTAATATTAATAAGCATAAAACTGTCCCGGATAATCCCTATGTCGGCTATGTCAGAGTGCAAAGCTAAGAAGAAAAACATAAAAAGATAAATAAGAAAGATAATTTGGAAATTGATGGAATTGATTCACAAAATCAAATTTGTCCTCGTTTAAACGATTAACCAAACTGAGTTGTAAACGTTTCCAAATAAAAAAATAAAAAATGCTCACTGATAACAAATTTTTTTTCTGAAGCTGAAATGGTAAACTCAGTTTAAATAAAAGCGCAATCACCATCATCCTTTTTATTGCGGTTTAAGCAATATTGCAATAAGCTGTTGAATGTGAAATCAATCTGTGGCCATTTCAGGGGGTTAAGAAGGCAAACACCGCAGGGAATTGAATTCTACAGTACCATAGTTATCAAATAATTTCTGTGTTTTCTGTAGCCGTGGGTTCACTTGTGGCTTCATATCTGGCGTTTTTTCTTCAGTGTTTATTTGTTAACACGCGGATTCAAACTACCGGATAACTGAACGTAGCTTTCCACTATGCGGTATCTACATAAAAACAAATAAAGCAATACATTATCATTAGGCTATTTATCGTGCTTTCAGCGAAAAATTGACTATGTTAATCTCACAACCACGATTGTCCCGCGCCATATGCATTGGCAAAGTTTACCGTTACATAAACTTATATCAAATTGTATAGAGACCTGTATTGGCATACATGATCATTAGACCAGTCGCCTATGGTGATACAGACTCAGTGTTATAATGCTATAGTGTCATATTATATCAGGAAAATATTGCACTCCCAACGGAGTGCACAACCCCGTCAGTAAATTCTTAACGGCAGCATATTTACAGATCTCATGCCAATCAAGTCTGTCTGGCAGAAGCCATAGCGAAGAGGGATGAAAACATGAAGAATTCTATGCATTTTTTTAAATGACACGCGACCGACCAGCATGCTTGGACGTAAACTACATGAATAGAAGTAGCCTAGACTGCTGTAGCTGTGAGGTGACACTGGACCATGTCAATGTACATGTAAATCTTTAATTTGGCAATTAGGCTATTATCTAACTTACAATGTTGACGTGTATCTATTAAGATGGCCCAAAATAAAGTTGAAAATGCAATTAAATGTGTCAGTACAGTTTAAAAAAAAAATAAAGATACGAACAGTATCGGTTACAGTTAACCGTTTAAAAAATGGGATGGAATCCGTTTACAAAAACTGATGATTTGTCACATCCCTACCTTGTGTGGTGTCCTTATGAGTGATTTCAATCGCACCGATTACATTTCGGAACGCGCTGCACATTGTGCTTTGATGTTGGCTTATTCACCCGCAGTGTAGGGAAACCGTCCCACACGGATAACATGACGAGGCTCAATGATTTGAAAATCAACAAAATCAGCTCATGAGCCAGTCATCAGGAAAATCCTTGTGGTCCCAGAACGCCCTCTCCATCCGAAGCCTGCCATTGGCAAAGCCCTCCAACAGCGCTAAAGCAGTCATTGCGCATCATTGCGCACGGTCATCACCCAGCCATTTTATAACCCTTTCACAAATGGTGGAATTGCTTAACACTTTGAATCAATTAGTGTGGACGAATTTATGCCCTAAGTCCATAATGAAAATTAATTGAATGTTATATGGACTAGGGCGGGTAAGGAGGTACTGGGTTTGAATCCCGGTCGGCTGTGTGGAGTTTGCATGTTCTCCCCATGTTCGTGTGGGTTTCCTCCGGGTACTCCGGTTTCCCCCCACAGTCCAAAGACATGCAGGTTAGATTGCTTGGAGAGTCTAAATTGCCTGTAGGTATGAGTGTGTGAGTGAATGGTGTGTGTGCCCTGCGATGGACCTGTCCAGGGTGTATTCCTGCCTTTTGCCCAATCTATGCTGGGATAGGCTCCAGGCCTCCTGCGACACCTGTTCAGGATAAGCGGGTTAAGATAATGGATGGATGGAACATCATAATCATAATCATAATAATAATAGAAGACATTACCTGTGAATTTCCTGATAGTTTATTCAGCTTTGGCTAAATCCCATCTCATATCCATCTGGTCCCCTGTCAATTTCTGATGCTTGAAAAAAAATTAAAATGAAAGTAAAATTTGTGTTTAAATGCAGTGACATTGGTGCATGATCATCAGGAGAATTAAAGTGCTTACAAAACCCATATAATTATGGTAAGGTGAATTCAGAATTGGCACATTGTTGCATTGGCAGTTAAACAATAAGATATTGCAATACTGTACATGTCAGGTTTCATGTTTTTCACTGTGTAGTCTTTTGTCAAAGTACGTCGCGTTTCCCTGTCTTAGTATCCTCTGTGCACACCGTAGTCACCCTATCAGTTTGTTCATTCATTGTTATTTGTTTCACCTGCGTTTTCACTTCCTGATTGTTTCCCACACCTGATTACCATTTCCTTTTGTATTATAAAACCCCCTCATTTTGTATGTCTCTTTGCCAGATTGTTGTGTCTTTATGATACTCTCCAGCATTATTTGATTGATTTCTGTTACGTCCTGTTTCGCCCCCGACTTCCGCATTTTACTTTTCCCATCTGTCTTGTTTGGAACTGTAGTTCATCAACCCGTTTTTGCTTTTTTTTTTTTTTTCAGATTCTGCTTTTACCTGTTTTGCCCGTCTGTTATCGAACCTTCGCCTGTGACCACTGTGGTATTATTGCATGTCAGTACATAATAGGATTGATTGACATGTATTTGACCAATAGAAAGCGGCCTGTAGTGTAGTAGTTAAGGTGAATGACTGGGACAGGCAAGGTTGGGAGTTTGAATCCCAGTGCGGCCACAATAAGATCCACACAGCCGTTGGGCCCTTGAGCAAGGCCCTTAACCCTGCATTGCTCCAAGGGAGGATTGTCTCCTACTTAGTCTAATCAACTGTACGTTGCTCTGGATAAGAGTGTCTGCCAAATACCTGTAATTTAATGTAATGAAGCCCTATGTATTAGGGACCAATAGGAATCAGTGTTGGGATATGTGGAAAGAAACAGGGTTAGGTGACATCAGGCGGGTAAGGATTCGGGAGAGTTGCTTAGCTAATAAGACAGCATATTTAGTCACCAGTGTCTCGTGCGTATATATGTTTTTAGCAAACACGACAACCACGACCCCGTTTTGGATTCTCCTTACTGTTCCTGTTTGCTGCTGTATTGACCCATTGCTTGGACACTTGACCACAAACTGCCTGATTCCTGCTGTGTTTGTTTGCTGGCTATTGACCCACGCTGTCCTGACTTGCCTTTATAACAATAAATACTCTGAAATAACTTTCGCTTGCTGGATTTCTGTGACTGGGTTCGGTTGTTCCAGGACCCTAATAAAACAATCTGGCCACAATGGAACCAGCAGATCCAATCCCGACACTGGATGCGATCCGACTTCAAGGACAGCGCATCGGGGTTAACGAGACCAAACTCTGTGTCCTGAACCAAGACGTAGCTACCCTAATCCAGTGGGAAGTTACCTTGGTGGGCACCTTGACCGGCATCCAGGTCCCGCAGCCTCCTCCAGTGCCTTACTCCGGTCCAGTCCGTTCCTGCCCGGAGCCTCATTTGCCACCTCCGCAGCGTGATGAGGGTGAACCCAAGGACTGCGCCTCCTTCCTGTCCCAGTGTTAATTGATCTTCGAGCTGCAACGTTCCCCACTGAATGGTCCAAGTTGGCTTACATGGACACTCTTCTGTCCGGCCATGAAGAGGGTGTTCGACCAGGCTATCTCCGGACCAGCTGCCACTCCTCCAAGAGGGCGCCTCCTTTCCCTGTCCGTCCCAGGGACCCTCTTCATGGAGAAGTACATCGAGTAATCCCTGGCTGCCGGTCTGATCTGTCCCTCATCCTCTCCAGCTGGAGCCGGGTTCTTCTTAGTGGAGAAAACACCTCAAGCGGCCACTACGAATACCTTGGGATGTCATTCGGGCTCACCAATGCTCCAGTTGTCTTCCAGAACCTCATCAACAGTGTCCTCTGGGACATGATCAACCGCTTTGTGTTCATTTACCTAGACGATATCCTCATCTTCTCCGCTACCCTGGAAGAACATGTCAACCACGTCTGTCGAGTTCTCTATCGCCTCCTGGAGAACCATTTCTTTGTCAAAGCTGTGAATTCCAGCAACCCTCCAGTTCCTCGGCTTTGTCGTCTCCAGGGGGCAGCTCGAAATGGATACAGAAAAGATCTCTCCTGTAGCTAATTGGCCCCCTCCTACGAACTGTAAGGAGCTCTATCGCCAATTTCTAGAGGAGGTTCATCCAAAACTACAGCTCCATCGCCGCTCCCCTGTCTGCATTGACCTCCAGCAAGGTCACCTTCTGCTGGACACCTGCTGCCGACTCCGCCTTCAGAGAACTGAAGAGACACTTCTCCTCTGCTCCTGTCCTAACCATGCCCGACCCTGAGAAGCAATTCACCCTTGAGGTGGATGCCTCCGACACTGGGGTCGGAGCTTTTCTGTCCCTGCGATCCCCGGCGAACAAGGTCCACCCTTGTGACTTCTTCTCTCGTCGCCTCTTGCCCATGGAGAGGAACTACAGTATTAGCAACCGGGAGCTCCTGGCAGTGAAGTTGGCTTTTGAGGAGTGGTGTCATCTGTTGGAGGGGGCCACCGTTCATTGTCTGGACCGATCACCACAACCTGGAGAACCAGGTCAGCCAAAAGACTCAATCTCCACCAGACCAGGTGGTCACTATTCTTCAACCACTTCAACTTCTCCTTGACCTACTGACCTGGCTCCAAGAACACACATCCCGACTCACCTGTCACCCTGGGGTCAGCCGTACACTGGCTCTCCTGGACTTCATCACTGGTCTACCCGTTGCCAAAGGAATGTCCGTTGTCCTGACGGTGGTAGACGTTCAAAATGTGGGCATTTCATCGCCTTATCCAAGCTTCCATCAGCTAAAGAGACGGCCAAACTCCGAGCTCTCCATGTGTTCTGCCTGCATGGCCTTCCACTGGAGGTAACTTTGTACCGAGGCCCTCAGTTTTCCAGTCAGTTCTGGAAGGCTTTTTGCATGCTCATCGGTGCCAAGGACCAACTCTGGTCTGGCTTCCACCCCCAGACCAACGGTCAGACGGAACATTGAGTATGCCAAAAACTTGTTACCTGTCTTCTCCACCGGATTGTCTCCATTCACCTATTTTCCCAGAGGAGGAGACGGTGGTGGAGGTGGAGGTGCCGGTGGCTTAGCCCCTCATTCGGCGGGCCCATCAAACCTGGAAGAGGGCCCATACTGCACTCTTCAAGAGCGTCTTAGAAATTAGGAGGTTCGCCAACCGCCGCCACCGCCCTGCCCCTCGCTACACTGTTGGCCAGAAGGTATGGCTGTCAAATGGTGAACGTCATGTGGATTTTCTGTTATGTACAGTACTGAAGACCCAAACGCAGACCAGGGGATGTTCCAAAACATATTTCAGTCCAATTCCTAAGCCAAGAGATCACGAGACAACAAAGCCAAAACGAGATACAAAAGGAAAGTAGAAAAAACAAGTAGGGGTCAGAAGGCAGAGGTACATAAAGGTAAGGCAAAATCTAAAAGAAGCAGAAGAATCTAAATCAAAACCAAATAATCAAAAGAGCAAACATAATTTTGCTGTGCATGCTGCTTTGGCGTTTCTTAAAATGTATTTTCTTTTCGAACCATAAATCTGCTGATGCCCCTATACCAGCCACTGAAAATCTTGCAGGTCACGACAAACCTTCCTAATTATCTAAATTATAATTCATTGCACACATAAATTGTCCAAGACAATCAAAAAGATTTAAATTAAATTAAATTAACTACATTTTTATGATCACTTTTAACTTTAATGCTCAAAACGGTATTTTTAATCGACTTGGAATAACGTTCAATAGGGTAGATTCCCTGAAAGTAAATCAAGAAAGTGAGGCCCCAGAAGAGCCGTTAAAACTTTGCTGGCAGGATATTGGATGTCAGATATTTGAATCAGATTGTCATGTTTCATGCTTGTCACGTAATGTTTTATGTTTAGTTATTGTCTTAGTTACGTTAATGTCATGTCACGTATTATGTTAGTCTCGCCACGTTTTTATGTTTTATTTCTTGTTACGTTTCATTGTCATGTTACATTTCATGTTTAGTTGTTAAGACTTAATTGTTAGTCTTGTCATGTCACGTTATATAGTTTATTGTCATAGTTTTGCAAACTTGTTATGTCACGACTTATGTTTGTTTCATGTTATGTTCTGTTCATTGATTAGCATACACATTTTTGTGTCTTTCTGCAAACCTTGCATTCATGCTTTTTGTCTCTCTCCCTTTCTGTCACTCTGTTATGTATGGGATCAGGTGTAGCAGTTTTGTCGCATGACTGGAATAACTGGCATCCCTTGACTTGTTGATTGACTTGCTCGTCCATGCCTGGCCACCAGTATAGGTCACGGAGTCTCTGTTTCGTCCTGACAATTCCTTGATGGCCCTCATGTGCTAAATTGACCAGTGTGTTACGCAGAGAGAGTGGAGCAACAAGACGAGTGCCTCTGAACACATAGACATTTTGCACACTGAACTCATCTCTCAAGCGAAAATAAGAGCGTACAGTGTCAGGGAGTATAGAGGAAGAGCGGTTTGCCATATGTTTGTCAGAACCACATCTATAACATGAACGCGAAGACGTAGAGGCAGCAGCAGGTCCTGAATTGGGAGCAGTAGGTGGTTTCCTAGTGCGGGGGTTACGTAAACGGTTTTGGCCGTCTGCAGGTTTTGTATGCACAGCGGCGACAGTAGCCGCAGCAATGGCAGAGATTGTTTTGGCCTGCACTAACGCAGCTTCAATTTGAGTGGTAAGTGTGATTTTTGAAGGCATGTCGTTCAGCAACAGTATTTATTTTCGGGTTAAAGTGAGCTTTCAAAGCCGTAAGGGCTTCATCCATCGTCGTACCTTGACCTGGTAGCGTATAAAACAGTCTCTGGCCCTCTGTTCCGAGACTATGCAGCAAAAGTACCTTTTTCCTCTCCTCCGGCCATCCATCCCCCGTCGCACTAACGACCAGTAGATAGTTTTGGAACATCTTTTCCCATGTAACGAGCGGAATAGGCGGCTCACCCGGGCAAGGTAGAAAAGGCGGAGGAAACGGCGTAGAAGCAAAAGCCATCTTCGTACAGCAAGCAGTAACCTTGTCGCCAATTTGTTATGTATTGTAGTATGTAAATGAAGAGGCTGTGTACTACTATTCCATTACTTTACTGAGGAACATCGTGAACAATGCGAACAGCATCACATGTACTGGAACTTCTCTTCTTCTCCTCATTTGTATACATTACTATAGTAACCAGAATTACAATAGCCTGACACCTAGTGGCATAGAATACAACACACTCACACTTCCCTAATTGTTTCAATTTCCCTTGTCTTCTTACTAATTTACTAACTTTAGATCAGGATTGGGTAATACTAACATTCTAACCATGTGTTCATGTTACTGTAAGCCAGTCATAAGTAACATTTGGTCTCATGCGCTGGTCAGCTTGCTGACTTCCCCCTCCCGGAGCATGCATTGTTAGCCCCCACCTTTTGGCACACATGCTTGCGGGGGAGAGCTAGAGAAGGATTCCTGGAGCCCCCTTCTCTCACATTCCTGACAGGTTAGAGCACAGGAATACTGGAGATGGCATGAAGATGTTTCATGATAATGCCAGGTCAGAACATAGTAATGTTTGGTGTTATTCTGATTGGTTCAGTGCGACTGGTGTAATGGTCTAGTTTTTGTAACAGTCTACCTTTGATATCATAACCATTCAGGAGCCGAGGGGAAACTGGGCAAAGCTGTAGAAGCCTCCCTGTGACCCCATACCTGGTCACTTCCAAGGGGGAAGACTCCGGACAATGCCACAGTGCCCTCATTTGGGCACTGCTGCCATTACACCGGAGACTGTTCTCCTAGATTAAATATTCAAAACTGCTATTAAGATAGTAAATAGACCCGGTAAAACCTTGAAAACATTGCCTACGTGATCCTGGTATTATTGCATTAAGTCTTATGTAATGGTAACAGGAATTGCATGTAAAATGGATAATCAGGAGGGAAGTTTAATGATAACCTCAACATAATAAAACATGGGTAATCTGTTTGGTATGGATGTGATCTGGTAAAATCAAGGAATCGGATGAGATACATTTCATACCAAATGGAGTTTAATAAACCATAGTTTCAGTAACTCAAGGGAAAACCTACACGTCCTCTCTTGGTAATCATCTCATTTTCCCTACTCAACAACCCCCAAGGGTAGGGGTCTAAATTCCAGATTTGACCACCCCTCCAGGTTGATTTATGGCACTGCCGCCTGGTTCCAAACATAGGATTTGGCATAAAAGCAAGGGAGACAGACCAATCTGGGAAGATCGTATTCGACTTCCCACACAGTATATTGTACGTGTATGTAAGTATCAGGAAAGATCGTATTCGACTTCCCACACAACATGTCTTGTGTATGTATGTATGTATGTATGTATGTAGGTGTAGCAGCGGAAACGGCCGTAATCGGCTTCCCATACATGGCATATTCTATACTCTTTGTTTGTGTGTAGTCAAAGCAGGCTAGGTATGATTATTTACTCTATCGCTATTCTTATTTTTGTATTTTGTAATTGACTGATATTCTAAAGCTAATAACCTACCTGTCTGCGAATAAACTATTTTGTTTGTAACTTGCGTGATCTCCATGACTCTAATTCATCTTGTACCTTTTCAGCCTAAATTACAACTGAATACTCGGGGAAAATGGGGGCCAAAGGCCGACCGATCGGCAGTGCGGTACACCTGTGGTAGTTCTAAGCTGTGAGGCCAGCAATTTCTGTCCATTAAAGGGTCGGGTGATGCACGGCTCTTGTGATTTGGTGCGAAGGGAACCCATGGGTGTTACGGCGCTGGTTCCTGCCAAATTAGCTCTAAGGAGCCCAGATAATGCTACGCCGACCTGGGCTCGCAACTATCATGGCAGGTTTGCATGTATTGTGTTGACTGGACTCTCAGCCTCTGAGTTCTCCACCGAACTGAGATTTCAGCAGTAATGCTAATCCCGGGAGCATCTATTGAGTAATGATGGCGCAGGTACGAGTCGAGTGTAATCACTCCCGAGGTCCGCGTAAGTTACAAACCCAAATTTCTAAATTATATTTTAAATGGAGTCAGATAAACGAGTAAAACTACAGTAACCACTAAGCATACAATACGGCCCCGTTTGAGAACGGAGAATATTAACAATTGTACCGATCCGTTTCTGGCCAGCTGTAAGCGGGATATGGGGCAGGTCAATCCATATCCGACCCATGGCAACGGACCCAGTATATTCTTAAACATAATTGTGCTCTGTTCTTGTACGGAGGATAATAATTAACCCTACTAATGTTTTCCCAGCAACGCCAGAAGGACAAGCACGCAAAACCCCCTTCGGCCCCCGCTAAATTCCGTCATTGGGTTAGCGTGGGGTTTTACATTACCTTACATTTCTTGTGCAGGTCATTTACTAATTTACTAACGCTAGGGCAGGATAGGTTTATTACTAACGATGACTAATTATCTTGTTAACTTGTCAATCCTCCACACCTGATTTCCATTATCATGCTGCTCTCAAGCTAATTGTCTGCATCGGCATATAAGCTCAGTTTCATGTCAAGTCATGTCAGTGCACTTTTGAGCGTTTTTGTCAAGCCATTGTCTACCCGTTACAATCCAAGCCTGTTTATTGACCAAAGATTATTGACTTCTGTTTTGTTGACCATTGCCTGCCTGTACCACGACTTTGCCTACTTTTGGGGACCTTGGTCTTGACTCTTGTGCTGTCCTCCCGTCCATCTGTACTACTGCCCCGCTGACAGCTTTCCTGGTTACTGGACGTTTTGCATGGTTTACCGATTTCGAGACTGCCTTCTCCCTCGGTACTGTACTTTGGCTGGATTTCACGTGTATGAACTTTGCTTGTTTTTTGACTACGCTCACTGGACATTCCCTGAATAAAGCCCTGACAGGGCTTTATTTCATCCCTGTTGACCAAGTTGTGCATTTTGGGTCCAACCCCCCACGCACCCGTCTCACAGATAATAGCTATAATGACTGGTTTATTTACTACACGCCCTGCGGGGCATATGCTTCAGCATTCTGGTGTCTGTCTGTGCCCGTGTCAGACATTAACAGAAAGACATTGAGCATTGTCCGACTGCTTTCGGATAACATGTTGGGACGATGTTAATAACCAATAACAAATAATATGGCTTTCTGGCTTTTTTGTGGGCAGCAACCCCTTACTGTTTTTTATAAAATTATTTTAATTGTAATTCTCTCTGCTTGTTTAAGAGGGGAATTCTACTTTTTAGAAGAGAGAGAGGCGAATGACATCGAGGATCAATTTTCCCCTGTGAACGGACCTGCCAAGTACGAAAGACGTTTTGTCATGGAAAACTTTCCTCATGGCAATAATTCAATGTTTTCAAGTCAGGGGCTCTACACCAAAGGAACATATGCATCTTTCATGGCAAAACATGAACGTAATGTACTGACAAAATAATTTTTTAAAGAAATAATCGCTTTGGACGAAACGAGTAGCTGTGAAAGCCGAATAGGATCATATGAATTTTTTGAACATTTGCGCCAAGTGCATCTCAAATGCGATATTAGAGATTATTTATTACAACAATGAAATGGTACTGCAAACCAAAATTTAATTTCCAACGTATAGGAACAGATGAGAAGTATATTTCCTGGGCTCTGAAGTCGGTGGAGTGACACTGAGTGAAGATAATGTTGTTGAAAATGCTAAGGCAATAAGACTATATTAATTTTTAAGGGAAGATGAAGCCTATCGACAAAAAGTCAATTTATGGCTGGATGAATTCGTGAAAATTGTACCAAGTTACCCAAATGCAAATTCCTTTGAGGTATGTAGAATTCTCTTTTCGATCATGTTGCAGCATTCTTGTTGATCAACTGATGCTACAGGGTTTGAAGAACGTGCTCGTCAGAAGTGTATACTGTATTCATCTATATTCATTAAATGTAATGTAACAACAGTGTATTATCGTTCCAGGTGTCTTTTTTCACTTTTCACTTTCACTTTTCACTTTTTCACGGCAGGAGGAGCTTGAGGCAAATACAGAAGTAGTGATCCTTTTCCTTTCAGTGACATACATCATTGTGATAATTTTCTCAATTGTATCTTGCTTGAGGTAGCCTACATTTTGTTACTTTGGAATCACACCATATTTACCGACTTTCTGCCCTACACTGTACATTAACAGTCGATTGGCTCATAGCATTACTATATAACATTTGAAAATGAATTACTCTTAATAATATAGACTTTCTATTGAGGTTATATGTATACAGAGTATTGATGGCAGATGGTAATTGTTCTACATAACTTCAGTTGAGTAGCATCATAATTGTATTATCTAGTTAAACCAACAGTTCTGTTGGACTGTGCAAGTCCAACATTTCGAGTGGTATAGAAAAGTGATGAATGGATGGATGGACTGATGGTATTTAGCCATACCTCATTTATTTTTATTTCACAAACACCTTTATTTTCCAGATTGGACCAATGTACAGTGGGCTCCAGAATATTTGCAATGAACAAAAATCCTTAAAAAAAAAAGAAAAAAAGCAATATAATTATTGAAAAACTCAAAATTTGAAAATTAAATAAATACGGTATTTTATTAATGTTTCAATGGAACCAACCAAAACCAGACATTCATTTAGGCCTAATAATAAATAAAAAAATTAAACCAAAATCAAGGTTTCATAATTAATGGCATCCCTGGTTGAGTAGGCTACTTGCTGCATCAACCTCTTACAAGAATAACAGCATGAAGTATGTTCTTGTAAGGTTAAGGTTAACACATCTGGGATTTTTCAGAAATTGTGAGGATAGAGAACGGGAGAGACGCCATTTTGCCTATTAGTTGTTCTTTTTTGGGGGGGAGGGGGCGATTGCGGGGGATATTTTGGAGCTGCTGAAGTGATTATTTGCAATGTTTCCCACACAAATGCCACAATTTTGTCTCAATTATTCACCCTGTTAAACTTTATATTGTTGTTTATCGTCCTCCGGGTCCCCTGGGAAGTTTCCTTGATGAGCTTGACACTCTACTCAGCTCGTTCCCTGAGGATGGCACCCCACTTATCCTCCTGGGAGATTTCAACATCCACCTGGAAGCCTCCCAGTCTGCTGCCTTCTTACCACAACTTCACTCCTTTGACCTCTCCCTGCAGCACTCTCCCCCAACTCACAAGGCTGGAAACCTTCTAGACCTGAGGAACTTCTTTCTGAACTTTCGGAACTGCTCCTCTTCTAACCCCACTGTTACCCCTTTACACATGTCTGATCACCACTTAATTTCCTTCTCCATCCCCCTTGCTCCCCTGCCTCCCTCCCATTCTCTCACCCCCACTGTTTCTGTCTGCTGTAACCTCTGCTCTCTATCACCCTTCTCGCTTGCCCCCAGAGACACCGCTTCTCTCCCTCCTCTTGACTCCTTCTCCAAACTACCCACCGATTCTGCATCTTCCGCCTTGCTTTCCTCTCTCTCCTCAGCCCTTGACTCTCTCTGTCCTCTGTCTCCAGGCCTGCTCGATCCTCCCCTCCCAGCCCCTGGATTTCCAACCTACGTTCCTCCAGGCCCAGCCTACGTGCAGCTGAGAGGAAGTGGAGGAAATCAGAAGACCCATCGGCCCTGTCTTCCTACCAGTCTCTCCTGGCGGCATTCTCCTCCGCTATCACCACTGCCAAAATAAATTACTACCAAACAAAAATCCAGAATTCCACCTCTAACCCTCGTCAACTGTTCTCCATTTTCTCCTCTCTCCTCAGCACACCTCCCCAACCATCTCAGTCCTCCCTCACTGCTGATGACTTTGCAGTATTTTTTGACGAGAAAGGTTGCAGATATTCACAGCACCTTCACGACCACCACCACCTCTGTGCCTGTCTCCCTTTCTTTGCCTGCCCCCTGTTTCTCCTCTTTTTGTCCCCTTACAGATGCTGATGTGTCTCACCTCCTGCTCTCCCACCGCCCTACTACTTGTGCCCTGGACCCCATCCCCTCGAACCTCCTTCAGGCAATCACGCCTGACATCCTCCCGTTTGTCACCTCTTTTGTTAACTCCTCTCTGTCCTCTGGCTGCTTTCCCTCATCATTCAAGAGGGCCTACATCACCCCACTCCTAAAGAAACCCACTCTAGACCCCTCCTGCATTCAAAACTACCGTCCGGTATCTCTCCTTCCTTTTCCATCCAAATCCATTGAACGAGCTGCCTCCAACCAACTCTCTTCCTTCCCCTGGACCCCCACCAGTCCGGCTTCAGACCTGGCCACTCGACGGAGACCGCACACCTCTCCGTCAATGAGTCCCTTCAGGCTGCACGAGCAACCTCCCTCTCCTCTGTCCTGATCCTTCTTGACCTCTCTGCAGCGTTCGACACGGTCAACCACTCCATCCTCTTAGCCTCCCTGGCATCTACAGGGATCTGTGGCACAGCCTTAGACTGGATTAAATCTTATCTCTCTGGCCGGTCCTCCCACGTGTCCTGGGCTGGAAGTGTCAACCCCTCGCCCCCTTGTTACAGGAGTCCCCCAGGGCTCAGTCCTCGGACCCCTCCTCTTCTCCACTTACACAAGATCCCATGGTCCTGTTATCTCTGCTCATGGCATTTCATATCATTGTTATGCCGATGACACCCAACTCTTTCTCTCCTTTCCCCCATCAGACACACAGTTCTCTACCCGTATCTCCACCTGCCTGAGAGACATTCAGAGCTGGATGGGCAACCATCATCTAAAGCTCAACCCAGGTAAAACGGAGGTAATCTTCATCCCTGCTCTAACCTCTCCCTTCTCTGATTTTTCCATCTCACTGGGGGATACCACAGTTACCTTATCCCCTAGTGCAAGAAACCTTGGAGTGGTGATGGACAACAGGCTGTCCTTCTCCGAGAACATCGCTACGGTGACCCACGCATTCAGGTTCTTCCTGTACAACATCCGGAGAATCCGACCCTTTCTCACCACCTACTCCACTCAGCTCCTTGTCTAAGCAATGGTCCTGTCCCGCCTGTACTATTGCAATTCTCTGCTGGCTGGCCTTCCAGCATCTGCCATCAGACCCCTACAACTGATCCAGAATGCTGCAGCCCATCTGGTATTCAATGTTCCCAGACATTCACATGTCACCCCCCCTGCTCAGCAACCTCCACTGGCTGCCTGTTATGGCTCGCATCAAATTTAAAACTTTGGTGCTCGCATACCAGGCAGTTAAGGGATCAGACCCTGTATATACTCAATCACTTATCCAAACCTATATACCAGCAAGACCCCTCCATTCTGCCACTTTGTACCGTCTGGCGCCTTCCCCTCGCCACACCTGCACTTCTCGCTCACGACTGCTGTCTGTCCTGGCCCCACAGTGGTGGAATGACCTCCCGGTGGATGTCAGAACAGCAGAGTCTCTGACCTCTTTCAAGCACAGACTAAAGACTAATTTCTTCAGGCTACACCTTTCCCTCCCTAACTCACCACCATGATTAGCCTTATATATGCCATAGACTGTAATGGCACTTATATAGTTGTATAGATACAACTTGGTTTCCATGTTAGCATAACGTGTTAGCTTAGCATAAAGACTTGAAGCCTTTAGGAGTCAGTAGCCTACCTCCTTCAAAGTGAAGAAATACACCTTACAACAACTCTGATGTCTTATTTACACGAGGTGTCCTGTGTATTTGAAATACATGTGTGGGAAGAAAACCAAATCTGGGGCAAAAAATGCAGAAACTGCTACTGGGCCAAATGAACAAAGGGACGCAATCAAAAAAAACATACAGTTCTGATAATCAAGAATTTGCTTGCGATAACAAGGGTTATCACCCTGACTTGCCATTTGTATCCTAAAACTGAAAATTACAGGTCAAGAGAACCAGTGAAGGGCTTGGGTGGCTCTCTAATAAGTATGAGTTCATTCAACTAAACAAGAATAAGAGTGGGGTTATCTTATTTTGTCCCCCTGACTCCACCTTAGCAAACATTTTCTCTGTCAAATGTTCTTTCTCTGTGGTAAGTAGCAGATTTTTCCAACTTAAAACAATTGCTATATTAAAATATTTCCTCTTGTTGAAGGACCAGGAAATTGTGATACAGGCCTTTATTACTTCCCAACATAATCCTCTCCCATCTACTGCTAGTCCAAAATACAGCTACTAGGCTTCTCTCTGGCACAAAGAAGTGAGATCACATCACACCTACATACTAGCCTCTCTACACAGGCTACCAGTAATTTGTTTCGTTCAAAGATTTACTCTTTGGTTCTAAAGCCCTACATGGATTGGCCCCTCACTATATTTCCAAACTCCTCTGCCCCTATTCCACCTCCAGGTCACTTAGATCCTATGACAAATTGCTCATGTGCATTTGAAAATGCTATTTAAGGGTGATCGTGCCTTCTCCATTGTGAGGTTGTGAATAGCCTTCCTCTGAGTACTAAGTCCTGCCCCTCCATTGATACCTCAAATCTTGTCATAAGACATACTTCTCATTAGCCTATGAGTCTGAAGTATTTCCCAATGTATTATGTCTAGTGATGTGCAATTGTGTGTAATGTGTAATCTTATTTTAATTCATGCATCTCATTTAACTCGGTACAGCACTTTATGAGATGGGTGCGTGGGGGGGTGGACCCAAAATGCACGACTCAGACAACAGAGATGTAATAAAGTCCCATCAGGGCTTTATTCAGGGAATGTCCAGTGAGTGTAGTCGAAAAAACAAGCAAAGTTCATACATGCGAAATTCAGCCATAACCGAGGGAGAAGGCAGTCTCGTAATCGGTACACCATGCAAAAAGTCCAATAACCAGGAAAGCTGTCAGCAGGGCAGTAGTGCAGATGGATGGTAGGCAAGCTCGGGGTCGATGATGGCGCAAGAGTCAAGACCGAAGTCCGCCCCGGGGGGCAAAAGCACAAAAACAGCAGGCAAAGTTTGTGGTACAGGCAGGCAATGGTCAACAAAACAGAAGTTAATAACGATGGTCAATAAACAGGCTTGGATCTTAACGGGTACACAATGGCTTGACAACCCGCTCAAGTGCACTGACGAACAGGAGGCAACAATTTTACAAAGACATGCCATGGAACTGAGCTTATATGCAGGTGTAGACAGGTGCAGACAATTAGAATGAGAGCAGCATGAGAATGGAAATCAGGTGTGGAGGATTGACAACAAGATAATTAGTAATCGTTAGTAATAAACCTATCCTGCCCTAGCGTTAGTAAATTAGTAAATGACATGCACAAGAAACATAAGGTAACATGAACACATGGTTAGAATGTTAGTATTACCCAATCCGGATCTAAAGTTAGTAGATTAGTAAGAAGACAAGGGAAATTGAAACAATTAGGGAAGCGTGAGTGACAGAAAGGGAGAGAGAGAAAAAGCATGAATGCAAGGTTTGCAGAAAGACACAAAAAAGTGTATGCCAATCAATGAACAGAACATAACATGAAACAAACATAAATCCTGACATAAGTTTGCAAAACTATGACAATAAACTATATAACGTGACATGACAAGACTAACAATTAAGTCGTAACAACGTAACAGGAAATAAAACCAAAACGCGGCGAGACTTGACTAACATAATACATGACATGACAATAACGTAACTAAGACAATACCTAAACATGAAACATGATGTGACAAGCATGAAACGTGACACTTTGGTCAATATGTTGTTTTAAATGTGCTATGTACATATGTAAGTTGACTAGATTAATGGTGTCATCATCCAAATTCCAGATGCTCACAAACTCTATGCCCTGGATTACTGTATATAGGCAGTACAGACCCACTGCTTCTTGAAGTGATTTTGCTAGTTTTTTTTTTTAATGTATTTTTTTTTTTATAATTTTGTATATTACAGGAAATAATCGTTTACATTTGAGATACATTTGTAAAAACATTGTTTTCAGAGAACTATGACCGCTGAACACAGATGTATCCTTCAGTCTTCCGCTGGTTGAGCGCAGTGATCCACATACCTTCTGAAGGTAGAGCTAGATGCACGTGTTCTGTTTTTGCCGAAGCGAAACAGTCTCCATGTGTGTATTGAAAATGCTACGGTTTCGTAAACAGGTGGAAAAATGCTGTGCTGTTTTATGCAAGCCTAACAAAATACGCCATTGGAAATGTAATGTCATTAGCTAAATTACTTTTTATTTCACTTTTTTTTACCAATTTCTATTTAACCCATCCTAGTTACTAAGGAGCAGTGTACCCATTGGTTTCTGCCAATTCTGAGCTGATGGCACTGCTGGACATCTTCCGATTGTGAAGGGAAGTAAGCATGATGTGTCTTTAACCTGTTGCACTAAGTTTCCTTGGCTAGCCACTTTCTTTGTGCTTCTTCAACAGAGCTTGGACAGCACATCTGGAAAACCCTGTCTGCCTTAAAATTTCTGCCAGGGAGAGATACTTGCTGTGCTCAGTCTTGCCATGGTGTATGACTTCTGACATTAAACTGTCAGCAACCCAGTTTTAACCCTCCTACACAGCTGTTTCTGTTTCAGTTTATGATTGTGTTTCAACCTATATATTAAATTGATGATCGTTAGCTCCTGTTTGGTATAATTGGTTAATCACACACCTGACTATATGCTTACAAAATCCCTGACTTTGTACAAGTGTACCTAGAAGATTTGATGCTGGTTTGAAGGAAAAGGGTGGTCACACCAAATATTGATTTGATTTAGATTTTTCTTCTGCTCACTCACTTTGCATTTTGTTAATTGATAAAAATAAACGATTAACATTTCTATTTTTGAAAGCATTCTTACTTTATAGCATTTTTCACACCTGCCTAAAACTTTTGCACAGTACTGTATATTGGTAACCTCTTAACAAAAATCCCAACAGGATGGACACAAGTTTATCGACTCATGCAAATGAGAAATTTGATGACAAATGTGAGATGAAAATGCGGAAAAGTATTTAAGAATCCACGGGGCCTTAAATACATCAGGCCAGGATGAAGTGCATGGAGCAGGAGAATGAACTGGAGGAATCTGGCCAGGAATAACCCCACATAGCCCGGTCCTTCCACACAGTAGAGCCTTCCAATCCCGGTAGAACAGTCCCACAGAAGCGGATCAAGTGGTCTCCAGTTGACAGCCAGACCATGTGTTTGCGGTTTGATGAAAACAAATGTGTAAAATGATTGAAACCACAACCAAGATTGTGAGCTCGAAGCTATGATGGCTATCATAGTCTACTAAGTTTCCGAGAGGTTTGGCAATGTCGAGAGAGGCAACACCAGGTCAACCTATACGATGAACTGTAGAGCCGCCAAGATATACCAGCTTCAGCAAGAGCTTCGAAAAACAACAGCACAAGGTGGCTAGTGAGGAAGAAAAGCAACCGCTTGCTGAGCTCTGCAACATCTTCAGAAATAAGCTCATGACCGTGCACAGGGCAGTGGCACTGGAGGCGTGGGAAGGAAAGAGCTAGAAAGCGTGCTGCTTTTATTTCTAACCCTTTCACCTTCACTAAGAAGCTACTACGGGACCAGCGGAGTGGCAGCCTCATGTGCTCAGCTGAGGATGTGAACACCTTTCTGCACAACACCTTGAGGGACCCAGAGACAGACCAAAAGTTTGAGCCATACATGGCCCTCATAAGCCGACAGCCCTGGGATCACTGGAGGGTTGGATTGAAACACACCACTCATCAGGGAGGCACGCAAAGGCAAGGGAGACCTGACTGTTGTGGCTGGACCTTTGCAAATGCGTATGGATCTATACCACACAAACTTGTTGAGCTTGTGTGGTAGGAACACTGGTTTCCAGATCTATGTAGTAGTCTTGACACACCCACACAGCCTTCCTGGTCCCGCCCTCGAAGTAGCTCGTTAGGGCATTTAAAGCAGCTGTGGCAGCATGGCTGCTTCTGCTTTTCTCTGGCTGTTCTCCGGTTGCTAATATTGGCTCCTCTCTGTGACTGGGGTAGGTGATGCAGGCATGCGTTTGGTTTTTTAAGATTCTTTTTACCTACTCAATGACTGAGTTTTAATTTATTTGATAGTGTCCTGTTTACCTGGTCTGCTGCTAACCGATTGGTGATTTAAGTCCCCTTTAAGAGTACAATCAACAACAATCAATTTCGATTTATTTTACACAGTGGTATCTGTTGTGTATCATTTTCGACTTCTCTCGTCGCCAAATGTTGTGTTGCACTTAGGAAGGGAGAGAACCCGTATAGCGAGATTCAACAATACAACACTTTAATAAGTATAACAGGGACGAAGCACGTCCTTACAGCAGCCATACCCAGCCACAACTCCCGGCAAATCTTTATACCTTTTTACATCCTGTTTCACTTCCCGTTTTCCTGGTCTTCCTGGTCGTCACAAGCATTAAAGGCACAGTTTCTCATTTCTCCAGTTAATGCGCGTACGCATGGGTCAGAGTTTCCGTGGAGGACCGCACATTTTCCGGTCAAGTTCGTTTTTTATAAATGCCAAAGTTTGCTTAGAAAGTGGCGTACGCATTCTTTTGTGCCTACGCAACGTTTATAAATGAGGCCTCAGATGAACAGGTAGGGAATTCAAGCAGTTGTGCAGTCTGGGAAATGTGGATGGTATGATTAGGTGAACAGATGAACAGAGGTATCATCTGAAAGTCAGCACCCACTACAGTACAGCTCCCCGGTCATCATGCAGGGAAAGTGATTATTATTATTTATTTATTTTTTGGTGGTCCAGAGAAATTGCCTTCTGCTCATCCTCAAATGTACAAGCATTTGAGGATGAGCTTTTGCTGTGTTTCTGCCTCCACTACATGTCTATGCATGTTTCCACTGTGTGTGGAAAAAATACTTCCTAATATCTGTGCTGAATTCATCCTTTGATAATTTCCATTTATGCCTCCTCATTCTGTTTACCGATCTCACCCTAAAAAAATCTGCCATAGTTCACTTTGAAGCTTTTAAATTATCAATAAAATGTCCCTTTAGTCTCCCTTTGCAAAGCTTGAAGAGATTAAGCATCTAAAGTGTTTCCTCATAATTGTTATCTTTTATACATGGAATCAATCTGGTTACCGTTCTTTGAACATTTTCAAGCGCCTCCATATCTTTCGTTTAGTATGGTCCCCAGAACTACACAGTGGTCTGACAAGGGTATTGTATAAGGTGAGTATAACTTCCTTAGATTCATACTCTATACTCTTGACTAGGTATCCTATGACATCCTGTTCGCCTTTTTTTACTGCTACAGTACATTGGCTAGAACATGAAAGGCTTTGATCAACTATTACCTCCAAGTCCTTTTCATTTATAACATCTAAAAATTCTTCCTCACCCAATTTTCAATTAATATTTGGGTAACTGGTGTCACTCATGATAATAGTCTTTCCTCCCCAACAATCCAAGAGCGTTGGATTCACACTACTGTCTAAAGCTTGCGTTCCATGAAACACTATTTCAAGACCCTCTTCATGTTCCCCAATGAGTTTAATGCAAATATCTTCACTAGGCATAAGATAAATGGTTAATTTCTGGAATTTGGCACATTAAAGGTACAATGGGTAATTTCAGAGTCCTAACAGTCAAGAGAGGAATTGCAGCAAAAAAAACACAGCATGCACTGTTTTGGAAAGTTGACAGTGACACACGCGACAGAGCCTGCCGTCTTTTCGTAGTGTTCTAGTAAGAAAATGTTCGCCGACCAGGTGACTTTATGAAATGTTGACTTGAGTATGCTGCACAACACTATTTATATTTTTTGTCTTTTTGAAGTTTTCACTTTAGCTAACCAACTATATTATGAGCAAGCAAAATTTGGCTATCGAACTAGCTGGCTATATAACTAAGATATGATAGTGTACCACAAACGATGCAACTGAAAATTACAGTTTGAGCTAAACACGCATTATTCAACATGTAAAAAGAAAAAGGAACGTGTAGCTACCCAAATTGCACTCCAGACAAGCGATCACTGAAAGTCTATATACTATTGCTTATTATCCAAGCAAAGAATACATATCTAGTTATAAAATGATACCAGTTAATTATTGGTCGTGTGGTGACCCAGGGGGTGAGAGAGGAAGAGAGAGCAAAAAATGGGTAAATCAAAAATGATTTCTCTCCTCGCCGGGCTCTCTCCAAGGTGCTGACCTATTAAATACGAACTAGGGAAATACACGTTGTTAATTATTCTCCCGAGCACTTGGCGTCGGCGCACGGGTCGTTCCACTCCCATGGTGTACCGATCCCTGATCCGGCCGCCACATTTCCTCCCCCTCAGCTCCAAGCCCTCGGCGGGAGCGTCACAATAGAGGTCCTCGTCCATACGGGACAGGGCATCCACATTTCCCTGGAGTCTCCCTGCTCGGTGTTCTACCTTGAACTTAAAACTTTGTAGTTCCAGGAACCACCGGGTCACCCTAGCGTTAGTGTCCTTACACCGGTACATCCATTTCAGTGGGGCATGATCAGTTATGAGGATGAACTCTCGCCCCAGGAGGTAGTATTTCAGCTTACCGACCACCCATCTTATGGCCAGGCACTCCTTCTCCACCATACTATAGTTCTTTTCGTGTTTCAGCAGTTTCCTGCTGATATAGGTGATGGGGTGCTCCGTTGTGTCCTGGATTTGCGAGAGGACGGCACCGAGCCCGGTCTCTGAGGCGTCGGTCTGTAAAACAAATTGTTGTGAAAAGTTAAGAGGTGTTTCATTCCCCAGGGCAGCTCTCAGGTCCAGGAAGGCGCGGTTGGCATCTTGAGACCATTTCACTGTGTGCCGTTGGTCCTTCTTGGTCAGCTCGTGCAGAGGGGCCATTCTGGTCGCGAAGTCGGGAATAAACTGGCGATAGTACCCTACTAGGCTCAGGAACATGCAAACTTGCCTCTTTGTGGTGGCTCGTGGCCAGTGTGCGGCACATCTCCCTCATTACTTCCGACATGAAACACGAACCCTGGTCAGTCAGGACCTCTTCAGCGATCCCTACCCGGCTGAACAGTAGGAACAGCTCCTTCGCGATGCTCTTTCCTGTTGCAGCCCGTAAGGGTAAGGCCTCCGGGTAGCGGGTGGTGTAGTCTACGACCACCAAGATGTAACGGTGACCTCGGCTAGACTTGGGTAGGGGCCCCACTATGTCCATGGTGATTCGGCAGAAGGGCACATCTATAATGGGGAGAGAGATTAGTGGATTGCGATACGTCACCCTGGGGCTATGCAGCTGACACTCCGCACACTGCCGGCAGTAGTCCTCCACGGCTCATTTGATGCCGGGCCAGAAAAACCGGGACAGGATCCGCTCGTACGTCTTCTCCCGTCCCAGGTGGGCCCCCAACAGGTGAGCACCTTGGAGGTGTGGGTCTGGGGTACCAGGAGTTCATCTATCTCTCCCTGGTTAACAGTACATGTTCGATATAGCAAGCCATGCTGCACTTGTATATGGGGAGGCCGGTCTACTCACCCCGCCTTGTGGGACGCCCTCAATGTAGGCAGCTGCTCTCCAGGCCTGGGCGAGGAGGGGGTCTGGCAGCTGGGCGGAGCCAAAATCCATTGGGGCCCTTTCTAACTCGGGTTGGAACTCTGAGAATCCGCCCCTGCTACCCCTTTCCGCCATCAGGGGTTGCTGTGGGTCCGGTCCCTCCGAGGCTGTATCCGTGCTCTCCATGGGGGGCTGCGTCGTCTGTCTTCTCCCCTCTGGGGGAGGGGTCTCCTCCTCATCACTCTCCCCAGCAGGGGCTACCCAAACCGGGTGTGGTTCCTGGTGGCCCTTTCGGCGGGGTCGGGGGGTCGGGACTGGCCTCTCAGGGGTCGGCCTCTCATTCCAGTAGCTGAGGAATAGAGGGCAGTCTCTTCCCAACAGCACAGCCACTGGGAGGTTAAATTGCTCTCTCTCTCTCTGTAGCTTGGGTCACTATGCTTGCATTCTCCACCATATGTGGAGACCCAGGGGCTGAGAGAGGAAGAGAGAGCAAAAAATGGGTAAATCAAATTTTTTTTTAAATTTTTTAAGTGCCTTCAGGGCACATTTCAATAGTCCAAAACAAAAAACTGGCCTTGCTGGCCTTGGTGCTGACTCTCCTCGCCGGGCTCTCTCCAAGGTGCTGACCTATTAAATCCAAACTAGGGAAATACACGTTGTTAATTATTCTCCCGAGCACTTGGCGTCGGCGCACGGGTCGTTCCACTCCCGTGGTGTACCGATCCCTGATCGGGCCGCCACAGTAGCAACAAGCAAATTAGCTATTAGTTAGCTTGCCGAATTTACAAATATCCACCTGAGGCACAACGCTTGTGCAACACTTGCTACTATGTTCGTATTGCCTCAGGTGCATATTTGTAAATTTGTCAAGTTAACTATGGCTAATTTGCTTGCTACTGATAGCCAACTGGTATTGTTTTATAACTAGATATGTAGTCTTCTCTTGGATAATAAGCAATTTTATACAGAGTTTCAGTGATAGCTTGTCTGGAGTGCAATTTGGACAGCTACACACAAACAATTAGAATAAGTCCCCATGCCATTGGCTGTGGCAATTAGAACCAACTTTCAACCAATGAGTTTGAATTATTGTACAGCTGTGCAATGTTTTAGTACATAGTGACGGCCCATCAACTGTACAACAGGTGCATCTCAACACATTAGAATATCATGGAAAAGTTCATTTTCTTCCGTAATTTAATTAAAAAATTAAGCTTTCATATATTCTAGATTCATAACACATAAAGTAAAATATTTCAAGCGGTTTTTTGTTTTAATCTTGATGATTACGGCTTACAGCTCAATCTAGTATCTCAAAATATTAGAATATTACATAAAAAAAATTATGAGACAAAAATGTTGGCCATCTGAAAAGTATGTTCATTTATGCACTCAGTACTTGGTCGGGAATCATGGGGAAGACTGATGACTTGACAGTTGTTCAGAAGACACTCATTGACACCCTCCACAAGGAGGGTAAGCCAGAGAATGTCATTGCTGAAAGGGCTGGCTGTATCAAAGCATATTCATGGAAAGTTGACGGGAAGGGAATGGTGTGGTAGGCAAAGGTGCACAAACAGCAGGGATGACCGCAGCCTTGAGAGGATTGTCAAGCAAAGCCGATTCAAGAACTTGGGAGAGCTTCACAAGGAGTGCACTTTGGCTGGAGTCAGTCCATCAAGAGCCACCACGCACGGAAGTGTCCAGGAAATGGGCTACAAGTGTCACATTCCTAGTGTCAAGCCACTCCTGAACCAGAGACAAAGTCAGAAGTGTCTTGCCTGGGCTAAGGAGAAAAAGAACTGGACCGTTGCTCAGTGGTCCAAAGTCCTCTTTTCAGATGAAAGTAAATTTTGTATTTCATTTGGAAATCAAGGTTCCAGAGTCTGGAGGAGGAGTGGAGAGGCACATACTTCAAGTTGCTTGAAGTCCAGTGTGAAGTTTCCACAGTCAGTGATGATTTGGAGTGCCATGTCATCTGCTGGTGTTGGTCCACTGTGTTATATCAAGTCCAGAGTCAACACAGCTGTCTACCAGGAGATTTTAGAGCACTTCATGCTTCCGTCTGCTGACAAACTTTATAGAGATGCTGATTTCCTTTTCCAGCAGGACTTGGCACCTGCCCACAGTGCCAAAACTACTAGTTGCTGACCATGATGTTACTGTGCTTGATTGGCCAGCCAACTCGCCTGACCTGAACCCCATAAAGAATCTATGGGGTATTGTCAAGAGGAAGCTGAGAGACACCAGACCCAACAATACAGATTGCAAACTGGGCTTCCATAACACCTCAGCAGTGCTACAGGCTGATTGCCTCCATGCCACGGCACATTGAAGCAGTAATTCCTGCAAAAGGAGCCCTGATCCAAGTATTGAGTGCATAAATGAACATACTTTTCAGAAGGTCAACATTTGATGTCATATTCTAATATTTTGAGATATTGATATTTATTTTCATGAGCCGTAATCATCAAGATTAAAACAAAAAAAGGCTTGAAATGTTTCATTTTATGTTTAATGAATCTATAATATATGAAAGTTTCACTTTTTGAATTAAATTACGGAAAAAAAAACTTTTACATGATATTCTTTTACAATAATATTTTGAGATACACCTGTATGTTTTCAAACCAGAATTTAAGGACGATGAAGACAGAGGGTGAGTCAATATGTCAGTGAGCCTTTTTCAATGATAGGAAGGGATTTACAATGGTCTTGTAACAATGTTTTAACACAAAAATCTTGCATATTGTCCCTTTATTAGGAAGATGGAACCTCTCTTACTGGATCGATCTTCTGAATAATTTTATACCCCTCTATATAATATTCATCCCCATTTCATCCCCAAGCCATGTCTCTGTAATCAGTAGTATGTCTCAATAACAGCCTCAAGTTCCAAGTAGTATTTATACTTCTAGCATTTAAACAAAGACATTTCAGACTGCTGCTTTTGCACTCTCCTGTTCCCTCACTCCCAAGTCACCATTACTAAAATATTGCTTTAAAAATATTTTATCAGTGTTCTCACCATTATATGTAGCCTTGGCCGCTTCAGTCTGGGCAGTCTGTGCCTCCCTACCTATTTCACTCTCTGCCCCCCCCCCATCCCAGTGCCTAGTTTAAATAATCCTGTTGTAAGCTTATGCGAAGAAAAAAGAAGCAAACAATACAATGCTGTAACAAACTTTATTTGTTCTGTGCAGTTTTACAAGAAAGTATCACGACAGTAAAATACCTGACCTTCATTTTACAAAGCCTACAACTTCATTGGGATGTTCACTATTTGCTATCTCATACAATTGCACATGTGACAAGAGCAGAATATTGCAGAATGTGATGGATACAAGCAAAACACTTTATTAAAATAAATACACTTTGTGTTACTTGATATTTGTGATTTCCTTTTATATGAATGGTAACATTGAAAACTTATCACAACTAGACGACACTAAATACACATGCACATAATACAGGGTTATTTTAACATGAAGGAATGGGTGTATCTGCAAATGTCGCACCCTTGAACTTGCCCAGGAGTAAAGTATCTTTCCTCCCATAGACAGTAAATAGTACTAATAATAATAACTTTGTGGAAGCAAACTTCTTCATATTATTTTTGGCACTAGACATGCCATTCCAACTTTATAATATTTATCTTGGGTGAGAGTAGATTGCTTGTGTAAAGCCTTATTTTGAGTGTACAATAAATGGCTGAGATATTCAACACATAATTGTAATGGTCATAATGGTAAACTTTACATTCTATTTTTATTCTAATTTTATTAAAATTTGACTTAATTTTAATAGAAATAATTTATTAATTAATCAAAGTTTTATTCATTCCTCAACATTTATTTTCTGATTCTAGAATAATGTATTCTACTAGTCTGTTTACAAACTAGGACTATTCTGCCATTCCAACAACTGCTGTAATCTGAAGATCGAATGTCTAAAACTGTGTGATCTCATATTTTCCGTGTTCAGTCAAACTCAGAGTAGATTTTTTGACATCTTTCTTCAGTTGCCGATCTTCTCCTTCCTCCAAGATTGACACCAACGTAGAGATTGTACTGTTTGGGTCCAGTAATTTAACAAGGGGAACATTGACTCCTGTCTCTTGGAACATGAGGTTCTGCAGAGTCATGGACACCATGGAGTCGACACCCAGAGCAGAGAGTGTAGTACCATCACTCAGCTCTTGAAGGTCTACATTGCAAGTCTCGCTGATCATGGTCCTGACATATTCCCCTGGTGAGGAGGGTGAAGTTGACAGTTGTACACTAGGTTCTGTTAGGCTGATGTTTCTCAGTTCTTCATCTACCAAAGCTGACAGACGCATTTTGAGGGATGTGTTTTGAGACAGCACATGCTTCCGAAGGTTTGTGAAGCTGAACTTGCACACAACCTGTTGGGCATTGTTTTGCAATAAACATTGCTCCAGGCCTTCATGAATTTCTGCTACTTGCATCACTGTCATTCCCTTAGTCTCCAAAAATCTCTGTAAAGATTCCTTGTTCAATAGGAGGCCGAGGTTCAAAGCCCCCCAGTTAATGGACTGTGCAGCCAGTCCAAGCCTCCTCCGATAATGACAAAACATGTCCAGGAACGAATTGGCAGCGGCATAGTTTGTTTGAGTGGCATTGCCAATGAAAGAGGTGATGGAAGAGTAGCACACAAAGTAGTCAAGTTTGCAGTGCTTTGTTGCATGATGGAGATTCATAGCACCACTAACCTTTGGCTTGAACACTTTTTCATAGTGTGATTTGTCAAGAGTTTCAAGTAGACCATCATGCAGGATGACTGCACTGTGGAATACTCCTCTGATTGGACAAGAAGGAAACATCTGTCCAATTGCAGTGACTGCCTTCACAACCTGTTCTGAAACTGACACATCACACTGTATGCTGATGATTGACACTCCATACCGATTCTGCAGGTCGGATATCTCATGTTGCAAATGAGACGAAGACCTTCTGCTGAAAATGGCAATGCACCCACCTCCTCTTTGAGCAATGAACTTCACTGTTTCAAACCCCAGCCCAGAAAGACCCCCTGTCACAATGTAAACAGATTTCTGCTGAAAAGGTTGTTTTGGCTTCTCTTGTATTGGAAGGTTGGAGACCTCATCCTTAGTGTTTCCATCAAGTACAACTACAGAAGTGATGTCTGAGCTCAAGTAGGATTTTGATTCCTGAACAGACAGGCGCTCAATGCTTCCTGAAGTCATTGTTTGAAAGATGGTGTTTTTCAGTACTGGAATATAATTCAATCGCATTGATTTTAGCCAGCTGTAGATTGATCTTTTTTGCTTCTTTAGACATGCTTTCTGGAAAAGATTAGCCACCTGAACGATCTGAACACAGACATTTTCACTGTCAGATCTAAACATGTTTTGCAAAAGAATAGGTGGCATCTGGTTATCATGCACTAATACAATGTTTCTGACTGTAGAAACACTGCAAGCTTTAGCAACCAATGATGCATCAAATGGAGGCAAAAGGACAAATGCATCACACCTGTTCATGTTTTGTAGCAGTCCACTAAATTGGGTGCATACAATGGCATTCCACCCTGATTGATTTGCAGTAAACATTAGCACCTGCATCAGATTTGAATCGGGTTCAAGAGAAATAATGCCCAACTTGTTCTTTTGTCTTACTTTTGGAAGGACATGATGCAAGATTTCCCATGCAAGAACAAAGAAGGAAACGCATGGTACTTCCTTGAGAAATGGCAGCTTCTTTGTTCTATAGCATGCAGTTTCTGGAATCACAACCTTTGAGGACGCAGTAATAGGGTAACATGAAACAACATGATCTCCCACTTTCAGTTTTCCCACATCCCTCCCCACAGCCGTAACAGTACCACTGAAGTCAAGTGCCAGAAGATTGTGGCTTTGGGATGTGTCTTTGTTCCAGTACATGGTCTGGCCATATATCTGAGCAGAAACACTGACAGGGAAGTATTCTGATGAATGAACACAGATTTTATTAAGTTGAACCTCAATATTTTGCTCACAGATTTGTTCTCCAGGCTCATTACAGGGAATTGCAGACAAGCTTGTCATTTTGTAAGGGTCAGCAGTCTGCAGGATGACATGTTCAGCTCCTGAATAAAAGACATCCCTCTCAGGACTCTCAGTGGTCTTAATGGGAGTGCGAGTGATTGCACTTGAATGAATCTGACCTTGGCTTATTGTCAGCTCTGGGTACTTGGTGGCTGGGTAGGAACATACAACATGAGCCAACGACCTGATATCCTCACTTGTCATAGTTGCAAGATCAATTAGTTGGAATGAGAAACCTGAAATTTCAGCTGCGCAGGCTCGAGTCATGCCAGAAACGACAAAACCTGGACTGATATGGTCTACTGTCCCCTCTGCTGATCTGTAGGTTATAATTCTCATACTGCTAGTGTATTTGGCAGCTTTCAGTGCAAGAACAATTTCACGGAAAAGCTCACAGCAGTCGACCAGGTGATCCAGGACCATTTCTGTTTTCAAATGGCTGAGATCTTGAATACCACACATGAACAAAACCTCTTTGAAATTGTTCCTGTTGCCATCAGGAACACTTAATTCCGTAAAAAATTCTCTGACTTTGGAGGAGGATAGTTTTCCCCATTCCTTGAACCGGACAAAAGTAGAACTTGAGTGAAGATACTGCTGTAGCAATTCACCAACCCCTAACTGATCAGCAAAAACGAAAGATTTTGGTTTGTGGAAGAGGCTGGCATCCTCAGAAGTGGCATGCAGTTCATTGTGAAAGAAGAACTCTTTTGCAACACGAGAACCGCCTCCCAATAATGTGATCTTCACATGTCTTAGTTCAACCAAAACATGACCCTCTTTGTCTGTGAAGCAGCCACATACTTCAATTCCATCAGATGTCTCTCTTGCTGTTCTCAGATATATGACCATTTCATTCTGCAGGGGGCCAGACACTGTGACACAGCCTATACCAGATGGGAACCCAGGCCTTGATGCAAATCTATTCCCGGCTACAACAGCCGTCATCTGCAGAAAGTGATCCAGTACTACTGGGTGAACATAGTAGTCATGCAGCTGCCTCATCATTTCATCTGGAACCCTGAAGGTTGAAATAGCCTCCTTGAACTCCTCGCCATAGTACACGTCTCCCAGCTGTCGGAAGACTGAACCATACTGAAATCCTGCCTGAGAAAGGGCAGTGTAAGCCTGCTCCGCCGTCATAAGTGATTGGCATCTTTTGAAGACAAAATCCAAGGAGATGTTCCTTTCTTCAGGAGCCACTGATCCATTTGTCCATTCAATGGCACCAGAGGCATAGGTAGCTGACTGAGAATGTATTTTAAATTCTGCTGTTTTCTCTGATGGTTCAAGCTGTACTTTCATTTGGGGGGAGTTCTCACTGAGTATGAATGGATTTTGGAAACTGATACAGAGCTGCAGTGAGCAAAGAGGCATATTTGACTTCATACTGGCTATGAAGGATGCTAGAGCCAATTCAACATACAAAGCACCAGGGACAAGAGCAACACCATTGTTTTTGTGTTCACTCATGTACTTTGTTGCATCTGAGGAAAGATTACAGGTGAACTCTGTGCTGCTCTGTTTTGTAGGCCTTATAACTGGGTGAAGGGTCCAAGATGTTGTCTCATTGCCCTGCCTTACTGCTTCAAAGTACACGTCCTTCTTTACACAATCAAATTGATACCTCGGGATGGGTCTTGGTGGTACTTCATGTCCATTGTAGAGGCGTTCCCAGTTTACATTCACCCCCATCTCAAAGAGCTTAGACACAGCAGTGAACAGTGTCTCGTGATCTTTATCTGGCTGTATAGAAGGGAACACAGAGATGTCATTCCCCAATGTCTCCATGATGTTCCTCTGCAGGGCCCGTCTTGGACCTATCTCTAGAAAGACTATGTTCTTCTTGTTATTGGCTGCTGATCTCAATGCTTGTTCAAATGCAACAGGCTCACGGATATTCCTGGCCCAATATCTCCCTGAGCTAAAATCCCCTTGAGAACACATCTCTCCAGTCACAGTTGAAAACAGTTCTGCCTCCATTTCATTCTCTTGCAAGGATCCTATGCTGCTCTGTATTTGGTCCAGGATGGGATCCATCATATGACTATGGTAAGCAGCAGGGACATCTAAAATGTGGAGAAACAAACTGTTCTTGAAGGAGGTCTTCAACTTATGGTGAAGAGAGTCAACTGCATCTGCCTCACCTGATAGGGTACAAGACTGAGGGCTGTTGAAGGCAGCTAAGCAGACCTTCCCTGAGTAAGCAGGCAGAAGCGTTACGATTTCCGATACCGCTATCTTACTGACAACAAGCATCTTCCCCCCTGTGACCTTGCTCTGCAACATACTGCGGAAATGGATCACCTTTACTGCATCCTCAAGAGACAGCAGACCAGAGCAATGGGCAGCGGCAACCTCTCCTACAGAGTGCCCCAGAACGGCATCAGGTCTAATACCCCAGTGTTTTAGAAGGCTGAAAATGGCAACCTGGATAGCAAAGAGAAGGGGTTGGGCAACATCTGGTTTTGAATAATCATCATTTTCCAGTTCTTTCAAAATGTTAGTGCTTTTGTAATTCAGGAACAAGTTTGCAACCTCCTTCATCTTTTCAATGAAAATGGGCTCCTCTTTCAACAATTCCTCACACATGCCTCTGTAGATCACACCATTTCCACAGAACACAAACACTGACTTTAAGCCTGATTTTATTGGCACAATGCTTTTGGTTAGTGCTAATCTGAGTTGCTCCTGTAAGTCACTGAGAGAGGATATCAGAAACGCTTTTCTGTATTTGTGCTTTAGGTGGCTTCTCCGACATGCTGATGTATATGCCAGAGATTTTAAATCTACTGCATTGTTTGTGGCCAGTTCTTGATGTGTGTCTGCAATTGTCATTCCAATTGACTTTTCAGAGGCTGCAGACAACACAAACAGTTTTGTGTTGTCTGCATCCTGAATGCAGGATCTAGAACTGTCCATCTGCCTGTACTCTCTGACAATGGCATGTGCATTGGTCCCTCCAAACCCAAAGTTATTGATACCTGCAGCCCTTCCTGCTGGGCCAGTCTTTTCCCACTTCTCTACTCTAGTGGGAATTTTCAGATTCAAAGATTTAGCATCAATACTGGCACTGTCCTCAGAGTAGGATAGTGAGGGAACAATAGTTTCATGGTGCATCATCAGAAGCACCTTGATGAGTCCTGCCATTCCAGCTGCAGATTCAGTGTGTCCAACGTTACCTTTCACAGAGCCAATGCAGAGTGCTTCTCCTGGATGTCTGGCTTCAGCAACAGCTCTGGAGATGCTACCTGCTTCTGTTGGATCCCCTACAGGGGTTCCAGTCCCATGAGCCTCTATGTACTGGATATGTGATGGATCAAACCCAGCAGAGTAAATTCTGTGGAGCAGCTCCTCCTGCTGGGCCATGGATGGCCTGGTGATTGGAGTGACAGTGCGGCCATCTTGATTGACAGCAGTTTTGCTTATGATGCCCCACACATGATCAAAGTCCCGTAGAGCCTGTCCAGGACAATACAGGAAAGACTTCCATGAGGTCATACAGGAATTTGATGGTGGTGCCACCACAGGCTCCTTTAATAGAGGCATGTGAATGTTTATGATCACAAGAGAATCCCACAAAGCCAATAGAAAAAACAAAATTCTCTAATTTTCTAATTTTCTAGTCTGCAACACATAATTACCCTTAGGTAATTATAAATTATAAATTGCTGCTGATGTATTCAATTCAGTTACAACACTTCTGAAAGTAATTTGCTAAATCTGCTTACTGCACTATAACTCAAAAGTTATTATTGCTGCCAAAATGAATTCAAAAGAGGCGGAAGTTGTTTATCTTTAAGGTTTCCTGACAAACGCTAGATAGATAGATAGATAGATAGATAGATAGATCTTTATTCTTAATGCACTTTTCCAAAATATGTTACAAAGTGCTTTACAGAAACAAGCATAAAATCAGGATAAAATGAAACACACCGTTTTAAGATCAATTTAACATATACCAATAAAATGCTGTTCATAAAAGTATCAGAAGTGGCAATAATAATAATAATAATAATAATAATAGTAATAAGACCAAATAAAAACATATAAAACAAACCAGGGAAAATGCTGTTGTATTAAAGAGATGCACGTTGAAAAAAGTGGGTTTTCAACAGTTTTTTTAAATGCGTAATGGGCGGTTATTCCCAGAGGGTAGGTGCACAGACACTAAAAGCATGATCACCCATGGTAACTAACTGCCCTAGTTGGCGTAATTAGTACAGTAATATAACTGCACATTACAAATTTTATTTCATTACATTTAGTAAAATTTTTTAAGGTTCCTGTCAAATGCACATGTGTGTATGTATGTTGGGGCCTGATTATTGTGTCCATAGAGGACTTTTTATTTTGGACCTAGTCACTGTGCTTTGAGTACATACAATGTCATTCTCTATAATCTCTATAATCTCTTGATAGGTTGAGACATCTACATCCTATTTTATTGTTGCGTTCATATGTCAATAAAAATATAAACTGCAACGTAATAAAACTGGTAATGGCAGATTGTTAAAAAGACTGTCCACTAGCAAGAATAGCAGTTTAGATGCTTATCAGATTCTTAGGGTAATAAAACTCCAGCTTCCCCCTGGAAACACCTTACCTTTTTTAGAGGTTTGAGCAGGACAATCCCACAGCCTTCCCCTCTTCCATAGCCATCTGCTTTGTTGGAGAAAGGTTTGCTGGAGCCATCAGGTGAGATCATTTTGGCCTTGCTAAGAGCGACAAAGACCCGTGGCTCAAGGATACAGCTGACTCCACCGCAAACAGCCATCTCACAGTCTCCTAGGGAAAGCAAGAAGAATAATTCAATAACCAAAATGTCTTGAACTGCAGTCACATTATCTCAAAAATATTCAGAAAGTTTAGTGTTGATTTTGCTTGCTACTACTAAAAAAAAATGTATATTTTAATTCAATAAATTGTCAACTGAACAAGAATTCAATCAAGGTACTGATTTTCTGTTGTCATTAAAGATTGACTGGTCAAATTCACACAAAAATAGCTCTCCATAGTCATCCACATAATCAAGTCTAAACAAGATACACATCTACACATGACACCAATGCTTGCAGAGATAATCATAATAAAGGGACAAGGCTCTATTGCTTGTTTCAATATGTACTATACAAGTAAAACCTGAGCTCAAATAGTATTTGTTTTGGCTTTAAATACTTTTTTGCATTCGATTAAACTTACCTGGTGTATTGTAAGTGAAATAATCCCAAAAGTGTAAGCCCTGTCCATTTACACCATAGAATGATATTTTAATCCAAACAAGTACTATTTGAACCTGATATAAGTAACAGAGAGATCAATTAAACGAAGAAAAATATTTAAAAAAATAAAACAAAACTGTACATAACATGCAGCCTTACCTTGTCTAACTGCATGGGCAGCATAGTGAAGAGCCACTAGAGAGGATGAGCAGGCACTGTCGATAGCCAATGAGGGGCCAGTGAAGTTGAAGGCGTAGGAGATCCTGTTGGCAGCTATGCTCATGGCTGTTCCTGTGCCGTTGTAGTGGGTAATGGTGGTTGGGCTGTTGTTCAGAAGTGTCTCATAGTCCCTGTTCATGAGTCCTAAAATCAGGATTTCAATTGTACAATTCAAAAGTATGCTGCGAAGCATGGCTTCACTGGACCATGAAAACGTTAAATGTATTTAAAAGTTGGCTATGGGGCTGGCAATCTTAAACAACTCCATTCAGACAATGATAGCCACCATTAGGTTTTCCTGACCAATGTATGCCCCTGAAGGAAAATCTATTTTTATCTCACTGGAAAATGAGTAGTTTGTACCAATGAAAACCCCAGTTCTGGTTCCACTGGCCTTCTCCATGGGTATCCCAGCATTCTCCAGGGCTCTGTAGGTGCACTCCAGCAGGAGCTTCTGCTGGGGATCCATGAAGTCTGCCTCTGCCTCAGTGATTCCAAAGAACTTATGGTCAAACTCGTTCAACCTGAGGATTAAATCATTTATTGTTTAGTGCTTTCATTACACTGCTTTGAGTTTCCGTGAGATACACATTCCCCTCCAAATGTAATTGAATGTCTACTCTTAGTTTTAGCCTTGGGTTTTGCCAGTGAAGATACAATCTGAAAAAAAATCTGAAAAAAAGAAAAGATGAACAAACAGGAAGAGAGCTGTCTTTGGGAGAAAAGCAAGCCATTTTGAAGCTTGGAAAAAAAAAGCTAATCCATTGCACAAGCATTGGGGATAACTTGGAATATCCTGAAAAAGAAAGAAACTGCTGGCATACTGACCAACAGACATGGAAGAGGTCGACCAAGGAAAACAGCAGCTGTTGATGACAAACCCATTGTGAGAGCTGTGAAAAAACCCCAAAAGATCAGTCAGTGACATCACAAAAAATAAATCAGGGCAGGGGTTCAGATATCTTAATCAACTGTTTGAAGACGACTGAGAGAGCAGCAATATAGCTGAACCCAAAGATACAAACCACTCATCAGTAGTAAGAATCGGAAGGCGAGATTACAATTTGCAGAAGTACAGAGATGAGCCACAAAAGTTTTATGGACTGATGAGACTAAGATTAACCTCTACAAAGTGATGGAAAGGCCAAAGTGTGGAAAAAGAAGGGATCATGAGCCATCTGTGAAGCACAGTGGAGGAAGTGTCAGAACTTGGGCTTGATGATGTAACTCATGATGGTAGCAGGATGAATTCAGAAGTCTACAAAAACATTCTGTCTGCCAACTTACCGAGAAATGCACCCAAACTAATTGGAAGGAACCAAAAACATACTGCCAATACAACAAAGGACAAAAATTGGAAGGTTTTTGTTTGGCCAAGTCAATCACCATACCTTAACCAAATTGAGCATGCATTCCATCCTCCCCCCCAAAACAACTGAAATAGGCTGCAGCAGGTGGTTCTAGGATTTTTTTACTGGGGTGGCCAAGGGTTGTCTGGGGGTGGCCACCATATCTCCTGGCTTCACGTGAATCATTGTTGGGGTTATTTATGTGTTTAATTGTTTCATGTGCGAAAGTCTATGAAGCATTACTAGTCTACTAAGACTAAACATAAATTAATAGGCTATAGTGCTATACATGAGATATTGTTATCATAACACAATTACATATTTATGGACCAAAAGAAAAACAAATTGTTTGGTCATATTTAAGGGCATTAAAGTCATGGACTGTATTCGGCAGAACAAACTACATGGTGTAGAGCAATCCCTGCCATGGCACATCAACATAATACAAATATTTACAGACTTGTTTCAATCTGAGAATAATACCATGAAGTGACTGGATAAGTAACACATGCATCAGAGCTGGTGAGAATGTGATTTTGAACAAAGAATGTGTATTATCATCATGATGTACATGAGATTTATTACAATAAATAAGGCTCTGACCTATAACTAAGCCTGTTCACGAATTTGTGGTCATGGATGTCTAACAAATTAGCTTAATATGATTAAAAGGATTCATTAAATTAATTAAAATGATGATAATACACATTGTTGCTGTTTCCAAAATCACATTCTCACCAGCTCTGATGCATATTACTAATCCAGTCACTTCAGTTAGTCTTCTTCTGAATTAATACAGAGAACACAAACTCGACATAAAGAAAGACACTCAAAATAACAAAAGGCAAATAATCTTAATTTAAATTAAATCTTTTAAAACAACAGACGGGTCAGACACAGGGATGTCACAATGTGACATGAGAAGAATGTTTACATGTAACAGCCCTTTTGGAAACTATATGAATGTTTGTCTTGCATCAATCAACGTGTCAAATTGTCTAAATATTATAAGAATGTACCAGCACCTACACAGAGGGTACAATATTATTATGTAAATGTAAATTATTTCAAACCATCCGTTACAAAGTTACGTGAGCTAACTAAATAGATAAGTTAGCAGTTTGCCTATATAGATATAGCTGATTTAGCTAGTAGTACAGAAGGGGCCATATTATATTAAAGAAACACAGGATTCAAGTGATTTATTTCTTGTTGTGACTCACGTTCGTTAGCTAGCTAGTAACTAGTCCTCAATTTAGTCAGCTAGTTTGATGTTATTTAATGATGACATTTAAATGATATTTCAACCGTAACGTTACCATTCAACATATTCAATATTTCAACCTGTCACACAGACAAGAGCAAAATGAAGTATAGAGGCTTACAAACTGCACCACATAAGCTTGCAAGCTGTGCTGTCACGTGTTGGTGATTCGGAATTTTTTACCGCACATTTGGTAGTCTTGCAAGCGGAAAAGACGGTGTCTTCCTAGAAACAGATTGACTGATAAAACAGCCAGTAACGTGCGAATCAAATTGGTGCTCCTGATACGTGCGCTTTTGATGCACAATTGGAAGGCAGTAAAACGGGAAAGACGGTGTGTTGGTAAAAACAATATCTTGGCAACGTTATAGCCGACTGACTATGTGCGGGGTGGCACTGGGGTGGCCAATCAGATTTTAGGGGTGGCACTGGCCACCCCAGCCACCCCTTTAGAACCGCCCTTGCGGCTGCAGTGAAAGCATCAAAAAAGAAGAATGGTGATGTCAGTGTGTCCCAGGATTGATATAACTACATGATATATAGTTATTGCAGGGATTGCAGGGATATGATACCAAATATTAAGTGTTATTTACTTTCATTTGCTGAAATACTCTGTTTCAATCCTTTTGCTCACCTAAAAATGTGGTTGTCTGATACCGAAGGTGTTAAGTAGTTTAACAAATACCAGGAAATAAATGCTTCTCTCGTGTTCATTTTTTTTTTATCTCAACCCAAAATATATTCAGTGTATTGCAAAAACAAAGGAATTGGCCTTGCTGTTCCAATACTTCTGGAGAGGACTGTATTAAGATTCTGTTAACTTGCGGCGACTGTATAATGACACATTTATTTCCATCGGAAAATCTCCAAGAGCGCACTGAATGGACAATTGAAGATACCTTGGAGAATTATGTTTTTGGTTGTTCCAGTTGCATGAATTTCATAAATATGTGTTGCAAAATATTCAGGTAAATGTAGGAAACATGTAGCTTACCCATCAATTAGGGCTGCTTTGGCAGTCTGTGTTTTCCCAGCTTTTCTGTTATCTGAATCATACCAGAATGCTGGGTCAAAACGGTCATCTGGAATTTGCACTGCACAGTTCTTTCCCTCCAACAGAATCTTCCAGAAATTTTGAAGTCCTTCACCTGGCATATAGAGGTAATGTTTACTTCCACTATACATTTGTTTTCTATGCCATTAAAGAAAGCAATTAGTTTTAATTAGGCAATTCATTCACATAAAATTTGCATTTAAAAAAACATTCTTGACTAAGCAACTTAAAATAAAAATAAAAGGTTTACTGCAAAATGAACCATTATGCTGTTAGTCTGCTCACATATACTAAAGCCAGTGCTAAAAATAGAAAAATGTTTACATTTGGTGGTGTTGGTGTATTTCATAAGAGCAAGAAATAAACTCAATAAGTGCCTTAACGTTTTCATAAATATTTATTTTATGAATATATATATATATATCTATTATACTTTCATTGATAGTAAACCACTGAGAAATCAAATCACAGCAATAGCTGAACTTTTAAAAAATCAGATTTTTGTATTATCCCTTTTTTGAACATACATTAGAGTTACCTGTAGGATATTGTATATACTATACAGTATAATGTCTGTACAGTACAGTACACTGAAACAATAAGAGAAATAAATACAGTGAAAGTACAGTGAAATAAATCTTTACAATTTCCCCCAAAAAAGGCCGCCTATATTTACAACTTTTTGAAAGGCAGACACCTCACCTCCAGGGAAATTGCAACCAATGCCCACGACAGCAATCTCTTCATCTGAGTCTGCCATATTCTGCCTTCACTCCTTTGCAAAATCAAAGTATAAAAATCATATCTAACACAACCCAAAGCATGCAACATAATTCAAAACTAATGTGTAGATCGACAATATCGGTTCCAGCAATAAACCAAAATACACCAATTGGGCATTCGAGAAAGAAAATATTAATTTAAATAATATAAATAAAAACAATTTATATAAAAGCATCCATAACGATGCATGCTGATATGATGCTGTTTAATGTTCCTACTCCATGCTTCCTTCCTACAGTTCAACAAAAAGTATATTCTGAGCTTAACATGAACTCTAATCTGAACACCTGCACCTGGTTTTACAAAATGAAGCTGCTGTGGGCCTGTGGTAATACTTCATGTGATGTTCCATGTTAGATTAAAATTTTATTTTAACTCACCAAATTCTGATGAAAATTATGGTATTTCCATTACCAAACTATTGGAGTTTCATTTGATCAAGCTTTTCAAAACTTTTATAGAATCTTAAGCTTATATAGGTATGGGGTGGTGCCGATGGGTGCGTTTTTGGCAGCTGCCAACCTTCCAAAGGTCTTGCCAACTCTGGTATAAAGTTCAAATGATAAATGTAACTTCCAGTGAATTTATTATTGCCAAACTCTCAGTGAAATCAAAACAAAATGATGACTAAAACAGAACTTTATCCCCATTGCCACTAAGGACATGGGCATATGGCCGCACATGATCATCTGGCGGATTACAAAAGGTTGCATATTTACATGCTGTGATGGGAATGTGAGAAATGACATTTATTTATAGTTGCATCCAACTTCCCCATACTTCAGGTCATTGAGGTAACAGTTACCAGTTAACTCCTAATTGATAAGATAAGATAATATGAGTGTTGGATTTATTAGGGGGCCATTCTTCTCATTCTATTTCCGTGTAGTTTTGAGATCAAAGGGATTTAAATTGAAAAAGGTGTTGGTTAATGTGTTTTTACTTGGGATAGCTTTTACAGCCTGTAATCAAGAAAATTATGGAGAAAAATTAGATGTACTTTGTGTGTACCAAAAAAAAAAAAAAAAAAATTGAAGTAAAACAGTTGTAGAAAAAGACAGTTCTTGCTGTTGTGTGAGTGAACTGGGATTTGGCTCTGGCCCATCTGCTTAAGGTCCCACAATTGCTTGAGAAGTCTGCAGAATAAGTCATTATTTGGATGCGCCAAGCATTTAGACAACAAAGGTTGAGTGTGTTTTTTGAAAATACTTATTAAGTACAGTACATTAAGTACAGTACGGTTAAGTACTTTGGGCAGAATTATTGGTAAATATGTTAAAACAATGCTGTAAACTAAAAAATAATACAGTTATTGACATAAGATTTGTTTTCCAACATGTGTAAAGTACTGTGCTTTATTAATGATTCAATGGAATCAACCAAAGGCTTACATTTTTCAAATATAAAATGTATTTCAGCAAAAAACTGGTTCCACAATTATTGGCATCCATTTTGTGCAAACACCTCTTTTCTCATAATTTGTGATAAGGCTAGAGAACACATTTTGAGGGATTTTTCACCAATCCCCCATGTAGAACTTTTCAGAATCATTAATATTCTTGGGCTTGTAGACTTTTGAGTCCAGACCACAGGTTTTTGATGGGCACTGCAGAACTTGAATGTTGTTTTTACTTAACCATTTCTGTGTGGATTTCAGTTTATTTTTGGATTCAATGTCCTGCCGGACAATCTACCTATGGCCAAGTCTCAGGTTTCGAACCCTCGCCTGTGTTAATCACCACAAACTTTGTTGCCTGTGATATTCCCATCTGCTCGTGCCTGACTATGGCCCAATTGACCTGTTCTGATTTGAATAAAGACATTCTATTGGATACCTCTCTGTTTGCGATTGGTTCCTTGGTTCTGAGCCCTGAAAGAACAATCTGGCCAAGGATGGAACCAGCGAAACCGACACCCAGGAATCCCAGAGACAGGGATTTTGTCCCTCAGCCAAGCTCTCGAGACTCTGCATGTCCGGATGACAAACTTCACTGACTCCCTAGCGGGAGCCCAAGCTGCCCGCTCCCCAAGGGGTGCCGGTTCTGAAGCTGCCTAACATCACCATGACCCTCATCTGCCACCTCCAGAGCGCTACACTGGAGAACCCGGTTCCTGCAGATAATTTATTTATTTAGCCTTTGATCGGTCCACCGCTGGCCCTGCCGCCTCTTGTCAGCTGTTCCTGATATAGCAGGATAATCGCTCCATGTCAGATTACTCCATTGAATTCCAGACTCTGGCAGCATCTGCAGGAGGGGACCACGAAGCACTACACAGGGCTTTCTACAATGGACTTTGGGATCGCATTCAAGATGAACTGATCACTTACAAACTGCCACCTACTCTCAACAGGCTAATTGACTTGGCCATTCAAGTGGATACCTGATTAGAGGTATGGAGAGATGGGACAGGCAGGCTGAGAGACAGGCACAGGAGCCTGCCAATCCAAGACCAGCCTTCACCCCACACTCCAGCAACCAGGCCCTGGCGGATAATCCTGAGAGAGGATACTACTCAGAGAAAGACGGATGATCAAACAACTCTGTCGCTACTGTGGCGGACCTGGACATTGAGTGACCAACTGTCCAGTAAAAGGCAATGCCTGCCAGAAAGCAAGATGGTTCTGACGTGCGCCTCCATTGATCCTACCCCGTTCACTTTTTTTCCCTCACATATATATACATACCGGGGTTTGAACGACAGCACGGTCAAGAACAGACTCTCCATTCCACTTATCTCATCAACCTGCTCCTCCCTCCAAAACTGCAAGTTTTTTACCAAGTTGGACTTATGCGATGCTTATCTTCTGGTGCATATAAGAGAGGGTGATGAGAAGAAAACTGCCTTTTAACACTCCACTATGAGTACCTGGCGATGCCGTTTGGACTCACTAGCGCTCAGAGACATGATTTCTAAGTTTGTATTTGTCTACCTGGATGACATCCTTATTTTCTCCTCCTCCCTGGAAGAACATGTACAGCAAAATCCGAAACACTGCAAGCACAACCAAAAGTACAATAGAAAACATTGCTTTCCACTTTCTGTAGGTGAAGGACATTTTTAAATAATGCTGTTTTGGCAACCATTCTTCCTTGATCTTCTTTTCTTTATTGGCCATTTACAATGACATAATGTACAGTGGGTTTCATTTCACTGAAACAAAGATTGCAACAACTGCCATCTCAGGGACTTCTAATCTTTAACTACAGGCTCACTCTTTATTTTTGAAGGTACAATATATAAGATTTTTGTGTTAAAACATTGTTACAAGACCATCATAAATCCCTTCCTATCATTGAAAAATGCTCTCTAACATGTTGACTCACCCTCTGCCTATGTTTATAGTCCTTAAATTCGGGTTTCAAAGTGTACATTTGTCGGGCCGTAACTCTGTATCAAAACAGATACAGATACAAATTGTACAGCTGTACAACAATTCAAGCTCATTGGTTTACAATTGGTTCTAATTGCCACAGCCAATGGCGTGGGGGCATTTTCTGATTGTTTGTGTAGCTGCGCAAATTGCACTCCAGACAAGCGATCACTGAAACTCTGAATACTATTATATTATATTATCTGCTTATTATCCAAGCGAAAACTACATGTCTAGTTATAAAACAATACCAGTTTGTTATTGGTAGCAACAAGCGAATTAGCTATAGTTAGCTTGACGAATTTTCAAATATCTACTTACGATAAAATATAGGCAATACCAGGGGTTGTTGGCAACCCTGGTCCTGGGGCGCCGCAGGGTGTGCTGGCTTTTGATCAATTAAAGCAATCAATTAAAGCAGTCAATTACACAGTTAACTCGCCTCTCCTGGTTTCTTGGGCCTGAATCGGTTGCTGGTATTAAGGCAAAAACAGAAACCAGCACATCCTGTGGCTCTCCAGGACCAGGGTTGCCAAACCCATGGGAAATACGAACATAGTAGCGATTGCACAAGTGTTGTGCTTCAGGTGGATATTTGTCAATTCGGGAAGCTAACTAGTAATAGCTCATTTATTTGTTGTTACAGATAGTGAACTGGTATTGTTTTCTAACTAGATAAGCAATAGTATACAGTTTCAGTGATCGCTTGTCCATCCATCCATCAATCCATCTTCATCCGCTTATCCAGAGTCAGGTCGCGGTGGCAGTAGGCTAAGCTGGGTATTCCAGGCGTCCCTCTCCCCAGCAAGCATTCCAGTTCCTCCTGGGGGATCCCGAGGCGTTCCCAGGCCAGGAGATATATATAATCTCTCCAGTGGGTTCTGGGTCTACCTCGGGGTCTCCGCCCAGTTTGATGAGCCCGGAAAACCTCCAAAGGGAGGCGCCCAGGAGGCATCCTGATCAGATGCCCGAACCACCTCAATTGGCTCCTTTCGACGTGAAGGAGCAGCAGCTCTACTCCGTGCTCCCTCCAGATGGCTGAGCTCCTCACCCTATCTCTAAGGCTGAGCCCAGCCACCCTACGGAGGAAGCTCATTTCGGCCGCTTGTATATGGCCTCCACTGGCTTCCTATTGCCGCACGCATCCGATTCAAGGCCCTAGTGTTGGCATTTCAGGCTGCTAAGGGGACTGCCCCACATTACATACAATCCCTGATCACTCCCTACTCCCCAGCTAGACCACTCCGGTCTGCCAGCTCTGGTCGCCTTACGATTCCCTCTCTACGGGCACCTGGCGGTCGAGCTGCACGTTCACGCCTGTTTTCCGTTCTGGTTCCTCAGTGGTGGAATGACTTGCCTACCACTCACTGTCAGGACAGCAGAATCCCTCCCCCTATTTTGACGCAGACTCACCTGTTCAAACTCTACCTTAGTCCCCCCTCCTGATTTACCCCGCCCCCCCCTTCTGATACCCCTATCCCTGTCTAATGATGTCTTATGATGACGACTATATGTTTAGAACAGCAGTCCAGGTGTATTTTTCTAGTTCTGGATGTGATGCTTTGACTTGTGGTAGAACCTATGCACTTGTAAGTCGCTTTGGATTAAAAGCGTCTGCCAAATGACTAAAATGTAAATGTAAATATGCAATCTTGTTCTTTCGGTCGATTTCACGCTCCCTTCCACCCTCACTCGTGAACAAGACCCTGAGATACTTGAACTCCTTCACTTGGGGCAATGACCGGAGGGAGCAATCAACCGTTTTCCGGCAGAGAACCATGGCCTCGGACTTGGAGGTGCTGACTCTCATCCCGGCCGCTTCACACTCAGCTGCAAACTGCTCCAGTGCGTGCTGAAGGTCACGGTCCCATGAAACCAGCAGAACCACGTCGTCCCCAAAAAGCAGAGACGCAATTCTGAGGTCACCAAACCGGACACTCTCCTCACCTTGGCTGTGCCTTGAGATCCTGTCCATGAATATCACAAACAGGCCCGGTGACAAGTCCCACACCCACTGGAAACGTGCTTGACTTTGTGCCGAGGATGCGGACACAGCTCTCACTTTGGTTATACAGGGACCGGATGACTCATGACAACAGTCCCAGTACCCCATACTCCCGCAGTACCCCCCACAGGTTTCCCCAGGGGAACACGGTCGAAAGCTTTCTCCAAGTCCACAAAGCACATGTGGACTGGATTGGCAAACTCCCATGACCCCGCCAGCAACCCCGCTAAGGTAAAGAGCTGGTCCACTGTTCCACGATCAGGACGGAAGCCACATTGCTCCTCCTAAATCCGAGGTTCGACTGTCGGTCGGAGCCTCCTTTCCAGCACCCTAGAGTAAACTTTCCCGGGGAGGCTGACGAGTGTGATACCCCGATAATTGGAGCACACTCTCCGGTCCCCCTTCTTAAAAATGCTGACCACCACCCCTGGGTACTGTCCCTGACCTCCACACGACACTGAAAAGGCGTGTCAACCAAGACAGCCCAACAATGTCCAGAGCCTTCAGCATCTCAGGGCGAATCTCATCCACACCTGGCGACTTGCCACTGAGGAGCTTTTTAACTACCTCAGCAACTTCCACCAGGAATATAGGTGCAGATTTCCCTGAGTCTTCGGGCTTTGCCTCTTCCACAGAAGACGTGTTGTCTTTCCACCGCCCGACAACATCCCCAGTCCGGGTCAGCAGTTCTCCTCCCCTGCTGAAAACAGCCTGAGACAAGCCCTGCGTCGGATGGTTTGCCAGAACTTCCTCGAGGCCAACGGAAAGTCCTTCTTCATAGCCTCCCCGAACTCCTCCCATACCCGGGTTTTTGCTTCAGCGACTGCCGAAGCCGCAGCCCTTCTGGCCACCTGGTACCTGTCTACTGCTTCATGGGACCCCCGGGCCAGCCAAGCCCGAAAGGCCTCCTTCTTCAGTTTGATGGCCTCCCTCCCTTGCTGCCCCGACAGGCACCGATGACCTTCTGGCCACAGCTCCTGCTTGCCGCCTCTGCAATGGAGGCTTTGAACATGGCCCACTCGGACTCCATGTCCCCAGCCACCCCCGGGGTGCACGAGAAGTTCCTCCAGAGGTGAGAGTTGAAGGCCTCGCGGACGCTAGACGTTCCCTCACTACACGTAGTCGCAGAGAGGCAACCCTCTCGTTCCCCGGGTGAAACTCCAACACAGTGGCACTCAGCCAGTGGCTTGTGAGTGATCTCTTTACATGTTCAATCATCCGTGTTAAGCTAAACCTTCATTTCTGTAAAACTGTAATTTACAGTTGCATCGTTTGTGGTAGACTATCATATCTTCGGTATATAGCAAGCTAGTTATGTAGCCAAATAACTTGCTTGCTCACAATATAGTTGGTTAGCAAAATTGAAAATTTCTAAAAGACAAAAAATATAAATAGTATTGTTTAAGATTAACCTCAACCAAAGTGATGGAAAGGCCAAAGTGTGGGTTAAGGTCTGGTGATTGACTTTGCCAATCAAAAACCTTTCACTTTTTCCCTCTAATGAGGTCCTTGGCAGTGTGTTTTTGGTCATTGTCTTGCTGCATGATGCAGTTCCTCCCAATTAGTTTGGACACATTTCTCCGTAAGTTGGCAGACAAAATGTTTTTGCAGACTGCTGAATTCATCCTGCTGCTACCATTATGAGTTACAGGGGCGACATGGCTCAGGCAGTAAGAGCAGTCGGAGGGTTGCCAGTTCGATCCCCCGCCCGGGCTGTGTCGAATTGTCCCTGAGCAAGACACCTAACCCCTAAATGCTCCTGACGTGCTGGTCGGCGCCTTGCATGGCAGCCAATCGCCATTAGTCTGTGAGTGTGTGTATGAATGGGTGAATGAGAAGCATTAATTGTACAGCGCTTTGGATAAAGGCACTATATAAATGTCAACCATTTACATCATCAAGAAAGATTGAGTAGTGAGCCTACTCCAGAAGCAGCTATGCAAGCCCAAGCCATGACACTTCATCCACCGTGCTTCACAGATGAGCTTGTATGTTTTGCATCGTGAGCAGACCCCTTCTTTTTCCACACTTTGGCCTTTTCATCACTTTGGTAGAGGTTAATCTTGATCTCATCAGTTAATTCATCATTGTTCCAGAACGTTTGTCGCTCATCTCTGTATTTCTTTCCAAATAGTAATCTCGCATTCAAAATGTTTCTGTCATCAACTGCTGTTGTTTTCCTTGGTCAAACTGTTTGATGCCTGTTTTTCAGCATGCCAGCGGTTTATTTATTCAGGACATTCTTGTTGTTGTAAAACCTATCCCCAATGCTTGTGCAATGGCTCTGATCAATTTCCCCTCTTTTCTAAGGTCAGCCCAGGGTTGGAAAACCCCTTAATGCAGGCCTGCTGTCATGGTTCACTTTCATGGTTGTTTCTTGTCTTTTAGATATGCTGCCACACTCTGGCTTTTCCATATTTTGCTCAGAACTATTTCCTCCACCCTGAAGAAGATGGAAAACAACTGTCTGTTGTGAGCTCTATGAATAAATTGAACTTAATCCACAAATATTTTACAGAATTGCAGCAAACAAATGCTTTTCTCTTTAGGTCCAATCAATATTTGCAAGAATGATCCAGAGACTCTGAGGGCTCTATACAAATATAACAGCACAAATAAACTTTGACTGTAAGCAGTTTACATATTAAGTGTTTCATATTAAGACATTAGTATATAGTTGCATCCAACTTATTCCTACATACTACTTCTGGTCATTGAGGCAAACAGTTACCAGTTAACTCTCAATTAATAAGCTGATTGTTGGATTTATTAGGGGGCATTTGGCATCATTCTTCTCATTCTATTTCTGTTTAGTTTTGAGGACAAAGGGATTTAAGTAGGAAAAGGTGTTGGTTAATGTGTTTTTAATTAGGATAGTTTTTACAGCAATCAATAAAATGTGAAAATGGTTATTCACTCATAGCTGTGCACACCTTCTTGTCTTTAAATATGCTGCCATATCATAGCACACTGGGGCGTTTCCATTTTAAACTTGGGCCTCTACATATACCGTACATAACAATATCTAGTTCCTGTCATGTTCTGTATTCCCGTTTTGTGTTTCTGTTTACCCGTGCCTCCCGTCTCACTTTCCGTAGTCTTCATTTATTTTGTCATTCAGTTCACCTGTGTCTCGTTGCCTATTTGCCTCACACACACCTGTGTACCCCGACCTCTGCTTTTTGGATTATTCTTGAACTATCCTGATTTGACTTTGTTATGTCTTTTGATTGGAATTACTACTTACGATTCTCGGATCACATTTGTACTGTCGCCTTTTCGGATTGCTCAGCTGCGTTTGGACTCTCGCCTGTGATATGAACTAAGTTTTGGATCCAATTACCCTAGTTATAACTGTTTGCCCCATGATTGAACCATTGTTTATGACCGCGACAGCAAACTGTTCTGTCTCTGCCATACCAGTCTGCCGGTGTTTGACCATTGCCTGACCTTTCAGTTTTTGAATAAAGACATTTATTGGTTCCTCATACTGCTGGCTGACAGTTCCTAGTCCTTCCACATTTCTGTTCTCTTCGCAGTTCTGACCATTTCCTCCACACTGAGGAAGATAGAAAACAACAGGCTGTTGTGAGCTCTATGAATAAACTGAACCTTGACAATCTCAGTTTACATAATTGTAGCAAACAAATTTTCTGTTCAGGACCAATCAATAATTGTGATAATGATCCAGAAACTCTGGAGGTTTTATACAAATCAATCAGTACAAATAAAAAATATATTGATTGTTATATAACAATAATATATTGTTATATATTATGGGTGGCCTGTAGTGTAGTGGTTAAGGTAAATGACTGGGACACGCAAGGTCAGTGGTTCTAATCCCTGTGTAGCCACGATAAAGTCCACACAGCCGTTGGACCCTTGAGCAAGGCCCTTAATCCTGCATTGCTCCAGGGGAGGATTGTCTCCTGCTTAATCTAATCAAATGTACATGTAATGTTTCTGTACTTGTTCTGTTTGTTTTCATGTTAATTCTTGTTTATGATTAATTTCTCATTGTACCTGGTTTATGTTTTCCCATTACAGTTCTCTATTGTCCTCCCCTGTTATGTCTACGTCTGAATGTTTATCAGTCTAGTCACTCCCCTGTCTGCGTGCCCCACTATTCGGGTGGTTACGGTAGTTTTTCGGGGTTCAACATTTTTTCTAAAACTCGATTCTTACTTCCTGCTTTTTCTTGATAGTTAAATGTTGTAAAGCACGATTCTTACTAACTACTACTAATCTAGGTTTTGTACAGTACTAATCCGATTAATACACTTACTGTCTGTCTAACTAACTAACAATCACTTTTATTGGGTAGTTTAGAAATATTCACGAAACTAACTCACTAACGCTATCTCTTAGTATTTCTCCACTGTTCTATAACTCCGCCTCCCTATGCTATCCCTGATTACTCGTTTAGTTTCAGCGAAGTGTTCGCACCTGTCTCTAACTATCACTACGTCTTCTAACTATGCAAATGTCTACTCCCTAATCCGGAGCCGTATGTTTTACATGTTTTGTTTCGTGCATCCAGTCCGCGTTTTCGTCTCCCTCCCGTTATTATGTTATTACCCTATTGTGTTTCCCCACCTGTTGTCCATTTGTTTAACCCACCTCTTCCTCTGCCCCGCCTAGATTGTTACCTTCCCTCTTGTATTTAAACCTCTGTCTCAGTATGCTTCGTTGTTAGAACGTTGATCTTGATAAGTGCCGATTGTTTGTAAGCCTTGTTATAGAGATTCTGGAAAGACACCCCTTTGCCTTGACTTCGACTTTGCTTTTGCCCTGCTGTACCTTCGCCCTGTGATTTTCAGGATTTTGACCTCTTGCTTGTTTTTTTCGACTATTCTTTGCTTTTAATTTTTGGCTGTGTTTTGGATCTCTTGGCTTGTGACTTCTGGACATTAAAACTACTCTTTTGGATTATCCTGTGGTCTGCGCCTGGGTTCTCTGGACCGTACATAACAGTACGTTCTGACCACGATGAACCCAGCAGACCAGTCCCAGCTGCAGTCCGGGCTGGGGAACCACGGAGCTGCATTGGGACACCAGCAGCAGCAGTTGGACTCGTTTGCCCAACAGCTGCGGGCAATATCTGACTGTTTGGCTAACCTGACCGTGGCCCTCCAGACTGCGAACCCCAATTTCGGCACTCCACCCCTCTGCGCTGCGGCTGCTCCCACTGCACCACCTGCTCCAGTGCGTGAACCTCGTCTTCCACCTCCCGAGAAGTACGCCGGAGAACCGGGAGAATGCCGGGCTTTCATCACACAGTGTCAGCTCATCTTCCAGCTGCAGCCGTCTACCTTCCCCTCTGAGCAATCCCGAGTGGCCTACATCATCACGCAACTCACGGGACGAGCCAAGAAGTGGGGAACGTCCGCCTGGGAGGCTGGATTACCCTGCGTCCAGACCTCAGGGCTATTCATGGAGGAGATGAAGCGGATTTTCGACCGGTCAAGACATGGACGCGAAGCGGCGCGCGAGATTCTGCACATGCGTCAAGGAGAACGCAGTGTGTCGGACTTTGCCATTGATTTTCAGACCATGGCGACATCTTGTGGCTGGGCTGGCCAAGCCCTGTATGACACCTTCCTGAACGGCCTGGCGGAACGAGTCAAGGATGAGTTGCTGACCCGGGGACTACCTGGCGATTTGGAGGGGCTCATCGTGTTGGCCATCCGGGTGGACTCTCGCCTACGCGATCGCCGCGGTTTCCAGAGTCCAGTCCGTCCTGTCCGGTCTCGATGGGAGATCCCCAGAGTCTGGTCTGTTCCCTCACCCCGGGTGGAGCGCCCTACCAACACCACCGAGACTGAACCAATGAGGGTGGATCGTGCCAGGCTGCCCCGTGAGGAGAAGGAACGGAGGATGAGGGGTCGGTTATGCCTCTACTGCGGCCAGGAGGGACACTTCGTCTCAACCTGCCCAGGAAAAGGCCAACACCCACTAGTCACTGGTGGAGCACTAGTGGGCGTGACTCCTGTTGAAGCCTCCTCCAAGAACCGCACCTGTTTTCCTGTCACCATCTCCTGGGAGGGGCAGACGAGGAAGATCTCCGCCCTCATTGACTCCGGAGCCGAAGCTAGTTTTCTGGACCGCGGGGTGGCCACCAGGTGGGGCATTCCACTGACCCAGATGCCACAGTCCCTAGTGGCAAACTCACTCAGCGGCCAGAGACTGGCCAGCATCACCCACAAGAGTATTCCCCTTAAGATGCTGATCTCCGGCAACCATCAAGAGGAACTGGTGCTCCACATCATAGATTCCCCACATTCCCCCATCGTCCTGGGCCATCCCTGGCTCGGGAAACACAACCCTGAGGTGGACTGGGAGAGGCATGAGATTTTGGGCTGGAGCCCATTCTGTTCTGCTCATTGCCTTCGCCAGGCCCACACCCCTGTCTCGAGAAGGGTTCCTGAGAAGGTTCCGGATCTGGAAGGGATCCCAACCGAGTACCTGGACCTTGGTGAGGTCTTCTGTAAGTCCCGAGCCACATCGCTACCTCCGTACCGACCCTATGATTGTGCCATCAACCTTCTGCCAGGAACCACCCCGTCCAGAGGACGGCTGTTCTCCTTGTCCCGCCCTGAGACTGAGACCATGGAGAAATACCTCAGGGAGTCTCTAGCTGCAGGCATCATTCGCCCGTCATCATCTCCTGCTGGAGCAGGATTCTTCTTTGTGGGCAAGAAGGATGGATCCTTACGCCTATGCATTGACTATCGAGCCTTGAACGACATCACTGTCAAGAATCGCTACCCTCTCCCCCTCATGGCCTCAGCATTCGAACAGCTACAGGAGGCTACCATCTTCACCTAGCTGGACCTACGCAATGCTTACCATCTGGTGCGTATCCGTGAGGGGGATGAGTGGAAGATAGCCTTTAACACCCCTACAGGCCATTGGGAGTATTTGGTGATGCCGTTCGGTCTTACTAATGCGCCTGCCGTCTTCCAGAACCTGATCAACGATGTGCTGGGAGACATGATTAACAAGTTTGTTTTTGTTTACCTAGATGACATCCTGATTCACTCCAAGTCCAGGGAGGAACACATCCAACACGTTCGTCAGGTTCTCCAGCGCCTGCTAGAGAACCGTCTGTTTGTTAAACCGGAGAAATGCGTCTTCCACGTCTCCACCACCTCGTTCCTGGGATACATCATTTTGACCGGCAACATCCGCATGGACCCCAAGAAGGTCACAGCAGTGGTCGAGTGGCCTCAACCCACTGGTCGCAAGGACCTGCAACGCTTCCTGGGGTTTGCTAACTTTTACCGCCGATTTATCCGGAACTACAGCACCACTGCTGCTCCTCTTACTGCCCTCACGTCCAGCAGGTGTATTTTCCAGTGGAACGAGAAGGCCAATCAGGCATTTAAGAGTCTGAAGGACCGATTCACCACAGCCCCTATCCTGATCCATCCTGACCCAACCAGGCAATTGATCGTTGAGGTGGATGCCTTGAACATCGGGGTAGGGGCGGTCCTGTCACAACGGTCCAGCAAGGACAACAAGGTTCACCCCTGTGCGTTCTTCTCTTGCCGCCTATCTACCACTGAGGAGGACTACGACATCGGCAACCGGGAACTCCTGGCGGTGAAACTAGCCTTGGAGGAGTCACTGGCTGGAGGGAGCTCAGGTCGCCTTCTTGGTGTGGACCGACCACAAGAACCTGGAATACCTGCAAACTGCCAAGAGGCTCAACTCTCGCCAGGCCCGATGGGCATTATTCTTCTCAAGATTTAATTTTACCCTTGCCTACCGTCCAGGATCTAAAAACGTCAAGCCCGATGCCCTATCCAGACGATTCGAACCCTCCAGCAAGGAGGAGAGGCCGGACACCATCCTTCCCACGAACTGCTTCATCAACGCGGTACAGCTAGAGATCGAGGACATTGTCCGCACGGCCCAGAATGGTGAAGCAGGCCCGAGTAACTGTCCGGTTGACCGCCTATATGTACCTCCGGCAGCCAGGATGCAGGTGTTACAATGGGGACACTCTTCTCTCCTCTCATGCCACCCTGGGATCTCACGTACCACTACTTTCATCCAAAGAAGATTCTGGTGGTCAGGTCTCAAGAAGGATGTGCTGGACTTTGTTTCTGCCTGCTCGGTCTGTGCCCGAGGTAAACCATCTCACTCACCCCCATCAGGTCTGTTACAACCCCTTCCCATTCCTCACCGCCCTTGGTCTCACATAGCACTAGATTTTGTCACTGGGTTGCCCCCCTCCAACACTTTCACCACTATACTCACTATAGTAGATAGATTCTCCAAAGCTGTGCATTTTGTTCCCCTCACTAAACTCCCCTCAGCTAAGGAGACAGCCAACTTACTTACCCAACATGTCATCCGTCTTCACGGCATTCCCTCCAACAAGAGGTCCCCAATTCACGGCACGTTTTTGGAAAGCTTTCTGTACACTCATTGGTTCTTCATCCAGTTTATCTTCAGGTTTTCACCCTCAGACCAACGGTCAGACCGAGCGGGCCAACCAGGTGATCGAGACGGTGCTTAGGTGCCTTTGTGAGCGTAACGCCGCCTCGTGGAGTGAGATGCTGCCCTGGGCCGAATACGCCATTAACTCCCACACCTCCTCTGCTTCTAAGTTTTCTCCTTTTGAGTGCTGCCTAGGTTATCAACCCCCGTTGTTCCCTGCCCAAGAGGAGGAGGTGGGAGTCCCGTCGGCTGAAGCCTTCATCCAGCGCTGCATCAGTACCTGGAAAGCTACCCGCATCAACCTGCAGCGCGCCAGTACCCGGATGAAGGCAACAGCCGACCGGCATCGGTCCAAGGCACCCACCTACCGTATTGGACAAAAGGTTTTCCTGACCACCAGAGACATCCCTCTTCGCGTCGAGACACGTAAGCTGGCGCCTAGATACATTGGTCCCTTTCCCATCACCAAGATCCTCAGTCCCACAGCTGTGCGACTCAGACTGCCAACCACCATGCGCCGGATTCATCCTACATTCCACGTCTCCAGAATCAAGCCGGCTGTTACCCACCCTCTCTGTCCCACCCCTGAACCCCCCCCTCCCCCCCGACTTATCGATGGAGGCGAAGCCTACACCGTTCGGCGACTCATGGACGTTCGCCGTCGGGGTAGGGGCCTTCAGTACCTGGTCGACTGGGAGGGCTGTGGCCCCGAGGACAGAAGCTGGATTCCATCCAGATTTATTCTGGACAAGGACTTATTGAGAGACTTTCACCGTACTCACCCGGTGCCACCTGTTAATAACAGTACATCGCTCTGGATAAGAGTAGATTTTATCAGTGATTCTGTGGAAAGGACACTAGGACGCAGATGACACATGACACTGATTCTTATCTGTCAAGATAAGCTATAGTTGTTATTGGTTTATTGCGTTGTTAGTTTTCCTATTTCTCATGAAGTATGCTTCAAGTTCAGTGTTAAAACATCATGGTCAAGGCCAGATTTTCTGAATTGAAGCAGTTCTGAAAAGAAGAATGGGATATAGTAATGTGAAAGACTGATATCAAATTATAGGAAGTGTTTGGATACAATTATTTGTGCTAAAGGTGGTATCTCCAGCTACCTCATCACTTGCATAAACGTAGCCTATGCTATATGGCACTTAATATGTCAGTTATCGCGAGTGTTCACAAGGAAAAACAATTATTTCCCACTGTAACATCTGTAACGAATGTATTGGTGATAAATATTCCATTTGGAAACTGTTGGTTGAATAAATGCATCCATACATGTTTTCGTAGGCCACTGAAATAACTGTAGCTGCCCTGCTTGTTAATGGTCACAATGGTTTTATGTAGGCTACAACCAGTGGCATCATTTTTTTAAAGAAATATTAATTTCTGGTGAATTTTAACTGGAAAATATGACAGATTAGTGAGATTACTGATCATTAATGCTGGGTGTTATATATAGCAAAAATTATAATTGCACAGCGGGGGCTGAGGGGGTGTCCGCTACGCCAGTGGCTACAACCAAATGAATGAACCCACTCCCATTTTAAATTGCTGAATTTGTTTGCCGCATATGACCCAGAAATACAAACTGACATTTCACAATCTGGGTAGGATGATATGCGTGATAATAACGACACAAAAATTTGGCTAAATATTTTTGCATTGCCTAATTTGGGGATTTCAAGTTCCCTGCTATCTCCTCTTTCTGGATCTGGACAGTACCAGATTTTGTGGATTTCGTCGACTTTTCAGAAGGTCGACAATTCTGTATTATAAATCCTTTTTTTTTTGATTGGTCTTATGTAATATTCTAATATTTTGAGATACTGGATCATCAGCTGTAAGCCGTAATCATCAAGATAAAAACAAAAAAAGGCTTGTAATATTTTACTTTATGTGTAACAAATCTAGAATATATGAAAGTTTCACTTTTTGAATTAAATTATGGAAAAATTTGAAAAGAAATAAAAAAACCTTTCCACAATATTCAATTTTTTTAGATGCACCTGTATAACCACACATTACAACAGTGGTATGCTGAAGAGCATCTCTGAACATCTGTCAAAACTCTAAGTTGATAGGCTACAGCAGTAGAAGACCAATAAGTAAAAAACAAACAAAAAACTACATTTCCAGGTAAGTAATTAACTTTGTGTAATAAGGAAATAGTGTGTTCACTGGAATAGCATGAGAAACAGTGAACAAACATCTTAATCATCATATTGTGCTGCTTGGAATTTGTCTATATTATATTTATGGTTATTGTTTTATTACCATATCATTTTCACTGGTATTAACCCCCCCCCAATTTGTAAATTCACTGAGAACTTTTCCATCACATACATTTCTATTACAATATCTAGCCAGTTATCAATATTAGGCCTTTCAGGAAGCAACCATTTCCGTGTCACTGCTTTTTTTACTTGCAGCTAAAAGTATGCCCATTGCATTGCCCATTGATATTTATCTTTACTCCCCAAACAAATGGATATATTCCCCAAGTATAGAGCTTTGCTTTCAAAGGGTATTTTCATCATAAATATATTTTGAAGGGCTTCACGTATCTCTTCCCAGTATTCTTTAATTTTGGGGCAAGACCGAAATATGTGGTGGTGATCAGCGACCATGCCGCCTATATCTCCAGCACATAGGGCCTCGGCATAGAAATGGGCCTTTTGTACAGGGGTGGTGAAATATCTAATAACATTTTTCCAGCAGAATTCCCACCAACTCTGGGATCTAGTAGAAGCCCACTGAAAGCCACCTGTAAAAATCTTCATTTTCCAGAGCATATTTTTCTTTGAACATTTGAAAGCTATGAAGCTCCCCATTCTTCATTATATTACAAAAGGATGTTATTCCCTTGGTTACCCAATACTTGAATCTACCATCAAATTTATTAGGCGTAAATGCTGAGTCAAAAGCGCACCATTTTAATATTCCTACATTATTGTCTAGTTTATATTCTTTAATGATGTCTTTCCATGTTTTGAAATACTCCCTCAACTGGGAGTGTTTGGAATAAATATAAGAGTCTAGGTAGAATATTCATTTTTATTGATTCAATTCTAGAACTCAAACTCAAAAAAGGGATTAGGTTCCACCTCATTATATCAGCTTTGATTTTGGAGTTCATGGGGCCATAATTGATCTCTGATAGTTTTGAAATGTCTTTAGGTAGTGATACTCCCAGATATCTTATTGACTCTGTGTGCCACTTCAGGGGATACTTACTTCTAATTGTATTTGGAGGATTATAATTATATGTCATTAGTTTGGTTTTTTAAACATTCAATTTGTACCCCGATAAGAGGCCAAATTCCTCCAGCCTTGTCATCAATTCTGGAAAGGTAGTGGAGGGATCTTCTAGGAATATCAAGACATTATCTGCGCAAAGTGCTATTTTCTGCTCGGCACCGTCCATATTAATACCCTTAATTCTCCTGTTTTGTCTTATTTCCTGGGCTAAGGGCTCAATATATAGGGCAAAGAGCAGTGGGGACCATGGGCACCCTTGACGTGTGCCTCTCTCCAACTCTGAATACTTTTTATTATGATCTCATGAAATCCAAATTTATACAAAACAGACTTATATATCCAGCCAACAGAATCAAAAGCTTTTTCAGCATCTAAACTAATTAAAACTCCCTTTAGTTTATTCCTTCTTATATGGCTCATGATATGTAATGTACGTCTAATATTGTCTTGGGTCTGTCGGTGTCGTATGAAGACTGTCTGATCATAATGTATTAATTGGGGTAGTATATTTTCCATCCTTTTAGTCATAATAGATGTATTTTTGCATGGCCTAATTTGGGGATTTCAAGTTCCCTGCCATCTCCTCTTTCTGGATCTGGACAGTACCAGATTTTGTGGATTTCGCCGACTTTTCAGAAGGTCGACAATTCTGTATTATAAATCCTTTTTTTTGATTGGTCTTATGTCATATTCTAATATAAAGTTTAACTTTTTGAATTAAATTACGGAAAAATTTAAAAAGAAATAAAAAAACCTCCACAATATTCTATTTTTTTTAGATGCACCAGTATAACCACACATAACAACAGTGGTATGCTGAAGAGCATCTCTGAACATCTGTCAACTCTAAGTGGATAGGCTACAACAGTAGAAGACCAATATGTAAAAAAAAAAAAAAAAAAAAACCTTTCCAGCGAAGTAATTCACTTTGTGTAATAAGGAAATAGTGTGTTCACTAGCACACAGTCAAAGATAAAACTTCATGGAAAGGCTCAGGTCTAAATTTCCAGATAAGCAATTCTGTTTGCGTAATAAGGAAATAGTTTGTTCAGATAGTCCTGAATTGACTTGACCTTTGCCTTATTGGATAGCTTATGATATCTTACTCACCATGAAGTTATGTATTTGTTTAATAATCTCAATGTACAGTATCATATTCTATCAACTTGATGACCCTGGATGTAGTAAGATAAAAGAAGGTTACAGAAAACTCAAATCATTTTTGAAGTCTTAAGGGTAATTGTGGGAATTGATGAAATGGAAAATGGCAAAGAAAAAAGTACAAGGTTTCTTTGGCTAACCTTTTCTTTGTTTGTCGCATTGGCAGTTAAACAATACGATATTGCACTACTACTTTTTTTCAGGACAGAACAAGCTCAAATGAGGCAATGGTATGATACAGGGGAAATTTACATTTTGCCCTTTCTTTTGGTTATTGTCCATTAAATTTGTATGTTAAATCCATATGTAAATCAATAACATTTAAATGACAAAATGTATAACCAGCCTTCTTGAGGGAGGGAGCCATAGCATCACAATAGCCTGCAACAGCCTGAGAAACAGTGAACAAACATCTTAATCATCACATTGTGCTGCTTGACATCAACTGCTGGACTGTCTATATTATATTTATGGTTATTGTTTTATTACCATATCATTTTCGCTGGTATTAACCCCCCCCACCCCCTTAAAATGCCCAAGCAGTGGTTGCTGCTGAGCTGAAAAATGACACAGAAGAAAACTTAAACCTGTTTTTTTATTTATTTAAAAACATTTATTTAAGTTTTTATTAATTTTCCACAATTTGTTGCACAACTATGTACATCCAGGGAATGACATACCAGAGACAGAGAGTACAAGCATATACAGTATCTCATACAATGCCGATGCATTATACCTTACATACATGTGTTTATCTTGTTAATAATCAGTAAAAATAAAAATAGAAGGGTTTCCATCAATTCATATTGGTACAAAATCTTCTCTTAAAGGGATCACATAGTCAACCTACCTTTCCCAGCATTTCCAAAATTTGTCAATTTGTAAATTCACTGAGAACTTTTCCATCACATACATTTCTATTACAATATCTAGCCAGTTATCAATATTAGGCCTTTCAGGAAGCAACCATTTCTGTGTCACTGCTTTTTTACTTGCAGCTAAAAGTATGCCTATTGCATTGCCCATTGATATTTTATCTTTACTCCCCAAACCAAGGGATATATTCCCCAAGTATAGAGCTTTGCTTTCAAAGGGTATTTTCATCATAAATATATTTTGAAGGGCTTCACGTATCTCTTCCCAGTATTCTTTAATTTTCGGGCAAGACCAAATATATGTGGTCGTGATCAACTACCATGCCGCCCATATCCCCAGCACATTCTATGCCTCGGCATAGAAATGGGCCTTTTGTACAGGGGTGGTGAAATATCTAATAACATTTTTCCAGCAGAATTTCCGCCAACTCTGGGATCTAGTAGAAGCCCACTGAAAGCCACAGATGTCCAACCATTCCTCATGGGAGATCACCATTTCACCATCTCCTTCCCATTCATCCCGTATATATATATATAGTGTTGGGTGTTGTTTTAATTTTAGGAGTCCTCTATATAATCTTGAAATAATCCCAAATAGATTTTCTGCTTCACGTTTTGTGAAGGTCTTCACTATTTAGTTTCCCTTGTTATCATCGCCCCTATTCTTTATATGCTGGTCAAAAAAGGGTCTAATTTGGAGATACCTGTAAAAATCTTCATTTTACAGAGTATATTTTTCTTTGAACATTTGAAAGCTATGAAGCTCCCCATTCTTCATTATATTACAAAAGGATGTTATTCCCTTGGTTACCCAATACTTGAATCTACCATCAAATTTATTAGGCGTAAATGCTGAGTTAAAAGCGCAAACTCAAAAAAGGGATTAGGTTCCACCTCATTATATCAGCTTTAATTTTGGAGTTCATGGGGCCATAATTGATCTCTGATAGTTTTGAAATGTCTTTAGGTAGTGATACTCCCAGATATCTTATTGACTCTGTGTGCCACCTCAGGGGATACTTACTTCTAATTGTATTTGGAGGATTATAATTATATGTCATTAGTTTGGTTTTTTAAACATTCAATTTGTACCCCGAAAATTCCTCCAGCCTTGTCATCAATTCTGGAAAGGTAGTGGAGGGATCTTCTAGGAATATCAAGACATTATCTGCGTAAAGTGCCATTTTCTGCTCGGCACCGTCCATATTAATACCCTTAATTCTCCTGTTTTGTCTTATGTCCTGAGCTAAGGGCTCAATATATATAGGGCAAAGAGCAGTGGGGACCATGGGCACCCTTGACGTGTGCCTCTCTCCAACTCAATGGGGTCTGACAAGTGGCCATTTATTTTTATTCTAGCATTGGGTTTATTTTATTACACCTGAATACTGAATCATAATAATTTTCTCATGAAATCCAAATTTATACAAAACCTGTCACATTTCATGTTTGTCATGTCATGTTTTATGTTTAGTTATTGTTATTGGTTAGGTTATTGTCATGTCACGTATTATGTTAGTCTAGTATCACCACGTTTTTATGTTTCATGTCATGTTATGTTTCATGTTTAATTGTTATTCTTGCCATGTCATGTTATTTAGTTTATTATTATGCCATGTCATGTTATTTAGTTGATTTCCATTATCTTGCTGCTCTCAAGCTAATTGTCTACACCTGTCTTCACCTGCATATAAAGCTCAGTTTCATGTCTTGTCTTTGCGGAATTGTTTGCCTCCTGTTCGTCAGTGTGTCTTTTGAGCAGTTTTGTCAAGCAATTGTCTACCCGTTACGGTCCAAGCCTGTTTATTGACCAAAGATTATTGACTTCTGTTTTGTTTACCATTGCCTGCCTGTACCACGATTTTGCCTGCTGTCTTTGTACTTTTGTACAAGGCCTCGGTCTTGATTCCGTCATCGACCCTGAGCCTGCCTACTGCCCGCCTGTACTTCTGCCCCGCTGACAGCTTTCCTGGCTACCAGACTTCTTGCATGGTGTACCAATTACGAGACTGCCTTCTCCCTCGGTACTCCGCTTTGGTTTTCTGGCTGGATTTTACGTGTACGAACATTGCTTGTTTTTGACTATGCTCTCTGGATATTCCTCAAATAAAGCCCTGATGGGACTTTACTTCACTATTGTTTCTGAGTCGTGTGTTTTGGGTCCAAACCCCCCACGCACCCGTCTCAAAACCTTGTATAAGTGTATCCAGCCGACAGAATCAAAAGCTTTTTCAGCGTCTAAACGAATTAAAATGGCCTATGTAATGTACGTCTAATATTGTCTTGGGTCTATTGGTGTCGTGTGAAGCCTGTCTGATCATAATGTATGAATTGGGGTTGTATATTTTCCATCCTTTTAGAGATAATAGATGTATATATTATTATATATATTATAGTCCACATTGAGGACCGATACCGGCCTATATGAACCACACTCTGATCTATTTTTACCTTCTTTAGGGATAAAGCCTAGTATTACATCTAAAGATGTCCAAATACTTATGGACTGCACTTAAGGTGGTGTTCAGTCTGATCAGTCTGTCCTGGCATACTTGAGAACATATCAGTAAACACCCTGCAGCTGACCTATGTCTGTCTGCTGCCCAGGGGTGAGATGGCCTCTCATCCATTATGACTTCCAGGGAGACTAGCAGAGCAATGGTCCATGCTAGTTTATTATGTCTAGGCACTGTCTCCGGACATGACCCTGTAAAATTCACAAAACCAACCAATACAAAGTGACTGGCCAGATCCATGGCAAATCTTTTGAAGGAGACTTTCATAAATTGGAAGGGAGCTTTTGGAGTGGCCAGGGGATTTACTATCTGACCTTCTGGGCAAATCTGGACATTAGCTTGAATACCTGACTAATACAATTGACCCATGAAATATGATATCACAACCACCATTCAACATGAATAGGCTACCAGGCAGCCTTGTTGCTTGATCCCCCCAAGGGGATCCAATGTAGGACTGGATAGCAGGCTTCTTCCTCTGATCATAATTGCATTACATTACAAGGCATTTAGCAGACGCTCTTATCCAGAGCAACCCCGAGTATAACTCATGTTAGTTTGATGGACAGATAACCCAACAATCGCTGGACTTCGGAGCTCTTAATTTTTTCCTGACATGAAATTGCACGTCAGATATTCCAATGAGGTAATAGCTATAATGACTGGTTTATTTAGTACACGCCCTGCGGAGCATATGCTTCAGCATTCTGGTGTCTGTCTCCGCGCGTCAGACATTAGCAGAAAAACACTGAGCATTGTGTCCGACTGATTTGGGATAACATGTTGGGACGATAAACCAATAACGAATAATATGGCTTCCTGTGTCACAGACTGCGTCTCGAGACGCTTAAGCAATTTATTTGAGCAATTTGGGGGTTATGTGGGCAGCAACCCCTTACCGTTTTTCATAATTCCTCTATTTCTCTCCGCTTGTTTAGGAGGGGGATTCTATTTTCTAGAAGACAGAGAGGCGAATGACATCGAAGATCAATTTACCCCGGTGAACGGACCTGCCAAGTACGAAAGACGTTTTGTCATGGAAAACTTTCCTTACAGCAATAATTCAATGTTTTCAAGTCAGAGGCTCTACACCGAAGGAACATATGCATCTTTCATAGCAAAAAATAAACGTAATGTACTGACAAATGAGATTTTTAAACAAATAATCACTTTGGACGAAACAATTCGCAACGTACCCGTGAAAGCCGACCAGGAGACAATAAACTTTTCCAACATTTGCGCCAAGTCGAATGATATGTGCGTCTCCAATGCGATATTAGAAATTATTGATTACAACAATGAAATGGTGCCGCAAACCAAAATTACATTTCCAACGTATAGGAACGGATCAGAAGTATATTTTCTGGGCTCTGAAGTCGGTGGAGTGACTCTGAGTGAAGATAATGTTGTCGAAAATGCTAAGGCAATAAGACTATATTACTATTTATGGGAAGATGAGGCCTATCGACAAAAGGTCAATTTATGGCTGGACGAATTCGTGAAAATTGTATCAAATTACACAACTGCAAATTCCTTTGAGGTATGTAGAATTCTCTTTTCGATCATGTTTAGCCTACTCCTTGATCAACTGATGCAACAGGGTTTGAACGTGCTCGTGAGAAGTGTATACTGTATTAATGTATATTAATTACAATATATTATAATGTATTTTTAATATAATTTAAATATTATATTCTTGTGTATTATCGTTGCAGGTGTCTTATTTCACTTCTCGATCACGGCAGGAGGAGCTTGAGGCAAATACGAAAGAAGTGATCCCTTTATTTTCAGTGACATACTTCCTTGTGATCACTTTCTCAATCGTATCTTGCTTGAGGTAGCCTACATTTTGTTACTTTGGATTCACACCATACTTACTGACTTTCTGGCCTATACTGTACATTGCTTCTGTAACAGTCGATTGGCTTATTTATCACAGCGTTACGCTATAACGTTTGAAAATTAATTACTCTCAATAATTTCGATTTTCTGTTGAGGTTATAGATGTAAGGATTATTGAAGGCAGGTGGTACATTTTCAACATAACTTGAGTTGAGTAGCATTAGTATTGTATTATCTCGTTAAACCAAGCAGACTGTGCAAGTCCAGCATTTCAACTGGTATAGAAAACTGATGAATGGATGGACAGACTGGTAGTATTTTACCAGGTCTTGTTTATTTTCCATGTTGGCCCAATGTACAGTGGGCTCAAATTATTGGCATCCCCTGGCAATACACAAAAATATATATTTTTCTTCAAATACTGTATTTTATTCATGTTTCAAAGGAACCAACCAAAATCATACATTAATTTAGGCCTAATAAAAAACGCAAATAAAGGTTTCATAATTAATGGCACCCCTGGTTTAGTAGGCTACATGCTGCATCCACCTCTTACAAAGATAAGAGCATGAAGTCTTTTCCTGTAATACTAAACAAGGTTTGACAAGGTCAGTTCCATATCGCGGACTCAAGAAAACTTAAATATAAACTTGAAGTCTGCCTTGCTTGAGCTTTATGCGGCATGTCCACAACAGTGAATCCTGAATCAGGTGATACAGATCAATCCAGCTCATATAGGTTTAAACTGGTTTAAACCCAAAAATGGGCAGTCATGGTGAACTTTAAAAGCAATTTCCAATCACACACAGAAAATAAATATTTAGCATGGAGTCCGGAAAACTGGGCTTTATTTTTACACAGCATACAACACATTTTTTCTTATATTCAATAAAAAAGCATACCTCAACTGTAGCACAGTAATGGGAGCTAGCTGCTTTGCCAAACATTATTGTGTTTGTTGTCACAAATGTAAAACAGGTGACCTATACATTTCCATACATAACCTCGTTGACCATAATTGTGCTGGTGACGATGATATGCAGAACTACTAAAGATCTATGAAGCAAAATTTAAGCAGTGTACCCTAGTGTGCCTCACTCTCTCTAAATATTTTCAAATGGCTAAATTGTTGTAAATAATAAAATAATCATATATTTTATAAGTAATCAACTGTTTTGACTCATGAAACTTTTGCATCATTTTCAAAGTGACAATTACAATATTTTCATCAGTATAGTAAGATACGATAAGATAAGATATCCAGGGGGTCGAAAAAGAGTACAATGAAATTCCCTACTTAGGGACACAAAAATATGAACTTCCCTCCATTTTTGTCAGTTGCCCCTTTTCTGTACTCAGTTCACAAAAAAAAAAAAAACTTTTGTTTGGCTTTGAAAAACTAAATTTTAAAGAAAGGTACGGGACAAAGATATTTATACTCAAAAAATCTATCAAATGTACAGTGCTGTGCAAAGGTCTTAGGCACCTGTATAACATTCTGTACAGATAAGATTCTTTCAAAATTTCAATGAAAGGTCCTAAATAAATGTACTATACATTCATACATTTAAAAACTGAATCAAATTAATATTTTTTGTGACCACCCTTCGGCATTAAAACTGCATCACTTCTCTGACATATAGAACTGCAGGACAGCGTTGGCTAAGACAATCAGCAGGGAGGTTGTTCCAAACAAAGTAACTGTTATAAAATGCAAATTAAATTACAGGAAAACACATCAATTATCAATTATTTTTGGTTAAGATAAACCAAAGTTTAAAATCTCCTCATTTGTTTATGATTTACAAAAGAGTACCATTGGGACATAAAAGCACAGAAAAAGTTTTAAATATGGATTTCTTTGTAAGCAGCGCATTCACAGAATGTGGACAAGAAACAAAAATGTGAAACCACATCTCATTCAGTCTCACACTTAACTAAAAATAAATGGCATTCCTAATTGGTTGCTAGTCTAAACATTCATGCAGAATATGGTTATTTGAAACAAGTGTTTATGTCCTGGAAAATAATGCAGATATTATCGATTAACATAAAATGAACATACTTTACAATTGTAACATCAAACAACATTTACATTTGCTTAAATTGAACACAAACCGTTTGGGATCACCTCAAACATAATGTGAATGATTGTAATTGAGTAAGAAGTGACAAATTAAGGGAAGTAGTAGACATGTCGGGTTCAAGAAGCTTGCATATGTAGGCTACTGTATTTTCTCTCCATTGAGAATCTAGTTATCTTGTATAGTGTAAGCACAAAGAAATCCAGCCGATTAATTTGGCCCTGCCCAGCAAAAACATTCTCAAGCTATACGGGGAACCTCCATAATACATTATAAATATTTTCATAGCATTCTCAAATGTCCTTGTACAAATATACAATTTAATTTAAAATAATACTTTTATTTACTTGCTTTCTGATATTGCCACCACACTGAAACATTAAATTATGCCTTGGCCTATATTGTTATTCATGACTTCCCAGTGCATGTCAAGAAAAATAATATAGGCCAAAGCCTAAAGTTTATATAATTTATATTTAATGTTTCAGTATGGTGGCATTATCATTAAGTAAATCAAAGTCATCTTACATGTGTATTATGTTTGCCTACCTTATATACATTTTTGTAGTACACCTTAGTACAACTTATCCTGATCAAGCAGTGGAGGGCAGATGGTTGGATTGCACTGAATGAGAGAGCTGGACAGAATGAATGGTGTCTGTTTCAAATGGATTTTGTTGGGGGATTAATTTGGGGTGTAGGTTACTATTGTGTAGGGAAAAAAAGTTATTGTACTGTTAGACTGTATTGAGTTATTTTCATCTTTAAATATTATTTGTGCATTGTTTGTGCATATGACAAATATTATTTGTGCATTGCCAGTCAGGGGTGTCCCACTGTATAATTCTTAGTCACATGAAATATGCAATTTTGGTTTCATATTTGATGGAGTTTTTATTTTATTTAAAAACAAATATTTTGTTAACTGAACAGCACAATTTGAGTTCATTCGACTTTATTAAGCCATGCCAACATATAATTATTGTCAGAGGTAAGAATCTTGAACCTTGACAGCTGAGCAAACTGAAAAGTGTGGTTGTGATCAGTTACCTAAGTTACCTAATTAGTTAATTTAATTAAAAAATGTTTTACAGTGAATGCCATGTTATCTGGGGAAGAACACAGTAATGATGAGAGCTTTTCTTTCCATTTAGTGAGTGGTGAATTGTAATAGTTGTTTCCTTTTTATTTTTTAAACATTTCATCAGGTTGGATCATGTATGGAACAAGGTGTGGGTGGCGACCTTTGGGGTCCTCTCTGCTGGTCTGGCAGTACTGTCCAGTTTTGGGCTGCTGCTGTACAGTGGTGTGCCCTTTGCCATGACTGTAGCCACTGCTCCTTTCCTGATACTTGGTGAGACATTTACATTTACATTGAAAGTGTGAGGGTAAGGTCAAAAGAAGAAAGGAGGGAGGGAAAGGTAGACTTGGTGGACTCAGGTTGAAGTCACCCAGGAGGATCAGGGGAGTGCCAGAAAGAGTTTGCATGGAAAAGTAACAGAAACCGCACGAAATTCAAAAGAGGAGAAGGAGAAGGATGAGGAGAAGACACTAGATCTCCATGAGGATGAGATTAGGAGACCTGTGCCACCTCCTCTGCCAGAGGTTCTGGGTGTGTGGGGAAAAAGAGAAGGCAGAGGAAAGGGCAGCTTGGGTGGCTGTGTTCTCTTGTGAGAGCCAGGTTTCTGTTAAGGCAAGAATGTCAAGGTTGAGGTGGGAGGCAAAGGCTGATATAAATCTGTTTTCTGGATGGTGGACTGGCAGTTCCAGAGGCCACCAGCCACACAGAGATCAACACCAGCAGATCTGGGAGGGATGATCAGGTTAGAGATATTCCGGCCTGACTGGGACCTGGGGAGAGGAGAGAGGACAGGAATGGGGAGGAAACACATGGATAGAGAACTAGGGTGGACAAAAGGAATCCTATGCAGTGAAGTGAGGGCAGGCAGCAAAAACAATAGTCAGGCTCTCAGACAGCCTCAATGGACACCCGTATATAGACACCCTCGACTTTGTATGCCTGCGACTACACCAAGGCAAGTAGACAAGGCTGCTGCACCCAGCTGCCGCTGGTGCGCTACACAATCACTTAAATAACCAGAGTCACAGAAAATGCTGCTGGAGAACACTAATGCACACTGACGTGAGCTCAGCTGTGCCAGTAATTATACCGTGAACAGGGTGCAAACTAATGACTCCTCCTACAACAAAAGCTGTGGCCTGCCAGCCAGTGGCGACAACAGCCTAACTCAATAGCCTAGCTCACCTGGGAGAATTACACACACAACCAAGTTTCACTGCAATCTAAATAAACAGCACTTGTACTAACTAACAAACAAACAAACAAATAAAGAGCAGAATCACTACAGTGACAACTAAACTTAGTTAGAAACGGCACAAACAAATGATACTTAGCTAATCCGGGAGAAAATGCTACAAACCCACTGGAGAACACTAATGCACACTAATACGACATTTTACCTTAGTGTGTTATGTGCGACCCTGAGAACCCAGATGCAGACCAGTGGATATTCCAAAACATAGTTTATTACAGTCCAAGACCAAAGCCAAGAGATCACTAGACATCCAAGCCAAAACGAAATGGAAGAAACAATTCAAAAATCCAGAAAATCAGAAGGCGAAGGTACATAGGGGGTAGGCAAAAATCATAGTTGAATAAGCAGAATCAAGTCAAAACCAAATAAACAGAAGTGCAAACAAATCAGAAGGGCTAGGCAAACTTGGAAATCAGGCAAAGGGTTATCAAAGAGAATCTCAAACAGGCATACTGGTAACTCAGCTCTGAATAATGATCAACATTCTGATAATGAACACTGCGGAGACTGAGGTTAATACATGAGGGAAGGTGACAGTCAAGGCGGGGCTCGGGTGTGACATACTGTTCAGAGGACCCAGAGGCAGACCAGGGAGTATGCAAAAATGTTGTCTTTAATCAGTCCAGAATCAAGCCAGGTAAACAGAGCTCAAACAATGCCAGAATCGAGATGCAAAAGAATGGTCATAGCAGGGGTCTATAATCCGAGAGTCACAGGCTGAAGTACAAAAAGGGCTAGGCAAAAACGAAGTTGAAGAAGGCAGAAGGAAAAAGTCAAAAACCAAGGATAAGGCAAACTCGGTGTCAATGGCAAAGGGTGTCGTTCTTGAATCTCAAATATACAGGCTTCGATGAATCAGCGACTGGATATTGATCAACGTTCTGACAAAGAACATTGCAGAGACTGGGGTTTAAATACATGAGGGAAGTTGACAAAGTAGGCGGGGCACAGGAGTGAGGTGGGCTAAACAAATGGACAACAGGTGGAGAACATAATAGGGTAATGATACAATGAAAAGGGGGAAACGAAAAAGCGGACTGGATGCACAGACTAACACGTAGGCTAGTATTTTTGAAAACTGCATTGTCTTATTTTCTGAGGCTAATGGGCTAATGTTCGAAAATAATTCAAAAAGGAATTTCAGGGTCCTACCCTAGGCCTACAAGTAAACATTGACTGCAGCAGAAGACATGGGACAGTTTGTGAAAACAACTGTAACAAATGTAAGGCAAATATTACAGAATTTCAATGAACCGATGACTGTAAATGTTGATAATTTAATACATTTCAGTAGTATACCTCACTGATGATATTTCACATTGTCTGGTACAGGGGTTTAGGGGTTTGCATTCCCACTTTTGAACATTTATTGATGAACCATTTTTAAAACATAATTTTTAAAATTAATTCTGCATTAATGCTAACAAAACCATTGTTCTTCTTTCCAAGGGATTGGTGTTGATGACATGTTCATCATGATTTCCGCCTGGCAGCAGACCAACATTTGCGACCCTGTTCATCAGCGTCTGGCAGACACATACAAAGAGGCTGCCATGTCTATCACCATCACCACCCTGACAAATCTCTTGGCTTTCTACATTGGTCTCATGACACAGTTCCGCTCCGTGCAGTCTTTCTGTCTGTACACTGGAACAGCTATCCTGTTCTGTTACATCTACAATGTGACATTCTTTGGGGCTTTCATGGCACTGGATGGACAGAGAGAAGAAAAAGAATTGCACTGGTTGACGTGCAAAAAGGTTGAATTCAAAAACTCCATAGGAAGATATAAATGCAGTAGCAAATACTGTAGAGAATTACATGTTGAAACAGAAAAGAAGAAAGTACATTTAATCAATGACTTTTTTAGGGATTTCTATGGGCCTTTCTTAACAAAATTAGGGAGCAAAGCTTTTCTGACCCTACTTTATGCTACTTACCTGGCTGGCAGCATTTACAATTGCACCCAGATAAAAGAGGGTATAGACCTCAGAAACCTGGCCCCAGACACTTCCTATGTTGTTAAGTATTACAGCGATGAGGATTTGTACTTCAGTACATATGGTCCAAGTGTTATGGTGATTTTAGATGGTGAATTTCAGTATTGGAACAAAACAGAACGAGCCACTCTTAACTCAAGCTTGGAAATATTTCAAAGTCTACCATTTATTGACAAAAGCTTATTTGTCTCTTGGCTGGATATTTATGAAAATTATGCAAAAAACAGATTTCATATAAATAATGAAACTGAATTTAAATCACATTTACCTGGATTTTTAGAAAAAAAATATTTTAAGCAAGATGTTAACTTCACCAATGGCAACATTTATGCCTCCCGTTTTTTTATCCAGACTGTAAACATAACTGATGGTGATAAAGAAAAGAACATGTTGACTAAACTAAGAGAGGTTGCTGTAAATTGTTCTGATAAGAATAAGAATTATTATTTCATGGTTTATCACCCTGCATTCATCTACTTTGACCAGTATGTTGTCATAGTTAATAATACTATTCAGAATATTCTCGTGGCCACAGCAGCCATGTTGGTCATCTCCCTCTTGCTGATTCCAAATATTATCTGCTCTCTGTGGGTGACCTTTGCCATTGCCTCTGTCATTATTGGTGTTGTTGGCTTCATGACCTTATGGGATGTTAATCTTGATTCCATATCCATGATCAATCTGGTCATCTGCATTGGGTTTTCTGTGGATTTCTCTGCGCACATTGCTTATGCTTTTATCTCAAGCAGTGAAGTTAAACCCGATAAGAAGGCTGTTGATGCACTCCACAAACTAGGCTATCCCATAGTCCAGGGGGCTGTTTCAACCATACTGGGGTTGGTGGCGCTGTCCACATCTCCGAGCTACATCTTCAGAACCTTCTTCAAAATCCTGTTCCTAGTCATCCTGTTTGGGGCAGCACATGGAATTGCTTTCATTCCAGTTTTTCTTACTTTCTTTTTCTGCGACTCCTCTGCCAAAGTCAACAATGAAAATGAAGAAAGTGATGCTGGGTCAGATGAGATAAGTGTCACTGGGCAAAAATATGAAAATAATGATGCTTGGCCAAACAATGAGAACACGTATCGTCGGTCAGAAAATGAGAAAAACTATTCTGGGGCAAAAAATGGACAAAGGGACACAATCAACGGAAACATACACAGTTCTGCTAATCAAGGATATGCTCATGATATTCACTTGGACCCTGACTGTTTCTGACATTGGCCATTCTAAAATGGCAAGTTACAGGTAAGAAAAACCAGTGAAGGGTTTGGGTGGCACTTAACACGCAAAAGTGAGTAGCAGCTTTTTTCAACTTAAAAGCAATTGCTAAATTAAAACTTTTGTTCTTTTTGAAGGCCCAGGAGATACATGCCTTTATTACTTCCAAACATAATCCATCTACTGCTAGTCCGAAATACAGCTGCTCAGCTTCTCTCTGGCACGAGGAAGAGAGATCACATCACACTAAGTCCTCCCCCTCAATTGATACCAAAATTATTGTCCTAAGACATACTTCTTCTCATTAGCCTATGAGTTTGTCTGAAGTATTGCTCAATGTATTATGTCTTGTGTGTAATGTGTAATCTTATTTTAATGCATGCATCTTATTTAACTCTGTACAGCACTTTGGCCAATTTGTTATTTTAAATGTGCTATGTAAAAGTTGGCTTGATTTATGGTGTCATCATCCCTCTACCAATTTCAAGATGCTGACAAACTATGCGCTGGCATATTCTATATAGGCAATACAGGCCCACTGCTTCTTTAAGTGATTTTGTGATTTTTTTAAGTGACATCTGTATTATGAGTAATATGTTTGCAATGTTGAACAATAAAATGTGATTTTTCAATGCCATTTAGTTTGAATCTACTGTAATTTACCGTTAAAACCCAAATTGTAATAGTCTATGCAGCAATAATTATTTCATTCTAAAGTTTCTTTCAGTAAAATACATTATAGTTCTCTGAACAGCTGGATAACCCCGTAAAAGAATACACCAAATTTTGGGAAATATACCTTTTTTCCGACTTACCCAGACTTAAATGAGATGTTCAATTTAATTTGTGTGCATTCACTGGCTCTGTTTCCATTTTAGCATAATCTGTTAGCTTAGCAAAGTTCATTAGCTTAAAGACTTGAAGCCTATAGGAGTCAGGAGCCTACCTCCTTCAATGTGAAGAATTACCCCTTACAGCAACTCTGAAGCCGTCTTATTTACCTGAGGTATCATGTTTATTTGAAATACACGTGCAGCAAAAGAATTGTAAAAATGAGAGATGTTGTTTTCTGAGAAGTTAGACGGTTGGAACTATGGCCGCTGAACACACACGCATCCTTCAGTCTTCTGCTGTCCTTCAGTCTTTTGGAGTCTCTAACTAAATTATATTGTGGGTCTTATGAGGTATAAAATACTGCATTTTTCTTACCTAAAACATGTATTATCCAACCTGCGGCACAACACCCTGTGCGACTATGCTCGCAATGCTCACTGATTTGCAAACTGGTATTGTTTTATAAATAGAAATGTAGTCTTTGCTTTGATAATAAGCAATAGTATATTGCAAGTAATAGCAAGAGTTCCAGTGATGCAATTTGGGCAGTTACACAGAATAAGGCCCCACACCATTGGCTGTGGCAATTAGAATAGTTTTCAACCAATGAGCTTGAATTATTGTACAGCTGTACAATGCCTGTCAACTGTATATTTTGAAACCAGAAGGACTATGAACACAGACAGAGGGTGAGTCAACATGTCAGTGTTAACACAAATCTTACCTATTGTACCTTTAAAACAAATATGGAGCAGGAGGCAGAGACACTAATCGAACCCAGACAAAAAGGAATGACTTGGACGTATAACAGAGAACAGAAAACGCTGTACCCACATCTTCTATGTGGCACCCTTGCTATAGAGACTAGCAAGCAGAAAAATAAAGAGAAGAAAGACGATTGTGCCAAGTAAAATTGTAACTGAAACATTTCATGATAGAATGTACTAAATTTTTCTGATGGAACTTAGTCAATCAACATTCAATAAAACACAATTGTTCAAATAAATTATTCTCCCCCTCATACAAAAACTGAAAGAAGATGAATGATCTGCCTATCAATCTCTTAGGCCAAATAAATCTTATTCAAATGATTTGGCTTCCAAAGTTTGTTTCTTTTTCAAAATATACCTATAACTCCACCTAAGTCATATTTAAAAGTATTACATTGAATCATACTCTATGACATGCATGCAGTTCATTGTGAAAGAAGAACTCTTTTGCAACACAAGAACCGCCTCCCAATAATGTGATTTAGTTCAACCAAAACACGACCCCCTTTGTCTGTGAAACAGCCACATACTTCAATTCCATCAGATGACTCTTGCTGTTCTCAGATATATGACCATTTCATTCTGCAGGGGGCCAGTGTAGGGTCGGGGCAGGGTGGAGGGCCATTAGCGACTGAGGTTCAAACTCACAATACAGAAAGTGGCATACAACAATAGGACCTTCTCCCGGGACACAGAGAGGAACAGAAACTAACCCAGAGGTGGTAATTGGAAAGAACAGAAATTAAGCCCAAAAAACAGCTGTACAAAATAAACAACCCTCAGAAAACAGGGCGAATACACAAACCAAATATAGTGCTGGGAAGTGAGCACTGTGAGTAATAATAGTGAATTTCCCAAGTAAAAGTACAACCTAGCAAAAACCGCTAGGCACGAAACAAAAACCCATGAGGCGCAGCTCAGGAAGAAAAACACAAACTAAAATACAATACCGGGGACAACGTCCCTCTACCACCGGCTCACACAAGCCCCAAACAAGAAGGAAGAAAGGAAAACCTTTCAGGAAGGCGTCGGTGAACAAACACCACAACCGAGCACCTTCCTTACCTATTTTTTGGTAGTCTCAGAGAGTTCTGATAAACAAACCCACACCGTACCTGACTCTACCAGTACAGCGTCTACCTGGTGTCTTACCAGCAAGTGCGAACGTTGAACACAAAAGCAATGAAGGGAGTCAGCACTGGCTTTAAATACTCTTGGGGAAGGTAATTCCCCAGGAGTTAATGAGGAACAGGTGGAACTAATGATCCTCGGCCCTCTGGTGGACCCACCGGGTACTACCTCCCACCATGACAGCCAGACACTGTGATGCAGCCAATACCAGATGGGAACCCAGGCCTTGATGCAAATCTATTCCCAGTGACAACAGCCATCATCTGCAGAAAGTGATCCAGTACTACAGGGTGAACATAGTAGTCATGCAGCTGCCTTAACATTTCATCTGGAACCCTGAAGGTTGAAATAGCCTCCTTGAACTCCTCGCCATAGTACACGTCTCCCAGCTGTCGGAAGACTGAACCATACTGAAATCCGGCCTGAGAGAGGGCAGTGTAAGCCTGCTCCGCCGTCATAAGTGACTGGTATCTTTTGAAGACAAAATCCAGAGAGATGTTCTTTTCCTCAGGAGCCACTGATCCATTTTCCCATTTAATTGCACCAGAGGCATAGGTAGCTGACTGAGAATGTATTTAAAATTCTGCTGTTTTCTCTGATGGCTCAACCTGTACTTTCATTTTGGAGGAGTTCTCACTGAGTATAAATGAACTTTGGAAACTGATACTGAGCTGCAGTGAGCTAAGAGGCATATTTGACTTCATACTGGCTATGAAGGATGCATCTAAAATGTAAAGGAACAGATTCTTGTTGTTGAAGGAGGTCTTCAACTTTTGGTGAAGAGAGTCAACTGCATCTGCCTCACCTGATAGGGTACAAGACTGAGGGCTGTTGAAGGCAGCTAAGCAGACCTTCCCTGAGTAAGCAGGCAGGAACCTCAGGATTTCTGATACCTCTATGTTACTGACAACAAGCATCTTCCCTCCTGTCAACTTGCTCTGCAACATACTGCGGAAATGTATCACCTTTACTGCATCCCCAAGAGACAGCAGACCAGAGCAATGGGCAGCGGCAACCTCTCCTACAGCGTGCCCAAGTATGGCATCAGGTCTAACACCCCAGTGCTTTAGAAGGCTGAAAATGGCAACCTGGATAGCAAAGAGAAGGGGTTGGACAACATCTGGTTTTGAATAATCATCATTGTCATAGTCATTTTCCAGTTTTTGCGAAATGATAGTGCTTTTGTAATTCAGAAACAGGTTCTCAACCTCCTTCATCTTTTCTCTGAAAATTGGCTCCTCTTTCAACAGTTCCTTGCACATGCTTCTGTAGGTCACGCCATTTCCACAAAACACAAAAACTAACTTTTAGTCTGATTTTAATGGCACAAAGCTTTGTGCTAATCTGAGTTGCTCCTGTAAGTCACAGAGAGGATGTCAGAAACACTTTTCTGTATTTGTGCTTTAGGTGGCTTCTCCGACATGCTGATGTATATGCCAGAGATTTTAAATCCACTGCATTTTTTGTGGCCAGTTCTTGATGTGTGTCTGCAATTGTCATTGTAATTGAATTTTCAGAGGCTGCAGACAACACAAACAGTTTTGTTGCATCCTGAATGGAGGATCTAGAATTGTTTATCTGCCTGTACTCTCTGACAATGGCATGTGCATTGGTCCCTCCAAACCCAAAGTTATTGTTACCTGCAGCCCTTCCTGCTGTATCAGTCTTTTCCCACTTCTCGACTTCAGTGGAAATTTTCAGATTCAAAGATTTGGCATCAATACTGGTTCTGTCTCAGAGTAGGAGAGTGTGGGAACAATGGTTTCATGGTGCATTATCAGAAGCACCTTGATGAATCCTGCCATTCCAGCTGCAGATTCAGTGTGTCCAACGTTACCTTTCACAGAGCCGATGCAGAGTGCTTCTCCTGGATGTCTGGCTTTGCCAACAGCTCTGGAGATGCTACCTGCTTCTGTTGGATCCCCAACAGGGGTTCCAGTCCCATGAGCCTCTATGTACTGGATATGTGATGGATCAAACCCAGCAGAGTAAATTCTGTGCAGGAGCTCCTCCTGCTGGGCCATGGATGGCCTGGTGATTGGAGTGACAGAGCGGCCATCTTGATTGACAGCAGTTTTGCTTATGATGCCCCACACATGATCAAAGTCCTGGAGAGCCTGTACACAAGACACCATAGGAAATACTTTCATGGCTTTCATGTCACACAGGAATTTGATGGTAGTGCTACCTTAGGATCATAGATAGCTTCTGATCACAAAGGCATTTAAAATGCAAAGCTGGAAGAAAATTGAGAATGATTTAATTTGCAGTATAGCCACGATCACAACTGCAACTATAGATAACCATGGTACTACAGATACAAGAAAGTATTTGGACAATGACAATTTCTGATGCTTTGGCTCTTTACTCCCTAATGCTGGATTAGAATATTTTAAATTAATATGAGGTTAAAGTGTGCACTGCTAGCTGTAATTTGAGGGTATTTACTTCTATATATTTTTGTACATAGTCCCTCCATTTTAGGGCACCAAAAGTAACTGGACAGTTGGTTCCTCAGCTGTCTCTGATAAACCAGGTGTATTCAATTGCTTCCTTAATGCAGGTATAAGAAACCTTTCAGTATCTAGTCCTGATTCTAGGCTTTTGATTGCCTTTGGAGTCTGCTATTGGCATTTGTCAACATGAGGACAATAGTTATGGCAATGATGGTCAAGGAAGCAATTATGAGGCTGAGCAATAACACAAAAATAACAGGTAGAGATATCGGCCAAACAATAGGATTCCAAAATTAACCGTCTGGAATAACATTAAGAAGAAAGAAAGCACTGGTAAGCTCAGCAATTGCAATGACACTGGTAGGCCAAGGATGACATCTGCAGTTCATGACCAAATAATTCTCATAATAATTAAGAAAAAACCCCAAACACCTGTACAACAGATCAGAAACATTCTTCAGGAACCAGGCATGGAGGTGTTAGTGACTACTCTCTGCAAAATACTTCTCAAACAGATCTACAGAGGCTACACTGCAAGAATGCAAAGCATTCTTTAGCTGCATTAAAAGAATGCCCAGGTCACAGTAGCACCAAAAAGAGCCTGCAGAGTTCTGGAAATAGGTATTGTGGAAAGCAAGGTTGATTGGTGATGGCAAGAGCAAAATATGGAGACTAAAAGGAACTGCCCAAGAAGAAAAACACCCCTCCTCATCTGTGAACAAGATTATAGTTTGGGCACATTGCTGCAACTCCCTCCTAGCCGGTCTCCCAGCGTGTGCCATCAAGCCCCTCCAGCTGGTCCAGAATGCTGCAGCCCGCCTGATCACCAATCAGCCCAGGTCGGCTCATGTCACCCCGCTTCTCATTGGCCTCCACTGGCTTCCCATTGCCGCACGCATCCGTTTCAAGGCCCTAGTGTTGGCATTTCAGACTGCTAAGGGGACTGCCCCACCTTACATACAATCCCTGATCACTCCCTACTCCCCAGCTAGACCACTCCGGTCTGCCAGCTCTGGTCGCCTTACGGTTCCCTCTCTACGTGCACCTGGCGGTCGAGCTGCACGTTCACGCCTGTTTTCCGTTCTGGTTCCTCAGTGGTGGAATGACCTGCCTACCACTGTCAGAACAGCAGAATCCCTCCCCCTATTTCGACGCAGACTCAAAACCCACCTTTTCAAACTCTACCTTAGTCCTCCCTCCTGATTTCCCCTGCCCCTCCTTTCTGATATCCCTATCCTTGTCTAACCCCCCCCCAAAAAAATAAAATAAAATAAAATAAAATAAAAAAACTTCTGATGACAACTATGTTTAGAACAGCATTTCCTGTGTATTTTGCTAGTTTCTGGATGTGATGCTCTGACTTATGGTAGAACCTATGCACTTGTAAGTCGCTTTGGATTAAAAGCGTCTGCCAAATGACTAAAATGTAAATGTAAATGTAAATATAGCCACCACAGGTGCTGTCTTACTTGCCACCTGTTAATAGAAGCAATATAGTGTAGCATCTGCAGCTCAAGTTCACTTCCAAACTCATTGGACAGTGCTTCATCTCACAACCCAAGGCAAGGATCCCAAACACACACAAATGGTCTTCAATGAATGATGTTCCAAACTGTTTGCTGGTAAGATGTTTTATCTCATTTATTTTATCTTTACCTCATAATGGCTTCCTTGACTTTCATTGGCATAACCTTCATTGGCATAACAAAAATTGCCAGTTTTGTCGATCAATCTACACTCAATAACCCATGATAACAAAGTGAAAACATGTTTTTTAGAATTTTTACAAAAATCTAAACTTGAAATCTCTCATTTATATAAGTATTCATGTTCACCAACATAAAATGGGGCCACGCCACTGAAAATGCCCTCACATGTTGTCAACTGTGTTTTCACTGTCTTCCTCAGAAATATTCACTCAGGCCAAGAGAGATTCCTTGGAACTCCTCCAAAGGAAGTCCTCTATTTAGATGTAGGCATTGCAAAATATTTTTTTGGTTAAAAAATGAAATGTCAAAAATGTGTGCCATAAAATCTCAAGAGTCTATAGCCCCAATCGGAACAGTCTCAGTGTGCATATTGAAAATGCTACAGTTTCGTTACTCAGGCAAAAAAATGCTGTGTTGTTTTAAGCAAGCCAAGCCAAGCAAACTATATGTATTTATATAACTTTTTAGTCGTCACTTCAATAACATGTTCGTAGTCGTTTTTTGAAGAGCTGAATTTTATACTTAGTTTCCGTACGCACGGATGGGGGTAGTGCATTTTCTCTGCAACTACATTATCAATACTGGCCAGAGACAGCTGTATTTGGGCTCATCGTGTTCGAGAGAGCCTATACAAAAGGTTGATAATAGCACTTCTACGTACAAGTACTTTTGAATAAGTATACAGCAGCGAAACAGACAACAATTACATTTTATTTAGAGTTAGATTTTTCAGAATGAGAAACTATTATGCATTTGTTCCGCTGGATCCTTGCCCTGACAAGGACACTGACATTACCGTATTTCTTGTAGTATGTGATTTACAAAATGCAGAGAAGGTGAGGTCTCCCCACTCTTGTTTTACCACCCGCATGTTACAAAATAATAACTGTTGTCGGTGAAAAAGGAATGGTTAAATGGATAAGGCTCTCCAGCTTGTTTCAATACAGTATGCAAAGCATAAATATCCAAGAGATATTACGATAAAACTATGAAATAACACAGAGAAAGCCTTACCTTGTCTAACTGAATGGGTAGCATAGTGAAGAGCCACTAGAGAGAATGAGCAGGCGCTGTCAATAGCCAATGAGGGGCCAGCGAAGTTGAAGGTGTAGGAGATCCTGTTGGCAGCTATGCTCATGGCTGTTCCTGTGCCGTTGTAGTGGGTAATGGTGGTTGGGCTGTTGTTCAGAAGTGTCTCAAAGTCCCTATTCATGAGTCCTATCAGAAACGTATGTTTTTGTTCATGAACTCAGTTGTATAATTCAATTCATACACAGATGCACTGGGTCAATGATAAATGACCCAGCTATAACTATAAATGCATTTAGAAGTAATAATAAGTAGTTTGTACCAATGAAAACCCCAGTTCTGGTTCCACTGGCCTTCTCCATGGGTATCCCAGCATTCTCCAGGGCTCTGTAGGTGCACTCCAGCAGGAGCTTCTGCTGGGGATCCATGAAGTCTGCCTCTGCCTCAGTGATTCCAAAGAACTTGTGGTCAAACTCATTCAACCTGAGGATTAAATCATTTATTGTTCAGTACTTTCATCTCAAGTTTCCGTGAGATATACAGTCCCCTCAAAAAGTATTGGAACACCAAAGTCAATTCCTTTGTTTTTGCTACACTGAAGACTATTGAGATGTCAAAAGATGTATATGAAATGACAGATCCAAATTTCTACTTTAATTTACTGGTACTTGTATCTAGATTTGTTAAACAACTTACAACATATTAACTTTTGTATCAGATCCATTTTTAGGTGAGCAAAAGTATTGGAACATGTGACTGACAGGTGTTTCTTGTTGCCCAGATGTGTCCTGTTAGATTGATTGGTTGAACAATAAATAGTTCTAAATGTCTACTCTTGGTTTTAGCCTGTGAAGATGTATTTGTGTTAGAAAAGATAAACCAACATGAAGAGAGCTGTCTTTGGGAGAAAAGCAAGCCATTTTGAAGCTTGGAAAGAGAGCATATCTATCCTGTTCTGTTACATCAACAATGTTACATTCTTTGGGGCTTTCATGGCACTGGATGCACGGAGAGAAAAAAAATAATTGCACTGGTTGACCTGCAAGAAGGTTGAATTCAAAAACAGTAGCAAATACTGTAGAGAATTACATGTTGAAACAGAAAAGAAGAAAGTGCATTTAATGAATGACTTTTTTCGGGATTTCTACGGGCCTTTCTTAACCAAATTAGGGAGCAACGCTTTTCTGACCCTACTTCATGCCACTTACTTGGCTGGCAGCATTTACAATTGCACCCAGATAAAAGAGGGAATAGACCTGAGGATTTGTACTTCAGTACATATGGTCCAAGTGTTATGGTGATTTTAAATGGTGATTTTAAATGGTGAATTTCAGTATTGGAACAAAACAGAGCGAGCCACTCTTAACTCAAGCTTGGAAATATTTGAAAGTCTACCATTTATTGAAAAAAGCTTATTTGTGTTTGGCTGGATATTTATGAAGATTATGCAAAAAAAACAGATTTAATATAAATAATGAACTGAATTTAAATCACATTTACCTGGATTTTTTGAAAATAATTACTGAAAGCAAGATGTTAACTTCACCAATGGCAAGATTTATGCCTCCCGTTTTTTTTGTCCAGACTGTAAACATAACTGATGGTGATGAAGAAAATAATATGTTGGTCATCTGCATTGGGTCTTCTGTGGATTACTCTGGACACATTGCACATGCCTTTATCTCAAGCAGTGAAGTTAAACCCGATGAGAAGGCCATTGATGCACTCCACAAACTAGGCTATCAAATAGTCCAGGGGGCTGTTTCAACAATACTGGGGTTGTTGGCGCTGTCGACATCTTCGAGCTATATCTTCAGAACCTTCTTCAAAATCCTGTTCCTAGTTATTCTGTTTGGGGCAGCGCATGGAATTGTATTCATTCCAGTTTTTCTGAGTTTCTTTTTCTGCAACTCCTCTGCCAAAGTCAACAATGAAAATGAAGAAAGTGATGAGATCAGATGAGATAACTGCCACTGGGCCAAAATATGAAGAAAATGATGCTTGCCCAAACAATGAGAACACGTATCTTCAGTCAGAAAATGAGAAAACCTATTCTGGGGCAAAAAAGGCAGAAACTGCCGCTGGACCAAATGAACAAAGGGACACAATCAAAGAAAACATGTGCAGTTATGGTAATCAAGGATTTATGGTGTCATCATCCTTTTACCAAAGATGCTCAAGATGCTCAAAAACTCTATGCCCTGGCATATCATAAATAGGCAGTACAGGCCCACTGCTTCTTTAAGTGATTTTGCTTCTTTTTTTTAGCATCTGTATGATGTATATTACAGGACAGAACATGCTTCCAGTGACGTGGCCCTCCACGGCAACGGAACCCCACCAACCTCTGCTACCCCTCACTGACCCCCTGTGACAACTACACAGTTGCAGGGGGGCTATGGAACTGCCAATCTGCCACACGGAAGGCTGACTTCATTACTGGTTATGCCTCCCTCCTGTCCCTACAGTTCCTTGCCCTCACTGAGACCTGGATTACACCAGAGAACACCGCCACCCCCGCTGCCCTTTCATCCTCCTTCTCCTTCTCACACACCCCCCGGCCATCTGGCCGTGGAGGTGGCACTGGCTTGCTGATCTCCCCCTCCTGGAAATTCTCTGTGTTTTCCCACACTGACCTATCCCTATCCATCTTTGAATGCCACGCTGTCTCAATTACTCACCCTGTTAAACTTTATATTGTCGTTGTTTATCGTCCTCCAGGTCCCCTGGGAAGTTTCCTTGATGAGCTTGACGCTCTACTCGGCTCGTTCCCTGAGGATGGCACCCCACTTATCCTCCTGGGAGATTTCAACATCCACCTGGAAGCCTCCCAGTCTGCTGCCGTCTTACCACTACTTCACTCCTTTGACCTCTAACTGCAGCACTCTCCCCCAACTCACAAGGCTGGAAACCTTCTAGACCTGATCTTTCTGAGGAACTGCTCCTCTTCTAACCCCACTGTTACCCCTTTGCACATGTCTGATCACCACTTAATTTCCTTCTCCATCCCCCTTGCTCCCCTGCCTCCCTCCCCTTCTCTCACCCCCACTGTTTCTGTCCGCTGTAACCTCTGTTCTATCACCCTCCTCGCTTGCCCCCAGAGTCATCGCTTCTCTCCCTCCTCTTGAATCCTTCTCCAAACTACCCACCAATTCTGTATCTTCCGCCTTGCTTTCCTCTCTCTCCTCAGCCCTTGACTCACTCTGTCCTCTTGTCTCCAGGCCTGCTCGATCCTCCCCTCCCAGCCCATGGATTTCCGACCTACGTTCCTCCAGGCCCAGCCTACGTGCAGCTGAGAGGAATAATACCGTAACATATACGTAATACCGAACAATAACGTAACTAAGACAATAACTAAACATGAAACATGATGTGACAAGGATGAAACGTGACACTTTGGTCAATATGTAGTTTTAAATGTGCTATGTACATATGTAAAAGTTGACTAGATTAATGGTGTCATCATCCTTCTCCCAAATTCCAGATGCTCACAAACTCTATGCCCTGGATTACTGTATATAGGCAGTACAGACCCACTGCTTCTTTAAGTGATTTTGCGTTGTTTTTTTTAATGTATTTTTTAAAATAATTATATTACAGGAAATAATAGTAAAAACAAGATACAATTGTAAAACCATTGTTTTCAGAGAATTGGAACCATGACCGCTGAACACAGATGTATCCTTCAGTCTCCGCTGGTTGAGTGCAGTGATCCACATACCTTCTGAAGGTAGAAATGGATGCATGTGTTCTGTTTTTGCCAAAGCGAAACAGTCTCCGTGTGTGTATTGAAAATGCTACAGTTTCGTTAACAGGTGGAAAAATGCTGTGCTGTTTTATGCAAGCCTAACAAAATATGCCGTTGAAAACGTAATGTCATTAGCTAAATTACTTTTTATTTAACCCATTTAATTTAACAATTTTTAACCCATTTCTATTTAACCCATCCTAGTTACGAAGGAGCAGTGTACCTGGGTCCCACTGGTTTCTGCCAATTCTGAGCTGATGGCACTGCTGAACATCTTCCGATTGTGAAGGGAAGTAAGCATGATGTGTCTTTAAGTTTCCTTGGCCGACCACTTTCTTTGTGCTTCTTCAACAGAGCTTAGACAGCACATCTGGAAACCCCTTTCTGCCTTGAAATTTCTGCCTGGGAGAGATACTTGCTGATGCAGTATAACTACCGTCTTGTTGCTGTGCTCAGTCTTGCCATGGTGTATGACTTCTGACATTAAACTGTCTTCAGCAACCCAGTTTTAACCCTCCTACACAACTGTTTCTGTTTCAGTTTATGATTGTGTTTCAACCTACATATTAAATTCATGATCGTTAGCTAGTTATAATTGGTTAATCACACACCTGACTATATGCTTACAAAATCTCTGACTTTGTACAAGTGTACCTAGAAGAATTGATGCTGGTTTGAAGGAAAAGGGTGGTCGCACCAAATATTGATTTGATTTAGATTTTTCTTCTGCTCAATCACTTTGCATTTTGTTAATTGATGAAAATAAACGATTAACATTTCTATTTTTGAAAGAATTCTTACTTTACAGCATTTTTCACACCTGCCTAAAACGTTTGCACAGTACTGTATATTGGTAAGATCTTAACAAAAATGATAATTGGAACCCCAACAGGATGGACACAAGGTTATCGACTGGAAATTTGATGACAAATGTGAGATGAAAATGCGGAAAAGTATTCAAGAATAAATTAAGTACATCTGGCCAGGATGAAGTGCATGGAGCAGTTGAATGAACTGGAGGAACCTGGCCAGGAATAATCCCACATTATTAAGCCCGGTCCTTCCATGCAGTAGAGCCTTCCAATCCCAGTAGAACAGTCCCACAGAAGCGGATCAAGTGGCCTCCAGTTGACAGCCAGACCCTGGGCCTCATTTATAAACGTTGCGTATGCACAAAAGAATGCGTACGCCACTTTCTAAGGCATTTCTAAAAAACGAACTTGACGGGAAAATGTGCGGTCCTCCACGGAAACTCTGACCCATGCGTACGCACATTAACTGGAGAAATGAGAAACTGCGACTCCGATGGCAATGGGATGAAACGCGAGAAATGGTGTGAAATTGATACCACTGTGTAAAATAAATCGAAATATTACCTCTCACGTATCATATATGAAGAGTTAATTTGCAAAAACGGATAAAAGCCTCTCTTACAACGAATAAACAAACAGCTGTTTGATTGATGCTCCCTGGAGTGCCCAAAAAATATGATTTAGGATGATAAATATAAATGGAGATGTTGTTGTAAAATAATCCCTCAAATATGGAGACGAATTGTTTAACAATACTAACAATACTGTTATTAAATGTATTCTCATAAATAATATGGTGAACAGTCGGACAAATTACGCTGCACTGATGCCGTTTACAATGCGTCAGTCGGGCAGATACGAGTGCATAGTTTCATATATTGTTATCATATTCATATATTGTGTTTTATAATGTGTTTATTGTTATGGATTTTTGTTCGTTTTATCTCTTAATTTTGTAACTGTGTTTTCAATGGTGCTAGACAAATAACGTGTATTATTATCATTATTATTATTATTATTATTATTATTATTATTATTATTATTATTATCATCGCCATCATCACATTCGTTGTGCAGAACTGTTCGTCATTTACAATCAATCAGGATAATTCCCACACCTGTAGCTTTTCAGAGGCAATCAAATGGCTGAAATCCCTTTTCTTGGCCTTCTTTTCAGTGTTTGCCATTGTCATCTTCGTGAAATGCATATTCATTAGGGGTGTTTCACTGCCTATTTATAGGCAACTGTGGGCGGGACATGAAACTGACAAAGGTGCGCCACATTTAGAGTTGATTGTGATTTATAAAGGAAAACTGGCGTGGGACGTGCGTATGCACTGTTTTATAAATCTGAATATTTTTGTGCGTACGCACGTCCTGGGTTTCATGCGTACGCAACCTTTTGACGTGAATCCTACGCACAGTTTTATAAATGAGGCCCCCTGTGTTTGCGGTTTGATGAAGACAAATGCGTAAAATGATTGAAACCACAACATAGATTGTGGGCTCGAAGCTATGATGGCTATCATAATCCACTAAGTTTCTGAGAGGTTTGGCAATGTCGAGAGAGGCAACACCAGGTCAACCTATACGATGAACTGTAGAGCCGCCAAGATATACCAGCAAGAGCTTCGAAAAACAACAGCACAAGGTGGCTAGTGAAGAAGAAAAGCAACCGCTTGCTGAGCTCTGCAACATCTTAAGAAATAAGATCAGGACCGTGCACAGGGCAGTGGCACTGGAGGCGTGGGAAGGAAAGAGCAAGAAAGCATGCTGCTTTTATTTCTAACCCTTTCCCCTCACTAAGAAGCTACTACAGGACCAGCAGAGTGGCAGCCTCATGTGCTCAGCTGAGGATGTCAACAACTTTCTGCACAACACCTTGAGGGACCTTAAGAGACAGACCAAACGTTTGAGCCATACATGACCCTCATAAGCCGACAGCCCTGGGATCACTGGAGGGTGGGATCACTGGTGTGCCTGGTTGGTTGAAACACACCACTCATCAGGGAGGCACGCAAAGGCAAGGGAGAACTGACTGTTGTGGCTGGACCTTTGCAAATGCATATGGATCTATACCACACAAACTTGTTGAGCTTGCAAAACCATTGAGGCCCTGGAGAGGAAGATCAGCAGCAACTTGCAAAGATAGTTAGGCCTATCCCGCAGTCTGAGCAATGCTGCTCTGTATGGTACCAGTAACATCCTGCAGCTCCTGATCAGTGACCTCGCTGAAGAGGTCAAGGTATCACAGTCACAGGAAGCTCTCCATACAGAGAATCCAGGGATCCAAAAGTGGCATCTGCTGGTATCCAGGATCACACAGGAAATAGAGTGCAGACAAATCTCTGGTGGTGGTTGAGTCATGGCTGAGGCTTAAGCCACAAGTGGGGTCTGTAGCAACAGGGTATGCAGGCATAGGCTACTTCCTGGCAACTAGGGTCAATATCCAGGGCAAAGAGTGGGAACATCTTGTTCAGAAGGAAGTGCAGGCAGGCATGGAGGAGGTACGAGCCAGCAGGATGGCAAATCGTTGGCATTTATATAGTGCCATTTATATAGTGCCTTTACCCAAAGGGCTGTACAATTGATGCTTCTCATTCACCCTTTCATGCACACACACACACACACACACACACACACACACAAACGCCGATTGGCTGCCATGCAAGGTACCAACCAGCTCATCAGGAGCATTTAGGGGTTAGGGGGCTTGCTCAGGGACATTTTGACACACCCAGGGCGGGACCGAACCAGCAACCCTCCAGCTGCCTGATGACTGCTCTTACCGCCTGAGCCAATGTCACCGCTGGTGGGGATAGTATAGCAAGGAGCATGGACTAGATAAGAAAGTGTACTGGAACAAAAGATCTCCTGGTCGAACATATAGCGAGCCGACTTCCATCGCATCAGGGTCGCCTGGGCAAGGGTATCTGATGTTGAAAGACCCGAAACCCAGTGACCCCAAGTTCCATCACTGATGATGCTTCCCAGCTCATCTGCAGGATATATCTTTAATCTTAATAAAATATAGCATCGTTGGTATCACCAGCAAGCATGTAAAGGGTGGAGGGACTCCAATGACCACAGTGCTTTGAATCAGGCAAGCGGGGAACAAAGTGTTTTTCAAGCCCATTGAAAAAGGGTGTGGTCTATAGTGAGTGTTACCCAGAATTGCCACTTAAATATACACATCATTTGCATTTATGACCGGATAAAGAGGTAGGGAATTCAAGCAGTTGTGCAGTCTGGGAAATGTGGATGGTATGATTAGGTGGACAGATGAACAGAGGTATCATCTGAAAGTCAGCACCCACTACAGCACAGCTCCCATGCAGGGAAAGTGATTATTATTATTTTTATTTTTTTTGGTGGTCCAGAGAAATTGCCTCCTGCTCATCCTCAAATGTACGAGCACTAAAGCAGGAATCATCAAATCACGGTCCTCAAGGTCAAAGGACTGTTGGTTTTCCACCTTCCCTTTACCTTGGAGTCAGCTGTGAAGACAGTCTGGCCAATCATAGAAATAATTGTTCAGCTAATTACCTGGGAGAAAAGAAGACATTTACATTTACATTTTAGTCATTTGGCAGACGCTTTTAATCCAAAGCGATTTACAAGTGCATAGGTTCTACCATAAGTCAAAGCATCACATCCAGAAACTAGCAAAATACACAGGAAATGCTGTTCTAAACATAGTTGTCATCATAAGTGCATTTTATTTTTTATTTATTTATTTATTTATTTATTTATTTATTTATTTATTTATTTATTTATTTATTTATTTATTTATTTATGTATTTTTGGGGGGGGGGTTAGACAAGGATAGGGATATCAAAAAGGAGGGGCAGGGGAAATCAGGAGGGAGGACTAAGGTAGAGTTTGAAAAGGTGGGTTTTGAGTCTGCGTCGAAAGATTCTGCTGTTCTGACAGTGGTAGGCAAGTCATTCCACCACTGAGGAACCAGAACGGAAAACAGGCGTGAACGTGCAGCTCGACCGCCAGGTGCACGTAGAGAGGGAACCGTAAGGCGACCAGAGCTGGCAGACCGGAGTGGTCTAGCTGGGGAGTAGGGAGTGATCAGGGATTGTATGTAAGGTGGGGCAGTCTGAAATGCCAACACTAGGGCCTTGAAATGGATGCGTGCGGCAATAGGAAGCCAGTGACCAGGGCCCAATTTGGATTTGAGGTCCAGATTTGATGATGGCTGCACTAAAGTATACCTACTGCTTAGTCCGCCCCTCCTCACTTTGAAGCTTTTAAATTCATTAAAGGGATTATCAATAAAATGTCCCTTTAGTCTCCCTTTGCAAAGCTTGAAGAGTGTTTCAAAGTGTTTCCTCATAATTGTTATCTTTTATACATGGAATCAATCTGGATACCGTTCTTTGAACATTTTCAAGCGCCTCTATATCTTTCGTTTAGTATAGTCCCCAGAACTACACAGTGGTCTGACAAGGGTATTGTATAAGGTGAGTATAACTTCCTTAGATTCATACTCTATACTATTGACTATGTGTCCTATAACATCCTGTTCGCCTTTTTTTACTGCTACAGTACATTGGCTAGAACATGAAAGGCTTTGATCAACTATTACCTCCAAGTCCTTTTCAGTTATAACATCTAAAAATTCCTCCTCACTCCGGTGGCCAATTTCCAATTAATATTTGGGTAACTGATGTCACTCATGATAATAGTCTTACCTCCCCAACAAGCTTGCCTAATATTTCTAAAGAGCGTTGGATTCACACTACTGTCTAAAGCTTGCATTCCATGAAACACTGTTTCAAGACTCTCTTCATGTTCCCCAATGAGTTTAACGCAAATATCTTCACTAGGCATAAGATCAATGGTTAATTTCTGGAATTTGGCACATTAAAGGTACAATGGGTAATTTCAGAGTCCTAACAGTCTTGCAGAATTGAGGCAACAAACACCCTCAAACCACAGCATGCACTGTTTTGGAAAGTTGACAGTGACACACGCGACAGAGCCTGCCGTCTTTTCGTAGTGTTCTAGTAAGAAAATGTTCGGCGACCAGGTGACTTTATGAAATGTTGACTTGAGTATGCTGCATAACACTATCTTTTTTTTTTTTGTCTTTTTGAAGTTTTCACTTTAGCTAACCAACTATATTATGAGCAAGCAACTTATTTGGCTATCAAACTAGCTGGCTATATAATTAAGATATGATAGTGTACCACAAACGATGCAACTGAAACTTATAGTTTACTAAACTAAACACGCATTATTCAACATGTAAAGAGAAAAAGGAATGTGTAGCTACCCAAATTGCACTCCAGACAAGTGATCACTGAAACTCTGTATACTATTGCTTATTATCCAAGCAAAGAATATATATCTAGTTATAAAATGATACCAGTTAATTATTGGGAGCAACAAGCAAACCTCAGTGGTCCAAAGTCCTCTTTTCAGATGAAAGTAAATTTTGTATTTAATTTGTAAATCAAGGTTCCAGAGTCTGGAGGAGGAGTGGAGAGGCACATACTTCAAGTTGCTTGAAGTCCAGTGTGAAGTTTCCACAGTCAGTGATGATTTGGAGTGCCATGTCATTTGCTGGTGTTGGTCCACTTTGTTTTATTAAGTCCAGAGTCAACACAGCTGTCGACCAGGAGATTTTAGAGCACTTCATGCTTCCGTCTGCTGACAAGCTTCATAGAGATGCTGATTTCCTTTTCCAGCAGGACTTGGCACCTGCCCACAGTGCCAAAACTACTTGCTCACCATGGTGTTACTGTGCTTGATTGGCCAGCCAACTCGCCTGACCTGAACCCCATAAAGAATCTATGGGGTATTGTCAAGAGGAAGATGAGAGACACCAGACCCAACAATACAGATGAGCTGAAGACTGCTATCAAAGCAACCTGGGCTTCCATAACACCTCAGCAGTGCCACAGGCTGATTGCCTCCATGCCACAGCACATTGAAGCAGTAATTCCTGCAAAAGGACCAAGTATTGAGTGCATAAATGAACATACTTTTCAGAAGGTCAACATTTGATGTCATATTCTAATATTTTGAGAGATTTATTTTTATTTTCATGAGCCGTAATCATCAAGATTAAAACCAAAAAAGGCTTGAAATGTTTCATTTTATGTTTAATTAATCTATAATATATGAAAATGAATTAAATTACGGAAAAAAAAACTTTTACATGATATTCTTTTACAATAATATTTTGAGATGCACCTGTATATTTTCAAACCAGAATTTAAGGACGATAAAGACAGAGGGTGAGTCAACACATGGCAGTGAGCCTTTTTCAATGATAGGAAGGGATTTACAAGGGTCTTGTAACAATGTTTTAACACAAAAATCTGTTGTCCAATTAAGGAAGATCATTATTCGGAAGATGGAACCTCTCTTACTGGATTGATCTTCCAAATAATTTTATACCCCTCTATATCATATTCATCCCCATTTCATCCCCAAGCCATGTCTCTGTAATCAGTAGTATGTCTCAATAACAGCCTCCAAGTTCCAAATAGTATTTATACTTCAAGCATTTAAACAAAGACATTTCAGACTGCTGCTTTTGCACTCTCCTGTTCCCTCACTCCCAAGTCACCATTACTAAAATATTGCTTTAAAAATATTTTATCAGTGTTCTCACCATTATATGTAGCCTTGGCCGCTTCAGTCTGGGCAGTCTGTGCCTCCCTACCTATTTCACTCTCTGCCCCCCCCCCATCCCAGTGCCTAGTTTAAATAATCCTGTTGTAAGCTTATGCAAAGAAAAAAGAAGCAAACAATACACTGCTGTAACAAACTTTATTTGTTCTGTGCAGTTTTACAAGAAAGTATCATGACAGTAAAATACCTGACCTTCATTTTACAAAGCCTACAACTTCATTGGGGTGTTCACTATTTGCTATCTCATACAACTGCACATGTGACAAGAGCATAATATTGCAGAATGTGATGGATACAAGCAAAAGCACTTTATTAAAATAAATACACTTTGTGTTACTTGATATTTGTGATTTCCTTTTATATGAATGGAAATGAAAATGTATCACAACTAGACCACAAGAAATACACATGCACATAATACAGGGCTACTAATAGTACTAATAATAACAACTTTGTGGAAGCAAACTTCTTCATATTATTTTCGTATGCCTACATTTCTACACAGCTCCTACAGCTATTAAGCTAGACATGCCATTCCAACTTCATAATATTTATTTTGGCTGAGAGTACATTGCTTCTGTAAAGCCTGATTTTGAGAGTACAATAAATTGCTTAGATATTCAACACATAATTGTAATGGTCATAATGGGAAACTTTACATTCTATTTTTATTCTACGTCAACAGAATTTTTTCAAATTTGACTTAATTTTAATAGAAATAATTTATTAATGAATCAAAGTTTTATTAATTTCTTGACATTTATTTTCTGATTCTAGAATAATGTATTCTACTATTCTGTTTACATACTAGGACTATACTGTCATTCCAACAACTGCTGTAATCTGAAGATCGAATGTCTAAAACTGTGTGAACTCATATTTTCTGTGCTCAGTCAAACTCAGCGTAGATTTTTTGACATCTTTCTGAAATTGCCAATCTTCTCTTTCCTCCAAGATTGACACCAACGTAGAGACTGTACTGTTTGGGTCCAGTAATTTAACAAGGGGAACATTGACTCCTGTCTCTTGGAACATGAGGTTCTGCAGAGTCATGGACACCATGGAGTCGACACCCAGAGCAGAGAGTGTAGTACCATCACTCAGCTCTTGAAGGTCTACATTGCAAGTCTCGCTGATCATGGTCCTGACATATTCCCCTGGTGAGGAGGGTGAAGTTGACAGTTGTACACTAGGTTCTGTTAGGCTGATGTTTCTCAGTTCTTCATCTACCAAAGCTGACAGACGCATTTTGAGGGATGTGTTTTGAGACAGCACATGCTTCCGAAGGTTTGTGAAGCTGAACTTGCACACAACCTGTTGGGCATTGTTTTGCAACAAACATTGCTCCAGGCCTTCATGAATTTCTGCTACTTGCATCACTGTCATTCCCTTAGTCTCCAAAAATCTCTGTAAAGATTCCTTGTTCAATAGGAGGCCGAGGTTCAAAGCCCCCCAGTTAATGGACTGTGCAGCCAGTCCAAGCCTCCTCCGATAATGACAAAACATGTCCAGGAACGAATTGGCTGCGGCATAGTTTGTTTGAGTGGCATTGCCAATGAAAGAGGTGATGGAAGAGTAGCACACAAAGTAGTCAAGTTTGCAGTGCTTTGTTGCATGATGGAGATTCATAGCACCATTAACCTTTGGCTTGAACACTTTTTCATAGTGTGATTTGTCAAGAGTTTCAAGTAAACCATCATGCAGAATGACTGCACTGTGGAATACTCCTCTGATTGGACAAGAAGGAAACATCTGTCCAATTGCAGTGACTGCCTTCACAACCTGTTCTGAAACTGACACATCACACTGTAAGCTGATGATTGACACTCCATACCGATTCTGCAGGTCAGATATCTCATGTTGCAAATGAGATGAAGACTTTCTGCTAAGAATGACAATGCACTCACCTCCTCTTTGAGCAATGAACTTCACTGTTTCAAACCCCAGCCCAGAAAGACCCCCTGTCACAATGTAAACAGATTTCTGATGAAAAGGTTGTTTTGGCTTCTCTTGTATTGGAAGGTTGGAGACCTCATCCTTAGTGTTTCCATCAAGTACAACTACAGAAGTGGTGTCTGAGCTCAAGTAGGATTTTGATTCCTGAGCAGACAGGCACTCAATGCTTCCTGAAGTCATTGTTTGAAAGATAGTGTTTTTCAGTACTGGAATATAATTCAATCGCATTGACTTTAGCCAGCTGTAGATTGATCTTTTTTTCTTCTTTAGACATGCTTTCTGGAAAAGATTAGCCACCTGAACGATCTGAACACAGACATTTTCACTGTCAGATCTAAACATGTTTTGCAAAAGAATAGGTGGCATCTGGTTATCATGCACTAATACAATGTTTCTGACAGTAGAAACATTGCAAGCTTTAGCAACCAATGATGCGTCAAATGGAGGCAAAAGGACAAATGCATCACACCTGTTCACGTTTTGTAGCAGTCCACTAAATTGGGTGCCTACAATGGCATTCCACCCTGATTGATTTGCAGTAAACATTAGCACCTGCATCAGATTTGAATCGGGTTCAAGAGAAGTAATGCCCAACTTGTTCATTTGTCTTACTTTTGGAAGGACATGATGCAAGATTTCCCAGGCAAGAACAAAGAAGGAAACGCATGGTACTTCCTTGAGAAATGGGAGCTTCTTTGTTCTATAGCATGCAGTTTCTGGAATCACAACCTTTGAAGACGCAGTAATAGGGTAACATGAAACAACATGATCTCCCACTTTCAGTTTTCCCACATCCCTCCCCACAGCCGTAACAGTACCACTGAAGTCAAGTGCCAGAAGATTGTGGCTTTGGGATGTATCTTTGTTCCAGTACATGGTCTGGCCATATATCTGAAACACTGACAGGGAAGTAATCTGATGAATGAACACAGATTTTATTAAGTTGAACCTCAATATTTTGCTCACAGATTTGTTCTCCAGGCTCATTACAGGGAATTGCAGACAAGCTTGTCATTTTGTAAGGGTCAGCAGTCTGCAGGATGACATGTTCAGCTCCTGAATAGAAGACATCCCTCTCAGGACTCTCAGTGGTCTTAATGGGAGTGCGAGTGATTACGCTTGAATGAATCTGACCTTGGCTTATTGTTAGCTCTGGGTACTTGGTGGCTGGGTAGGAACATACAACATGAGCCAACGACCTGATATCCTCACTTGTCATAGAGGCAAGATCAATTAGCTGGAATGAGAAACCTGAAGTTTCAGCTGCGCAGGCTCGAGTCATGCCAGAAATGACAAAACCTGGACTGACATGGTCTACTGTCCCCTCTGCTGATCTGTAGGTTATAATTCTCATACTGCTAGTGTATTTGGCAGCTTTCAGTGCAAGAACTATTTCACGGAAAAGCTCACAGCAGTCGACCAGGTGATCCAGGACCATTTCTGTTTTCAAATGGCTGAGATCTTGAATACCACATATGAACAAAATCTCTTTGAAACTCCTGTTGCCATCAGGAACACTTAATTCCGTAAAAAATTCTCTGACTTTGGAGGACGATAGTTTTCCCCATTCCTTGAACCGGACAAAAGTAGAACTTGAGTGAAGATACTGCTGTAGCAATTCACCAACCCCTAACTGATCAGCAAAAACTAAAGATGTTGGTTTGTGGAAGAGGCTGGCATCCTCAGAAGTGGCATGCTGCTCATTGTGAAAGAAGAACTCTTTTGCAACACGAGAACCCCCTCCCAATAATGTGATCTTCACATGTATTAGTTCAACCAACACATGACCCTCTTTGTCTGTGAAACAGCCACATACTTCAATTCCATCAGATGTCTCTCTTGCTGTTCTCAGATATATGACCATTTCATTCTGCAGGGGGCCAGACACTGTGACACAGCCTATACCAGATGGGAACCCAGGCATTGATGCAAATCTATTCCCAGCTACAACAGCCGTCATCTGCAGAAAGTGATGCAGTACTACTGGGTGAACATAGTAGTCATGCAGCTGCCTCATCATTTCATCTGGAACCCTGAAGGTTGAAATAGCCTCCTTGAACTCCTCGCCATAGTACACGTCTCCCAGCTGTCGGAAGACTGAACCATACTGAAATCCGGCCTGAGAAAGGGCAGTGTAAGCCTGCTCTGCCGTCATAAGTGATTGGCATCTTTTGAAGACAAAATCCAAGGAGATGTTCCTTTCTTCAGGAGCCACTGATCCATTTGTCCATTCAATGGCACCAGAGGCATAGGTAGCTGACTGAGAATGTATTTTAAATTCTGCTGTTTTCTCTGATGGTTCAAGCTGTACTTTCATTTGGGGGGAGTTCTCACTGAGTATGAATGGATTTTGGAAACTGAGGCAGAGCTGCAGTGAGCTAAGAGGCATATTTGACTTCATACTGGCTATGAAGGATGCTAGAGCCAATTCAACATACAAAGCACCAGGGACAAGAGCAACACCATTGTTTTTGTGTTCACTCATGTACTTTGTTGGATCTGAGGAAAGATTACAGGTGAACTCTGTGCTGCTCTGTTTTGTAGGCCTTATAACTGGGTGAAGGGTACAAGATGTTGTCTCATTGCCCTGCCTTACTGATTCAAAGTACACCTCCTTCTTTACACAATCAAATTGATACCTCGGGATGGGTCTTGGTGGTGCCTCATGTCCTTTGTAGAGGCGTTCCCAGTTTACATTCACCCCCATCTCAAAGAGCTTAGACACAGCAGTGAACAGTGTCTCATGATCTTTATCTGGCTGTACAGAAGGGAACACAGAGATGTCATTCCCCAATGTCTCCATGATGTTCCTCTGTAGGGCCCGTCTTGGACCTATCTCTAGAAAGACTATGTTCTTCTTGTTATTGGCTGCTGATCTCAATGCTTGTTCAAATGCAACAGGCTCACGGATATTCCTGGCCCAATATCTCCCTGAGCTAAAATCCCCTTGAGAACACATCTCTCCAGTCACAGTTGAAAACAGTTCTGCCTCCATTTCATTCTCTTGCAAGGATCCTATGCTGCTCTGTATTTGGTCCAGGATGGGATCCATCATATGACTATGGTAAGCAGCAGGGACATCTAAAATGTGGAGAAACAAACTGTTCTTGAAGGAGGTCTTCAACTTATGGTGAAGAGAGTCAACTGCATCTGCCTCACCTGATAGTGTACAAGACTGAGGGCTGTTGAAGGCAGCTAAGCAGACCTTCCCTGAGTAAGCAGGCAGAAGCGTTACGATTTCCGATACCGCTATCTTACTGACAACAAGCATCTTCCCCCCTGTGACCTTGCTCTGCAACATACTGCGGAAATGGATCACCTTTACTGCATCCTCAAGAGACAGCAGACCAGAGCAATGGGCAGCGGCAACCTCTCCTACAGAGTGCCCCAGAACGGCATCAGGTCTAATACCCCAGTGTTTTAGAAGGCTGAAAATGGCAACCTGGATAGCAAAGAGAAGGGGTTGGGCAACATCTGGTTTTGAATAATCATCATTTTCCAGTTCTTGCAAAATGTTAGTGCTTTTGTAATTCAGGAACAAGTTTGCAACCTCCTTCATCTTTTCAATGAAAATGGGCTCTTTCAACAATTCCTCACACATGCCTCTGTAGATCACAACATTTCCACAGAACACAAACACTGACTTTAAGCCTGATTTTATTGGCACAATGCTTTTGGTTAGTGCTAATCTGAGTTGCTCCTGTAAGTCGCTGAGAGAGGATGTCAGAAACGCTTTTCTGTATTTGTGCTTTAGGTGGCTTCTCCGACATGATGATGTATATGCCAGAGATTTTAAATCAACTGCATTGTTTGTGGCCAGTTCTTGATGAGTGTCAGCAATTGTCATTCCAATTGACTTTTCAGAGGCTGCAGACAACACAAACAGTTTTGTTGCATCCTGACTGCAGGATCTAGAACTGTCCATCTGCCTATACTCTCTGACAATGGCATGTGCATTGGTCCCTCCAAACCCAAAGTTATTGATACCTGCAGCCCTTCCTGATGGGCCTGTCTTTTCCCACTTTTCTACTCTAGTGGGAATTTTCAGATTCAAAGATTTAGCATCAATACTGGCATTGTCCTCAGAGTAGGATAGTGAGGGAACAATGGTTTCATGGTGCATCATCAGAAGCACCTTGATGAGTCCTGCCATTCCAGCTGCAGATTCAGTGTGTCCAATGTTACCTTTCACAGAGCCGATGCAGAGTGCATCTCCTGGATGTCTGGCTTCAGCAACAGCTCTAGAGATGCTACCTGCTTCTGTCGGATCCCCTACAGGGGTTCCAGTCCCATGAGCCTCTATGTACTGGATATGTGATGGATCAAACCCAGCAGAGTAAATTCTGTGGAGCAGCTCCTCCTGCTGGGCCATAGATGGCCTGGTGATTGGAGTGACAGAGCGGCCATCTTGATTGACAGCAGTTTTGCTTATGATGCCCCACACATGATCAAAGTCCTGTAGAGCCTGTCCAGGACAATACAGGAAAGACTTTCATGAGGTCACACAGGAACAATACAGGAAAGACTTCCATGAGGTCATACAGGAATTTGATAGTGGTGCCACCACAGGCTCCTTTAATAGAGGCATGTGGATGTTTATGATCACAAGAGAATCCCACAAAGCCAATAGAAAAAAAAGAAATCTCAAATTTTCTAATGTACAGTAAGTCTATAATTATGAGTCTGTAACACATAATTACCCTTAGGTGATTATGAATTCTAAATTGTTGCTGATGTATCCAATTCAGTTACAACACTTCTAAAAGTAATTTGCTAAATCTGCTGACTGCACTATAACTCAAAAGTTATTATTTCTGCCAAAATGAATTCAAAAGAGGCGGAAGTTGTTTATCTTTAAGGTTTCCTGACAAATGCTAGATAGATAGATAGATAGATAGATAGATCTTTATTCTTAATGCACTTTTCCAAAATAAATTACAAAGTGCTTTACAGAAACAAGCATAAAATCAGGATAAAATGAAGCACACCATTTTAAGATCAATTTAAAATACCAATAAAATGCTGTAAATAAAAGTATCAGAAGTGGCAATAATAATACTAATAATAATAATAATGATAATAATAATAATAATAATACTAATAATAATAATAATAATAATAATAATAATAATAATAATAATAACACCAAATAAAAACATATAAAACAAGCCAGGGAAAATGCTGCTGTATTAAAGAGATGCACGTTGAAAAAAGTGGGTTTTCAACAGTTTTTTTAAATGCGTTAAGGGGGGTTATTAGTACAGTAATATAACTGCACATTACAAATTTTATTTCATTACATTTAGTACATTTTTTTAGGCTCTTGTCAAATGCACATGTGTGTATGTGTGTTGGGGCCTGATTATTGTGTCCATAGAGGACTTTTTATTTTGGACCCAGTCATTGTGCTTTGAGTACATACACTGCCATTCTCCCATTTTGCATCCTGTACTATTGCAGTATATTTTCTTTCACTCTATAATCTCTTGATAGGTTGAGACATCTACATCCCATTTTATTGCTGCATTCATATGTCTATAAAAATATAAACTGCAACGTAATAAAACTGAACAGAATGGTAATGGCAGATTGTTAAAAAGACTGTCCACTAGCAAGAATAGCAGTTTAGATGCTTATCAGCCTCTTAGGGTAATAAAACTCCAGCTTCCCCCTGGAAATGCCTTACCTTTTTCAGAGGTTTGAGCAGGACAATCCCACAGCCTTCCCCTCTTCCATAGCCATCTGCTTTGTTGGAGAAAGGTTTGCTGGAGCCATCAGGTGAGATCATTTTGGCCTTGCTAAGAGCGACAAAGACCCGTGGCTCAAGGATGCAGCTGACTCCACCGCAAACAGCCATCTCACAGTCTCCTACAGAAAGCAAGAAGAATAATTCTATAACCAAAATGTCTTGAACTGCAGTCACATTATTTCAAAAATATCCAGAAAGTTTAGTGTTGATTTTTTATATTTTAATTCAATAAATTGTTAACTGAACAAGAATTCAATCAAGGTACTGATTTGCTGTTGTCATTAAAGATCCCATATGTCCTGGTCAAATTCACACAAAAATAGCTCTCCATAGTCATCCACATAATCAAGTCTAAACAAGATACACATCTACACATGACACCAATGCTTGCAGAGATAATCATAATAAAGGGACAAGACTCTACTGCTTGTTTCAATATGTACTATACAAGTCAAACCTGAGCTCAAATAGTATTTGTTTTGGATTTAAATACTTTTTTGCATTCGATTAAGCTTACCTGGTGTATTGTAAGAAGTGAAAAAATCCCAAAAGTGTAAGCCCTGTCCATTTACACCATAGAATGATATTTTAATCCAAACAAGTACTATTTGAACCTGATATAAGTAACAGAGAGATCAATTAAACGAAGAAAAATGTTAAAAAATAAAAAACTGTAAATAACATGCAACCTTACCTTGTCTAACTGCATGGGCAGCATAGTGAAGAGCCACTAGAGAGGATGAGCAGGCGCTGTCGATAGCCAATGAGGGGCCAGTGAAGTTGAAGGCGTAGGAGATCCTGTTGGCAGCTATGCTCATGGCTGTTCCTGTGCCGTTGTAGTGGGTAATGGTGGTTGGGCTGTTGTTCAGAAGTGTCTCATAGTCCCTGTTCATGAGTCCTAAAATCAGGATTTTAATTGTACAATTCAAAAGTATGCTGCGAAGCATGGCTTCACTGGACCATGAAAACATTAAATGTACTTAAAAGTTGGCTATGGGGCTGGCAATCTTAAACAGCTCCATTCAGACAATGATGGCCACCATTACGTTTCCCTGACCAATGTATGCCCCTGAAGGAAAATCTATTTTTATCTCACTGAAAAATGAATAGTTTGTACCAATTAAAACCCCAGTTCTGGTTCCACTGGCCTTCTCCATGGGTATCCCAGCATTCTCCAGGGCTCTGTAGGTGCACTCCAGCAGGAGCTTCTGCTGGGGATCCATGAAGTCAATTTTTAGGTGAGCAAGGGTATTGGGACACGCCACTGACAGGTGTTTCTTGTTGCCCAGATGTGTCCTGTTAGATTGAGTGTTTAAGTAAGACATATATCTGAATGTCTACTCTCAGTTTTAGCCTTGGGTTTTGCCAGTGAAGATGCATTTGTGTTAGAAAAGATGAACCAACATGAAGACCAGAGAGCTGTCTTTGGGAGAAAAGCAAGCCATTTTGAAGCTTGGAAAAAAAAGCTAATCCATTGCACAAGCATTGCGGATAACTTGGAATATCCTGAAAAAGAAAGAAACTGCTGGCATACTGAACAACAGACATGGAAGAGGTCGGCCAAGGAAAACAGCAGCTGTTGATGACAAACCCATTGTGAGAGCTGTGAAAAACCCCCAAAAGATCAGTCAGTGACATCACAAAGAATAAATCAGGGCAGGGGTTCAGATATCTCAATCAACTGTTTGAAGAAGACTGAGAGAGCAGCAATATAGCTGAACCCGAAGATACAAACCACTCATCAGTAGTAGGAATCAGAAGGCGAGATTACAATTTTCAAAGAAGTACAGAGATGAGCCACAAACGTTTTATGGACTGATGAGACCAAGATTAACCTATTACCAAAGTGATGGAAAGGCCAAAGTGTGGAAAAAGAAGAGATCATGAGCCATCTGTGAAGCATGGTGGAGGAAGTGTCAGGACTTGGGCTTGCATGGCTGCTTCTGAAGTGGGCACAATATCTTTATTGATGATGTAACTCATGATGGTAGCAGGATGAATTCAGAAGTCTATAAAAACATTCTGTCTGCCAACTTACAGAGAAATGCATCCAAACTAATTGGAAGGAACTTCATCATGCAGCAAGACAATGACCAAAAATATACTGCCAATACAACAAAGGACAAAAATCGGAAGGTTTGGCCAAGTCAATCACCGTACCTTAACCCAATTGAGCATGCATTCCATCCTCCAACAACTGAAATAGGCTGCAGCAGGGGTGGTTCTTGGATTTTTTTACTGGGGTGGCCAAGGGTTGTCTGGGGGTGGCCATCATATCTCCTGGCTTCACGCAAATCATTTTTGGGGTTATTTTTGTGTTTTATTGTTTCATGTGCAAAAGTCTATGAAGCATTACTAGTCTAAGTACTAAGACTAAACATAAATTAATAGGCTATAGTGTTATACATGAGATATTGTTATCATAACACAATTACATATTTATGGACCAAGAAGAAAAACAAATTGTTTGGTCATATTTAAGGGCATTAAAGTCATGGACTGTATTCGGCAGAACAAACTACATGGTGTAGAGCAATCCCTGCCATGGCACATCAACATAATACAAATATTTACAGACTTGTTTCAATCTGAGAAGAATAATACCATGAAGTGACTGGACAAGTAAGTAACTGAAGTGACTGGATTTGTAACATGCATCAGAGCTGGTGATAATGTAATTTTGAACAAAGAATGTGTATTATCATCATGATGTACCTGAGATTTATTACAATTGTAGGAGGGAGGCAAAGAGTGACTCTGCCATTTGTGAGGAGCCTGTGAGCTGGGGGTTCTGGAGGAAGCCAAAGTGTGACTCTGCCATTTGTGAGGTGGGGGTTCTGATGTGTGTCAAAAGGGACAAAGGACAATGCTGTTTGTAGTACCTTTTGACGAGTTCCAGACCAGTGACGCCAAGAAGATATATCTTATGACCCCACACCTGGTCACTTCCAGGGGGAAAGACTCCGGGCAGTACCACAGTGCCGTCCTTTGGGCACTGCTGTCATTACCCCAGGGACTACTCTCTTGGATGAAAACCTCAAAACTGTTGTTGAGATGGTCAATAGACCCGGTAAAATATTGTAAACATTGCCCATGTGATCCTGGTTGTATTGCATTATGCCCAGTGTTGTAATAACAGGAATTACATGTAAAATGGATACACAGGAGGGAGGTTTCATGATAACTGCACCAAAACAAAACATTAGGATAATCTGTTTGGTATGGATGTGATCCAGTAAAATCAAGGAATCAGATGAGATACATTTCATACCAAATGGAATAATAAACCATAGTTTCAATCACTCAAGGGAAAACCTACACGTCCTCTCTTGGTAATCATCTAATTTTCCCTACGCAACAACCCCCAACGGTGGGGGTCTAAATTCCAGATTCGACAACCCCACCAGGCTAATTTATGGCACTGCCGCCTGGATCAAACACATGATTTGGCATAAAAGCCAGGGAGACAAGCCTATCAGGGAAGATCGCACTCGACTTCCCACACTGTGCATACTTTGTATATGTGTGTAGCGAAAGCAGGCTGGGTAAGACTATTTCACTCTATTCTTTTTATCTTCAATTTGTCTATTCGTAATTGACTGTGTGATTCTAAGCTAACTGCCTACCCGTCTGCGAATAAATTATTTTGTTTGTAACTTGCATGATCTCCATGACTCTAATTCATCTTGTACCTTTTCAGCCTAAATTACAACTGAATATTGAGGGGGACAATGAGGACCAAAGACTGACCGATCGGGAGTCCCTTGGTACAGGTGATAGTTCTAAGCTGTGAGGCCAGCAAGTTTCTGCCAACGTAAAGGGTCGGCTAGGCACGGCTCTTGTGATTTGACGCGAAGGGAACCCCTGGGCGTTACGGCGCTGGTTCCTGTCAAATTATCTCTAAGGAGCCCAGTTAATGCTACGCCGACCTGGGCTCGCAACTATCATGACAGTGTTGCATGTATTGTGTTGACTGGACCCTCAGCCTCAGCCACCGAACTGAGATATTCAGCAATAATGTTAATCGCGAGAACATATATTGAGTAATGGTGGCGCAGGTACGAGTCGAGTGTAATCACTCCCGAGGTTCGCGTAAATTTCAAACCCAAATTTCTAAATTATATATCTTAAATGGAGTCAGATAAACGAGTGGAACGAGAGTAACCACTAAGCTTTCAAAGACGGCCCCGTTTACGAACGGAGAATATTAGGAATTTTACTGATCTGTTTCAGGCCAGTTGTAAGCGGGATATGGGGCAGGTCAATCCATATCCGACCCGTGGCAACAGACCCAGTATATTCCTAAACATAATTGTGCTCTGTCCGTGTGCGGAGTTTGATAATTAAAATCTTTCATTTACTTCCAAACAGCCAGGAAAGAACACGTCATCCCTTCACCTCCAGCTATTCCCTCATTGGACTAGCTGTGCAGGTTCTACACAATAAATAAGGCTCTGACCTATAACTAAGCCTTTTCAAGAATTTGCGGTCATGGATGTCGAACAAATGAGCTTAATATGATTAAAAGGATTAATGAAATTAATTAAAATGATGATAATACACATTGTTGCTTTTTCCAAAATAACATTCTCACCAGCTCTGATGCATGTTACAAATCCAGTCACTTCAGTGAAACAATTTAAAACAATAGACAGGTCAGACACAGGGATGTCACAATGTGACATGAGAAGAATGTTTACATGTAACAGACCTATATGAAATATAGAAACTATATGGAAACTATATGAATGGATTGTTGTCTTGCATCAATCAACGTGTCCTTCAGCCTGTTTTGGACGCCTCTCCTGGATCGCCACCCGACTCCGACTCAGCCCTGCCCTACTGTGCCTAGCCTTCGTGGATTGATTATTCCACTGTTTGACCTGTGCATGGACTTGATTTCGTACTTGCTTTGTGTTTAGGCTGCTATTAAATTCCCCCGTGGGGAGTTTACCCTATTTACTGGTCCGTGTCTGCATTGGGTCCACCCGCCAAGCCTGGGGTGTCAGAAAAACAGGTTCCACAATTATTCCACAATTATAGCTCAGTTTCATGTCTTGTCTTTGTGAAATTGTTTGCCTCCTGTTCGTCAGTGCATCGTTTGAGCGTCATTGTCAAGCCATTTGTCTACCCGTTACGATCCAAGCCTGTTTATTGACCATTGTTTATTGACTTCTGTTTTGTTGCCCATCGCCTGCCTGTACCACGAATTTTCCTGCTGTTTTTGTGCTTTTGCCCCGCGGAGCAGACTTCGGTCTTGGCTCTTGCACTGTCATTGACCCTGAGCCTGCCTACCATCCGCCTGTACTTCTGCCCTGCTGACAGCTTTCCTGGCTACCGGACTTTGCCTATATAGATATTGCTGATTTAGCTAGTAGTACAGAAGGAGCCATATTATATTAAAGGAACACAGGATTCAAGTAATTTATTTCTTGTTGTGACTCACGTTCGTTAGCTAGCTAGTAGCTAGTCCTCAATTTAGTCAGCTAACGTTAGCTAACGTCAGCTAGCGAACTAGTTTGATGTTATTTAAGGATTACATTTAAATGATATTTCAACCGTAACATTACCATTCAACATATTCAATATTTCAACCTGTCACACAGACAAGAGCAAAATGAAGTACAGTGGCTTACAAACTGCACCACATAAGCTTGCAAGCTGTGCTGTCACGTGTTGGTGATTCAGTCTTTTTACCGCACATTTGGTAGTCTTGCAAGCGGAAAAGACAGTGTCTTCCTAGAAACAGATTGACTGATAAAACAGCAAATCAGATTGGTGCTCCTGACAGGTGCACTTTTGAAACACATTTGGAAGGGAAACGGGAAGGTGGTGTCTTGGTAAAAACAATATCTTGGTAACGTAATAGCCAACTGACTATGTGCGGGGTGGCCAATCAGATTTTAGGGGTGGCACTGGCACCCCAGCCACCCCTTTAGAATCGCCCTTGGGCTGCAGTGAAAGCATTACAAAAGAAGAATTCAGGTTTGGAGATGTCAATGGGTCACAGGCTTGATGCAGTTATTGCAAGCAAGGGATACAATACCAAATATTAAGTGTTATTTACTTTCATTTGCTGAAATACTTTTGCTCACCTAAAAATGTGCTATGTTCTAAGTAGTTTAACACATCTAGATGTAAATACCAGGAAATAAAAGCTTCTCTCATGTTCATTTTTTTATCTCAACCCAAAATATATTCAGTGTATTGCAAAAAAAAAAAAAGGAATTGGCCTTGCTGTTCCAATACTTTTTGAGGGGACTGTATTCATAAAACAATAATGAAACATTTATTTCCATCAGAAAATCTCCAAGAGCACACTGGACAATTGAAGATAACTTGGAGAATTATGTTTTTGGTTGTTCCAGTTGCATGAATTTCATAAATATGTGTTGCAAAATATTCAGGTAAATGTAGGAAACATGTAGCTTACCCATCAATTAGGGCTGCTTTGGCAGTCTGTGTTTTCCCAGCTTTTCTGTCATCTGAATCATACCAGAATGCTGGGTCAAACCGGTCATCTGGAATTTGCACTGCACAGTTCTTTCCCTCCAACAGAATCTTCCAGAAATTGTGAAGTCCTTCACCTGACATATAGAGGTAATGTTTACTTCCACTGTACATTCATTTTCTATGCCATTAAAGAAAGCAATTAGTTTAAAAAAATCACATAATTAGGCAATTCATTCACATAAAATTTGCATTTCAAAAAACATTCTTGACTAAGCAACTTAAAATTAAAATAAAAGGTTTCCTGCAAAATGAACTATTATGCTGTTAGTCTGCTCACATATACTGAAACCAGTGCTAAAAATAGAAAAATGTTTACATTTAGATTCATATTCAGAGAACTTTATTTTCCCCAAGGGTAGAAACAACAACAAACAAACAATACGACACATTTGTACAACAAAAAAAACCAAAGGTGCCGGTTACCACTATTTATTACGTTTACTTACTATGTAGCTCTAATATGGTGGTGTTGGTGTATTTCATAAGAGCAAGAAATAAACTCAATAAGTGCTTTAACGTTTTCATAAATATTTATTTTAGTTCTTTCTAACCAAGCCAGTCAATTGATAGTAAACCACTGAGAAATCAAATCACAGCAATAGCTGAACTTTTTAAAAATCAGATTTTTGTATTATCTCTTTTTTGAACATACATTAGAGTTACCTGTAGGATATTGTATATACTATACAGTATAATATCTGTACAGTACAGTACACTGAACATAATAAGAGAAATAAATACAGTGCAAGTACAGTGAAATAAATCTCTACAATTTTCCCCAAAAATTTACAACTTTTTGAAAGGCAGACACCTCACCTCCAGGGAAATTGCAACCAATGCCCACGACAGCAATCTCTTCATCTGAGTCTGCCATGTTCAGCCTTCTCTCCTTTGCAAAATGAAAGTGTGAAAATCATATCTTACACAACCCAAAGCAGGAATGAACCAAAATACATGAAGTGGACATTCAAAAATGGAAGAAAAGATTAATTTAAATAATATAAATAAAAACAATGTATATAAAAGCATCCATAACGATACATGCTGATATGATACTGTTTAATGTTCCTACTCCATGCTTCCTTCCTACAGTTCAACAAAAAGTATATTATGAGCTTAAAAGAAACTCTAATCTGAACACCTGCACCTGGTTTTACACAATGAAGCTGCTGTGGGCCTGTGGTAATACTCCATGTGATGTTCCATGTTATAATTCAATTTTATTTTAACTCACCAAATTCTGACGAAAATTATGGTACTTCCATTGCCAAGCTATTGGAGTTTCATGTGTTTCAAGCTTTTCAAAACATTTTATAGAATCTTTTAAGCTTATATAAATCTGGGGTGGTGCCGATGGGCATGTATAAAGTTCAAATGATAAATGTGACTTCCAGTTAATTTATTATTGCTAAACTCTCAGTGAAATCAAAACAAAATTATGACTAAAACAGAACTTTGTCCCCAGGACACGGGCACAGGACCGCACAAGATTACGAAAGGTTGCATATTCACATACTGTGATGGGAATGTGGAAACTGTAATGACATTTATTCATAGTTGCATCCAACTTCCTCATACGTCAGGTCATTGAGGTAACCAGTTACCAGTTAACTCCTAATTGATAAGATGATAAGATAAGGTGATAAGATAATTTGAGTGTTGGATTTATCTCATTCTATTTCCTTGTAGTTTTGAGGTTAAAGGGATTTAAATAGGAAAAGGTGAGGTGTTGGTTAATGTGTTTTTACTCTGGATAGCTTTTACAGCCTGTAATCAAGAAGATGTACTTTAATAAAATGTGTGTACCAAAATAATAATAAAAATTGAATTAAAGCAGCGGCGGCACGGATGGTGCAGTGGGTAGCACTGCCGCCTCACAGCAAGGAGGTCCTGGGTTCGAATCCCCGTCGGCCGGGGCCTCTCTGTGGATGTTCTCCCCGTGTCTGCGTGGGTTTCCTCCGGGTACTCCGGTTTCCTCCCACAGTCCAAAGACATGCAGGTTAGGCTGATTGGAGAGTCTAAATTGGCCGTAGGTATGAGTGTGTGAGTGAATGGTGTATGTGCCCTGTGATGGACTGGCGACCTGTCCAGGGTGTATTCCTGCCTTTCGCCCAATGTATGCTGGGATAGGCTCCAGCCCCCCTGCGACCCTGTTCAGGATAAGTGGGTTCAGATAATGGATGGATGGATGGATGGAATTAAAGCAGCTGTAGAACAAGACAGTTTGTGCGAGTGAATCATTTGGCTCTGGCCCATCTGCTTAAAGTCACACAAGTCTGCAGAAATCAGTAATTATTTGGATGTGCCAAGCATTTAGAAACCTACATTTTATGACAACAAAGGTTGAGTGTGTTTTTTGAAAATACTCATTTATTTTAAGTACACATACATTGGGCAGAATTATTGGCACCATTGATATATATGCTCAAAAAATGCTGCAAACTAAAAGAGAATACAGTTATTGACATAAGCTTTGTTTTCCAAGATGTGTAAAGTAGTGTGCTTTATTAATGATTCAATGGAATCAACCAAAGGCTTACATTTTTCAAATAAAAAATGTATTTCAGCAAAAACCTGTCACACTCTGCTTTCTGTGCCATGTTTCAGGGTGCTTCTGACTATCCTTAATATTACCGGGTGTATTCTATCCATAGTTTTTACACTATCTTACTTGATCACGTCTTTATCTATGCTTCTACATTATCCCTGCGCTGTTTTGTGTTGCATGCATTTCTGCTGTTCCCTTACTGTCTCTGCCGTTTCAGATATCATTCTTAGTTTTTCCCTTGTACAGTACTAACCATTATTAATCAAACTAACCTTAGACCAGAGTAGATATTAACCAACTAATGAATTAACATGCCCGTCATTATTCTCACCTGCCACTGCTCCGCCATTCCTCATTACTAACACTTGTTAACCGACTAACATTAGATCAGCGTAGATACTAACAAATTAACCAATTAACCACTAATCATATCTCGTTCAGTATCCACTCCCATTTCCTACCTGTTTCCAGTGTGATTCCCTTTGCATGCTGATCACTTTCATCTGCACCTTGTTTCCGCTTAATCAATGACCGTGATTCTAAGCAGCTGTTCACTATGCTACTTAAGCTCTGTTCTTTCCAGCACTCATTGCGAAATCGTCCCTCTTGTGCCTAGATACTTTTGAGCATTATCCCTTGCCTTGCCTTGCCTTGCCTTGCCTTGCCTTGCCTTGCCTTGCCTTGCCTTGCCTTGCCTTGCCTTGCCTGTTTACAACTTTTCTTCGTCCCACGACTACTTCTGTCTGCCACGCTCTGAACCCTGTCTGTTTGACCACCACTTCTGCCTGCCACTTATTGTACCCAGCCTCCGCTACCTGCCTTCTGTTCGACCGGGCTAGTCAAAACCCCTGCCTGACTTCTACTACCCCGTCCTTCAGCCTGTTTTGGACGCCTCTCCTGGATCGCCACCCGACTACGACTCAGCCTTGCCCTACTGTGCCTAGCCTTCGCGGATTGATTATTCTACTGTGTGACCTGTGCATGGACTTGATTTTGAACTTGCTTTGTGTTTAGGCTGCTATTAAATTCTCCCGTGGGGAGTTTACCCTATTCACTGGTCCATGTCTGCATTGGGTCCACCCGCCAAGCCTGGGGCGTCAGAAAAAAAGGTTCCACAATTATTGGCATCCATGGTTTAATACTTTGTGCAAACATCTCTTTTCTCATAATTTGTGATAAAGCTAGAGAACACATTTTGAGGGATGTTTGACCATTCCCCATGTAGAACTTTTCAGAATTAATATTCTTGGGCTTGTAGACTTTTCAATCCAGACCACAGGTTTTTGATGGGATCTACAGTAAGTCTGAGACTGAGATGGCCACTGTAGAACATGAATGTTGTTTTTACTGAACCATTTCTGTGTGGATTTCAATTTATTTTTGGATTCAATGTCCTGCTGGACAATCTACCTATGATCAAGTGTCAGGTTTCGAACCCTTCCATGTGTTAATCACCACAAACTTTGTTGCCTGTGATATTCCCGTCTGCTCGTGTCTGACTATGGCCTGACTGACCTGTTGTGATTTGAATAAATTGAATAAATACATTCTATTGGATACCTCCCTGTTCGCGATTGTTCTGTCAGGGCTCAGCACCAAGGAACCAATGTGGCCAAGGATGGAACCAGCGAACCCGACACCCAGGAAACTCTCTGCGTCCAGGGACAGAGATTGGGCATGCGTGAATCAGGGATCCGGTCCCTCAGCCAAGCTCACGAGACTCTGCATGTCTGGATAACAAACTTCACTGACTCCCTGGCGGGAGCCCAAGCTGCCCACTCCCCAAGGGGCACCAGTTCCAAAGCTGCCCGACGTCACCTTGAGCCTCATCTGCCACCTGTTCTGGATACGGCATGGAGTCGTGATTGAGAAGTGCAGATGCGGCGAGGGGGAGGTGCCAGGCATCCTGAAGTAGCGGAATGGAGGGGACTTGCTGCCTGTTAAGGGATCAGCACCAAAGTTTTAAATTTGATGCGAGCCATAACAGTCAGCCAGTGGAGGTCGCTGAGCAGGGGGCTGACTAGAATGTCTGGGGATATTGAATACCAGAGGGGCTGCGGCATTCTGGATCAGTTGTAGGGGTCTGATGGCAGATGCTGGAAGGCCAGCCAGCAGAGAATTGCAATAGTCCAAGTGGGACAGGACCATTGCTTGTATGAGGAGATGAGTGGAGTAGGTGGTGAGAAAGGGTCGGGTTGTCCCGATGCTGTACAGGAAGAACCTGCATGCCTGGGTCACTGATTGCGATGTTCTCAGTGAAGGACAGCCTGTTGTCCATCACCACTTGCACTTGTATCTTGCACTGGGGGATGAGGTCACTGTGGTATCCCTTAGTGAAATGGAAAAATCTGAAGCAGGAGAGGTTAGAGCAGGGATGAAGATTACCTTGGTCTCACTTGGGTTGGGCTTTGGATGGTGTTTGCCCAGCCAGCTCTGGATGTCTCTCAGGCAAGCAGAGATACGGGCTGAAACCTGTGTTTCAGATGGTGGGAATGAGATGAAGAGTTGGGTATTGTCTGCAAAGCAGCGGTAGGGGATAGACCATGTGCATTGATAACAGGGAGCTTCTTGGCATCAAACTCGCCTTTGAGGAATGGCGGCATCCATTGGAAGGCTTGTTCGTCCCATTCATCGTCTGGACTGATCATCATAACCTGGATCTGAAGTCGGCTAAGAGACTCAATCCTCAGACTCAAGCCTGCTGGTCCCTATTTTTCAATCTATTCATTTTCACCCATGTATTGTCCTGGTTCAAATAATGTCAAGCCTGAAAGAATGTCAAGCCTTTCCTGGCTACACTAAAATTGTGTTTCTCAAGTTGCCTTTGTCTAACATTATATTTTGTCTAAAAATCAAAAACCATTCAATGTGACACAATAATAGCATAAATCAGGAAGGGAACAAATACTTTTTCTTGGCACTGTATCTAAGTTACTACATATGTGATTCTCTACCCTACATACAGATACCTTCCATTCCATGTTTTCCATCGTCTATTATACATTTTAATCACGTCCATACATAATTGAGTATTGCATCTTTAGCTTCCTCATTATTTGTATATATACAGTATATACACATCCCATCACCAACACATGTAATCTACATACATTTTCTTCCTGGATACACACATATTAATTAGTCTCTATCACTGCGTTCTGAGCACAAACCTGTCATGGGGAGACCTGACCCAGAGGCATGTAGGGTGCTGTGGCAGTTTAGACCATCTGTCCACATTCTGGCTTCCCAAAGAGATACAGTAGGTATTTGTCGCGATTATCTTATTCCTCATGGAATGTACAGGTAGCAGTTGAAATTGTACTTCCCTCTAGGGTCTTTCAGCGAACTTATCCCTGGTTATGGGTATGCACTTTGTTGTACGTCGCTCTGGATAAGAGCGTCTGCCAAATGCCAATAATGTAATGTAATGAATGGTTGCAGGCCTTTCCCAGGCTCTGGAAGCACACCGCTGGCATACTGGCATCAGTTCGCCAGAATGGATCCATTTTCATCCTGTATTGTTGCCTCATTGGTTGAAATGCCAGAGGGTTTTATAGCTTCTGATGCTACTGTCGCCAGTGGTGTGCCACTAGTGGTTGCTGTCCGGAGATGCCCTCATGGCAATACAATTTCAACATAATATTGTAAATAATAAAACAAATGAAATGGCTTGGACAAAAACAATGGGACCCCTGACCTAATATGTCGTTGCACAACCTTTAGAGGCAAACACTGCAATCAAACATATTCTGTAGACTTCTGCACCTGTTAACAGGTATTGTGGCCCACTCTTCCTGAGCACTACTCCAGCTGTCTCGGGTTTGATGGTGCCTTCTCCAGACTGCAAGTTTAATCTCTTTCCATAGATGTTCGATAGGATTTAGATCATGATTCACTGAAGGCCACTTCAGAATAGTTCAATGTTTTCTTCTTAGAAAATGTCCCTCCGTGAATTTTTCATGATAGAGAAAATACTCTCTACTACATGACAGATGAAAAGTTATTGAATATAGATTTGCACGTAAATCTATTTACGAGATCGCAAACAACCTGGAAGGCGAACTCGATCACCCAATATACCGTGTATATATTACAACTTTTAATTGCACTGCGGTTTTGTGCTAAAATTTTCAAAGCAGTGCTCGACCTACAGAGAAGAGAGTGATTATACTAGGCATACTCATTTATTTCATATTTCATAGTTACTTCTTAAATGACTCTCACTCTGCTACTTCATCGGCTCAGGTGTCCACTACTGAGTCCACTCTCTAAACCGCCTGGGATACCAGCCAGAACTGATGAGTCCTTCCCAAGAATGTATTTGACCATTTTCATGGACTCTGATAAAAAGGCTGGAGGCGGTCCACTTCCTATCAAACAATGTTAGTTTGGCTTCAACAGCGGCGTAGAATTGTAGCTGATCATTTGGGCTTCAAACGTTAACACAAAATTTAATTTTAACGTTACTTGATCGAATATGGCTTGCTATAGTTATCTATGGGTAGCTAACTAGCTAGCTATTAGGCTACTTTAGTTCTCTCTGGTTTTGCTGGATTCCCTCCGATAGCTAATTGCTCAATACTTTTTTCCATTTTCACAAAATAAAATATAACTAGGCTACCGTAGGTTACTGGTCAATACCTTATTTTACAGTATAGCCTGCAGTCAATGATCGTAACCGATGAGATAACACATCCATGGTTACGGTAAAATTTTGCTACGGTAAAACGTCAACCATTGCAGCAAAGCACTTAACAGTTTACCTAAGAAAAACGTCTAAGGGTTTATATGCAACACCCTCAGGTAATTCCCTTAGCTAAAGGGAAACACTTAAGGTGTTTTATGCAACTGGACACAGGGCCTATTTTTATTCTATTTTATTTTTTACATTTATCGTAATGCCGCAACATGCAAATGTACGAACAAACCGCTTACCTAGCCAAACACTGCTTACCTAGCCAAACTAAACATCCTAATACACAAGTCAATATCACAAATAAAGACAACAATTAAGGTTTACAGGGAGGTAGGGAGGGACAGGGAGAGGTGCAGCTTGTACAGGTGCGTCTTCAGTTTGCGCTTGAAGATGGCAAAGATTGTACTGTTCCACCACCGTGTTTGTTCCACCACTGTGGAAGTTCGGAGAGGGGGAGGCGCCAAGCAGCCTGTGGAGGCCGAACGAAGAGGTCTGGCAAGGGTGATGATTTTTAGGCGGTAAGCTGGGGCTGACCCCTTAACTGCTTGGAAGGCTAGCACCAATGTTTTGATGCGAGCCATGACAGGCAGCCAGTGGAGGGAAGTAAACAGTGGGGGTGACATGCGAGTGATTGGGAAGGTTCAAGACCAGACAAGCTGCTGCATTCTGGATAAGTTGGAGGGGTCTGATGGTGGACACTGGGAGGCCAGCCAAGAGGGAGTTGCAGTAGGCCAGGCAGGACAAAACCATCGCTTGGACCAGGATCTGGGTCGAGTAGGGGGTGAGAAAGGGGCGGATTCTCCGGATGTTTTATAGGAAGAACCTGCATGACCGGGTAACCGCCGCAATGTTCTCGGAGAGGGACAGTCTGCTGTCCATCACCACACCGAGGTTCCTTGCACAGGATGATAGCGTCAGTGAGGTATCCCCTAGAGAATTGGAGAGATCCAGATGGGGAGAGGTAATAGTAGGAATTAATCTAATTTCAGTCTTACCTGGGTTGAGCTTTACATGGTGTTTGTCAATCCAGCTCTGGATGTCACTCAGGCAAGCAGAGATACGGGCTGAAACCTGTGTATCAGATGGTGGGAATGAGATGAAGAGTTGGGTATTGTCTGCATAGCAGTGGTAGGGGATAGACCATGTGCACTGATAACAGGGACAAGGGAACGAGTGTAAAGAGATGCGGGCCTAGGACTGAGCCCTGGGGAACTCCTGTGGCAAGGGGCTGAGGTGTCGATACTGTACCAGCCCAGGCAACCTGGAAGGAGCAACCAGACAGGACTCACTCCTGTTCAGGGCTGTGCCACAGATCCCCGTTGCTGACAGGGAGGACAGGAGGATGGAGTGAACCACAGTGTCAAAGGCAGCAGAGGGATCTAGAAGAATGAGGACAGAGGAGAGGGAGGCTGCTCGTGCGGATTGGAGTGATTCACTGACGGATAGGAGTGCTGTCTCTGTAGAGTGGCCAGATCTGAAGCCAGACTGATGGGAGTCTAGCAGGTTGTTCTAGGAAAATAAAGAAGCAGCTCGTTCTATTGTTTTAGATAGAAAAGGAAGAAGAGATACCAGGCGGTAGTTCTGGATGGTGGAGGGATCCAGGGTAGGCTTTTTTAGCAGAGGAGTGATGTGGGCCCTCTTGGAGGATGATGGAAAACAGCCAGAAGACAGGGAGGAATTGACAAGGGAGGTGAATGGGAGAATGTCAGGTGTGGTACTCTGGAGGAGAGAAGAGGGGATAGGGTCAAGGGCACAGGTTGTAGGGCGGTGGGGGAGCAAGAGTTGAGAAACATCAGAGTTGGTGGTTGCAAAGGTTCTGCGGATGTCTGTGACCTTCTCAAGGAGGACCGAGGTGGAGGAGGTGGTGTGCTGAGGAGAGAGGAAAAAATAGAGAACAGTTTCTGGGGGTTAGAAGTTTGCATTCCTCTGGTTGGTCAGGTTTCTGTACAAATAACCTATACTGTGCTAAGGGTCTATTCTGTGTGCATCCCTCGAATGGGTGTTTTGCTGCTTGACTCTTTGTCTTATTCATGCAAGCTTGTGTGGATGGCAGGGAGGTCTTCCAGAACAGAGCCAAGCCATGACTTGTATTGCCTAAAATTATTAAGAAGGATTCTAACTTTAACAACACTGGCTCAATTTCTTTTATTCTGAAATGATGAAGGGTATCTGCAAACTAAATGGGAATAATGATGGCCTATATTTATAAGTGAATCTTTTCTGGATAACAATAAGGAACATATATTTTATGTTTACTTGTGTCTGAAAATAAACCTTTTTCAGTTAGACTTAAAAATAATTGTATATTTGCTGAAATCATCATTTTGACTTCCTCAGGGTGTATGTCCAACGCAAAATTTCTTTTTTTGTAATAAATTACTTGGGAGCACAATATAGTGTGTCACTATCTTTTTCTTTTTATGATTGCTCTCCGTTAGGCTGCACCTCGCTACAGTTTTGGGTGTGTGTCCTCCCTCCTTATCCATGATATTTTCAGAAACAAAAATAGCAAACATACTATAAAAATTATTGATGAATGTAATTTATTTTTTAATAATACCCTTGAAAGTGTGAAGATTAATGTTACATGCATTCTTATTTGCTTAATAGTTTGATTCCTGGCAGCACGGATGGTGCAGTGAGTAGCACTGCCACCTTATAGCAAGGAGGTCCTGGGTTCGAATCCCTGTCGGCCGGGGCCTCTCTGTGCGGAGTACTCTGGTTTCCTCCCACAGTCCAAAGACATGCTGGTCAGGCTGATTGGAGAGTCTAAATTGCCCATAGGTATGAGTGTGTGAGTGAATGGTGTGTGTGCCCTGCGATGTCCAGGGTGTATTCTTGCCTTTCGCCCAATGTATGCTGGGATAGGCTCCAGCCCCCCTGCAACCCTGGATAAGTGGGTTAGGATAATGAATGAATGATGAGTTTCATTCCTGAGTTTTTTTTTTTTAATCGATAGCTGAAACTGTATACTTTCAGTATAAGTAGAGTTGTCTGCAAAATGAATTTTATGTTATATTCTGAAAATTTCCTTGATTTTCTAAATGATCAATCAATTTGAATTACACTTGTAAGTATATTTCAGTGAACTGTTTTTTTGGGGGGTTTGCTGTAATTTGTTTTTAAGTTTAAAAGTAAAAGTAACTTTTAACTTACTACTATCCAATCATCAATTCAATGCTTTATACAACTAAACAGATTTTCCTAATACTGCATTCCACTTCCCTTTTCTACTAGTATTTCCAAAGGGACTTATGTATTATGTTTGGAAACATTTGAAAAATATAGTGCAAATTATTACATCAATATGATGTATTAAAAAATTTCTTAAACTGGTCGTCTTTTTTGTATCGTTTAATTAAATTATTGCGCATAGAAGGTGTTCTCTGTGTATTGAAGGACATACAAGTTTTACTATTAAACATCAGGAGATTTTGCAAGTCCCAGGTAACACATGTGGCCCTCGATTGATTGCAGTATAAACTGTACATAACATTTCAGCATTTTAGCAAGTGCTCCTATCCATAGCAACAATCTTTTTGACCATACACACCACTGTGTTCAGTGTTAAAATTAATGTTATATGCACTCCTGTCTGTTTGATTGTTTTCTTTTTGTTTGTCTTCTGTTTTAATTTACCTTTTAAATGTATTATGCTGATTAATATGCATGGAAATGTTTAGTAAATCATGAAATATTATGTGTTTGTAGGCATTTAATAAACTTTTTAAAATGGGACTTTCATTTAAATATGCAATGATTGTACAGGCCAGTATGCTAAAGATTCAGTAGTAATTATATTACTACTACTACTACTACTACTACTACTAATAATAATAATAATAATAATAATAATAATAAAAAAAATAATCATCATCATCATCATCATAATAATAATAATAATAATAATAATAATAATAATAATAATAATAATAATCAATAATAACAATAATAATCTGTGTACATAGCGTAATGAATCTTCATTTCCAATGGGGTTTTTTGGTTCAGACAAACCCCTAATATTTCATATGTCCATGTAGTCCGATGTGAAACTCAAACAACACTAGTTTATAGTTCCATCCAACTTCCTCCTACTGCTTCAGTGTCAATGTAAACTATTCAAGCTTAATTATTAGGATGAGTGTTGGACTTCCTTGTAGTTTTGAGGTCAGGGGAGTTGTTGGTTAATGTTTTTTAATGCTTTGCGTCAGGACGTGGCACCGTTTTCCTCATAACTGAAACGTTCATAGAATTCATAGAAGCACCGAGAAAATGATCTTGACCTATGCATTGACAAGGCTTCCAACATACAATGTATTAATACCTGCTATGGGTACTGTAACTATGGTGGTCTACTTAAAACAACATATACCACTGTGCAGGCTGCTGAGGATTTAATTAAATATTATCTTTGAATCAACAATTTTCATTTTCAACGGGGCCTCCATCGGAAAATGTCAATAACAACCATAGCACATGAAAACCCGCTTTTAGGAAAAGGCACTTGTCTGTTTAAAAGTAGGACGTGTTCTAATTGGGTGAGAAACTGTAAAACACTTTTAAATGTTTGTAGAAGAGGGGGAAAAAAACTCTTATGAAAATACTAATATTTTCACTCATCTTTTTAATAAAAACTACCAAACAGATTTTTATGAGATTTCTGGATTAATTGGAATAGCACGTTTGCCTTACCAAAATATAATGTATATTGGTCCCGGAATGGTGAAACGACAAGGCTGGCGATTTTCGCATTTTGTACAATTATTAAACTGTAAGTAACTACTGGAGCTTTGTATTTGTAGCATGTTATGTTGATTGGAATAGCTGATGACATTAGTATATAGTTGCATCCAACTTCCTCATACTACTTCAGGTCATTGAGGTAAACAGTTAATTCTTAATTAATAAGATGAGTGTTGGTTTTTTTAAGGGGAATTTTGCAGCATTTTTGTCTTTCTACTTCCTTGTAGGTTTGAGGTAACCAAGGCAGTTGTTGGTTAATTTTTAACGCTTTGCATCAACGTGCCACCACCATGTCAGGAGGTTATTTCCTCATAACTGAAACATTCATCGGATATTATCCCTTACTTATAATATGTTCAATTATTCCACTCTTTTTCACTGTAAGTAACTACTGGAGCTTTGTATTTGTAGCCTCTGTTATGTTGAGCTCAGAGCTAATTAGACACAAAATCTACACATCTGCGCATCTATGACACAGTGTGTCTAGTTGTCTAATAATAAAAATAAAAACAATAATGATAATAATCATCATCATCATCATCATCATAATCATTATCATAATAATACAAGGCATTACATGTGAATTTCCTAATAGGGTATTCAGCTTTGGCTAAATTCCTAATATCTCATATCCATCTGGTCCCCTGTATTATAAGCATTTCTGGTGCTTATTAAAAATGTTGTAAGTTAAATTTGTGTTTAAAAGTAATGCTGTGACATTAGTGCATGATCATCAGGAGAATTAAAGCGCTGACAAAACCCATATTATTATGGTAAGGTGAATTCAGAATTGGCATATTGTCGCATTGGCCGTTAAACAATAAGATATTGCACTACTGTACATTTTTTTCAGGACAGAAGGAGAGAAAATGAAGCAATGGAAAATGTTTGTTTTGCCTTCTTATTTCATTTGTCCTTTCATTTCATTTGGCATCATGCACATAGCCTGAGAAACAGTGTACAAATAACTTCATAATCACATTGGGCCTGTTTGGACTTTGTCTAAAAATGGTGTCACTGTCCAAATACTTATGGACTGCACATAATATGGTTTTCATTCTGATCCTGTTATGATTGAGAACATATATCAGTAAACACCCAGACCTACCTCTGTCTGGTGCCCAGGAGTGAGATGGCCTCACATCCATCATGACTTCCAGGGAGACTAGCAGAGCAATGGTCCATGCTAGTATATTATGCCTGGGCACTGTCTCTGGACATGACCCTGCAAAATTCACGAAACAAACTATTACAAAGTGACTGGCCAAATCTTTTGAAGGAGACTTTAATAAATGGCAGGGGGGCTTTTGGGATTTACTATTTGACCTTCTGGGCAAATCTAGACATCAGCTTGAATACCTGACGAATACAATTGACCCATTTAATATGATATCACAACCACATTACATTAATGGCATTTGGCATTCATAGAACTCTTATCCAGAGCAACATACAGTTGATTAGACTAAGCAGGAGACAATCCTCCCTGGTGCAATGCAGGGTTAAGGGCCTTGCTCAAGGGCCCAACAGCTGTGCAGATTGTGGCTACACCAGGGATTGAACCACCGACCTTGTAGGTCCCAGTCACATACCTTAATCACTATGCTACAATCATCATTCAACATGAATAGGCTGCCAGGCAGCCTTGTTGCTTGGTCCCCCAAGGGGATGCAATATAGGACTGGATAGCAGGCTATCTTCCTCTAATCATAGCTGATGTTCGTTTGATGGACAGTTATTGAGCCAATCCAGTAGTACAACACAGAATATCTCCGCGCGGTCCATTCATCCGTGGTTACACGAGTAATCCCTGGACTTCTCCGCGCGTCTCAGACATTAACAGAAGGACATTGAGCATTGTGTCCGACTGCTTTGGAATAACATGTTGGGACCATATTAATAACCAATAACGAATAATATGGCTTTCTGTGTCACAGACTGCGTCTCGAGACGCTTATGCAATTTATTTGAGCAATTTGGTCGTTTTGTGGGCAGAAACCCCTTATCGTTTTTCATAATTCCTGTTATTCTCTCCGCTTGTTTAGGAGGGGGATTCTATTTTCTAAAAGACAGAGAGGCGAATGACATCGAGGATCAATTTACCCCGGTGAACGGACCTGCCAAGTACGAAAGACGTTTTGTCATGGAAAACTTTCCTTACAGCAATAATTAATTGTTTTGAAGTCAGAGGCTCTACACCGAAGGAACATATGCATCTTTCATAGCAAAAAATAAAAGTAATGTACTGACAAATGAGGTTTTTAAAGAAATAATCACTTTGGACGAAACTATTCGCAACGTACCCGTGAAAGCCAATAACTTAATAACTTTTTCTAACATTTGCGCTAAATCGAATGATAGGTGCGTCTCAAATGCGATATTAGAGATTATTGATTACAACAATGAAATGGTACTGCAAACCAAAATTACATTTCCAACGTATAGGAACAGATCGGAAATATATTTCCTTGGCTCTGAAGTCGGTGGAGTGACACTGAGTGAAGATAATGTTGTCGAAAATGCTACGGCAATAAGACTATATTACTATTTAAGAGAAGATCGACAAGAAGTCAATTTATGGCTGGACGAATTCGTGAAAATTGTATCAAATAACACAACTGCAAACTTTGAGGTATGTAGAATTCTCTTTTCGATCATGTTTAGCCTACTCGTTGATGAACTGATGCTACATGGTTTAAGAACGTGCTCGTGAGAAGTGTATACTGTATTAATGTATATTGATTACAATAAAATATGATTTATTATTAATATTATATTAATGTGTATTATGGTTTCAGGTGTCTTATTTCACTTCTCGATCACGGCAGGAGGAGCTTGAGGCAAATACAAAAGAAGTGATGCCTTTATTTTCAGTGACATACTTCCTTGTGATCACTTTCTCAATCGTATCTTGCTTGAGGTAGCCAACATTTTGTTACTTTGGATTCACACCATATTGACTGACTTTCTGGCCTATACTGTACATTGCTTCTGTAACAGTCGATTGGCTTAGTTCTCATAGCGTTACACTATAAATTTTGACAATTAATTCCTGTCAATAATTTAGATTTTCTGTTGACGTTATCTATGTAAGGATTATTGATGGAAGATGGTCAATGTTCTACAAAACTTGAGTTGAGGAGCATTCCCAACAGTTGAGTTGGACTGTGCAAGTCCAACGTTTCAAGTAGTGTAGAAACCTTTTTTTTTTCTTCTTTTTTTCTTTTTTTTGGCAGAAAAAAAAAGTATTTACAAAACAAATTAGGGATCAAGTTATACAGCATAGGGGGGTTTGACATACACTTGTATACACTTACAGTACTGTGCAAAAGTCTTAGGCACCTGTATAACATTCTGTACAGATAAGATTCTTTGAAAAAAAATTCAATGAAAGGTCCTAAATAAACGTACTATACATTTTAGTAATTTGGCAGAATAGTTAAAAACTGAATCAAATCAATAATTTTTTGTGACCACCCTTCGGCGTTAAAACTGCATCACTTCTCTGAGATAGCCAACGCTGTCCTGCAGTTCTATAAGACAATCAGCAGGGAGGTTGTTTCAAGCATGTTGGAGAACTTTTCAGCCACAGTTCAGTGCAGACTTTGGTTGGCTCCTTGCTTCTGACAGCCTTGATAAAAATTTTATGTAAAAAGTAGTCAAATGCTTTCATTAATATGTTACCTTTTTTAGTTTAATAGAAAAATGCCTCTGTAAAATAACATCTTTTGGAAAATGAATGTTTGGAAATCCCAAATGTGTTCCTTTATATTAACACACACAAAAAAATAAACATATATATAATAAAGTCTAGGGTGCCTAAGACTTCTGCTCAGTACTGTATATACAGCCAGGTTCAAAAAGGCAAATACATTGGAATATTAAGGAGATTTTACATCAACATAATAAAAAAGAGATATTGATTTATACTGTTTCATGGATTTTTTGTTCATATTTTTTTTTACAAATTTAAAAGATTTTAAATAAATGGAAAATTCATTCATGAAGTGATAAAAATTTGGATTTATTTTCTTCCATTTACAAATGTGAATATGATATTTACCCAAGATAATGATTAAGTTAATTAAATCAGATATGTTTTTCTGAAGGTTATCCATGTAAAGGAGAATAAGAATACACTCAAAAATTGGAATATCATTTATTTTTAAAGATAACCATGCGTGTATGTCTCTCCAGAAATGTTGAGTTAAAGGACAAAAGAAAAACAGGTGTTCTCTCGTTTCAACCTGAGAAGCAAAAAACGTGCAGGGTTCTATATCAAGTTTAAATCTTTTATATAGAACATCTGCAGCCGGGTATATTCCTGTAATGATTCTATAATGGGTCTTTTTAACCATTAGTAGAACATTGCAAGATAAATAAAATGAAAAGATTTTTTCAACAAATTGTAGGTCTCTAATTAAAGGATTAAAGTCTTACATTAAAGTCTCCAAATATCCTACACTTGATGGAGCTACAGATCAGGGGTGCGTTTCCCGAAGCCTTCTTAATGCTACGTCATTCATAAGTTGTACCTTAAGCTCTACCTTAATGATTCAGTGTGTTTCCCAAAACGTTCTTAGCTAAGTATACCTTCTGTACATCGTACTTTCGTAAGGTTGGTCTGGACCACTCTTAGCTATACCTTAGCGATGTTGTCAGCTCACTCCGCTAGTGGCCACCACTTTTACGACCTATTAAAATTCAATATTTTTTCAAAACATCTGGACCAAAACAATCATCATTTCATGAACTACAAGACATAATTGCATTTATTGCTAAAAAAAAATGTACAGATCAGGTTTTCTTTATTAAAACCCTAAGCTCATAAATCAGCTTTTAAAATTGAAGTCAATGGGCAGAAAGCTCTTTTGCGCTCAGCAGACATTCTTCTGGGTGCTTCACTGCCTGAACCCTCACACCGACTCCAGTTATATTGATGCTCTATGGTTGTTTTACCGGAGGGCCCGTTGATGGAAGCATGAATGATCCCATAATAATTTCAATTAAAATGCAAATTGGAAGTTGCATTTTGTGGAAACCATCAAATCTGTAGCCTACTTCGATGGTAACAATATAAATGAAAATCAATTGTAGTTCTTCGCTGTTGTTAAATGATAATTAACAAATGCTTTATAACTCCAGGTGTGATCATCACAGAGACTAGAAAAATGTTTAAATGAAGCAAGACACTTGAGCCATTTACAATACTTGGTTTATTTTCACAAATTTAGTTTAGTTTACATTGAAATACTGTCACAAATGTAAAACAGGTAACCTATACATTTCCTGGATCATAACCTCCTTGACCACAATTGTGCTGGTGAGGATGATATGCAGAACTACTAAAGATCTATGAAGCAACATGTAAGCAGTCTACCCTGGTGTCCCTTACTGTCTCCAAATATTTTCAAATGGCAAAATTACACATTGTTGTAAGTCATAATCATGTGTTTTATAACTAACTGTTTTTACTCATAAAACAAGGTGTTCTACTTTTACAGATAGTTTATATATATTTGTTTTATTTTAAAAAATAATTAATCAGGTTGGATCATGTATGGAACAAGGTGTGGGTGGCGACCTTTGGTGTCCTCTCTGCTGGTCTGGCAGTACTGTCCAGTTTTGGGCTGCTGTTGTACATTGGTGTGCCCTTTGCCATGACCGTAGCCACTGCTCCTTTCCTGATACTTGGTGAGACGTTTTACCTTAGGGCATCTTCTCTGGTATTATTTTAAAAAGTCTTTAATTGCTCAAATTGCCTATATATATATATATATATATATATATATATATATATATATATATATATATATGCGCCTATTGATTACATGATTAACACTGTTTACACTGATTAATCACTGATAAAAAAATATGACTGAAATACAACCTTTTCCTGCAGCACTTTTTTGGGTGTGGGTAATGCTTATAAGTGTGGTGACTTATGTTGTAAAGTATTTCTTAAAGAGTACAGTCAGCATTATACAATACTCCCACATACACTTATAAATCTAACATTGAATTATTATTAGCTTTAATAGTAATACTTAAGAACAACTGGCCAATACAGATTTATATACATTGTCTGCAACTTGGACTGAAATCACACTTGAGTCGCTAAAATAATTATTAGGGACTTCATAGAATTGACTTGGACTTGGCTGAATTTACTTTAGGTTTAATTGTGATTTGTACTTTCTAAGAAAATCTAAATTTTTTTGTGATGTTCTTTTGCTGGGCTATTCTTTTCCTAGCTAATCACAAAGCTGTCTGCTATTTCAAACAAACAAACAGTCGAATGTAGGGACATGTTGGACTAAAATTAATTCTGCATTAATGCTAATAAAACCATTGTTCTTCTTTCCAAGGGATTGGTGTTGATGACATGTTCATCATGATTTCCGCCTGGCAGCAGACCAACATTTGCGACCCTGTTCATCAGCGTCTGGCAGACACATACAAAGAGGCTGCCATGTCTATCACCATCACCACCCTGACAAATCTCTTGGCTTTCTACATTGGTCTCATGACACAGTTCCGCTCCGTGCAGTCTTTCTGTCTGTACACTGGAACAGCTATCCTGTTCTGTTACAATGTGACATTCTTTGGGGCTTTCATGGCACTGGATGGACAGAGAGAAGAAAAAGAATTGCACTGGTTGACGTGCAAAAAGGTTGAATTCAAAAACTCCATAGGAAGATATAAATGCAGTAGCAAATACTGTAGAGAATTACATGTTGAAACAGAAAAGAAGAAAGTACATTTAATCAATGACTTTTTTAGGGATTTCTATGGGCCTTTCTTAACAAAATTAGGGAGCAAAGCTTTTCTGACCCTACTTTATGCTACTTACCTGGCTGGCAGCATTTACAATTGCACCCAGATAAAAGAGGGTATAGACCTCAGAAACCTGGCCCCAGACACTTCCTATGTTGTTAAGTATTACAGCGATGAGGATTTGTACTTCAGTACATATGGTCCAAGTGTTATGGTGATTTTAGATGGTGAATTTCAGTATTGGAACAAAACAGAACGAGCCACTCTTAACTCAAGCTTGGAAATATTTCTAAGTCTACCATTTATTGGCAAAAGCTTATTTGTTTCTTGGCTGGATATCTATGAAGATTATGCAAAAAACAGATTTATTAAAAATAATGAAACTGAATTTAAATCACATTTACCTGGATTTTTAGAAAATAATTACTTTAAGCAAGATGTTAACTTCACCAATGGCAAGATTTATGCCTCCCGTTTTTTTATCCAGACTGTAAACATAACTGATGGTGATAAAGAAAAGAACATGTTGACTAAACTAAGAGAGGTTGCTGTAAATTGTTCTGATAAGAATAAGAATTATTATTTCATGGTTTATCACCCTGCATTCATCTACTTTGACCAGTATGTTGTCATAGTTAATAATACTATTCAGAATATTCTAGTGGCCACAGCAGCCATGTTGGTCATCTCCCTCTTGCTGATTCCAAATATTATCTGCTCTCTGTGGGTGACCTTTGCCATTGCCTCTGTCATTATTGGTGTTGTTGGCTTCATGACCTTATGGGATGTTAATCTTGATTCCATATCCATGATCAATCTGGTCATCTGCTTTGGGTTTTCTGTGGATTTCTCTGCGCACATTGCTTATGCCTTTATCTCAAGCAGTGAAGTTAAACCCGATAAGAAGGCTGTTGATGCACTCCACAAACTAGGCTATCCCATAGTCCAGGGGGCTGTTTCAACCATACTGGGGTTGGTGGCGCTGTCCACATCTCCGAGCTACATCTTCAGAACCTTCTTCAAAATCCTGTTCCTAGTCATCCTGTTTGGGGCAGCACATGGAATTGCTTTCATTCCAGTTTTTCTTACTTTCTTTTTCTGCGACTCCTCTGCCAAAGTCAACAATGAAAATGAAGAAAGTGATGCTGGGTCAGATGAGATAAGTGTCACTGGACAAAAATATGGAAATAATGATGCTTGGCCAAACAATGAGAACCCGTATCGTCGGTCAGAAAATGAGAAAACCTATTCTGGGGCAAAAAATGCAGAAACTGCCACTGGACCAAATGAACAAAGGGACACAATCAAAGAAAACATGTGCAGTTATGATAATCAAGGATTTGCTTGGGATAATAAGGATAATAACCCTGACATGCCATTTGTATCCTAAAACTGAAAAATACAGGTCAAGAAAACCAGTGAAGTGTTTAGGTGGCTCTGTAATAAGTGTGAGTTAATTAATCTAAACTAGAGTAAAACTGGGGTTATCTTATTTTGTCCCCCTGACTCCACCTTAGCTAGCACTTTAGGGCCTCTATCATCAAATATTCTCTCTTTGTGGTGAGTAGCAGCTTTTTCCAACTTAAAGCAATTGCTAAATTAAAACTTTTGCTCTTTTTGAAGGCTCAGGAGATGCATGCCTTTATTACTTCCCAACATAATCCTCTTCCATCCACAGCTAGTCCAAAATACAGCTGCTCAGCTTCTCTCTGGCACGAGGAAGTGAGATCACATCACACCTACATACTAGCCTCTCTTCACAGGCCACCAGTAAAGTTCGTTTTGTTCAAGGTTTTAATCTTTGTTTCTAAAGCCCTACATGGATTGCTCCCTCTATATTTCCAAACTCCTCTGACCCCATTCCACCTCCAGGTCTCTTAGATCCTCTGACAAATTGCTCATGTGCATTCCGCAATGCTATTTTAGGGTGATTGTGCCTTCTCCATTGAGAGGTTGAGAATAGCCTTCCTCTGAGTATTAAGTCCTCCCCCTCCATTGATATCTTAAATCTTGTCATAAGACATACTCTTCTCATTAGCCTATGAGTCTGTCTGACTCATGTATTATGCCTTCTGTGTAATGTGTAATCTTATTTTAATGCATGCATCTTATTAACTCGGCGGCATGGATGGCGCAGTGGGTAGCACTGCCGCCTCACAGCAAGGAGGTCCTGGGTTCGAATCCCCGTCGGCCGGGGCCTCTCTGTGCGGAGTTTGCATGTTCTCCCCGTGTCTGCGTGGGTTTCCTCCGGGTACTCCGGTTTCCTCCCACAGTCCAAAGACATGCACGTTAGGCTGATTGGAGAGTCTAAATTGCCCGTAGGTATGAGTGTGTGAGTGAATGGTGTGTGTGCCCTGCGATGGACTGGCGACCTGTCCAGGGTTTATTCCTGCCTTTCGCCCAATGTATGCTGGGATAGGCTCCAGCCCCCCTGCGACCCTGTTCAGGATAAGCGGGTTAAGATGATGGATGGATGGATGGATCTTATTAACTCTGTACAGCACTTTGGTCTGTATGTTATTTTAAATGTGCTATGGAAAAGGTGGCTTGATTTATGGTGTCATCATCCTTCTACCAAATTCAAGATGCTCACAAACTCTATGCCCTGGCATAGTCTATATAGGCAGTACAGGCCCACTGCTTCTTTAAGTGATTTTGTGTTGGTGTTTTTTTTTTTTGTTTTTTTTTGAACATCTGTATTATGCATAATAAAGGAACTCAATGATTACTGTAATTGTTTGCAATGTTGAACAATAAAATGTTATTTTGTAATGCCATTTAGTTTGTATCTACTGTAATTTACTGTTAAAACACAAAATGTAATCGTCATATTTTGGGAAATATACCTTTTTTCCAACTTCCCCAGACTTAAATGAGATGTTCGATTTAATTTTCATTTTTGTGCATTCATTTGCTCTGTTTCCATGTTAGCATAATGTGTTAGCTTAGCATAAAGACTTGAAGCCTATAGGAGCCAGTAGCCTACCTCCTTCAATGTGAAGAAATATACCTTACAGCAACTCTTATTTACCTGAGGTATCATGTTTATTTGAAATACACGTGCAGGAAAAGAATTGTAAAAATGAGAGACGTTGTTTTCTGAGAAGTTAGACAGTTGGAACTATGGCCGCTGAACACACATGCATCCTTCAGTCTTCTGCAGTTTAAACGCAGTGATCCACGCACCTTCTAAAGGTAGACCTAGATACATATGTGTTCAGCGGTCCTTTATGAAGTTTTCCAAAAGGGACATTTGGAGTCTCTAACTAAATTATATTGTGGGTCTTATGAGGTATAAAATACTGCATTTTGCTTACCTAAAACATGTATTCTTTGCTTCTTATTATCCAACCTGAGGCACAACGCCCTGTACAACTATACTCGCAATGCTCACTACTACGTTCGTATTGCCTTGTAAATTCATCAAGCTAACTATGGCTAATTTGCTTGTTGCTACCTATAGCAAACTGTTTTTTTTTTTTTTTTTATATACAGATATGTAGTCTTCGCATGAATAATAAGCAATAGTATACAGAGTTTCAGTGATAGCTTGTGTGGAGTGCAATTTGGGCAACTACATGCAAACAATCAGAATAAGCCCCGATACCATTGACTGTGGCAATTAGAACTAGTTTTCAAACAATGAGCTTGAATTATTGTACAGCTGTACAATGTTTTTGTACAGAATGATAGCCCGTCAACTATATTTTGAAACCTGAATTTAAGGACTATAAACACAGACAGAGGGTGAGTCAACATGTCATTGAGCCTTTTTCAATGAAAGAAAGGGATTTACAATGGTCTTGTAACCATGTTTTAATACAAACATCATACCTATTGTACCTTTAAAACGAGGGACAGGTGTAATGACAGGAGACAAGAAGGACGTACAAATATGGAGCAGGAGGCGGAGGAACTAATCAAACACAGATAAAAGGAATGAATCATCATCATCAATCATAACAGAGAAGATATGTCCAAAACAGGACGCATGGACATGCTGGAAATTTCGTTTACATAGGCAAAATCTGTACTGTAAGTCTATTGCCAATGCACTGTACGTGGCACCCTCACTATAGAGACTAGCAAGCACAAGTGTTAGAATAGGCATTAGTCTTTTGTGACTTTACGTATTTCTTTTCAGATTCTTAATATTTTATTCAACATTCCTTTTTTTAAACATTTTTTTTTCTGTTGGAACTTAGTCAATCAACATTGAATAAAACACAATTGTTCTAAGACATTATTCTCTCCCCCTGATTTGCCTATCAATCTCTTAGGCCAAATGAATCTTATTCAAATTATTTGGCTTCCAAAGTTTCTGTTTATTTTTCAAAATATACCTATAACTCCAAGTCATATTTTAAAGTATTACATTGAATTATATAATAATTTATATGGGCTAATAAAAGGCATAATTCCAAAAAAAAAAGAATAAAATAAAATTGTCAGATAACTGCATCCGAAGCCAAAATGTCTAAAACTCTGTAAAGTCATCTTTCTGAAGTTGCCACTCGTCTCTTTCCTCCAAGATTGATACCAAAGTAGATAGTGTACTGTTTGGGTCCAGTAATTTAACAAGGGGAACATTGACTCCTGTCTCTTGAAACATGAGGTTCTGCAGAGTCATGGACACCATGGAGTCAACACCCAAAGCAGAGAGTGTAGTACCATCACTCAGCTCTTGAAGGTCTACATTGCAAGTCTCGCTGATCATGGTCCTGATATATTCCACTGGTGAGGAATAGTGCAAATTTGATAGTTGGACTCTAGGTTCTGTTTTGCATATTTTTCTCAGTTCGTCATCGACCAAAGTTGATAAACGTATTTTGAGGGAGGCGTTTTGAGACAGCACATGGTTCTGAAGGTTTTTGAAGCTGAATTTGCACACAACCTGTTGGGCATTGTTTTGCAACAAACATTGCTCGAGGCCTTCATGAAATTCAGCTGCATTCATCACTATCATTCCCTTTCTCTCCAAAAATCTCTGCAAAGATTCCTTGTTCAATAGGAGGCCAAGGTTCAAAGCCCCCCAGTTAATGGACTGTGCAGCCAGTCCAAGCCTCCTCCGATAATGACAAAACATGTCCAGGAACGAATTGGCAGCAGCATAGTTTGTTTGAGTGGCATTGCCAATGAAAGAGGTGATGGAAGAGTAGCACACAAAGTAGTCAAGTTTGCAGTGCTTTGTTGCATGATGAAGATTCATAGCACCATTAACCTTTGGTCTGAACACTTTTTCATAGTGTGATTTGTCAAGAGTTTCAAGTAGACCATCATGCAGGACGACTGCACTGTGGAATACTCCTCTGATTTGACAAGAAGGAAACATCTGTCCAATTGCAGTGACTGCCTTCACAACCTGTTCTGAAACTGACACATCACACTGTATGCTGGTGACTGACACTCCATACCGATTCTGCAGGTCAGATATCTCATGTTGCAAATGAGATGAAGACCTTCTGCTAAGAATGACAATGCACTCACCTCCTCTTTGAGCAATGAACTTCACCGTTTCAAATCCCAGTCCAGAAAGACCGCCTGTCACTATGTATGTAGATTTCTGCATGAAATGCTGTTTTGGCTTCTCCTGAATTGGAAGGTTGGACACCTCATCCTTAGTGTTTCCATCAAGCACAACTACAGATGTGGTGTCTGAGCTGAAGTAGGATTTTGATTCCTGAACAGAACAGCATTCAATGCTTCTTGAAATCATTCTTTGAAAGATGGTGTTTTTCAGTACTGGAATTTCCATCATTCGCATTGATTTCAGCCAACTGTAAAGCAATGCTTTCTGCTTCTTCAGGTATGCTTTCTGGAACAGATTAGCCGCCTGAATGATCTGAACACAGACATTTTCACGATCAGTTCTAAACATGTTTTGCAAAAGAATTGGTGGCATCTGGTTGTCATACACCAAAGCAATGTTTCTGACTGTAGAAACACTGCAAGCTTTAGCAACCAATGATGCATCAAATGGAGGCAAAAGGACAAATGCATCACACTTGTTCACATTCTGTAGCAGTCCACTAAATTGGGTCCCTACAATGGCATTCCACCCTGACTGATTTGCAGTAAACATTAGCACCTGCAAAAGATTTGAATCAGGTTCAAGAGAAATAATGCCCAACTTGTTCTTTTGTCTTACTTTTGGGAGTATACGATGCAAGATTTCCCATGCAAGGATAAAGAAGGAAACGCATGGTACTTCCTTAAGAAATGGGAGCTTCTTTGTTCTATAGCATGCAGCTTCTGGAATCACAACCTTTGAGGATGCAGTAATGGGATAACATGAAACAACATGATCTCCCACTTTCAGTTTTCCCACATCCCTCCCCACAGCCGTAACAGTACCACTGAAGTCAAGTGCCAGAAGACTGTGGCTTTGGGATGTGTGCTTGTTCCAGTACATGGTCTGACCAAAGATCAGATCAGAGACACTGACAGGGAAGTAATCTGATGAATGAACACAGATTTTACTCAGTTGAACCTCAATAGTTTGCTCACGGATTTGTTCTCCAGGCTCACGACAGGGAATTCCAGACAAGCTTGTAATTTTGTAAGGGTCAGCAGTCTGCAGGATGACATGTTCAGCTCCTGAATAGAAGACATCCCTCTCAGGACTCTCAGTGGTCTTAATGGGAGTGCGAGTGATTGCGCTTGAATGAATCTGACCTTGGCTTATTGTTAGCTCTGGGTACTTGGTGGCTGGGTAGGAACATACAACATGAGCCAATGACCTGATATCCTCACTTGTCAGAGAGGCAAGATCAATTAGCTGGAATGAGAAACCTGAAGTTTCAGCTGCGCAGGCTCGAGTCATGCCAGAAATGACAAAACCTGGACTGATATGGTCTACTGTCCCCTCTGCTGATCTGTAGGTTATAATTCTGATACTGCTAGTGTATTTGGCAGCTTTCAGTGCAAGAACAATTTCACGAAAAAGCTCACAGCAGTCGACCAGATGATCAAGGACCATTTCTGCATTTAAGTGACTGAGATCTTGAATACCACACATGAACAACACCTCTTTGAAATTCCTGTCACCATCTGTGACACTTAATTCAGCAAGCAATTCTGCAACCTTGGAGTTGGATAGCTTTCCACATTCCTTTTTCACAAAAATAGAACTTGTGTGTAAATACTGCTGTAGCAATTCACCAATCCCTAACTGATCAGCAAAAACTAAGGATTTTGGTTTGTGGAAGAGGCTGGCATCCTCAGAAGTGGCATGCTGTTCATTGTGAAAGAAGAACTCTTTTGCAACACAAGAACCCCCTCCCAATAATGTGATCTTCACATGTTTTAGTTCAACCAAAACACGACCCTCTTTGTCTGTGAAACAGCCACATACCTCAATTCCATCAGATGACTCTCTTGCTGTTCTCAGATATATGACCATTTCATTCTGCAGGGGGCCAGACACTGTGATGCAGCCGATACCAGATGGGAACCCAGGCCTTATTGCAAATCTATTCCCGGCTACAACAGCCGTCATCTGCAGAAAGTGATCCAGTACTACAGGGTGAACATAGTAGTCATGCAGCTGGCACAGAATTTCATCTGGAACCCTGAAGGTTGAAATAGCCTCCTTGAACTCCTTGCCATAGTACACATCTCCCAGCTGTCGGAAGACTGAACCATACTGAAATCCGGCCTGAGAGAGGGCAGTGTAAGCCTGCTCTGCCGTCATAAGTGATTGGCATCTTTTGAAGACAAAATCCAGAGAGATGTTCTTTTCCTCAGGAGCCACTGATCCATTTTCCCATTTAATTGTACCAGAGGCATAGGTAGCTGACTGAGAATGTATTTTAAATTCTGCTGTTTTCTCTGACGGCTCAACCTGTACTTTCATGTTGGGGGAGTTCTTACTGAGTATGAATGGACTTTGGAAACTGATACTGAGCTGCAGTGAGCTAAGAGGCATATTTGACTTCATACTGGCTATGAAGGATGCTAGAGCCAATTCAACATACAAAGCACCAGGGACAAGAGCAACACCATTGTTTTTGTGTTCACACATGTACTTTGTTGCATCTGAGGAAAGATTACAAATGAACTGTGTGTTGCTGTGTTTTGTTGGCCTTATAACTGGGTGAAGGGTATGAGATGTTGTCTCATGGCCCTGCCTTACTGTTTCAAAGTACACCTCCTTCTTTACACAATCAAATTGATACCTTGGGATGGGTGTTGGTGGTGCCTCATGTCCTTTGTAGAACCGATCCCAGTTTACATCCACCCCCATCTCAAAGAGCTTAGACACAGCAGTGAACAGTGTCTCATGATCTTTATCTGGCTGTACAGAAGGGAATACAGTGATGTCATTCCCCAATGTCTCCACGATGTTCCTCTGGAGGGCCCTTCTTGGACCTATCTCGAGAAAGACTATGTTCTTCTTGTTTTTGGCGACTGATCTCAAAGCCTTTTCAAATGCAACTGGCTCACGGACATTCCTCACCCAATATTTCCCTGAGCTAAAATCCAATTGGGAACACACCTCTCCAGTCACAGTTGAAAACAATTCTGCCTCCATTTCATTCTCCTGCAAAGACCCTATGCTGCTCTGTATTTGGTCCAGGATGGGATCCATCATATGACTATGGTAAGCAGCAGGGACATCTAAAATGTGAAGGAACAGATTCTTGTTGTTGAAAGAGGTCTTCAACTTATGGTGAAGACAGTCAACTGCATCTGCATGACCTGATAGGGTACATGACTGAGGGCTGTTGAAGGCAGCTAAGCAGACCTTCCCTGAGTAAGCTGGCAGGAACCTCAGAATTTCTGATACCTCTATGTTACTAACAACAAGCATCTTCCCTCCTGTCACCTTGCTCTGCAACATACTGCGGAAATGCATCACCTTTACTGCATCCCCAAGAGACAGCAGACCAGAGCAATGGGCAGCGGCAACCTCTCCTACAGAGTGTCCAAGAACGGCATCAGGTCTAATACCCCAGTGCTTTAGAAGGCTGAAAATGGCAACCTGGATAGCAAAGAGAAGGGGTTGGACAATATCTGGTTTTGAATAATCTTCATTGTCATATTCATTTTCCAGTTTTTGTGAAATGTTAGTGCTTTTGTAATTCAGAAACAGGTTCTCAACCTCCTTCATCTTTTCTCTGAAAACTGGCTCCTCTTTCAACAGTTCCTTGCACATGCCTCTGTAGGTCACTCCATTTCCACAAAACACAAAAACTAACTTTAAGTCTGATTTTAATGGCACAAAGCTTTGTGCTAATCTGAGTTGCTCCTGTAAGTCACTGAGAGAGGATGTCAGAAACACTTTTCTGTATTTGTGCTTTAGGTGGCTTCTCCGACATGCTGATGTATATGCCAGAGATTTTAAAGCCACTGCATTTTTTGTGGCCAGTTCTTGATGCATGTCTGCAATTGTCATTGTAATTGACTTTTCAGAGGCTGCAGACAACACAAACAGTTTTGTTGCATCCTGAATGGAGGATCTAGAATTGTTTATCTGCCTGTACTCTCTAACAATGGCATGTGCATTGGTCCCTCCAAACCCAAAGTTATTGATACCTGCAGCCCTTCCTGCTGGACCAGTCTTTTCCCACTTCTGGACTTCAGTGGAAATTTTCAGATTCAAAGATTTAGCATCAATACTGGCACTGTCCTCAGAGTAGGAGAGTGTGGGAACAATGGTTTCATGGTGCATCATCAGAAGCACCTTGATGAGTCCTGCCATTCCAGCCGCAGACTCAGTGTGTCCAATGTTGCCTTTCACAGAGCCGATGCAGAGTGCTTCTTCTGGATGTCTGGCTTTGCCAACAGCTCTGGAGATGCTACCTGCTTCTGCTGGATCTCCTACAGGGGTTCCAGTCCCATGAGCCTCTATGTACTGGATATGTGATGGATCAAACCCTGCAGAGTAAATTCTGTGCAGCAGCTCCTCCTGCTGGGCCATGGATGGCCTGGTGATTGGAGTGACAGAGCGGCCATCTTGATTGACAGCAGTTTTGCTTATGATGCCCCATACATGATCAAAGTCGTGGAGAGCCTGTACACAAGACAACATAGGAAATACTTTCATGGCTTTCATGTCACACAGGAATTTGATGGTAGTGCCATCTTAGGATCATAGATAGTTTCTGATCACAAAGGCATTTAAAATGCAAAGCTGAAGGAAAATTGAGAATGATTTAATTTACAGTGTAGCCACGATCACAACTGCAACTATAGATACCCATGGTACTACACATACAAGAAAGTATTTGGACAGTGACAATTTCTGATGCTTTGGCTCTTTACTCCAGAATGCTGGATTAGAATTTTTTAAATAAATATGAGGTTAAAGTGTGCACTGTTAGCTGTAATTTGGGGGTATTTACATCAATATCTTTTAGTACATAGTCCCTCAATTTTAGGGCACCAAAAGTAACTCGACAGTTGACTTCTCAGCTGTCTCTGATTAGTCAGGTGTATTTAATTGCTTCCTTAATGCAGGTATAAGAAACCTTTCAGTATCTAGTCCTGATTCTAGGCTTTTGATTGCCTTTGGAGTCTGCTATTGGCATTTGTCAACATGAGGACAATAGTTATGCCAATGACGGTCAAGAAAGCAATTATGACGCTAAGAAATAACACACAAAAAAAAAAGAAAAACAGGTAGGCCAGACAATAGGATTCCAAAATTAACTGTCTGGAATAACATTAAGAAGAAAGAAAGCACTGGTGAGCTCAGCAATTGCAATGGCACTGGTAGGCCAAGGATGACATCTACAGTTCATGACCAAATAATTATCATAATAATTAAGAAAATACCCCAAACACCTGTACAACTGATGAGAAATATTCTTCAGGAATCAGGCATGGAGGTGCTAGTGACTACTCTCTGCAAAAGACTCAAACAGATCTACAGAGGCTACACTGCAAGAATGCAAAGCATTCTTTAGCTGCATTAAAAGAATGCCCATGTCACAGTAGTACCAAAAAGAGCCTGCGGAGTTCTGGAAGTAGGTATTGTGGAAAGCAAGGTTGACTGGTGATGGCAAGAGCAAAATGTGGAGACTAAAAGGAACTGCCCAAGAAGAAAGCCCCCCCCCCCCCCCCCCCCCCATCTGTGAACAAGATTATAGTTTCAGCACATATAGCGACCACAGGTGCTGTCTTACTTGCCACCTGTTAATAGAAGCAATATAGTGTAGCATCTGCAGCTCAAGTTCACTTCTAAACTCATTGGACAGTGCTTCATCTGACAACCCAAGGCAAGGATCCCAAACACACAGAAATGGTCTCTTTCTTCAATGAATGATGTTCCAAACTGTTTGCTGGTAAGCCTACTGACACTGACTGTTTTATCTCAGCCTCATAATGGCTTCCTTGACTTTCATTGGCATAACTTTCATTGGCATAACATAAATTGCCAGTTTTGTCGATCAATCTACACTCAATAACCCATAATAACAAAGTGAAAACATGTTTTTTATCATTTTTATCAAAATCTAAATTTGAAATCTCTCATTTATATAAGTATTCAGACTCTTAATTCAGTACTTCGTAGAAGCCCCTTTGCCAGCAATTACAACTTTGAGTCTTCTTGGGTAAGTCTCAACAAGCTTTGCACACCTAGATTTGGGCAGTCTATTCCATTCTTCCTGGCTGATCCTCTCAAGCTCCATCAGATTGGATGGGAAGCATCTATGAACTGCCAACTTCAGGTCTCTCCATGGACGTTCTATGGGGTTTAAGTCTGGGCTTTGGTTGGGCCACTCAAGGACAGTCAGAGACTCCTGCATGTTCTTGGCTGTATGCTTTGTGCTGAAAGGTGAATCGTTGCCCGAGTGTACTATAAAGGCCTGATTGATGGAGTGCTGCTGAGATGGTTGTCCTTCCGACAGATTGTCCCACCTCTGAAGAGGGCTTCCAAAGCTCTGTTAGTGACTGGGGTTTTTGGTCACCTCCCTGACCAAGGCCCTTCTTGCCCGGTTACTCATCTTCCATTTCACAATTATTGAGGCTACTGTGCTTCTCGGAATATGCAAAGCTTTCCAAATGATTTCATACCCTTGCCCTGATCTATGCCTTGCCATATCACGGAGGTCTAGAGAGAGTTCCTTCAACTTCATGATTTGGTTTTCATCCTGACATGCAGTGTGATTTGTGGGACCTTATATACAAAGGTGTGTGCCTTTCTAAACTATGTTCAATCAATTCAATTTGCCACAGGTGGACTTCAATCAAGTACTAGACACATCTCAAGGATAATTAAAGTAAACAGGATGCACCTGACCACAATTTGGAGTGTCACAGCAAAGGGTCTGAATACTTATGTAAATCAGACATTTCAGTTTATGATTTTTAATAAATTTGCAAAAATTCTCAAAAACATGTTTTCACTTTGTCATTATGGATTATTGAGTAAAAATGGATGGGTAAAATTGCAATTTCATCCTAAATCTACAACACATTAAAGTGTGCAAAAAGTGAAGGGGTCTGAAGCCACTGTACAAATCCAATCTGCTAGAGTAGAGCCAATAATAAAATATAAACACACATACTGCACTGTATTTAATACATGTCAATTTGGAAGCAGAGATGGGGTCACAGTGCAGAAAGTGCCACTGACTATACAGGGTGTTATACATGAACAGACAGGGTCTGCCCAAAAAAGTAATGGTCATACTTTACAATAAAGCTCCATGAATTGTCATGAACTAATGTAGTTGTTAACTAATGACTACTGAGAAGTTAATAGATACAGCCTTGTTAATGTATTTGTACATCATGAATTCAACTACATCATGAATTTTAACTAATTATAATTAATCCTGTGTTTTGCTAATGTATAAATATTCATGTACAAATACGTCAGTTAGTTGTTAACAAATGCATTAACTTATGAGAAGTTAATTTCATGCTTAATTCATTTATTTGTCCTGTAATTTTTTCCACAAAGTGGTGATACTAAGTGGAACAGCCTGCTAGGTCATGTAACTGAGGCAGAGTTCGAAGGGTTGTTCACTTCCAGGCTTTATGCAAAGCTGGATATTTTAGTTTGTAGATAAAATAGTTAATGTAGATTAACTAAATGGCCTATTCTTGTCATTATGTGTTCTCTTATTCTTATATTCTTATGAACACATTATAGACACATTGATACAAGCATGTACATACTTAAATACTGATAAAGACATAACATTATTGCCTTACTTTTTCCAGAGGCTTGAGTAGGACCACCCCACAGCCTTCCCCTCTTCCATAGCCATCTGCTTTGTTGGAGAAAGGTTTGCTGGAGCCGTCAGGTGAGATCATTTTTGCTTTGCTAAGAGCGACAAAGACCCGTGGCTCAAGCATGCAGCTGACTCCACCACAAAAAGCCATCTCACAGTCTCCTGGGAAGAAAAGCAAGAAGAGAATAGTCATCAGAGATGAAGAGAATTCAGAATTCAAGTTAAGGGTACAATGACTCAGTCTCTGCCTGTGTTTATAGTCTTTAAATTCGGGTTTCAAAATATGCAGTTGACAGGCCGGCACTCTGTACCAAAACATCGTACAGCTGTACAATAATTAAAGCTCATTGGTTGAAAATTGGTTCTAATTGCCGCAGCCAATGGTGTTTGAACGTCAGCAAATTCACAGAGAAGAGGTGGGATGAACAGTGTTGTGGTTTGAGCGTTTTTGTTGCTGCAATTCCTCTCTTGATGCATGCAGATATGATTGGATTAACCCCTTAATTATCGCCCCTTTTCCTGACATAAGCTAAATTAACAGAAATTGTACCGCTTACGGACTGTAATTTAAACAAGCTTGAAAATGACATAACAAAATAAAATGGTTACTATTCTTGAACCCTTTTGACGACATTCATAATCCTGGCATCTTCTGAAAGGTAACCCTTTGGGGTATGTTTTCTAAGAGTCAAAACTTCTCCAAATATTACTAAAACAAATTTATAGAAGCACAAACATAGAATACAGTGAAAGTTGAAGCTTTTTTTTCTCACTGAAAGGTTCTGTTTTTGCCTGGATACAGATTATTGTAGCTAGTGCGCTCAGAAACACAATAGAGCCAAGTCTTAAAACTCGACAAATCCCTTTTCAAATTTGAGGACAATATCACCAAAAAGAGCATTCTGCATTGTTTATTCTAATCTATGTCTAGGCAGTCTTCCAAATATTTGGAGATATTTGGAGACTCCAAAGGAAACAGAAACTAAATTATATTATGGGTCTTATGAGGTGTAAAATACTGCATTTTGCTTACAAAACTAGGACACTTTTCATCCTGAAAAGCTATCCTCAGACAGCAACAGATCGAGAAGATCATGAAAAATAAGTACAATAATCACAATAATACAATTTTGTATACTAATATATTCATTGAGGTCCATTGATTTTTGTAAAATATCCAACCCCCATCAACAAGTCACACACATTCCATAATTTCACATGCTATTTTTTATTCAAAAAAGGCCCCTCATTTATAAGCATACTGAATAATAATGAAATATTTTGAGAATTAATTTAGATGCTCACCAACATAAAATGGGGCCACGTCACTGAAAATGCCCTCATATGTCATATGATAATAGCACTTCTATGTACAAGTACTTTTGAATAAGTATACAGCAGCGAAACAGACAACAATGACATTCTATTGATGTTCCTGACAAGGACATTGACATTACCGTATTTCTTGTAGTACGTGATTTAAAAAAATGCAGAGAAAGTGAGGTCTCCCCACTCTTGTTTTACCACCCGCATGTTACAAAATAAGGTACCATTGTTGGTGAAAAAGGAATGGTTAAATGGATAAGGCTCTCCAGCTTGTTTCAATACAGTATGCATGCCAGAAATATCCAAGAGATATTACGATAAAACTATTAAATAACACAGAAAAGGTAAAAAAAAAAAGGACCAAATTAAATAATAGGCAGCCTTACCTTGTCTAACTGCATGGGCAGCATAGTGAAGAGCTACTAGAGAGGATGAGCAGGCACTGTCGATAGCCAATGAGGGGCCAGTGAAGTTGAAGGTATAGGAGATCCTGTTGGCAGCCATACTCATTGCTGTTCCTGTACCGTTGTAGTGGGTAATGGTGGTTGGGCTGTTGTTCAGAAGTGTCTCATAGTCCCTGTTCATGAGTCCTATCAGAAATGTAAGTTTTTTGTTCATGAATTCAGTTGTATAATTAAATTCATACACAGATGCACTGGACCCAGCTATAACTATAAATGCATTTAAAAGTAATAATAAGTAGTTTGTACCAATGAAAACCCCAGTTCTGGTTCCACTGGCCTTCTCCATGGGTATCCCAGCATTCTCCAGGGCTCTGTAGGTGCACTCCAGCAGGAGCTTCTGCTGGGGATCCATGAAGTCTGCCTCTGCCTCAGTGATTCCAAAGAACTTGTGGTCAAACTCATTCAACCTGGTAAATGGGCCAGGTTGGTAAGCTTAGTTAATAGTAGTTTCGTTCTTGCTATCATTTCTCATTTCCTTCCCAGTTGAAGAGCTTGTATTATGATTAACATACCGCAGAGGCATGAGAACCTGTGATGCACATATTATTTCATACATTTTAATGTTGGTCTTCTACAGAATATTTTGTTTCTGTACTGTTTCTCTCATTGAGCAATATTGGACTACATGGACCACAATCAATATACAAAGCAAGACATCATGGGTCAGATTACTTAAAAGTAAAGCAATTATGATCACAGTATGTGAAGGATTACATTACCCATCAATCAGTGAGGCCTTGACGGTCTGTGTTTTTCCTGCCTTTCTATTGTCCGGATCATACCAGTAGGCACTGTCGAACCGCTCATCTGGAATCTGCTTGGCACAGTTCTTTCCCTCCAGCAGAACCTTCCAGAAATTCTCAAGTCCTTCACCTTCAAACAAAATCATGAGAAAAAAATATATACATATATATCACAATAACATTAAAAAGTTCTAAAATTCTAAATAAATAAATGACACCGTAACAATTTAGTTACAATTTTACCTCCAGGAAAATTGCATCCGATGCCGACCACAGCAATATCTTCACCCGAGTCCTCCATTTTACGGTTTCTTCACATTAAGCTTGCAAAAGACTAAAATTATTTTGCCAATATTCTTTTCATTGAATAGAATATTGCCAAAATAAATTACACATAATCTCAACAATTACAGAAATAGTGGCTAAAAACTTTCCCACAGCTCAATAGAGCTGTCTCCTTAACTCATACTATTGGTATTAGCCTTTCACAGGTTCCCTGGACCCCTTTATATAGTATTTTTCACCTGAAATTTCATCCCTTGAGCCATGCGTCTTGGCAACAAGAGCAGGAAACATTGTCAACATTAAAGCTTCTATATAATTTCCTGTCTGTAGCACAAAGGCTTTGATTATTTAAGGATAGCCTGCTCTCAATGAGGTCTTGTTTATAACCTCAAAGATATTTTAATTGGATGATCTGTAACAAAAACCTCTAATTGGAGGTCTGAGTTGAGGTCAACCTTGAGTGCTTCTGTTCTGAAGTGATACAGCACTTGATACCAAGATACAATGGACTCTAGTTTCCCCTCACTTAAAAAAAAAAGCATTACTGCCATCAAATGGGTTTTAACAGGGTTTACAGTGTGTGTGTGTGTGTGAGCGCGTGTGTAAGACTGGACCCTAATCATCAATGTTTCATATGTAATATTTATGAATTCACATCGAATAATAGATTATTCCCTCACAAGATGGGAGCCATTTTTGTAACTTTCTGTTAGCCAATTTAAGGTAAACTCGTAATATGCAAAGATGGTTATTCCATGATTTTGTCACTGCTCCCAATATAAATACAGCAGTTGCTTAGTTAATTTGCCTAACCCAGGTTGAATGCAAATTTGTTGATTTTAAGATGAAAACAAGAACTTGCATACCCCTCAACTCTCCAGAACTTTGATTGAGGATAACCAATTTCAGTGAATGGATCTTTTGAATTGGAGAAGAACTGGATTCCAATCATTTGAGCTGCAGCCCCAAACAAATCAAATCAAAACAAATTCTGTTTAATATGTGATAGGGACACAATTGTTCATGGAGAGATTTGTATTATCATTGTCGACATCTCATAAATAATTTCTGCATGATAAATCCTTAAAAATAGCCCCCTGACCGATCCAACTGTGTATTTACATAATCCCTTGCCAAATTCAGCAACAACTACTGATTATATTGAAATAGGGCTCACTGAATAGCCAACTGTTACTTGAACAGACAAATGCTGAACAAGTGGCCATTGTTGTTAGCAGGTCATTGGAACACCACCCATTAAGGTTCTTTAAGTATAACCTTAAGATTCGGTGAAATGAAGGTCATGATGCTAAGGCTAGGAAGCATCAGGACAAATATCCATATCTACCACACAGTGCAAAACAGGAAAACTCTAGCCAAATCCACCTACACCAATGTCTAGCCCAATTTGTTTACAAATAGTGTATGCTGAGTAAATGAGCATGCTAGCATTAGGATTTTGTCAGTAGTGATCCAGCGATAAGCCTAAAGGAAATGAAAGTTTACATTTCCTTCCTGACAGGCAATCCAATGCGGTAGGCAATTACACAACACCCCAGCCCACACCCCACCCCTCAAAAAAAACAAAAAAACCACAAAAAAAAAACACTTTAATTACTTTCAACTTTCAAAAGCAGCATCCAGCACATCACACAGTCAGCCGGCTTTGCTAGAATATGCTTTATTCAAACTTCAAATCTCTATTTATTTCTTTATTTTTTTTAATCAGACAAACATGAGAGCACAGGGAGTTCATTTAAAAACCAAACAAGGCAGCACATAAAACAGACAATCCTGACATACACTTATATACAGGCTGCCTACACAGGCAGGTCTGGGTACAGTCAAAGCAGACACGAAAATGTAAAAACCTGTAATTGAGGCCAAATGAAGTCCAAAGTACATAAATAAGTTACACGCAGGATAAAAGAATAGCTCCAGCAAAAACTGTTTGCCTGTTCAGGTGTCCCCGAAAGAGTGACTTACTCTTGACTTTGTCTTTAGTTTTGATCAGGAATGCAGCATTTGTTTCCCTACAAAGTCCTCTCTTCAAAAAATTGATGCCGTTCAAAATAATGGCCCTCAAATCAAATCTGAAGTCTGTACACATATGAATGCATTTCCAAAACCTTCTTATCTACAGGAGACTGGCCAAACAGTGGACCTGCCAGCGTGAATGTAAATTACTTTGAACAGTTGTATATCACATTTTAGAAGTGACGTACACAACTGTTAAAGATATGTCGAAAAAAGAAACAGCACTTTAAAGTAGTTTCTTTCACAAACCCACCCCACCAAAAAAATCGGGGGAAAAAATAAATTTCACACCCTAGACATAAAAACCACCCCATAAGTGATTTCCTTACCTTAAGTGCTAAATAGAAAATGACTGGCTGGCTTTAATATGGCATTGTATTATACACATTGTATTATATCCTTCCTAAACTGGACATTGCGATGTACAACCTCCTCACCCTACCTGCGTGGCCAAACACCCCACATCCCCTGCACCCCCCACAGGACCCCGAGCCAAACTAGAGGGAAGAGGACAGACTGATGATACTCTAACACTGCAAGTTGAGCTGGGACATTTATTGCACTTTTTCTCTGGAGCCTATAGCACACAAACTCATGGAAAGAGCAGCAAACACTTCCAGTGCAGTGCTTACAAGGACTGAGAAACGGACCACTAGAGAAAAGGAGGGTGGGGGCTGTTGCACATTGTGGAGGTTCAGTCACTGGGCTGTGCTGGAGATATTGTGGACTTAGAAGGGAAGCGTCCTGGAAACCTTCTGGTACAGAAAGGTGGAGCAAAAAAAACAAAAAACCCATTTGATTATATATATATATATATATATATACACACACACATAAAAAATAAATAAAAAAAAAGTCATAATCTACGGGTGGACAGACTTCCTGCTTTTCTTCTCAAGGCTCCATCGCTGCGGTGCATACGTATTTATTTACAGAAAGGAAAAAAACCCCCGGCTGGAACCCCGCCCTGCTGTGCGGAGAGACGTCCATCATCTGGGCTCCAGCTTCTTCCCCTCCAGCACCGTCTGAATCTCCTTGGCGTCCAGCGTCTCGTAGGTCAGCAGCGCGTTGGCCAGGTTCCTGTGCTCCTTGTTGTAGGTCTTCAGGATGCTCTTGGCGCGCTCGTACGAGTCCTGTCGAGAGCAGAAACGGCGTTAAGAGACGGTGGGGACGAGGGGGTTCTGGGACTCGCCCGTCCCTGTGGGAATCACCACAGAACCACAGTCTCACCTCCATTGATACCCGAATCTGGCAGTTTGTTCCTGAGGAGCATTGCTACATTGCCCCCCATTTCCACATCATTGGTTAACCTTCATTACATTACTAGCACTTATCCAGAGCAACGTACAGTTGATTAGACTAAGTAGGAGACAATCCTCCCCTGGAGCAGTGCAGGGTTAAGGGCCTTGCTCAAGGGCCCAACGGCTGTGCGGATGTTATTGTGGCTACACCAGGGATCGAACCACCGACCTTGCGTGTCCCAGTCATTTACCTTAACCACTACGCTACAGGCCACCCCACCTTCAAGTGCAGTTGCTGCAAACAGACTACAGTTGGCCAGTTGACAAGCCCACACGTTAGTTTAACTAGCTCACCAGCCACCAACAAGCAATACTCTTACACAATAACTTGCTTGTTTTAAGTGCTTTTGCTTGAGCCATTTGGGAATGCTTATTCATGGTTCCTGTATTACTCCAACTTAAGTATACATATACCATTTTTGACTTGTACGATATGGCGTATGAAATATGACAGTTTCTTAAACTCCAAATACAGTTGCTTTTCAGCAGGTAAGAAACCTGCCTCCAATCATTCGCCTTTCTTCATATGTGCACATTCCCACAATTTAAATCATTTGAATGAGAGGTTTCACATCTCTAGAATGTACACCACCTGAATGAAGAGCACCTCAACTGAAAAGGACATTTAACCCCTTATGGGCGGATGTGACCTGCACATTACATCTTCCCTAACACACGGATGTGATGCCAGTGTTGTATATGATCATCTCTTTTTCAAGACACATGACCGTTGAAATACATCATGATTCCTAGGCCTTTCTATGGGTTTTCTATAGGGCGCCTTAGTCCATAATGGGTTAAAGATTCCTCCTTCATAAAGGATGGGAGGTGGAGGCACTGAAGGAAGGCAAGGCAGATATGCCTCCCTGGCCTCGGAAATGCAGCCCTGGGGTGGAAGAGCTTACCTTAAGCAGCACTCGGACTTCCTGCTCAATAGCAGCTTGAGTTTCTGGGCTTTGTTTGGACAGGTCATTGTAGGTCATCACTCCCAGCTGGAACGTGAAAAACGAAGTGGGTTTGTTGCACCCTGGTTGGACCATTCAGGGGGACACAGGTTTGAGATGCAAGAAGCCTTTAACTCTTTTAAAACTCCCATAAGTTTTTTCGAATGGATTTTCAAAACGACAAGTTAATGTTACAGAACTCCACTGCAAATGACCAGTATAGATTGTTAAATCAGCATTGTCAGGATGTAAATATTAAGTAAAATATGCTCCTGAGTCCAGCAGTTTTAACAGCCAACACTTTTAACACGGTCAACCTTTATTAAAATTTACAACCAGATTAAAATGAGATTTATCAAGATGAAACACTGATCTAATCTAATCTAATCTAGAGGATCAAGGTTCAACTACCTTGACAAAAAATAAATGTCGCCAACCTGGACATGTTGTTTTGAAAAGACAATGATGAAAGAAGATAGGAGAAACAAGCTGTGGTTTTGTAAGGAGTTCAAAGACAACCAAGATCAAATTCAAAAACTAAAAGGTTAGAAGGGCATTATCCCACTCCTGGTGAGCATTATAGTGACATTAATGAAAGACAACAGCCGGGAGCTGTCCATTTTTGGTCTTAATCCTTTTCAATCCAATACTAGCTTTGAGACCGAACAGATCCAAATGTATCATCAAGACTTGTAATATATTTAAAGGGAGCGAAAGTATAGGTAACTGTGCTTTGCTTCTGGGATGTATAGTATAAGGCATACAGAGAGAGGGTTAGGATAAGGAGAATTAAAAAAGGAATGCTAGTGTGGAGCCACCACCCTCCTGGTTGTGTTTAAAAGCATTTCAGCGTCCTGTGCCTTGTGGGTTTATGGAGCAGGCTGGACCTTTGCACTACAGCCACCCATATATTTGCAGACACTCTCTAGTTTAACAGTGCAACAGTGGCAAAAATATATACATGCACATAACACGTCTCCATTCACAGAAACCCTTTTTACCTTGTCACTCATCCCAAACTTGGTCACCATCATCTTTGCGATTCTAGTGGCACCGTCAAAATCACTGGAAGCACCTGCAAATGAAAGGCACAAATTGAGCTGCATGGCAAGACTTCGGCCCAAATCTGTACTTTGCATGGGTTCATTGACCCATGGCAATGTGTGCCAATCCCAAAATTTGCTGGATGTACTCTGGACTACGAACAAAAGGGCAAGGCGTATGAGCACTTTCTCATGTTCCAATCGTCAAATGTGATCAATTATTTTCAAAATGAGCTAGGTACACAGTAAAGGTCTGTTTCGGTTGTTGTAGGTCTTTCTTGTTCTAATACTGGAAGTCTCACCTGTGCTGATTTACTCATTCCCGGATATGAGCTACGTACACTAAAAGTTCAGTTTGGGCTGGTATAGATCTTCATGAAATCCTCACCTGTGGTAATGTACTCGTTCCCGAACATGAGCCTATGTACACTAAAGGTCAGTTCTAGCTGGTATAGATCTTCCTGGAAGCCTCACCTGTGGTAATGTACTTATTCCCGAACATGAGCTATGTACACTAAAAGGTCCGTTCTAGCTGGTATAGGTCTTCCTGGAAGCCTCACCTGTGGTCATGTACTCGTTCCCGAACATGAGCTATGTACACTAAAAGGTCAGTTCTAGCTGGTATAGGTCTTCCTGGAAGCCTCACCTGTGGTAATGTACTCGTTCCCAAACATGAGCTATGTACACTAAAAGGTCAGTTCTAGCTGGTATAAGTCTTCCTGGAAGCCTCACCTGTGGTAATGTACTCGTTCCCGAATATGAGCTCCTCGGCCACCCTGCCGCCCATGCTGACATCCATCTGCGCCAGCAGCTGAGAGCGTGTCTCGCTCCAGCGATCGTTCTCCGGGAGCATCGACACCTGCAGAGGACAAGCGCCCAGGTCACACCACTGGTGGGCTTTATGCACATTCTCAGTCAACGCAGAGACAACTATGTGCGTTTAAACTGTGCAGTTACTCAAAACATTTAATTATTCACAGGCTGTGTGCACAATATGCCACGCTTTAGGCTGTATGTGGAATGTTAAGCAAAGTAGACTCATGCTAGACTCACATGGCCGAGGGTGGGGCCCCGTGGCATGATTGTAGCTTTATTGATGGGCATCGCGTCTTTGGTGAAGAGAGCGACGATGGCGTGTCCGGATTCATGGTACGCTGTGATGGTTTTGTTTTTTTTGTCGATCACCACACTCCTGCGTTCTGGGCCTATTCATGGGGGATGAGGAAAAATAACGTCCGGATAAGTGGAGAACTGATAAACAGCAACAGAGTGAGAGACTGCTTCTGAATTTGACCTTCTGGCCATGATTCACATGCACACTACAACACCATGTAGAAATTTTCACACAGGAAAAATACTATTTTTTAAATACTATAGGTTTGGCAGAGCATCACCAGGGAATATACCCAGCATCTGGTTCAGAACTTTGGTCGGTCAGAGAGCGAGTGATTGAACTCACTTTCACCTACATTCACACAGAGAAACCGTACAAAGTTAAAGTACAAAACAGTTTGTTGAGGCCTTAGGAAGTCTACAGGAAGCAACTTCACCACAACTGTGAAACATCCTCCATTTCACATGCCAAAATGAGCTCTCACCCATGAGAATCTTGTCTTTGGAAAACTCCAGCTCCTTCATGGTGACCATGTCTTTCCCGTCCACTGCCGCCTTGAGGGCAGCCTGGTTGACCAGGTTCTCCAGCTCCGCCCCGGAGAATCCCACAGTTCCTCTGGCGATGACCGCTGCCTCAATGGCTGGGGAAACACAAAGTGACAGCCGTCAGTGTGTGTGATACAGCCGCAGATCCCTATATTCGATATTTTGGCCATTTGTTTGGTTCCTGGGGTCTCACCACCCCAAATGTGCATAGGTAGAAAGCCCAAGGGTCAGAAAGTAAATGGCACCCCTGAAATCAACTATCTTATTGCACCAACTACCTTAGTTCCAACTCCTGGCTGAATGGTACTTGGAGCAAAATGCTTTCACTTTCTGAACCTGGATTTTCCTCCTCTGCTCAAATTAAATCCAGTGTGTGGTTACAGATTCCAAGCAGGCACAACAGCCATGCAAGTTCACCATAAGCATATGCATCTTATTAAATCTAATGTAGTGACAAATATCACAATTAGGAAGTACGCACATGAAGCTGCTATGTTAACTTATGCTGTTAGTTAAAGGACAAAACCTAATCACTGTGCTTTTTTGAGAAGTTTTGCCCCATATTTAGGAAACAACATATTTAGTGCTACACTGACAGTGATTTAAAAAATGCCTACACACATAATTTAAGCATTTAATCCAAATAAGCTCAACTGAAACAAGTGTGACAGTGCTCAAGTTCTGATGACTGTAGTGCGATGGAAAATTGCTTGAAACTGATGTCATGAAGGTGTACGTCAACACCAGGCACTGCAAGAATGCAGTCACAAGAGGATTTTTTTTTTTTTTTAATGAGTTTTTTTTTTTTATTATTTCTAATTTTTACAAAATTCAAAGTCAGCGTTCTTGAAGTCCAAAGCCTTCAAATTCCATGAGTGATTTACATCAGTATTAGAATGTTCAGCTCAGAACATTTATGATTTTACACCTTAATGGGTTAAACATACCGGAGTCTACTTTAACCTTCTGCAGGTATAAGCGCAGGATCTCGGTGCGTCCCTTCAGGTCGGGCAGGGGGACCGTCACCTGCATGTCAAACCTCCCAGGCCTCACCAACGCGCTGGGTGGGAGGAACGTTTGGAAACACAGAGAATTATAAATACTGGACAGCACAGAACTAAAATCTCAAGTCCTAGTTATCCCAGCCCTGTTGAAAAGACAGGGTTTGACATGGACCTTTTTCCAGCGCCATTTTCCATTGATGCTTTAATAAATTTGTAAGCGTTCTAATATCAATTATTAAAAATAACTACCTTCTCCCACGACCCTTATGACATAACAGTAGATGAATAAATGGCTACTGCATAGCTTAGCTACTTCAAATACATGGGATGTACAGAATGATAACCAAAGGAAGAGAGAGAAAAAATCTCAAGCTTCTGTAGCACACCATCTTGACCTGCAGAGCCCATAAGATCTGCCGGTCGAGACCCCCTTGGAAGCCTCGGCCTGCAGGGTGGAAATGCCTGAAGGAGAGGTGATGTCGCTTTTGACTCTAAACATACTTATCCAGGGCCTCTGGGAAGTTGGTGGCTCCGATGACGATGACCCCTTCATTTGGTTTGAACCTGCAGAGGACGAGACCGCTGAATTAGTTCTCTCCTCCTGTCTTTCAGACAAATGGGACCACACACCAGCCATTTCACAGCAGGTAGTAACTGAAGCACATTCTACCACTTTCCTGTCCCTGTAACAATTTTTGTGAACTTTCCGCTCTCCTGTCTTATTACTTCATGAATTAAGCAGGTTTTTAAAGATGTTTGTTGCACTGTTTACTATGAACATCTTTTTGTCTCTCGTTTTAGTCTGCTAGGAGTTTTGAACAGTCAATTTGATTTGCAGTGTAGGGACTACAACTTCCACATTCCCACAGGAAAATTCCGCGACGTCCACCACGAATGACGTCTAACTTGGTTCAGCCAATCCCGTAATGGCGGGAGCAATAAACAGTCCCGTATAAGAGCAATACACGTTCTTGGGATCTCTCTCTTCTGTCTCTTCTGCTTCTTCTCTTCGACGCACCCTTTTTGGCCATTCGCTTCAGCTCATCTGCTCCGAGACTCAGACAGAGGCTGAATGCTGCACAGCGCACTACCAGGCCTACGGACACACCCAGTTACCTCGCGGTAACTTCGTGGCCTATAGCGAGTGGAAACTGGTGTACGCAGAACGCTACATCAGTTTACCCCTGCAAAGCTCACCAAAGAACTACTGCAACGAACATCCTTCCAGCAACCGAGTGGACCAGACGACAACGCGCGGCTAAGCCGCCCCAGCCTGCGCATCTCTCCAGGACATGCATTCACAGCACCATCGCGGCTCCTATAAGGACAGCACGTCTTTTGGATCCAATGCGTATGGACTCAGTAAGAGAACAAACATTCAGGCATAGCCAGTGTTTAGTTTAGTCTTAACTGTTTTTGTGAATCTGTTTCAATATTTACCATCCTACCATTGTAATGGGTTTGGTTAGCTACATATATATGTACGTGAATTGATTCGCCGTCTTTTGCGCATATATAGAGTAAAACTACGCAAGTAGTCCCTTCTCACAGCTAACTCTAACTCATTACCACACCCAGAACTCCAGCTACTCCCACCTTTCCTTTGTTGAAGCGACACGGGCCCACACACGCACACGCACACACACGCACACACACGCACACACACGCACACACACGCACACACACACACACACACACACACACGCGCACACACGCGCACACACGCGCACACACGCGCACACACGCGCACACACACCCTAACTTAACCTACTCATTTACCCAACTAAATTTCCATTAGTTTATCTGTTATGTGTTTGTATGTTTGTTTAATAAATACATTTTATTAAACCCCGGTGTCCGTTTTGGAATCGCATAGACATGAGAGCCGAGTTAAAGCAGTCTTTCGAAGAACTTCCAACCTTCAGGTTATCGGTATGTTTAATCATTAATATTGGTTATTTCAATTATTAATTAAAATACTAAATTTGTGGTTAGATATTTCTGATAACAGTAATTTTATGAGACTGATTACTTTTTGCAGTTATACTGCTACACAACGTTTAACTGGCGCCCCGGTTTCGTAGAGAGTAAAATCCCTATGTTATTTGGCGGCCCGTGCAAGGACCCTACATAATTTGGAGTCCCGTGCGAGGACCCCTACAGCAGGATATTCAAAGAATTCATTTGGAAGAAAGCAGACCGGCGTGCGCATCAGCGGGCAGTCATTGGAGCACTTCATTTTTCCTCCTCCCTCCTTCCCCCCCTTCACCCCCAGCTCCCCCTTTGAAGGTAAGCTTCTGAGAACTTCCTGAACGGCGCTCACCCATCCATCTCAGCGAGAAGCTGGTTAATCGTCTGTCTGGAGTACGGGTGCATGGCGGACTCTATCCTCTTCCCCCCGACACTGTCCAGCTCGTCGATGAAGATCACGCACGGCGCACTGGCTTTGGCGTCCTCTGAGAAGGGAGACAGAGAGCCAGCGGGTGAGATGAGAAGCAAACCGCGCTGGAGAAGGACAAGTGCCCTTTTGATGAAATGTCTCGAAGCACCCGCCAGAGGGGTGGGCAGGGGGTGACTCACTGAAGAGGGCTCTGATGCGACTTGCCCCCACTCCCACAAACATTTCGTCGAACTCTGAGCCTGACGCGTAGTAGAAGGGGACGTCTGCCTCTCCTGCCACAGCCCGTGCCAACAGGGTCTTCCCAGTGCCCGGCGGTCCCACCAGCAGGATTCCTGGAGAGAGGGTGGGAAACCTGCATATGAGTGTCTTGCATCTTGGACCCCAGACTCTGTACTCTGTACTGTATCTCAGGATAGTTTTGGAGGAGTTTATGGACGGTTCTTGAAATGTAGGCCTACATTAGAAGGCACTCAGCTGCCCCCTACTGTTGAAACATTGTAAGTATTTCAGGCAGCTCTGGTTTAGAGTGCTCACTTTTGCCACCAGGCCCTGCATACCTCCTGAGGCAGAAGCCCCAAATGAAACACAAAACCACTGTAGGCATGTGTTAGGTATGTTATACATATGCTAAATGACATGGACCTTGTTTCATAGTTTACTAAATTAGGGCGAAATGGCCATTCTTGCCTTTGGGGAGCTTCCCGCCAAGGGCAGTGAACTTATCAGGGCTCCTGAGGAACTCCACCACCTCCTGCAGCTCGTTCTTAGCCTCATCCACCCCCATCACGTTCTCGAATGTCACATTCTTCATCTGGATGGGGTCCACTGCGGCGTCCAGCCCTGTCGCAGTACGGAACCGCACTGTCCAGAGGGGAGAGAATCAGAAAGGATGGATGAATGGATGGATGGATGGATGCACAGCATAGGGCACGCCCCGAAGAATCTCTAAAGAACAACAGTCCTGGGTATTCAATAGTTTCTATCACTAATATGGGCGGGGTAGGACAGAAAGAATCACTATTTTGCGCAGTTTCCAGTCACGGTTTTGAAATAGATCATTTCTGCTTTTATGCATCTGTCACACAGGCCACAGGGGCCGTAGCAATATGTCATTTGCTAGTGTTTTTGAAAACTAACAACTTAAGACTAAAATGTCTTCATGTTTCAAATCATTAGTGCAGTTTGAGGGTAGAATGATCATTTTGATAGTTTTGATCAATTATCAAGACAGACTGTAGTGTGTAAAGGCAACAGTGTCACAGGAAGCCTTTCTAAGAAGTTTCTGAACCGTTAAACCAAGGCCTAGCTAGATTCTTTTGGAATCCGAATAAGTGTACAATTCTTTAAACGTATCCAAATCAGGGTTGCCTACTTTCATGCACCACGCAATCATCTTTTGGATCAATTCAGTCATCCTTAACATAACAGCAAATTGTTTTGGAACAGGACAAATGCCAAGAGAATGAGTGATGAGAAATGGTACAAAACAGACAAACCAGTATCAGAAAAGGAGCCTTTACCTGATAAGGGGATTCCAAAGATTCCGTACAAACCCAGCGCCAAGAAGATAAGCAGAACACTTAGCCGTATCCTCTTGAAAGTCTCTGGAAAGGGAACAAACATATTCAATTAATGCATGCAAGCAGGGACAGCACAATACAGCAGTGCCATCTAGAGGCTACATTGTATACGTCTCGACCTTTCCCAGTGGCTTCACAAATAACAAACATGTAATATTGCATATAATTACATGGGTCAGACAGATTAAGGCTCAAAATGGCTGCATTTTAAAATATGGGGCCAACTTTAGCGAGGAACTTTCTAAGCAGTTCCCGTTATCTGTCATCGTAAACATGCCAGGACATGCAATACCAGAATCACGCTGAAAGGTCCCATATTGTACACCTTTCCAGTGTTTAATTTTAGGTAATGAAATCTATAATACAACATTTATGCAGTACAAAAAAACCCTTAAATTCTGATCTGCTCTAAGGAACTGAATGCAGTCTGTGCAGAGTGCCTGGATTTGTTCCGGCTACAAGGTAGATCCTGCTGAGGAAAATGAGCGTATGGTGTCATAACTTCACTGAATTCGCATTTTCCACAATGTGGGACCATCGACTTTTAGGGGGGGAATCAAAAACTCAGCCAGACATGCCTTCCTTTCGCAGGATCAGAGCCTGGGATTTTAAGAATCCCTCGGCAAATCCGGACTTATAGGCATCGTGCTGCATCTCTGGGAGGTTCTTCATTTTCACCAGCTTGTCTACGCTCTCCGTCTCAGGCACCTTGTCCCTCATCAGGAGACCCTGCGGGAGAGCAAACCAGAAACAATGGGATCACGAGCCCGCGGGGAGGTTCTTCAATTATGAACAGCCCATTCAGAGGGCAACTACAAACAGGAAAAGGGGGTGCTCCGGTACTTTATTAGACAGCGGGCACTCACAGAACGAATGGAAGTCAATGGAGTTTTACAAAACAGTTCGCCAAATTCTCGAAATAATAATTTTTTTTTTCTCCAAGATTATGTATGCTTAGATTGCCAGGACCCAGTACAACTGCACACAACCTGTAATTGTTTTGATAAAACGAAAATCACATTTTCATCAGACTAGAGCTGATCAGATGCAAGACACTTGAAGCATAACGTGATGTAATGTTAGCAGCTACGCTAATGTTAGGCAGTAAAGTTAGTTCGCCAAGATAGATCAGGTAACCTGTTACATTAACCAGCTAAGTACTTACAGCTAACACAAAATTTATAACTGCAAGTTATAGTTCTTGAGTACTATAACGTTAGCCTTTGCCTACCTCTAATATTACTGCAATGAGAACACAAACTCAAAACCCCTAAATCCACATATTACTAAAGGCAAGAAAAAATGACAACTTCGGGACGAAAGTAACGATGATAATGCAGTGGTAAGGAAGAGTTAGAATGCTGAGAAGAGCCACTACTATTTAGCATTTAAAGACAGTCCCTTAACTCACTTTCAATGACAACATTAAAACTGAACTCTCCTGTCCAATAGTGCGACTGGAAATGCTACCAAACTTAAGATATTTGGACAGTGTTCAACACACTAAGATCAAGGTGTGAATTTTCTCCTCATTTCAATATATGAGTCTATTTGAATCGCATGCGAGTAATCGGGAAGGGCTCTCCCAGCATGCCTGGTCAACTCATGCCCACTGAGCTCTAACCAACAGTAAAACGTCAAATTTGTCATTTGATGATAAAGGCATTCTATGCTGAATTTTAAACCTTGAGGTGGCCCTTCATTTATATACAGAAAACGTCTATGACGTGATAGCAATGAGCTAAGAAAACCGTGGTCTAATAAGATTAAATATTGATGCTTTAGAAGTTGCTTTCCACATAAGCCATTTAGCAAGCTTTTTAACTGACATTATTAGTCTTGTTTGGATTTAGGCATGACCTCCCTGCCCAGGAGAGGAAATAAGCCGGAAGAATCTTCCAAAAATACAGTGCCCTCTAATGTTTCAGATAAAGACCCATCATTTAATGTATCGATACATTTCACATACATGCTGAAAAGTGGACTGTACTTGTATCCAAAAGCTTGATGCAAGGAACAGTACTGCAAGTGCCAAATGGTCAGGGTTGCTCCTGATTAAAAAATGTTTTAGCTGTGTGTGTGCGTACGCGCACAAAACCCTGCAGAGCTTAGTGTATCAGTCCCAAGGTTGGTTTGCATTCCAATTTTGCTAAGTGCGTCTTCACTTAGCAAAACCGCCCCTCACACCTGATCAGGCTCAAGGAAAGTTACAGAGAGATAAGAGAACAATCAGGTGACATGATTTTGAGACTCATAGCACATCTGAATGGTGTGTGTTAACCTTTCCTATTTGCAAATAAAAATTGTTAAGCTTAAAGAGTGTTACTGCCGACTACTGTCGGTGACAAAATTCTATGACACCTGTAGTGCCATGTAATGCAATGCTAAATGTGCGGGCAAGACAACTTATGAAGAGAGAACACAGCAGAGGCAAACCTTCATGAAGGCTGGAGTGTAGCCATCTGGTTCTGCAGGCCGCTCATAGCCAGCCTGTAGCCGTCTTGTTTTGGATTTCAATGTTTTAAAACCTCGGCTCTGGATCAACACTGATAGGGAGGGAATACAACAAAATAAAATAAACCAAATGTAAAAAAAACAAAAGGCCCAACAATCCCTTGAGACAGTACACCAATGATTGAAACTTTCAGGATTATATACCAAATTAAATGTAGCAATAACGAATACACAAAGACATCACCCATTTTCCCCACAGCCATTTTCCACTTGAGGCCTTCTTATCTGAACCGTTATATCTTTAGTGTCATCAACAACAAGATAGTAAACATGTTGTTCCCACCACCTCTAATTTTATTGAGTGAGCCTACTTGATGCCTGTCGTTGGTAGGATGGATACAGATTTTAATGGATAAACCGTAGTACTTCGCTAAAACTGTTCTAGAAAAAGTGGAACAGCGGCATTTGCTGTTGACAAATTCCAGATAGGAGATTGCAGAACCTGGCATCTTGTAGCTGCCCGTTTTGTCATATTGGGAGCTACAATCCAGTCGCAAAAAAGGAACATCTCGTCTGCCTACTTTTTGTAGTAGCTAGTTTACTTCACAGCTAATGTTACCCATGATTGTCACTTAACAGACAGTCCTATGAAGAGCGATTTACAATGCAAGTACAATGTGCAACGTAAGTTGCTCTGCATAGAGCCCTCTAATGAATTAGCTAATTTTGCCAGATATGAGCAATACTGTAATAACTAGAATAACTAACCAGGAACCAAAGCAGAAGTTCTGAATACATAACCATTATATGGATTATAATTTGCATTGAAAGATAGTGGTTTGATGTAACACTACGTGTATTATCACTGCTCTGGGGCTTTTATATTATTTAACATAAGACATCCACGTCATTGGGTTCATTTTTCAAAAGCCTAATGAAATTAAAATGGTTCAACCTGCTGATTAAGATGCTCATATTTGGTTCCTTGCCAGAAAAACATAATAAACCAAAAAATGCTCATGAGTTGTGGAAAATAAACCGTTTATGTTGTATTGGCTACATACTAAGGTAAGGATACAATATCCCAAGGACATTTTTAAAACCAGCTAGTGAATAAACTACATTTCGGGAACTAATATGTTAATTTATAAACAAGTTAACTAGTTACATCTTGGCAGTTCACAGTAGCCTTTATCTTACTTTTATAAACCATTGTATTTCTGGTATAACTACTTTGGTAGCTATTTAATGAATACACAAAGTAAGATTGTTAGTTATGTTGCTGTAGCTGTAGGAAATATTAAATGGTGAATTAAGCCACAAAATGAAATTCTGTAGAGAAGTTTTTATGAAAGTGCCAATAGTCACTGAACGATTCCAAGCTCCTCTCTGCTTGCTTACCTGACCACTGCTGCAGATCTGAACATACGGCCTGTAGAGGGGAGGGGCTCTGTCTGCACAGCACATGAGTGCCAAACACACTCCCTGTTCGGTGGGAGAACCCTACACAATTCAGATGAAATACAAGTTAGGTAAATTACACCAAACATTACACCAACAAATACTACCATACTTGCATGCCCAAACATTGGTGTACAAAAATGGGCTCACAAAGAAATGTGTGTAAAAATGTTTGTATGCTCAAAACTTTACACAGGGCACATTTCTCTAAAACTTCAAGTCTGCCAGTTCTTTTCCCTCCTTAGTCCTCATTCTGTGGGCATGTCTGAAGGAGGGTGGAAGTGAGAGAGGTGTACCATGTTTGTTCCTGAAAAAGGAGTCTGTGGAGACATGGGACGTCCTCCAGTTGTGACAAACAGGGGCGATGGTGGGGATCTCCACAGAACTTGGCCCAGGCAGCAGGCTGCTCACGAGCTGGTCCAGCTGTCCTGCTCTCAGGTCTGCCAAGCCCAGCTCCCTCAGGCTCAACGTCGGCTGCAGATACAGATAGTGGACACCAGTGATGTCTGCTGTTGTCAGCCTACTACTGAAGGCATGTGGAGACTACAGGACTATAAAACTCAAGAACAACCACTTAAAACCATAAGCATGACAAAAAACGCAAATGAGATTAAATGTTGTTCAGAGAAGCTTCTACATCAGGTGATAAGCTTCAAGCTTACAGTGCCTACTTTGTCCATGTGTTCAAAACATGAATGGTCTGTTGCCATTCTCAGCTCAACGACATAGCTTCCTAAAAGGTGATTATCATACAACAGGAATGTTGACCCAACATTGACGGCAAATGGTTAGACCAAAACCGACTTACTCACAGTACACAGGGCAAAACCAAATGATTTCATCACATTTAAATGAAACACAATGAAATGCTATTCAAATACATCACTATGCAACACACTGAATTTCAAAAACACTGAAACACAGTTCAGGTTAGCCGGTTAGCACCGTACCTCGCTGGAGGGCAGGTCCAGCTCTTGACTCCTTTCCCTCTGGAGACTCTGAATGGAGGAGCTGGCTGAACTCGTCAGGGAATGGAGAGTGTTCAGGAGGTGGCTCAGGGAGACACTTGCCTGAGAGCGACAGACATACACAGTCATCATGATGCAGGCAGGGCTGACGCACAGAAGCACAACAGACCAAAGGTCGCCAGAGTACAAAAATGGGCCAAGGCTGGCATTCCTCAGTATGTTCTAGGCCAGGATTTCTCAACTCCTCGTGATTCAGAAATCAGAGGCCGTTTGAAATAAGGCTTACTTTTTGCCATGGCTGGCCAAACCAGTTCCCGGAGACCTTCCTGCGGATTTTCATGAGAACCCTGATTTGGCACACCTGATTCTATTAATTAGCAGCTCAACAAATTCAGAACTCCGCTTCTAACCCCCGGAAACTTTTCTCCATTTTCTCCTCTCTCTCTCCCCCCTCTAGGCCCATCCCTTCCTTTTCCACTTTCTCCCCCCTTACAGACTCTGATGTTTCTCAACTCCTGCTCTGCCACCGCCCTACAACCTGTGCCCTTGACCCTATCCCCTCTTCTCTTCTCCAAACTATCACACCTGACATTCTCCCATTTGTCACCTCCCTTGTCAACTCCTCCCTGTCTTCTGGCTGTTTTCCGGCATCCTCCAAGAGGGCCAACATCACTCCGCTGCTAAAAAAGCCTACCCTGGATCCCTCCATCATCCAGAACTACCGCCCGGTATCTCTTCTTCCTTTCCTTTCTAAAACTATAGAACGAGCCGCTTCTACTCAACTTTCTTCCTTCTTTTCTAACAACAACCTGCTAGACCCCCATCAGTCTGGCTTCAGATCGGGCCACTCGACAGAGACTGCGCTCCTCTCCGTCAGTGAGTCACTCCATGCCGCACGAGCAGCCTCCCTCTCCTCTGTCCTCATTCTTCTAGATCTCTCTGCTGCCTTCGACACTGTGGATCACTCCATCCTCCTGTCTGCCCTGTCAGCAACGGGCATCTGTGGCACAGCCCTGGACTGGATTGAGTCCTACCTCTCTGGTCGCTCCTTCCAGGTTGCCTGGGCTGGTTCGGTATCGACACCTCAGCCCCTCGCCACAGGAGTTCCCCAGGGCTCAGTCCTTGGCCCGCCTCTTTTTTCTCTTTACACTCGCTCCCTTGGCCCTGTGATCACTGCACATGGGCTATCCTACCACTGCTACGCGGACGATACCCAACTCTTCATCTCGTTCCCGCCGTCTGATACGCAGGTTTCAGCCCGTATCTCTGCTTGCCTGAGGGACATCCAGAGCTGGATGGACAACCACCATCTAAAGCTCAACCCAGGTAAAACTGAAATGATATTCATCCCTGCCAATACCTCTCCCCATCTGGATCTCTCCATTTCCCTCGGGGATACCACACTCACGCCGTCACCCAGTGCAAGGAACCTCGGCGTGGTGATGGACAGCAGACTGTCCCTTTCCGAGAACATTGCGGCGGTGACCCGGTCTTGCAGGTTCTTCCTATACAACATACGGAGAATCCGCCCCTTTCTCACCCCCTACTCAACCCAGCTCCTGGTCCAAGCGATGGTTCTGTCCCGCCTGGACTACTGCAATTCCCTCTTGGCTGGCCTCCCAGCGTCCGCCATCAGACCCCTCCAACTCATCCAGAATGCAGCAGCTCGTCTGGTCTTCAACCTTCCCAAATACTCACACGTCACCCCCCTGCTTACTTCCCTTCACTGGCTGCCTGTCATGGCTCGCATCAAATTCAAAACATTGGTGCTAGCCTTCCAAGCAGTTAAAGGGTCTTCCCCAGCTTATCTGCAAAAAATCATCAGACCCTACACCCCTGCCAGACCTCTTTGTTCAGCCTCCACAGGCCGCTTGGCACCTCCCCCTCTCAGAACCTCCACCTCACGCTCACGACTACTGTCTGTTCTGGCTCCACGGTGGTGGAACGAACTCCCCGTTGAGGTCAGAACTATAGAATCTCTCCCCACCTTCAAGCGCAAGCTGAAGACACACCTCTTCAAGCAGCACCTCTCCCCATCCCTCCCTACCTCCCTGTGAACCTTAATTGTTGTCTCTGTGACTTGCTTTGTGTATCGGTATTTTTAGTTGGCTAGGTAAGCAGTGTTTGGATAGTTTTGCTCTGTTTGTTTGTTTGTTCAAAAAAAAATAAAAAAAATAAATGGCCCTTGTCCTTATCTTTGTTGTACAGGTAGCAGTTGAAATTGTACTTCCCTCTAGGGTCTTTCAGCGAACTTATCCCTGGTTATGGGTATGCACTTTGTTGTACGTCGCTCTGGATAAGAGCGTCTGCCAAATGCCAATAATGTAATGTAATGTAATATAATGTAATGATTTCTAGCTTTTGAATGAGGTGTGCTTTGTTAGGGCTCGAGTGAAAACTTACACGACAGTAGATCTCCGGAACAGGGTTGGGCAGCCCTATTTTATGCAGACCCATGTCACCGTTTCATTACAAGTACTATGCTATAAAAAAAATAAAAAAATAAACAATAATCTGTTGTAACTACTAGGGATGTGACAATCCATTTTTCTAAACAGTTGCCATCCCATTTTTTTATATTTAACCATTTAAGCCAGATAATAGCCTAATTGCCAAATGACGGATTTACATTGACAGATATCCAGCAGTCTGTAGTTAAAGCCTTGTAGGCTACGTCTAGGCATGCTGGTTGATCATGTCATTTTTAAAATGCATCAGTTAAAATGATAGTTCTTTGCGTTTTCATCCCTATTCCCTATGGATTCCGCCTGACAGACTTGATTGGCATGAAATATGCCCAATCTGCTGCTATTGAGAACTTTGTGACAGACAGGGTTGTGCACTCAATTCCATGGTCAAGGTAATGTCCAATATTTGCGTGATGTACAGTAACATGATAACACAACGTTGTGGTGTTGACACAGTAAATAGCCTATTTTAGGCAGGGGTTCCGACGGAAATGGTGACATTGCACACTCATACAGTGTTCTAGTCGGTGCAGGAACAAAACATGAGGAATGAAAGTGGAAATGCAAGAAATGCAACTGTTGTGATACAATGGCTGATACCTATTCCATCTGTACACATGCAGACCATGTACTAGGACATTTGCCAAGTGAAGGTCTAATTTGAGAATCTGTATGCATGTCATCAATGTGCCCTTTGACACTGACAGAACATTCTGATCAACGTACAACCAGTAACAGAGCAAGGTGCATTCACTCTGCATGGGAGCCTTCTAAAATATGGTGACTGACAGTGAGCACCATAATTCATCGAGAAGTGACTCATTTTGGTTCTGTAAACTAGTAATTGGAGTTTGAAAGGATACAATGACAAAGATGTTGATGTGCACACTGTCAGCTTTAATATCATCCATGATATCATTACTAATCATGTTTAATATCTGAATGCAATGACTGCTTGAAGTCTTCGATGCATAGACATCACCAGATGCTACATATCTTCCCTGGTGATGCTCTGCCACATTACATTACATTATTGGCATTTAGCAGACGCTCTTATCCAGAGCGACGTACAGGTGATTAGATTTAGCAGGAGACAATACTTCCCTGGAGCAATACACGGTTAAGGGCCTTGCTCAAGGGCCCAACAGCTGTGTGAATCATATTGTGGCTACACCGGGATTAGAACCACTGACCTTGTGTATCGCAGTCATTTACCTTAACCACTACGCTACAGGCTCTGCCAGACCTGTATGGCAGCATCTTCAGTTCCTGCTTGATTCAGGGACTTTTCGCCTTCAGTCTCCAGCATGTAATGTGCATGTTCAATTGGATTCAGATCTGGTGATTGACTCGACCAGTCAAGAATTTCCCCACTTCTGGTCGTCGCTGGTATAGAGTTCCAGTTTTTTTTTCTTGTTAATAATGAACAAACTGTTGACTTTGGCATGCCCAGGGTTTTTGGAATGTTCCTGATTGATTGATTTTAATTTCTGAGCCTTATGACGGGCAGATTAAGGCTATGTTCCACCAAAAACGCATCTTCGGTCTTCCAGATCATTTAATTAAATACTTAAATTATCATAATGTATGGACTTGAAAAGATAAGTTCTGACAAAATATGTAAATTAGCTATTTAAGATGGCGGAAATTACAAATTTTGGTAGCAGTCTAATTTGAAGCAAGTAAGTTTTTCTGATTCTAAAGACATGTTTCAAGATAGTTTTGAGCCACTGTTTTATAACCAGTAGCCAATAGTTTTTTTTCTAAAAATTATGCAATTTCAGGATCCAACAATAACATTTGTGATGCTGTACCTGCCCCTAAAGCTTATAACAAGAAAATAATTGGCTCAAAACACTCCCCTGCATATGGAATAAAGGTTTACAAAGATTCATGATGATAGGATCACTATGGAGAGAAAAAAGGTTCAGAGTCCTACAATCTCATCCAAAATCAGGTTGAGAAAATCAACTCAATCACTAGAAATGATAAATAATACTAACTTCACCATACACATGCTGTAATCATTCAAAATGTGGTATTATTCTGAATGTTGAATAGTTGAGGGATGATTTGGAGCAGTAACCAGAAAAAGGTAAATGACTGAAATTTAGATGTCTTCCTCATGTCTTCCTCATGTTGTCACATGCCAACAACAACCTCCAAAGGCAATTGCAAAGTCTACAATCAAGACTAGACATCAAAAGCTATTTTCTACATTCACGACAAATAAATACACCAGCCTAATGAAACACATTTGTGAAGCCAATTCAAAAAAATACTTATAGTACCTTAAAATGGGGGACCAAGTGTAAAAGCTGTTATTTCTGAACGGTTCATCCAATATGGATGAAAATTTAAATACCCTCAAATTCAAGCTGACAGTCGGCACTTCACCCTTGTCATTGTATCCTTTCAAACTCAAAGTGCTAGAGTACAGAACCAAAATAGCGTCTTTTTGTATACATACCATAACTTACTTTTAGAAATTCTCAGTACTTTATCTGGCATCTCAGGACCTGGCAGGGAAGGGGCCCCAACTTCTCTCTCTACCGCTTACACGGGCAGTGGTTTTGACTAAACCTATCTGCCGAGCGAATAGTTCATGCCAGTTATGAACAAAAACAAAACATGCAACTGCACTCCCACACAAATTGTCACCAAATACCTTTTAGAACAAAGGTGTCAGAAACTAGTATTGGAGGGTTGCAGCGTCTACTGGTTTCTGGTGTGTTTCAGCACTTGCAATTCAAGTCCAATTCAGCCATTGTGCTCTCAAGGCCTCAAATGCCTGCTGATCAAGAGCAAATGGGCTTTATCACTGGCATTATCGCAGAAGCCTAAAGCAAGAACACCCAAAAAATCCAACTGCCAATTACAAAAGTTCCATTTTAACTATACGAGACAAAAAGTACCATCCCAAAATATCAATGTCAACATTTGGACAAGAAAACAGACGTCTAGAATAGGGCTGCGCAATGTATAGTATATTTGTCATCGAGTTATAATCATGCACCATAAACACATTGGGAAAGAGTGCTTGAACAGTGATGAATAGTATTTATTTAAATTGATGTTGTGTTAAATTGATTGACTGTTCATGTGCAATTTGTTCAATAAAGGCAAATTGGAAAAAATGTTTTTTATTTGTATTTTAAATATTTATATGTATTATTTAGTGGGCATAACCTATTCATTGTCTGGGGTCTATGTTAGCAGTGTACATAGCTAAAGCCAGAAAAACATTAGAACTGGGCACATTTTAAATATAACATACACCAACATACACTACACATTTATAAAAATGTTCTCATTTTCGTCCCACTTTTTCCTTTACGGACTACAAGCAAAAACTAGACTGACAGAGAGTTCTATCACAAATGTCATCGGCTTCTTTATTTGCTAACGAAAAACTACAGATTTGCAGACTGCACTGTAGATTTGCATGATGTGAGGACAATAATAAGACGTACAACTACACAATATGTTACCAACATGCAGTTAACTACCAGTTAACATTACGTCACAAGGTTGAGATCTTAAAATGCACGTGTTAGTAATCTGCAGATTAGGAGAGACAGAGCCAACAGACATCCACGGGTTTAATTAAATTATATCCTAGTCCCTTTCGATTCCGTAAAGTCTAGCTCGAGCCAAGATACAATAAAATCCCAAGGGACGGATAAACAAATTAATAGCACATGAAGGAAAATGAAATGCCAAAGTTAGTTAGGTGAGAGTGTCCTCCTCACGTTTATGCTATAAACTTTCATCTCACTATCACTGTCCTTCTTGCCTCTGTGCTGGCTGTACCTGGTCAAGTGTTGTGTAATACATAGGACTGACCCAAGATAGCTACGTAACTTAATGTAATCAATGAACCGATTCGAGTAGTTTATATTAAAATAAATGACGTTCGTCAACGGCTAAAATATTCGCTAACGTTAGCTAGCTAAAATGGAAAGTGAAAATAGCAGTTCGTTCGACAATATTCGCCAGTTGCGAGCTAACTAGCCTAACATGTGCAAGAACCCAGCGACTTCTGTGCATCGGTAACGTCAATTAGCAACTGCACTGCAGCATAAGCTATCCAATTGTTATGACCGGCTCAATTCCAGCAAAGCGACAGTTGACGTTTCCATGATATAGCTAGCTACGTTAGCTCTTTTACTCACTGTTACAAACTGTAGCTAATAATAGCTAGCTAGATAACAGTGAGTTAACTTTTTTGACAGCCGTTGCTCATTTCTTCTGGAAGGGTTCACTAGCTAGTCTGATGTTAAATGGCGTTTTCTGTTAATCAACTAACGTAAACGTTCTCATCACACTTTATTAGTCATCCACTTAGTTCAAGTACTCCATACCGACGACTGCTCATTTTAGCTAACGTTAGGCGGAGTTCTCTCAGTTAGCTAGTGTGACAAGCTAATGTTACCAAGGCTAGCGAACTAGCTAGAATACACGGAACATTTGTTCGGATTAAGTGTTGGGCCCCTTACCTGTGCCTGGAACGTCGTCGAAAGGGAAAACATATTTTCCAGGTATATATCGAATAAAATAACTAGAGACCGAGATGTTTGTCCCGCTGATGTTATCACCTTTTCTGCTATTCACCCTTCTTTCCTTCGCCTCCTCCGTTATGAAAAAGGCGTCAAGAGGTCAAACCAAACAACGCCGGCCATAATGAGATGCACTTAACGCACGTTTTTCTGGATACAAAAGAAGTTCCGGCTGTATACAGTTCTTCCGGTATCTATGGAGTTCCGATAAAAGACCAAAAACTTGCTCTGTACATTTCGTTTCCAACATTTTACATTGATCTTGTTTTTAAAAGTTGCTTTTCAGATATTACTACCGGTTGAAATACTATTACGTCAGACGCGGGTTGTGCAGGTGGCAAGAGGGTGTATTCATTTAATATTTTATTTACTGCTTTTATAACCTCAAGCATATTGTTTGTTTTGTATTATAGCACATTGTAAGGCCTGTTGTAGATTGCACCGTTAAACATGTAGAACATGTAGTTCGGCCGATGTACAGAGCAATGGAGTTGTGAGATACTGTTTTGCATTTTGTCCTGTAAATACAGAGCATGTGGGCAATAATTTAAAACAATATTATTTCATGATAGTTACATTCTTGTGTCCACAGTTTGAAAAAGACTTAAATGTAATCAAAGTCTACATGTGCCAAAAAAGAAACAAAAATGTTGTGATCAGCCAGAAAACAATTATATTAAGTTAATGAAACAAATTAAATATAATATTACTGTTGTGTTAAGCAATGTCATTGTCTGCCCACATTATGTATGGTTACCAATTCTGATGATAATAAGCATATAGAAGGAGTTTGACTTTGTTGATTGACTAAGGTAAACAGAATTTAAAAGTCAATCAATGCATTATAGTCTATTTTTAATGTAGTTATGCGAGCATGGTTATGGTTATTATGAATGGAATATTTCACCAGAACTTGTATGAGAAGCAGTATTCAATAATAACTCCAAAAATGGAAGCCCCAAGGTCCTACTGTTAAAACATTTATATTTTTTATTTCTCCTTTATTTAACTAGGTGAGATGATGAACCAAGATGATCTAAGACCAGCAGCTCTCACCACTCTGATGGAGGCATTTGAGAGACGCTGGTGGATCACATCACAAAGGTCACAGTTGTTCAGTTAGATCCAGTCCAGTTTGCGTATTGGGCTGGCAGATGGGTAAAGATCCAAAATTGTTCATGCTGGACTCCGTCCAAACACATTGTGAGGCCAAAATCGGATTCTAAGCTTCTGTTTGTGGAATTTTCCTCTGACTGGAACACATTGCACACATTTTGGCATATGGATTTTGTACTCAGCAACAGGACACTGAGTACTGTTCAATAAGACAATAGCGCAATAGTGTCTATTATAGAGATGTGTCCTCCTGCTTATACTGTGCTATGCCTACTTCTTTATTGCCCACTGTGGATAAATAACGTTTTTTTGAATTGTGATTATAATGTAGGATAAATAATATTTAAGTATTGATTAAAGGGAAATAAATGAAATAAGTAAGCTGAAGCATTTCACTTGAATAAGATATGCTCTATTATTAACACACTGAATTAAGTGAAATAGAAACTACATCCAATAGACTTGCAGGCAAAACATACCTTTTTATTTGAACTACTCTGTTGTTAGGGATCAGAACTGCAAATGTCAACTTAAAATGGCCTCATTGAGATATTGGTAGAGAACAAGAAAAAACAGCAACGATAATAATGTATCATACCAATTGTTCTCTTGACTAGTGCCGCTAGTTTATCATACCATCACTGAATTGAACAATATAGTTTTAATAATTATTGTTAAGTGTTGTCATTAAAAAAAATATTGTTATAAAAATCCATTCATCATAACAGCAACCAAATGTGATCCGAATGAATCAGACGCAGTACAACAAGAGAAAGCAAGAAAATTTCAGAACTGGAAATTGGGTTGGGTGACCAAACTGATGCCTGTTCTGACACACACACACACGCGCGCGCGCACAGAAATGGCTTTCGCCTGTATTTATGAAAGTTCTAATTTAATGAATATATATTTTACACAGTTAGTCGAAATTGAATCAATAAATAAATAATATGTGTTTCGATTTAAATATCAGGCAGGCTTTCAGCAAACTATACGTCACGTCGTAGGACCCCCAAGTTGGAGCGGATTTCAAATTTTCAAAACATCCCTATAGTCAGCTGTCTGTTGTTTTGGTTGCAGAATAAGTGTTTGGTGCCCTTTTTATTCGAATTAAAAATTGACTGTTTTAGTTGTTGTGCGCCATCCGAAATAGATTTAATTTTTCATTTTGATGTTAGCTGGTTGTCGCTTGCTAGCTAACGGGCTAACGTTAGTGAGCTAAGTTATGGAGGGAGAAGAAAACCCTGACGGTTCTGCACTCTCTACCAGTTCGGTACATGAAGCTCCCAGGGCTCCAACAATTGAGGACTTCATTGTATTGAAGCCTATCAGCAGAGGCGCCTTTGGAAAGGTTTTTCTAGCACGAAAAAAATTAAACTCGAGACTTTATGCAATAAAGGTAGGCAACTGTTCGTCTGTTAGTTGGCTAATTAGCCGATTGCTATTTAACGTTCGCTAATGGTCTCTTGAAGCTTAGTTAGCTGACATAATTTTCCAGTGGTAGGCTGTCGATATTACAGCAACCTAGCCAGCATAAGAAACGTTTTTGAAGTGGGTTGTATTTTAGCTATCTACAAATAACATTGTCTATGTTCAGGTGGTGAGAAAGGCGGATATGGTCGACAAAAATATGACAGATCAGATGAAGGCCGAGAGAGATGCACTGGCTCTCAGCAAGAGTCCTTTCATCGTGCACTTATTCTATTCTCTTCAGACGGTCACCAAAGTGTATCTGGTAAGTGAGACCTAAACTAACACATCCAAGAAATGAAGAGCGTCTTATTCATGTGAGTCTAAAACCGGAGTCTGCAACCCTGTTTCTAGTGAACAACGGGTCCAGCTGCTGGTTTTCCTGGTTACTCAGAACTGTAATCCACAGAAGCAGTTCATTAACAGTTACACTGGTACCTCACTGGATTTCACTTATTTTAAGGTGAAAACAAAAACTAACCGACCCTACTGCAACCTGCAACCTGGATTGCAGCACCCTTTTCTAAAAGTTTTTCCAGTTGTAGCTAGCTGCAAATGTTTATTACTTTGCTAATAGTTTATACTCTGCTAGTATTATCGTTGTGTAATTGGTAGGTTTTATTTATGAACATTAACCTATTTCTCTTTTTTTAATATCACCAGGTGATGGAATATCTTATTGGTGGGGATGTTAAATCACTTCTTCATATTTATGGATATTTTGAGGAGGACATGGCAATGAAGTACGTGTCAGAGGTGGCTCTTGCTTTGGACTATCTGCACAGGCACGGAATCATTCACAGGTATATGGACATGACCTCCTTGTTTGTCCAATCACATGGACAATGGATATTTAGGCTACATGATTTTTAAAAATTATGGATGCTGGATTATTACCTTTTTAAAATCCCATCTCTTTGTTCAGAGATCTGAAACCAGACAACATGCTCGTCTCTAACGAAGGACACATCAAGCTCACAGATTTTGGCCTCTCCAAAGTCAAGCTTGATCGAGGTGGGTTCTGAAGCAACTGGGCTGGTGTTAAGTTTTGGATTTTATATCAGAGTAGGCCCCCATCTTCGCACGACTTGCTACTGATTCTATTACATGTGCGAACCCTGAATGGGGCAGGGCTTGGTGGAATTCTGTTCTGTGTTGATTTGGGAATAATGACATTTGGTTCGTAGTATTTTGCTACTTGTATATACATGTATTTTTTATTATGCTGAAATAAATGCACAGCACTTATGTCTGCTAAGACAATCAAATAATAATACAATATGGACAACTACGGTCATTTTGGCTGTGGATTGTTAAGATGCTTTAAAAGTATTTTCCAAGAGTGTTACTGTTTGAGCTGCTAATTTATACATTTATCGGCCTAATTTTACTCAGAGTTGAATCTTGTGGATATCCTGACGACACCTTCCTTAGTGAAGCCAAAACAAGATTATTTCCGTACTCCTGGTCAAGTCTTGTCATTGATAAGCTCCCTCGGTCTTGTGAGTACAATTTTCACTTTCAATAGATTCAAATGTAAAGTATGCTAAAAATTATGATTTCGCAGATGTGAAATAAATGAAATTATGAAATAAAAGTTTCCTTCTCAGGGAATTCTTATGTTTTGGTTACGTCGTCTCATTTCCTTTTCTGAAAGAACACTCCTGCGGTGGAAGGCAAGCGTCACAGCAGCGCCTCGGCCGTGTCCAGCCCCATGTCCTGCGGCAAAGTGGAGCAGCGCAGAAGGTCCTTCTTCTCACCTGTGATAATGAAACAGAAGGACCACTTCTTCTCCCCCATCTGCGCCGACAGAAAGCTCCACGCGTGCTGTGAGTGTTCTTGTGCGAAATATATTTCAGAACGGTTTTCATTACAACCTGTGGAAAATAAAAGTTAAATACACTCCCCTCCAAATGTATTCATGTTCTTGATAAAGATGAACAAAGAAGGCTGTGTTAAAGGAATATAATGGGCAATGATCTATTTTGTATGCCCAACATTTTTTATGCCAATTGCTTTGAGCAATGTTTTCAAATAAATAATACTTGTATTATTTGATGAATCTATTCCCATCTTTATCCATGGTCTAAATAATTTTGGAAGGCACTGAATGTTAATGGTATCCCTGCTGGAAACTAGGTTTGTAGACTAAGCCTGCTTTTGGATATTTGAGTGTTTGGCAGTATGAGACATAGCCTCCAGAAGGAAGCAACAAGAGGAAATGTCTCCTCCAGTATGGAAAAGGGTTCAGGACTTTTGGTGATACATTTTTTTTTTTTACGTATATAAATATTTTTCATAAAAATTATGATGTAAATTCTGCATTTTGGTCAGACCCCCACAGCAGTACGTTCAGTCCTGGTCTTCTGGCCAGGAGTTTGACACCGAGGCTCCTCACCTCCAGGAAGAGGATCGAAACATCAAGCGCCAGTAGCCAATCCTGTCTCTTCCCTTCTACCACGGAGTCTGAAGACTGTGTGAGCCCCCTTTGGGAGGATGAGCTGGTGGGTAATACTGTCGGCATTTTTAGAGCAGGTTTCAGAGACAAATTAGGTTTAGTGCTGAACTAAATTCAGCTCTGTTTGGACCACCTCTATTCAAAATAGAATTTAGTCTAGAACTAGGCTTAATGTGTGTCAGTGAAACTTGCCCATAATGTTCTAGACCAAAAGCCTTGCAAACAATGGAAAGGAAAGCCTTGTATAATACAAAAATATTATTTGGAATGAATATAGAGGTAATACAAACTATCACACAGTGCTGTGATGGGGAACTTGGAAAGATTGAAATCTCAACTATACTTCTCTTTCTGTAGATGTTCTTCACCAAGAAGTACAGATTGGAATCATGTTGTGGAGTAGTGTGCATGTCACATATGACAACAAAATACTGTGGTAATTTCTATTGTTAATTTGAAATTGTTTTTAGGAAATTGAAGAGACCGAGAATATTCCTTACCCACACGGGAGAGATGCAGTTGACAAAGTGGGTGATCCGTTTCCTTCCTCTAATCTACCCGGGGAAAAGGTGCAGGGTTTTAGAAAACCCGGCCGTGATTCTTCTCTGGCTCCTCTGGGCAACCTGGACCTGAGAGCATGCCCTCCGAGCCTCTTGCCTTGGAAACCTTCCCCGCTCGGCAAACCAGAGTGTTCATCTGCTCACCCCCGGCCCTCCGTCGTCCAGACCGCCGAGGCCCGGCTGCCCGCCCGGGCCACCTCCGCTCTGAAAAGGGGCTTCGAGCAGGTGGAGCGAAGTCCTGAGCACAGCAGCGAGGCGAACGGGGAGAGCAACGGCAAGAGCAAGCGCTTCTGCCACGCCCCCACCGGCTCCAGCAGCGGCCTGACCGGGGTGTTTGCGGCCGTCCAGCTCGGCGGTTTCGGTGAAGGGCCGCCCCAAGCCGCCTCGGCCCCCGTGGCGAAGAACCTGCTCAGTGAGCTGGAGGACCCAAGCTGCAAGGGTGACGGGGCGTCGGCCGACTCCAGCCTGGCCTCTTCCCCCGAGGACGACCCCAGGAGGAGCCTGAGCCTCGACTCGGACGGCTCTCTGGAAGACACGTCCGCCCTCTCCAACGGCGACCGCCAGGCCGCGCCCCGGAAGGCCGGCTCTCTGTCGTCGTCGTTTGAGGACGCGGACGAGGGGGCGGGCGGCCCCGCCGTCGCGCCCTGGAGGGGCACCCCCAAGGCGGGCTGGGGTAATCGGGAGCAGTTGCCCGGGTTTCGGCCTTTGCCGTCCGGTGGGGTCCCGAGGTCCCCTGCTCTACTGAAGCCACGCAACGTGGTGGTGTTCAGGAGTTACTGCAGCTCCATCGACAGGTCCAACGTGTCTGCCATCTCGCGCTTCAGCCTGGCGTCTGCGGACGTGATGGACATGTCCGCCTCACCCTCCTTCCACAGCCTGTCGGGGACGGTGACTCCTGTACAGAGGAGGAAGACCAGCTCCAGCAGCTCTCTCTTCCAGGTTAGAGGAAGGAAACAACGCTCAGGCAGAATATTGCAATATCGCAGTGTATTAATGTTACATGGTAATTTAAAGGTTATCCCCCCCACCCCCAATTTTTGGGTATAATTGTATGGCTTGTTAAAGTCTTATGTATTGTATATGCCTTGCCCTGCTGTGCTTCTGGCCATAGTCTGCATTGTGATGGGCAATAACTTTTATACCTGATCACGTCACCTCTTGTGGCTTTGTTAATGAGTGAACTGACAGGGGAATTTGCCTATTTCAGACACCACAGCAGGCCACCTCTCACACCCCTTTCAGGACGCCAAAGAGTGTCCGCAGAGGGCCCGTGCCTGTTGAAGGGGCACCCATCCTGGGTACACCAGATTACCTGGCTCCAGAGCTTCTCTTGGGCAAAGCCCATGGTGAGTGACCACAGCTTCCTGTTCCCTTTTTTCTCAAGTCTCAGACTTCTCCTGTCTTACATTCATACCTTACTATTTCTGGCAACTCTGCTGGATGCAGAGTTTAAAAGCAGTTTAAAAACATTGTTTCCAAGGAGCAGAAGTTGGAAGAAAAAGTAGGAGCACACTAATGCGTCTCATTTGTAGGTGTGCTCCAAATTATTTTCCCAGTTGGCACACATACATTTTCAGGAGAAAATTCTCCTCAAGTGAGAGCATTGTAGAGTAATAGTTGTGATATTTATGCTCCATTTTGCTGATTCTCAAAACTACTGTGGCCTTCTGTTGAACTTCCCATAAGAATCCAATTGCTTTCCAAGCATTACCTCATTGATTTTCTGGAGAGACAATTTCAACATTGGCAGTTTTCAGCGATGATACTGCAGCTTTAGTGCTGGTCGTTTCATTTTGAAATCTTTTTAAACCTATTTGCCCCACATGAACTATTTCTCATGTTCATCAGTCAAGTGCGTTAGTGCAGGACAAAGCTTAAAGGGGTAATCGACACTAAATCACATTTTTTGTTATAAAGCTGAATATCTCATCTCCATTTGATAGATGAAATTAGTCCTATTGCAAAAAGAAACCAAAATGTAATTAAGCCATCCCACCGCATTTTGCGAGAAAGAAAAAAAGAGCCATGCACTGCCACCCAAAGGTGAAAAGTTTTGTTCCATTTCGCCTGGAGCCAACGTCTGTGAATAGAACTTTCAAATCTACATAAAGTCAAACACCCATTTCTTCCCCTCTTCTTGACTGATAGGTTACCGCAGCCTTTCTGTCAGCTCGAACCAGTCTGGCCCTTCTCAGTTGACCTCTCTCATCAACAAGGTGTTTCTGCTTACAGAACCGCCGCTCACTGGATGTTTTTTATTTTTCGTTTCAGTTACAGAAATACTCAAACCTCAGACGGGCTGTCTGGCACCAACAATCATGCCACTGTCGATCACTAGGATCAAATTTTTTCCCCATTCTGATGGTTGATGTGAAACTGAAACTGAAGCTCCTGACCCGTATCAACACGATTGTATGCATTGCACTGCTGCCACACAATTGGCTGATTAGATAATCGCATACTTAAGTAGGTGTATATAATAAAGTGCTCTGTCAGTGTATATCACTAATCATTACTAGCTGATGGCATATACTTCCTACATAGTCTTGCGAGAGAGGAGGGTTTCTGGCGTACCTGTCGTGGGCTCTGTTACGTAGTGTGTCTGTCATAGTATTCAGGCCTGCAAGGGGAGGCTGCTCATTATTGTGACTATAGCGACAGAATCACAGCAAACAACTCCCACAAAAGTGAGCCATGTACAGTATCTTTTGTGGTGGGCGATTAACCAATTTCCCCCATCCCCCAAAGCCTCAAACCTTCATACCTTTCAGAATATCATGGCACGAAGCTGACTGACGAGCTCTGTTGTACTTGTACGATAGGAAATGGCATATTGTGACTGCAGCATGCCCTGGTAAGCTGTTTAACAATCCCTCTCTTTAAGTTTCAGGAATTGTTAATTGCGGTAAGTTGTGCCAGTTTGGCTGCCATGAGAAGTTAAACCGCGTGGCGCATGTGCTGATGGCTTCATCTGCTTATGCTTCTCCCCATGTTTTTCGCATTTGGGCCCCAAAGGAAGTGGTGGCAGGAGTTAACATGAGCTCAGCAGACAGAATTTGCTATTCTATATTTTCTCTTCGGATGGCTTGACTATTCTGCCCTCTGTCCAGCTGGGGGGGGGGGGGGGTTGACTGCTTTCAGAGGTTGGAAACCACTGATTCTTTTTTTAAGTAAAAAACATTTTCTGTGCACTGTTCACCATGTTGAGTGTGAGCCGTTTTCAGAATTTAGTTATACAAAAATGTCTCCCAGAAGAAAAGAAAAAAAAAAAAAGTATTGTTCAGCATTGGATAAATGAACTTAAAAGCATTTGAAATGAGAGTAGCCATTATTCAACATCACATTTATGTTCATTTTAACTGGCTGGATTAATATTTTGAATTTTGAATATTAGTTGAATATGTAATTGAAATGTAATTGTATTGTTTAACACAAAAGGATCAATAAAAGTGGTCAAATTGGGATCTGAATCAAAGTCTGTGAAAAATAGTTTTGTTTCGAGCAGAACTATTTTACCTGCTTTCACCGTTGGTAATAGGGATGCGCGATAATACTGGCATTGTATCTGTATCGCCTGATAACGGCTTAAAATGAAATTACTGGTATCAGGCTGATGCAAAGATTGTCCGTTGCGAGTCCGATTCCCCCGATGCGAGTGAAAACAACAAAAAACATGTAATTTGCAACACTTGATCGATTGGTGTCAAACATGGAGAACAGTTTTTGAATTGGTTTTCCTAAGAATACATGATGCATTTAACTATTTTGTCTTTATATCTATACAGAGCATAGTTTACAGTTTAAATATACTGCAAATGATCCGTTTCTTTGTTTTTGTCATTTTCTCTGGGTGATATTAGGACAAAATCTCAATATCGTGCATCCCTAATTAATAGTATATCTATTCAGGCCATGGTAAATATGGGCTGTTTTATTCTCCCACATCTCTCACTAAACTTATCCCTGCTGTTTTTACCTAACTCTGTGGGGAACACCGCTGTTGCTGTGACCGCCATAAATTAAACACACAGTCTAACATTTCTCTGTCCTGTGTCCTATGCAGCATCTATAAAAGACATCATAGCTCTTTGTTCCCCTTAGATTTCATGGTGGACTGGTGGGCACTAGGAGTCTGCCTGTTTGAATTCCTGACCGGCGTACCTCCCTTCAACGATGAAACTCCGCAGCTGGTGTTCCAGAACATTCTCAACAGAGGTGTAGTTTCCGACAACATTGCCAATGTTGCTGTCCCGGGAGTCTGGTTAATACGGCCCGGCCCATTGTGCTGAGGAAGTGGCTGTTTAAAATGACTACCTGCAGAAATGATAAGAATAAGAGCACCAGTCATGTAATCCCTAGTGCAGAACATTGTGGCGATTCTATGTTCTATTCTGAGAACAGTACCACAGCATAATGTGCTTTGGGAATTCCCTGTGCCCAGAACTAACCATGCGCATGTATTCCTGATGTTTCATGGAGTGTCAATGAAGCCTATGTGAATGCATATGTTTTTTAAATCTCTCAGATGTCCCATGGCCAGACGGTGAAGAGGAACTGTCTCACAACGCGAGGAATGCGATTGAGATCCTTCTCACTATGGACATGACCAGGAGAGCTGGCCTGAAAGGTGAGGTTGGCTCCTGCAAAGGTTAAAACACACACATACGTGTGCAGTTTTAACATCTTTGCTGAAGATGTTTCAGGTAAAATGTCTTCAATGTGAAAGGGACAAAGAAATTGTGAAATGGGGGTGGCAGCTGTAAGCTGTAATTTAACACATTTCACTTTCTGGAAAAATAGCGAAAGTTTCAATTGGCCCAGGTTTTTTATGCAAGGAAGGATATTTTAGATGCTTGCAATAGTTTCTCCTGACCTGACAGCTTCACAATGGCTTGTGTGAGGGCATCAATGGGTTCTTTTAAAGCAGATAATACAATTCAGGCGACACTGAAGCAGCTTGTACAGCGTCATTATGGCTCTTGTGGTTGTACGTGTGTTTGAAACCATTTTAATGCCATCTGAAGATGCTGTGCACAAAGAAAAAGCACAATGGCTTCCAGCATTAATAGTACTACATGCAAGAGAAATGTCTGAAAGCAACAGGACTGAAATGGGTTCCTGTTTAATTGTGCAATCTCAAGTAGTTGGCGAAAGCAATATGAAAACATTTTTGTCATTTTCCCCCCACAACCTGCAGACAGACAACCCAGAGCAATTGAAAATGTGCCTAATTGTCCTCAAACGGGTTGTCGGCATGCCAGTCCACCTTCTCCCACGACAAAGCTATATAGGGTCATTACGTGAAAAATCAACCAGTTATGGGAGTTGACCAAACCAATTGTGCTCAATCAATATAGTTTCATATTGATTGGAAACTTTCTACCTGATTGGACATTTTCTGGCCGGACCCAACTTTGGCATTGTATAACTTTTGAATAAATAATCTATTTGACTTCATTTTGTTTTTGTTTGTGACCATTCTTAACCAGGATATTTACTAGTCTTTCAAATCTGGATACCATACACCAAGTGGCTCTAATGTAGGAAATAATCAAATTATGTTTTATTGTGAATTACGCTTCTCTTTAAACTGATCATAACATGCCAAGGCAAATTTTTTACATAAGTATGATTTGTACCTTTTGAACTACATAAAGTTTCATTTTGATAAGAAACCTTCCACCTTACCAACTACTTGATTGAATATGCAACCCTTTTTGGTCATTTTCTGGCCAGACCAAAATTCTGCATTGTATCATTTTTGAATAAATGATCCATTTGACCTAATTTTCAGTGTGGCTGTTCTTAACCAGGCGGCACGGATGGTGCAGTGGGTAGCACTGCCGCCTCACAGCAAGGAGGTCCTGGGTTCGAATCCCCGTCGGCCGGGGCCTCTCTGTGCGGAGTTTGCATGTTCTCCCCGTGTCTGCGTGGGTTTCCTCCGGGTACTCCGGTTTCCTCCCACAGTCCAAAGACATGCAGGTTAGGCCGATTGGAGAGTCTAAATTGCCCGTAGGCATGAGTGTGTGAGTGAATGGTGCGTGTGCCCTGCGATGGACTGGCGACCTGTCCAGGGTGTATTCCTGCCTTTCGCCCAATGTATGCTGGGATAGGCTCCAGCCCCCCTGCGACCCTGATCGGGATAAGCGGGTTCAGATAATGGATATCTACTAGTCTTTGAAGTTTGGAAGTCATACTCCAAGTGGAACTGTTGTAGTAAGCCATCCAATATTTAATAAAATTTCCAAGAGGCGCGCTTTAGCATTCATTAATGATATATTGTCGATATATTGGTTATTGATATCAACTCCAGAATGTTGTGCATACGTTATGGTATTTATTTTATTCATCCATCAATACTTAGCAGTTTGCCTGAGATTTAGGGCTGCCACACTGCCAGTAGAACCAGTTGAGTTCATATCTTATTCATTGACAATGACTGCTCTTCACAGACACATTTGGTGTGAATGTGTTTCAGAGCTGAAGGGCCATGCTCTCTTTGAAGGCCTGGACTGGGAAAACCTCCAGAACCAGGTCATGCCCTTCATCCCTCAGCCAGAAGATGAAACGGACACTTCATACTTTGAAGCCAGGAACAAGGCCCAGCACCTGGCTGTTTCAGGGTTCAGCTTGTAGAGAACTGGTCAGTGGTCTTCTCCCCACTGTCTTCACAGCAACAACTTATAAAATCAGTGGTTAGATAGAAGAGCTTTATCAAGACTGTCAAGGACAGTCAAAATGGAGACTTCATGCCCCATGCCCACACTACTATTGAAAAATAATTAGCAAAAGAGATTTCTATTATGATTAATACAAATTATGATGGATACTGAATAGATAAATATTAACATTTATAAGTATCTTTGCTTCACATAAATTGATAAACACTAAATTATCGATTTAATCTATGCAGGCACAGAAATTCTCATATGAATTCAAAACTTTGTGATTTAGAATATTGTATGAAAAGGAAACGAGTAGCCATTTTGTTTTAGGTGTAAAATATCTTCAAGTTTCTGCTTGTACTTATGTACCTGTACCTGTACATGTTCTGTATGTTACCTGTATGTGTTTTAATATGAGTGACACCTTTGAAGGTGCCTTTGAATAGGCCTTCAGTATTGTGGCATGGAGTTTTTTTACTGCTCGATGCCACGTTCAGGAAATAGCCAACCATGGCTTATGTGCAATTCTTTTATCTCCTATTCTTTTTTCAGCTGATTGATCTGTTTTTCTTTTAAACGGGCGTTGAGCAATTTATACTATGTAAAGTCAAACTATAATGGATACGATTGGGCAACAGGTCCAAGGCTTGGACTGTTTTAGGAATGAAAAGTGTAATAAAAATCACACTGTCAACCGTTTTATATCATTATAATTCTAATATGTACGCACCCATGCTAATAAGACTGGTAGTCTACAAACCTGTTTTCATGATGGAAACTGGTGAAATTGAAAATAAAACAAGTAGGACAGATGAGCTTTATCAAGACTAAAATAAATATGAACATAATGTCTAAGAATAAATGAGTGGAGGGGGATTAATATATGTATGTAATTGGTGTGCATACTACATGAAACGAGTCAGCACAATTACACATTTAATATGCACTATTTGTGAAATGGGGTCTAAACACTGGAACTGGGAGTCCGGCAGGCATTTTCCCCATCTTTGCTACCGTTATTCTTAATAAATATAAAGCGTCAAAAGAAAAGCACAATGCTGACCACAGCCTGAGGGGACGTTGCTTGTGCCAATTGGCAAAGGATGCTGAGCCGGAGCTCTTCTTGCTAGAATATTCTTCACTCAAGGTTATTGACTACTGGTGGTGGAGCACAGCACTGTACTTAACGTAGCACCCTCTCCCCTGCCTTCCGATGATAAAGTGCCACTGTAGGGCATCCCCATTCCAAAATCATTGCACATTTAATCTGGAGAAACCACATTATTGGAGAAAATCTGGATCCTAGAAATCAGATATGCCCTTTTTGTATCCATATTAATATTTGTGCATTTTAAGTTGTCATATTTAATTGTTTTTTTGTGTTTTCTTTCCTGTTTGGGTGTACATTTTATTTGTGTGACCTGTGCCAAATTTTACATTGTTTAAAATGAATATATGATTTGTATTATTTTTCCATAGTATTTTCTTGAACACACTTATTTCATGCAGAAAATGAGCTGTGTCCTGGAGAAGCCATTTTGGAAGCTGTTTTGTAAAGCCATTGCTGTCAAATATACGGTTCACCAATTACTCCTCTTCTTTCCAATACGAACAAGCCCTTTGAAAGAATGAAACTGGTGAAGGGGAACAATCCAATGTTTGATTCAGATTCATTAAAGCCTTTAACAATTATTAATACACGTGCTCATCGTCTTTTAACAGTTTTTGCACTTTGACCTTCTGTGACAATTGAATTCACGCTGCTTTATTTAACTGAAAATATTCTGCACCATAAAACTTTGAGAATTAAAATGGAATTTGCGTTCCCACAAATTAAAAAGCGTGGCTACATGGTTAGCACTGATGAAAATGTAAAAGCATAACATTTAATTCAACAGTGGGAAGAAATGAGTAAAACCAGGCAAGAACAAAGCTCTGAAATGGCCAAGACAAGAAATATATTTGTGCAAAACCAAAGAAAAGGGTTAAAAAAAAAAAAAAAAAAAAAAAAAACTTTATTCATGCTTCAGAGGTTATTGATATTCACACAACTGCCTTTTTGAGGCCAAGAAAAAAGTGAGAAAGCTGAGCTTTATTTAGAAAGATAGTAAATGCATTAAGAAGTCATCTGTAACTGTACAATCAGTTCTATTGCAAAAGCAAACTATATTACAGATTCATTGAAAATACAGTTAATCTTTTTCAGCTCTTTCCATAGTGTAATTAAAATATTGTATTTGATCGTTGTCTCCTCTAGGCAACTATTAACATGATCCCAAACCAGGTGGTACAGTGGGTAGCAAGAAAGTCCTGGGTTTGAATCTCAGCCTGGGCCTTTCTGTGTGAAGTTTGCATGTTCTCTGCTTTTTCCAGAGGAAACCCACCCCTGTTCCACATGGGTTTTCTCTGGGGTGCTCTAGTTTCCTCACACAGTCCAAACACATGCAGGTTAGGTTAACTGGAGGGTCTTAATTGCATGTGAGTGGAAGTGGTATGTGTGTCCTGTGATGGAAACTGGACATCTTTGGTCCACCACAATTCACATTTAAGCAATTAATGAAACATTTTTTTGTTTGATTAATTTCACTTTGAAAACTGTCCCTAGGATGGAAACTTTTTAGATGTACATCTGGCATCTGAGGTTTCGACTGAAATAACTGGAGGAAACCACGTACCGCTGTGTGGGGTGTCCGTGGAGATCATAGTACCTTTACCTTTAAGCGTAAAGTAGTGTGTTTCATTTGAAAGTCACTTCACTTATGCTGCTTGGGTCTTTATCTTTTTTTAATTCGGATTAGTCACCCGTTTATTCTACCCTATTTCCATGAAACTGTTCTGAGGGTTACAGGTGAATCCTGACGTACTGCATCTTTATACTTCAAGGACTCTTAACTACACTGTCTTGTATCATCTTAAACGTCAGTGGTGCAATGTCATGAAATTACATTGAAAATGGTGTATAGGCTGTTTCCATTAAGCTACATAAACTGAGAAAAAATTCAAAGACCAGTCTGGCCACAGCTATTATAAATGCATTAAACGTTGAACATACACATCACATAGAATAAATCCCTTCAGCAGCTACTGGGAATAAAACCCCAAGCCTGTATTACAGTTTCATTCATACACTCTATAAAATACCACTTGCCCCTACATCTGTTATTTGCTAATAAAATACATTCGTAGCAAAACACAACAATTAACTCCGTTCAAATGTCACTTATTGAAAACACAATTACAGCCTGGAATTTAACTTCAGATTTAACATACTTTGGCAGCTATTTCTGCATAATTGATAATCGGTACATAGTGTTCATCGCTACTTGTTACTAAGGGTTGCATTAGCTTTCTGTGAGTATAACCTTAATGCCCTTTGAACCTAATTGTGTAATACATGATACAGGATTAGGGTTTAGGTTTACACATCAAACTAAGAGACAGGAGAACCAAAGCGAAAAATGTACTACCGTCAAACCGTAAACAAAAATATTCATCCATACAGTTGTCTATATTTCATAAGTTAATGCTGCTAGTGCACTGCCACTTCTGACAGATATTATATAAAAATGTTCCATGATTAAAGTTACCATGTCATACATTCACATTTTTTCTTTGATTGAACCCATTTCTAGTATCAGCAGATGGCAGAAAGCACTTTTTGTTCAGTAGTGCTATCAGTGCAAAAGCGAGTTGTACACACAGAAGAATGCAAAAACAAAACTATGGACTGCGAGTGCCCTCTTCGCAGCATTTGGTCTTCATACGCAAGGGACAATCAGGTCATCAGTTTATTTTCCTGGAACGGCAGAAGGACGTGTCATGATAAGGGCTTAGCAAACATTCACTTTTGGTGATGGAAGAAGCTCTCTCGATTCAAGACAATTGAGCTGTTCCAGGCTTTATCAGAAGCAGCTTACTCTGATTAGATACAGCCTGTTGTTGTCTTCTACCGTGTACATACTTGCTTCTCAATTTACTTTCCTCAATTAAACTTTATCATGGTTAAAACAGCAATGCACTTGGAATAGTATTTCCATTACCAAGATTTCACTGGATAATATCTTCCATTCAAAAGTAGATAATGAAGTCACCATAATAGAAAGGACACAAAACACAGGTCAAGTGATACATAAACTCCTAGGTTGTTGGCACTGATGCGAGTCTTTGCCCAAATTCTGGAGATATGCTTTGTCAATAACCCAATGGGCAGCTCATCATCACATGAATGTGTGATGGTGGTGGTCAAATAAACCACACTCAACCACTGAACTATAAAGTGTTGTTGGCTCACATTGTTGGACATTAATCTCACAATCTTTAATAAAGAGTTTAAATGGCGCCAACATTGAGACTGTGGCAATATTAATTTGCAAAGCACGCCAGATGTGGTCACACTACACAGCATTTATGAAGGGTGTCCCCCAATGCCTCCTACTCTCATTGGCTTTGTGACGTTCATCGAATAGTCCTCTCTCACATAAGCGCTACCAAACCAATGTTTTTTGTTGTTTTTTTTGGTTATATGTGACTTAAGTCAATATACACTCACCGAGAACTTTATTAGGAACAGTTCTACTTTATTACACTGACTTAATCCAATTGTGTAGCAGCAATGCTTACGATCATGTAGATATGGGTCATGAGCTTCAGTTAATGTTCAACCATCAAAATGGGGAAAAAATGTGATCCAAGTGACTTTGACATTGGAATGATTGTTGGTGGCAGACAGGGTGGTTTGAGTATCTCAGAAACTGCTGATCTCCTGGGATTTTCACGCACACTAGTCTTCAGAATTTGCAAAGAATGGTGCAAAACCAAAACAAAAAATCCAGTGAGCAGCAGTTCTGCAGACAGAAATGCCATGTTAATGAGAGACGTCAGAGGAGAATGGCCAGACTGGTCAAAGCTGACAGGAAGGTGACAGCAAATAACCACACATTACAACAGTGGTATGCAGAAGAGCATCTCTGAACGCATCATAACTCTAAGTGGATAGACTACAGCAGTAGGAGTCAAAAAAATAAGTCTAATAAATACCTAATAAAGTGCTCGGTGAGTGTATACGTTTCACTTGCACCTCTGCAACAAACGGCACAGGAGCAACTTCCTCATTCTTTGAACATGCATTTGCATAATGTTTGTGAAATAGAGGAATCATTGATATTTTATTGTTCGTAATGATCAGAACTGGCTAGCCAGGTAACAATTTTTACTTATAGTAAACGAGACATTAATAGGTTTATCACTCCTGTGCTTTCAAATATGACCGCTTTATTTCTCCAGTTGAGCATAACTGAACACTGTACACCGTGGAACAAACTCTATTGTTTACGGCCGTCAGAACTTGTGCTGTTACTTGGGCTTTATGATTTGTAGATTTCCTGCTTGACCCCTGGACCAAGAAATGATTACTTACAGTAAAAATGTATATTTTAATCCCATGATTTGGAACACCATTGTAACCATCTGGCCATCCGAGATCACATTCAGTACTAAACATCTCTGAGCTATCACCATTATAAGAATTGAAGTGGCTCCTAAACACCATTAGGGTAATCCCATGTCAACTCACCTGCATCATCAGAGATTTTAATGAGAATTAGCATGCTAATTTGGCTTGAAAGAAACCACTGGAAACTGAAAACGACAGATTATTAATAAACAAAGTTTGCGGTAATTTGCGTGACTGTGATTTTGACTTGTTTTATCTCCATTACTGTAGGTCACAGAAATATTGTTCTTGTATCACTATATAGGCCTATAGCTCTATCTTTTGCACACACACTCACTGAGCACTTTATGACACATTTATTTGACTTATTTTTTAGACTTATTATTTTAGACTGCTGCTATAGCCTATCCACTTAGGTTTAGGTTTGACGCATTGTGTGTTCAGAGATGTTCTTCTGCACACCACTATTGTAATGTGTGGTTATTTGCATTACTGTCACTTTCCCGTCAGCTGTCACCAGTCTGGCCATTCTCCTCTGACCTCTCTCATTAACAAGGCGTTTCTGCCCACAGAACTGCTGCTCACTGGATTTCTTTTGTTTTTTGCACCATTCTCTACAAACTCTAGAGGGTGTGTGTCAAAATCCCAGGATCAGTTTCTGAGATACTCAAACCACCCTGTCTGGCACCAACAATCATCCACAGTCAAAGTCACTTTGATTACATTTTTTCCCCATCCTGATAATTGATTAACTAAATTAATTAACTAAAGCTCCTGACCCGTATCTACTTGATTTTATGCATTGCACTGCTGCCACACGATTGGCTGATTTTATAACCGCATGAGTAAGTAGGTGTACAGGTGTTTATAATAAAGTGCTCAGTGAATGTATATTATATTCACCCCAAAATGAAAGTTAAGAGTTATGAGTGATTTTAATCTAATCTAAGCCAAAAAACTATTTTAAAATCGATTACATTTTCAAAAAAGTTAGGTTAGAATGTTGACACCATCTCCAGAAAATTCAGTCTTGGATATTTGAGTCATTGCCGAGATTATTACTTATCTGAAGCAGCATCACATGGTTTGGGGTCACTAATTCCTGGTTTTCCACCCTCCCTTTATAGCTCCCCTTATAGTCTGTCTTTAGGCCCCCGGTGCAGTTACCTTCTCCTCCTCTGCAGGTAGACACGTATCAGCCACTGCACTACAAAGGGCCAGATCACGGCAAAGGTCACAGTGCCGGGAGAGATGTCAAAAGGCCACCACGATGGCTTCTGGAAGAAGCACACAGTTTAACTCCTGCTGAGACACACCAGTAAATCTAAAGCTAGACACACACTGCTGCTTACAACGCACAATTAATGTGAGCTTTTAACGTTTTTATTTTGCATGTAAATGTTGAATTGATAAATTAGCTTGTGGCAAAACTGGAGAATGCTGGGTGTTGTGTGCCACAGATATTTGCAGTTGTACAGTGTCCTAGATGGAAAATGATCAAACAAAAACAGCTTGTGTACAGTATCTGCATCTGTACTCTGCCTGTGTTGACAGATACAAAGGGTATTTGTTATCAGTCACTGACTGTACAAACCTGAAATGGAAAGCATCTACGAGAGAGGAGGGAAAACTTTCAGAGATTCCATCATGAGTGACCATACCTTTTTTGCCTTACTTGCAGGGAGTGATGGGTAATTTGGTTGTAGAGTTAATGACCTCGCCTGGAAGTGAAGAGAAAACAAACAAAATCAACACATGATCATGCAAGACTTACAGCTATGTTGGTTAACTGGTTAACCCCTTACATCTCACCAGCCTGTGATCCCCGTCCGTGAGCAAAAAATACAGTATAGCTTCAGCTGAGCCTAGAACCGGCTAGTGGTATGGTATTGAAATAATGACTGAGAAGATTTTTAGCTAATGACACCACTTATCCAACGGTGTATAGTTTGTTAGGCTTTCATAAAACAACACAATTTTTGCCTGTGTAACGAAACCATAGCATTTTCAATACGCATGCCAAGTCTGAATATTTGAATATTTCTGAGGAAGAGCAACACCTTTGGCTCCAATATAGAGGGCATTTTCATGACATGCCTCCGTTTATTTTTATTTATGAGTAAATAAAAAAAACCCGAAAAACAAGCCGTTTTAGAGCCAGTGCTGCATTTCTGTCACTTAAAACCCACATCCTGCCCCAACCAGGCTCTGCCCCGCCCAGATCCTTGCCCCATTCAGACTCTGCCCTGCCCACACCCCACCTCATCCAGGTTCTGCCCCACCCACACCCCACCTCATCCAGGCTCTGCCCCGCCCACATCCTGCCCCATCCAGGCTCTGCCCCGCCCACATCCCACCCCATCCAGCCAAATCCCCCCTCATCCAGCCAAATCCCCCCTCACCTGTGAGGCAGTCAGGGCCTCCAGGGTCTGTAACCTCCGCAGCACACTCTGCATGTCTTCCTGTAGCCGCGCCAGCGCTGTGACGATCTGCTCGTTTAGGCTGCAGCTGGCCCTGCCCTCCGACCCCCGGCGCTCCCCATCTCCCGCGCTGCCCAGCAGCATCCCCTGGGCCCTCGATCCCAACGCTGGGTCCCTGGAACCTGGCCAAAGAGGGGTGAGAGGGAGGGAGGGTGGATGGATTTTCTAGACACTTAAAGCATGTTACAGTGATGAGGGGGAAACTAGCCTCAACCACCATCAATGTGTAGCACCCACTTGGGTGATGCACGGCTGCCATTTTGTGCCAGAACGTTCACCACACACTAGCTGAAGTGGAGAGGCAGAGAATTATGTTTTTGCAAATTGAATCTGGGGATAATTCGGCGGCAGGTTGAAAGAGCCAGGTTGGAAATTTAGCCAGGACATCGAGGAACGACCTACTTTACTCTGAGGTAAGATTAACTTGCAAGGCCTCACTTTCCCTCTAGGTAGAAACATTGAGGGAAAACAGTCTTTTACGATTATATGGCTGAACAAGACATAATGAAAATTTTGTCATGGTTGCTAGTACTGTACACTAAAGTTCTATACTCCCTGAAACCTTTGTTTTCTGAAGATTCACCCTTGGACAGAACATGATTCTGTAATGTCCATCGACTGCAGCATTTGACGAAAGTCAATGTAACATTTACCGTGTAGTTTTTTCTTACCCTTCGAGTCATTTAGCACCAACATGTCATGTTAGGGATTTGATATTAAAGCACCCAGAGTAAAGAGCAGGCTGTGGGCAAACTGAAAGCTGGAGGATATTGGCAGCATTCGACTATTACACAGTAACTTTTTTTAAAGTTTTTAATTGTCTGGGGTTTATTAACATTAACATGTATCTTCAGCTGAAATATGGTATTTTACTCACATTCAAGCCCAGCACTGGTGTGTGTTGTGAATTAGCTTAATTAGCCAGTATAAAGTGGTTGAGCAACTGTAGAAACAAATAATGTACAAACCGGGCCACAGGGAACGAGTTGTGCAAGACCATCTGTGCCATATGGTATCAGAGGCGTACCTCGCCCTCTCCTGGCCGAGGAGCCATCGGGCCTGTCCGTGCCCATTCTGTCTCTCCGAGGAACATTCCTGCCGGACTCGCCATCCTCTCCTCCGAGCTGGACTCCCCCCGGACCTCTCTGCGGATCGTCTGTCCCCCCGGGCTCCCTCCTTTGAGCCCGATGCTTGGCGCGGTGGTTAACATGGCACCCCTCGTCCGTCTCCATCGAGTGGTTGCTGAGGCACTCGGAACCCTGGTGAAAAGTACACTGACGTTTAGGCCTGGAAAAAAACCTCTGTGTACTGGCCCATTCCATGCAACTTCCAGGTTTCACCACAGCACCTCTTGGATTTTTCCATTTTTGGTAGGTAATGATGAGATATAAAATTCTTTAGAATTGGCACATTTAGTCCGCCCAGAAACGAATGTCAGAAATTTCACTCGACCCTCTACTTTGGATATGTTGATGGTACCTGCTTAATCAATTTTTCGAGAAAGATTTAGCTTTGGTACGTTTGGTTTATGAAACACTGACCAATTATCCAAACTTCATGCAGGTACATCTTTGTTTGCCTCTACTGGCAAAACAAAATGCATGAATGAAGCATGAAGCTCAGATTTTCACATTGAGTTCTACATCTCATCTAATCCAAGAGGTGCTAATCTAACCTCCAGGCATTGGCATGGAATAACTCTACGGTCTTGTCCTGCTGGCCTGCAGATTCCATAGCACTCTCTCACAGTAGGCACTATGATGTGCTGGACTTCGACGTCCATTTTAAATCTCTGCTGTACTAGTACCTCCTCCGCACCGAACTGGTCCACTGAGTCACAGTACACCTCGCTGTCAGAATCACTGGCCAGATGATGCAGACCGGACACGTCCTCATTGTGGTCTGGGGGGAAATTATACAGTGTGACACTCGTGACACCAATGAGCATACCAATATGCAGGAACCAAGGTATGCAATCATCATTTGACACAAACCAAATACTTCTATTATTAATGTATTGTGTGGAATACTCAATCCAGATATCATTTTAATGGTAAATTATACTGTTAATGGTTTAGATAGCTTAAATTCAGCACAACTTGTATTACACGTGTTTATTTCCCACCCTTTCATTATTACATAGAAAAATATTTTCTATTTGACATATATTCTTTGAATATTATGATTACTACTATATATAGTAGTATTTGGCCATTAAATCTGGGAATGTCATTTCATTGTTTTAGAGATTTTATTACCTTCAAAATTCTAGTTAATTTTTTAAATTAAGGCTTCACTTCAGCAAAGAAAAAAAACCCAGTCATGATTCAATATTTTTCAGTTTGAAAGTATTTTAAGATCACAAGTGATAACTTCTAGTGATGTTTGACGAGAAATTTTCAGAAACCACCGAATTTCATGAATGATGTAACTTCAAGAGGGTTCCAGTAAATATTTAATCTGTAATGACTCATCTCAGTTTAGTACAGTACAGTAAAATAAATACTAAATATTAAATACTGGGGCGGCACGGATGGTGCAGTGGGTAGCACTGCCACCTCACAGCAAGGAGGTCCTGGGTTCGAATCCCCGGGGCCTCTCTGTGCGGAGTTTGCATGTTCTCCCCGTGTCTGCGTGGGTTTCCTCCGGGTACTCCGGTTTCCTCCCACAGTCCAAAGACATGCAGGTTAGGCTGATTGGAGAGTCTAAATTGCCCGTAGGTATGAGTGTGTGAGTGAATGGTGTGTGTGCCCTGTGATGGACTGGCGACCTGTCCAGGGTGTATTCCACCAGTACGACCTGCCACGCCGAGGCCACACTGGGCAGTGGGAATCTGCAGCAGGCTGTGATGTTGCCGGAGGGAGAAGACCTCAACGAGTGGATCGCCGTTAACATGGTGGATTTCTTTAAACAGATCAACATGCTGTACGGCACCATCACAGAGTTCTGCACAGAGATCAGCTGTGCTGTCATGTCTGCGGGGCCCAGGTATGAGTACCACTGGGCCAACGGCACCAACATTAAGAAGCCCATCAAATGCTCAGCTCCCAAATACATTGACTATCTGATGACTGGGTGCAGGACCAGCTGGACGACGAGACTCTCTTCCCCTCCAAGATCGGAGTGCCCTTCCCGAAGAATTTCCTGTCTGTGGCCAAGACCATCCTGAAGAGGCTGTTCCGGGTCTACACTCATATCTACCACCAGCACTTCGACTCCGTCAGGAGGAGGAGGCCCACCTCAACACCTCCTTCAAACACTTCATCTACTTCATACAGGAGTTCAGCCTGATCGATTGGAGGGAGCTGGCCCCACTGCAGGACCTGATCGAGAAGCTGGGATCCAAGGACAGATTGAGTCAAAGTCTGTCTGTGATCCTCTCTGTCAGTCTGTCAATGATTCTCTCTGTGAACATCTGTGATTCTCTCTGTAAAGCCTGTCTGTGATCCTCTCTGCCAGTCTGTCTGTGATTCTCTCTGTGAACATCTGTGATTCTCTCTGTCAGTCAGTCTGTGATCCTCTGTAAACATCTGTGATCCTCTCTGTAAAAGGCTGTGTGATCCTCTCTGTCAGTCTGTGATCCTTTCTGTCAGTCTGTCTGTGATTCTCTTTCTAAACATCTATGATTCACTTTGTAAAGTCTGCCTGTGATTCTCTCTGTAAACATCTGTGATTCTCTGTCAGTCTGTCTGTGATTCTCTCTGTAAAGTCTGCCTGTGATCCTCTCTTGTCAGTCTGTCTATGGAGCGACATGGCTCAGGCAGTAGGAGCAGTCGTCTGGCAGTCGGAGGGTTGCCGGTTCGATCCCCCGCCCAGGCTGTGTCGAAGTGTCCCTGAGCAAGACACCTAACCCCCATTTGCTCCTGACGAGCTGGTCGGCGCCTTGCATGGCAGCCAATAGCCGTCGGTGTGTGAGTGTGTGTATGAATGGGTGAATGAGAAGCATCAATTGTACAGCTGTTTTCCAGTACTTGCAAGGAAGTGCCTCCCAAAACTTCAGATAAGCAAACATCTGACTAAATTGGGTCCTACATAAATGGACCCATTTTAATCTCTGTAGCCCTCCATGCACGTTGAATGGAAAAAAGATAATCATATCTACCGCTGAGATGGCTGTTGAGTTTAGTGGTCTCCAGGGGATGTGTGGTGTCCAGTAGCTCCCCCTGGGGCTCTTCGACATTGAGGGCTGCCTTAGAACTGTGATTGCCATTGGTCAGCGGTGAGTGTTCCATGTTACCATTTGACAATGGGAGCTCAGGCTTTTCTACTAAGCCTTCATTCTTCAAATTCAAGGCTGAAACTTCTTTTTCTTGAAAGTCATTTAGACAAAACAAAAATGGCAAATATTACAACAAAAATACTGCCATTTGGATTTAAAGGAGTAACACGGTGGTTGAATGAGACACTTATCAGTTGTCTTTAAGCCAGAACAAAACAAATGTGCATAATTTTTTATATTATTCAGTCATTTAAATGTATTGTCAAACTTATTTTTCTAAGACTAAATTTCCCACAATAAAAGTTCACCCAAACTGTCATGAGAGTGTAATGAGAACTGTCAATTAGCTATGATTGACAAACTGTGCTTCCACTTTCCACACATTGTTGTTTGTTGCCATAGCTACCTCCATGATATGCGCTCACCTTGGAAGATTTAATTTTCACAAACTAGCTAGCCAAGTTAAGATAAAAGCACAACTATAATGTCCTTATGAAAGCAAACTGGCAGGCTAACGTTATCGATAACGTCACCTTATCACAAACTGGCTAGCTAGCTAACGTTAGTTAGCTAAATGAATACAACCAGAAATAGTGTAATCCTATTCCAACAGTCCTTGAAAGGCACTCTAATTTAAGTTAACCTAATGTTAGTCAAATATTTGCATTGTCTTGCCTGGAGGCCAACAGCACAAACTATAAGCCACAAGTTATAGGAGAGGGATAATGGGAGTGGTTATCCTTGTGTGACACACTGTGAGGAGTACATTTTCAAACGGTTGAAAATAGGATACCTTTAAAAAGCTTACTTCTCCAAAACTAAAGAACGGACACATTTTATACTTTCATTGTGTTTTTTCAATGCCCTCTTGTGCAAATTGCATATTAAAAAAAAAAACCTAGAAACTGTGACCAGCCATCATGTTACTCCTTTCACAAAGGACAATGTGAACTTACTCACAAAATATCTCCTTGCATTCCCAAAACGTTCCCGGTGCCCCAGTTTGTACATTATACTGTTTTTCAACCCCTTTATACGGGCTAATTAACAAGCCAATTCACAGCATGCACCACCAGTGCTGGGCGTGTATGGGAGTAAAACTGGAAAAAGAAAAGCAAGTAATGTTCCATAAGGGTACCTTTCTCTATCTGTTCCTCCTCTTCATCTTCCTCTTCCATATCCTCTTCATCTTCCTCTTCCTCTTCCTCTTCAGTGTTCATGAATGTGTTGTATTCTAGTTCAGCTCTTTTGCAGCTGCTCTCCAAAGTGCCATTCTGAGTCATTGTCCTGATAATGCTTTTAGTCATACTTTTTGAAGAGGCTGTCAGCATACCTCCAAATCCTGAGGACGAATTAAAAAATTTTAATTAAAAGTTTCCTAAAACTCGAACCTGTGCCTATAAATGGATATGGATATACAATATATATACGTACACTCAGTAACCACTTTATTAGGTATTTTAGACTTTATTTTCTTAGACTTATTTGTCTTTTGCTGCTGTACCCCATCCACTTCAAGGTTTGATGTGTTGTGTGTTCAGAGATGATCTTCTGCATACTGTGCCATACTGCATACTGTACTTGTAACACATGGTGATTTCAGTCACCTTCCTGTCAGCTTGAATCAGTTTGGCCAACAAGATATTTTAGCCCACATAACTGGAATGTTTTTTTGTTTTTCACACCACAACTGTAAACCACCCCATCTGGCACCAACAATTCCTCCATGGTCAAAGTTGATTAGATCATAGGTCTTCCCCATTCTGATGTTTGGTCGGAACAACAACTGAACCTCTTATCTTGACCATGTCTGTGAGTTTCTGCCACATGACTGTCTGATTAGATATTTGCATAAATTAGTGCTGCATGCTGGTGTACCTAATAAAGTGGTCAGTGAGTATATACTTAGTATCCACAATGAGATCATCTTAAACTTGGACAGCATCAGTGACATCCATCTATTGTGAGAAGGTATGCCACAATCAAGTGCATTTTTCAATGCTTTCCACCTAGGGTGTTTAAACCAAGACTAGATTGATTTATAGTAAAAGGAGAACAGGCAGGACTACAGTACATCACATTCTCTACTACTGCTAAGGATGCATGTGATGTACTCAGTCATTTTCTCCATTTACTGGAAAGAGTCCAGCAGTTATCCCTCCATGTCAACCTGAACATGCAGATTCTGTGTAGAAGCTTGTGTTGTACCAACTGCTCTTGTTGCTTGAGCCAGCTGGACTACTATCCCACAACTAACCCATTGATCTGTACAGGACCTGGGTGTGTTAATCTACAGTGTTTTTCCTAACCAGCAACATATAACACACAAGCAACAGATAAGGTTAAGGGCATCATTTGACAGGGAGATATACTAGCCACTAACATCACTAGGAGCACTACATAGTGATAGACTTGCCTTCCAGTGACCTAGCAAATTTTTCCAACCGGGCTGAGCATAAAACAAAAGCAAAAACCAGCATGTTAAAGAACTGATATTGTGCCAAAAGGGACACATTTTTTCCTCTGCCGATAACATCTCTGCCCATTCCTTTCTATAACAGAAACGCACACAAACACTGACACATGTGCTCTCTCACACACACTCACACACACAAACACACACACACACACACACACACTCGGTCACGCTCACACAGACGTGCTTACACACAAAAACTGGTTTGACATTATTGTTTCAGAAATGCTGAGATATGCAATGGCTACACGCTGGACACAGTCCCCTCCCCCCAGTGAACCCCGGAGAGGTGACGTGTTGGAGCGTACCTGCGGACAGGTCAGACACTTTGCTGATCTTCTTATTCTCCTCCACCATCTCATAGAAGGGTCCGAGAACATGCAGCAACCTCTCCACCTCATCCGTCACTGGCATGCTCTCCAGAATCTGCACATTTGGAACAACAAGGAGCAAACTTTGGACACACCTCTCTGTGATAAGCACTACTAGATCTTCGTTGCAGTAAAGCAACCAACATTTTTTTTTAAACTTTACAATAATAAAAAATGAAAGATTATTTACCAGCTTCACTTCGTCAACATAGGCGGTCATAGCTTCCTCCTTCGGCATGTCACCTAAAGAGCTCCATGCTTCCCTACACATGAAGCACAACACAGCGATATAAGGCCCGTCATCTCAATCTGAACATTTTTATTCAAAACGTTTTATTCAAAACTCAGACAGGCCTCAGACAGAGGTCGAATCGTGTCAATGCCTCAACTGAAGATAAGAACTCAAAAGAAGGAGGAAGCGTTAGCTACAGTTGTGCTTAACATGTACACGTTTCAAGTCGTCCACTTTATGATTTGATGGAAACTGGTGTGTAGCACTGAGGCCTACATGTCAGGTTTATGAAGACGTCAATGTTGACTTGTGTAACAGTTCACCATGCTAGTAGGAATCAAAGGTGAAAGTTACACACTGCCTGTATCGGATTACTGTCCAAACATTAACAGCACATGGCACTGCTCCGAGGCAAGGATTGTCCTGCAGTTCAAACGTGGATAAAAGGCATCCCATTCCTGTATATGTGTATGTGTGTGTAAACAACTGGGGAGTGGGCAAAAAAAAGTTGCACATAAATTACTACCCTGTGCAGAGAAATGCATTAGAAAATGAACACAATAAAATGAATACAAACTCTATAAATTACTCTAGGGTTTTGGAAAAGAAAAACAAGAAAAAAAAACCCCATATACAATAAATACACATCACAGACCATACAGACCACTGCCTGCATATTTAGAATATGACAAAATTATTATAAGTATTATTATTATTATTATGATTATTATTATTATTATTATTATGATTATTACCATTATTATGAATACCAATATTATTCTGATATGTTCCATTACATGCATGTAAAACATATGCACAGATAAATTACAGATATTGATCTCAATTCACACAGTCAATCCCCAATTATTTAGAAGAAAACATTGTTAAAACAATGTGAAAAAAAAAAAAACTACTATGAGTTTCAAAACCACTTAGGCGATTTCAAGTTTTAAGGTTTTTTTGTAGTTGTACAAATTTCTGTGTAAATGTTAATGTCACCGGTTTATATATCTAGTATGAGCAAGGCAGTCAATTTTCTTGTTAATCAGTCAATCACATACAAGCATGCTCCTTTATCCTGTTGATGTTCTCCAAATTGAATTCAAAGCACTGTTACAAGAATATTTTTCAGCCAGTGTCCCCTCTCTCCCATAGTTAGCCCATCTTGTATAATGATAATATACTGTGTCATGATTTTCAATACGTTTAGGTATCGATATAAACTACTGTTTGCAATGCATAAAGCAGAATGTAGGCTACACATCTCTCCATTACATATCCACTTTCTTTTGCATTACAAAAATTAACTGAGTTCAGAATTTTTGCATCATTGCGTTTTTCATTTCTCATATTGTCAACAGAAAAGGATGGTTGTCAAAGCTTGTGATGCAATTGCTCATGTCTAGCAGTAAGCATTCTGGGGTAAATACGGCTGTTTCGGCAGGAACTTTCAATAGGTGGTTTCAACCAGAGTCCTCAGTTCTTTGAACGACCAGGAAAATTACAGTAATGCAAGTGTATATCCCACTTTTAAGTTATGCTACATAGGTGATGGAAGAAAGAACTTAAAGAAAGAACTTGTCAACTCAATTAGGTGTATTGATCAAGAACCCTCCTTAGTATTCAGCATTAAGACTTAATTGCATAACATTTAGTAAAACCATGTATCCCCATTCCTTACCATTTCACTTTACCGACATTGTCCCAGAATCCAGGCTTTGGGATGTCACAAGGTCCTTGCGTAGCTTGATTATAGTAACTGTCGAATTTGAGCAGCATCTCTTCGGAAGGCTGAACAGAACCTGCAATGGGGGGAAAAGAAGATTTTTTTTATTTCAAAAGTGTTTTTCGCAGAACCACTATATTTAACTGACAAAGACATAACGTAAACGACTCCTACCGCGGTTCTGTTCATACATTAGGCTATAGTCACCTATTTGTATTTGTTGAAAGAAAACTATGTAGCATTTCTGCTACACTAGTTAAACAGGTGTAGTTGTCAGGGGAATTTCACAATCTCTTAAGTGGATGAATCCGAAAGTGCTCACCATTTGGAGGTAAACTCTGAATGACTTTTACTGCAGCATCAAACCTTAGCTCATTGATCGGTTTGTTGTCATCCGCCATCGTGACACGAAACACCCAGGGTGTCAGCAAGTCCAGACCTACAGTATGGATTACAAATAGGCTATGCATAAAACGCTTAAATCGCTAAAGGTAACCTATCTAGTCGTCTTCGACCGGCCTTGGAGCGATGTGAATGTCATGCGTCGTCCATTGCCTGGTTATTAGAAAAGGGAGGTGGTCGTATCAAATGACACCCAGATTTTCCTAAAGCTGTAAATGTTTCACATTTTCAATAACAACAGATAGACTATGTTGTTCACGGTCGTGATCGGAATTCCTAGCAAACAAACATTAGCGAGTTTCACTCAGAGTTCCAGTACAAAATGAATACAGGTTTAGAGAAAAGCGTCTAAGATGTTTTGCAGTTGCCAGTTGCACCTGAGCATTTAATAATCTATATCCTACCTGCTGTTTATTCTGAGCCCACTACGGTTAATCCCAAACAGACGCCATACGGTTATAGCATGCACTGTATGCTTGGGAACTGTGGTTCTTTTTCAAAACCACTAGCGTTTGCTTGGTGTAGATTATAGAACACATGAAAACCTCACTACAACACCCACAATGCAAAGACATTATCAGGTTTTTCTGGGAGCTGTAGTGCTAAATAACCCTGGTTTAATTATGTACTAGGATGACCTCGAATTATAGTTTCCACACCATCGTTCCAAACTGTTGCCTTACGCTGGAAAGCCTTTCTTCTAGGCTAGGTCCATGGCAGTATAAGAGCAGTCGTAAATTATATAAATTTGTTGAGCTACAATGACACTGTTCTTGGCATAACATGGACGAATTAGATTAGATGAACATTAAATTGGCCTACGTGAAAACGAGACGAAGAGGAATGGAAAAACTACGATTCCCAGAATGCACATGTCCACATTGCAATGTTTTTATTCCGTCGTTTCGTTTTTTTTTTTTGTATGTCTGCTGGTGAAAGGTCGCTGTGGTGAAATCGAGGCCAGGAATCCCACAATACTAGGCGAAGGAGCTCCTTTTCGGGGCTGAGCTTGTGGTTTTAATCAAAGGGAAGGCGAAGAAGCGATGCAGAGACATGTAAGATGGCAGAGTTACAAATGTTGTTAGAAGAGGAAATTCCAGCCGGCAAAAGAGCCCTCGTAGAAAGCTACCAGAACCTCACCAGGGTTGCGGACTATTGTGAAAGCAATTATGTCCAGGTAAGATTGAAAAATTAGAGATTTGAATGACAGATTCCCGATTTCGTGGGATTTTTTGCCGAGGTAGTGTGAGGAAACACAGGAAATGTGGAGCGTTGTAGGTCCTGGGAAGCGGAGATCTGGATATTAAAACAATAACGTAAATGTATCGCATTGTTGTTTATAGAACATGGGCAACTGTGTATCAAGCAATCATACATCTAATTTGTAATGGATACATTTGTTCTGATGTAGCCTACCCATTCATTGGAATTATATTTTCGCGACAGGTTTAGTCAGTGTATCTAGAGGGTGTGTCTAAAATCAAATCGTGTCACATTTCGACAAATTTCTGTGTTAAAGACAACAATTCGTCAATCGCTGTACGATAAACAAACCTAGATTGCAAGCCAAAGTTCTGTTTGTATTGGTTGCTTGTTAATAGTTTGAAGTATGTTTGGTGAGCGTTAGCATGACCACAATTCGGAAGCTTTCATTGTGACATCAAATGCTGTGTAGCCTATCTTGCTCGCGATATCTGGTCTAGGACAGCTTTCCTGCTCGAACTATTCGTTAGATTGTTAGTTGAAGTTAATGGTATTGTGACATGGTGAATTTTGAACTGTCTGGTTTCACAGCCCACATTGTCGTTTATTATGCTACTAGCTAAAACAGATTACTTGCAAACGTTGACCACCTGAACGTGAAATGTTCATAGCTGAGCCATAGGCTATGAACTACCGAATGTCTGATAAATTAATGTTTTGTCTAAGAATTAAAGGACTGGGCTAATGGGAACTATAGCATTGAGACAGACGATCATGTTTATTACTTAAGCTGTAGCTAGCCTATTTAGTTTTGTCAGATGCCGATTTTTATTTTTTGATGTTTCAGTCGGCTAGCCTGGGCTATATTCCAGTGATGTGTTGGGCTGCAGTTTGCTATCTTGAGAAGAAATTAGCCTGAACAGGGCATTGCAGAACGGTTCCATTCCTAAATGTTCACACCGTTTTTTAATTCGATAAATCCCCTTGAAATAATGATAATAAATCACGCAAGCTTTCTTTTATATTTTATGTATTTTTATATGCTTTGTCCACTGCTGCCAGATTGGCGTACTTGCTCTTACAGTCATTCTTAGAGTGCTTGTTTTGCTGCGCTTGAGTTAATGACATTGTCAAAAACCTGCTGGTTATGAACATGCTTGAAACCGTTCTAAAAACGCAAATTTTTTTATCTTCAATGGAGCAGATATTATCTCTCTGAGTGGAATCAAGCAGTTTATTGCCGTAAACTGCTTGATGCTCTAAGCCATCCAGATATTTCATACAGTGGAATGCAAGATCATATCTAAAATATATTATGTGCCTTACACATAATAAGTGTATCTGTCAGTTCGATTTATTTTTTATTTTTTATTCCAATTATGTTGTACTATGGGAACAGCTTCCTTCTGTATTCTAGGATATTGAACATGAAAAAGAAATTGAGCAGATTTGTAAGAAAATATTATTTCCAAACTTACTGGTTCATTTAAACTGCCTCTTTCTGTATTGTAGATATTTAAATGGAACTATAAATTGGCGAAATGTTTCTACTGCAACTTGGGTGATAACAAAAGGTGGGAAAACACTTGAACTGTAGGAGAGTTGCCATGCTGTCTGGAATGAATAATGGTTTTCTCCCCAAAAAAGAGGGTACATTTGTACTCTGTTTAGCCAGTGAAAAAAGCATTTTGCGCATAACTAATGTCTTTGGCCGATATCAAGGCAAGCTGCAACAGGGCGGGAGTGTGTCCTTGACCTCAAGCCACAGCTCTGAGGTGTGGCACTGCCTGTTTGCACTTTGCAGTAGTCTCCATCCTGGCTGTTTTTCTGTTTGCCACTGATCATATGAGGATATGTGAATGACCTGTGGAGGGCTGTTTATAGCATTGGCATTAAATGCAAGTAATGCCTGTCCTCACCTGGTGATGTTGCTTAAACCATAGCCTGCAAAATGGGCATGCTAAAAAAAAGGTTCCAAGGAGCAGACGTGCCCCTAAATTGAGCATACTAAACTAAATTGGAGCACACTAACATCTTCCTAATTAATAGAAGAGGTCCAGTTTTTGTTCATGGTAGCATGCATGGAGGGCAGGGAAGCTGAGGCAGATTATCTTTCAAAATATTATACTTTCAGAGAATGCAGATTTTTTTGAGGCTTATTATACAGTATGTATCGTCTTTTGTGCTTGCACTGCAAAGGTAAATATTTAAAATAACTTGATGTGCAATAGTATGCTGTGTTTTGTGACTTCCTGTACAGAATACAGAACATGCAAAAGATGTTCCTGATGTTTGGCATTTTTGTGTTTTCACCACATTGCTGTCAAATGTTGTGCCCCCCCAAGCTAAGGCCCCAGGTATTCATGGAAAGGCAGTCTCTGAACAGCTCAGGGCAGGTCCAGACTTGTGTGCTCCCAGGGGCTGTAGGTCTTTGCCCTCTCATCTCTGGCTGTGGAATCTGCAGCAAATGGCCCCTGCAGCTATGACTGCAGCCAAAGGGAACTGGACTTGTGGCGACATATGGTTCGCAGTGGAACAGAGCCCGCACACTGTAGTCCGTAAGAAGGACAGCAACTGCCCCACTTTAGTGCAGTGGGAGAGTTTCTTGTGTCCTCCCGCGGTGCGTCACTGCTGATAAACCGAAAGATCCATTCATTCATTCATTCATTCATTCATTCATTCATTCCCTTCTGTTGTGGGCTCTTAAAGAACATCCTGTATCTCATTAAAAGTGTAGTTTTGTCAAACTCCCACCTCTGCACCTCAAAACACCCCCCCCCCCACTCATTGGAATGCCACATCTTTTAGGTTTGTGTTTTGTTTGTACCCTCCAACGAAAGTTGACAGTCTGCACTTTGACCATATATTAATTGTTTTGTTTCAAATCCAGTGTGCTGGAATCCAGAGCCAAAACCACAAAAATGATGGCACTGTCCCAATACTAGCATGTAACTGTATACAGTACATTTAACTGTGTATTTGTATTCTAATGGTGAGATAATTGGCAAACAGTTATTGTATGGTTACAAATACTGTACTCACTTGTGAGTGAATTGAACACCTGTACAATGACACTATTTTAATTCTTAAAAATGAGAAGAAAAGACTGCCATGGGCTCCTGTGCTTGATCCTGAGGTTTAGTTTGCGTGGCGGCACCTGCATGCCGCACCACAGAAAATCATGTCCACCCGTAAGGAAATTCACAGAAGCGGCCACACATTTGCATATCACTGTATTACAGTGACAGATTAAGGAAAAAGCCAATTTCCATTTTTGGCAGGGGACTGTAACTTTTAAGGAGCACAGCTGATAGGCTGTTTAACCTGTCAGATGGGGCTGTATCCTCCCCACAGAGGCAGCAGTAAGGAGAGGAGCTCCTGGCCAAGGCGACAGCCTGTATGGCCACACAGAGTAAAGGGTGGGGCCGGGTGGAGGAGTGGACGGCAAAGTGATTGGATGGCAAGGATTTGCTGTTCTGCCGTATTTATGAACCGGCTGCCATTATCAATAGGTTCAATGCTCTGAATCTCAATTAGTTTAGACTTTTTGGGAGGAATGGTTGGGGATTGAAGAAGGAAAAGAAGATATACTTTATTCATTTGTCCTCTGCATTTGAGGACATCCCATCCAAGTTACTTGGGAGCTGTGGGCAGCCACCGTGCATTGCCCAGGGAGCTACACCACGTTTGAACCACCAACCTTTTGGGTTCAAGTCTTGTACCTTAGCCAATACATGACAGGCTGCCCCATGATTGGATCGTGCGAATCAAAGTAGGCATCGTCCTGGAGATCGGCTAAGGCAGAGTTTGGGTGTCTGCCTCTTCCTGTTTGTAGTCATGTGGGGGCGACATGGCTCAGGCAGTAAGAGCAGTCGTCTGGCAGTCGGAGGGTTGCCGGTTTGATCCCCCGCCCGGGCTGTGTCGAAGTGTCCCTGAGCAAGACACCTAACCCACAAATGCTCCTGACGAGCCGGTTGGTGCCGTGCATGGAAGCCAATCGGCATCGGTGTGTGAGTGTGTGTATGAATGGGTGAATGAGAAGCATCAATTGTACAGCGCTTTGGATAAAGGCGCTATATAAATGCCAACCATTTACCATTTACATGTTGTGTGTGTGTGTGTCTGTATTCATGTGCGTGTCCCTGAGCAAGACACCTAACCCCTAAATGCTCCTGACGAGGTGGTCAGTGCCTTGTATGGCAGCCAATCACCATCAGTGTGTGAGAGTGTGTACTTTCAATAAAGTATCCTATCATATCATGGTAGTGCAGCTCTGTTTCTCTGTTTGAATTCAAAGCTGACGGCTGTCATGTGTTGTAGATCCTTTCATCTCTACCACCACCTGTTACCCTGCCCCATTCACCATAGCATTCCTCTCACAACCATTGGCTGTACAAACAGGTGTCTCGTCTGTTCGGTGATCCTAAACATGAGGTCTGAACACCAGGGCAGCCTTTCTGACAAACACTGAGTGGGAGATCTCACTGTGGAATGTGCTTGAAAATGTATTTTGAAGGCATTTTGATAAATCAGTTTGCAAATGACTTCCAGTGTGTTGTAGCTGAATGGTCACTGTTACTTCTGGTACATTACTCTATTTGGCCTTGATCCTTGATGGTTAGTTGTGAAACCTTCTAAAATTTGTTGTCTTTAACTGCATAATGAGCTCAGCCATACGTATCAGTTGTCAGTTGTGCGGACACTGTGGTATGGGTGTTGGCTTGCGTTTCAGGTTTCAGGTTTCATCATCCTACCCTTGAGCCAAAAAGCCGGTAGTGAGGATTCAGTGATTCCATAAATATGATTTGTTTGTCTCCCAGTTTGGTTGTGCCCATTTTGTCATTTAACAACATAAAAACATATTATTCAAACCTAATGTTGTAATAGCTATTGCTACAGTATGTGCTGGGTATGTGCAGTGTATTGCATCTCCTATTTCCTACCTTGGGAATAGCCCATCAGACCAAACGCAGATGGCTCTGTGCTATTTGCATTCCATGTTCGACAATGATTCCCCTTTCTCTGCCCTTTCCTATCATGTCAGTGGAAGTTTTAATTGTGTAGACAATCCCTCAAGGTGAGGCAGAATTTAGCTTCCGGAGTCTTCCTTCTGCCTCTCCAGTCATTGAAGAACGTTTAAAATTTAAGTGGAGTGTGTAAGAAAGTGGGGGAAAACAAACTCACCTGCCAGTGGGTATTAGTCTAATGCGTCAGCTGGCACGAGCTGGGTGTTTCAGAAATTCTGCGGTGTCCGAAAATGACTGCCGTCATACAGGGAGTGCCAGGACCAGACTGCTGCTTCTTACGGCGTAGCCTGTCATTATGTGCGATCGGGGCGGGATATGTTTTCAACCTGTAGGCTAAGTGTAACAGTCGGTGCTCTGGATAAAAGCTTTGCCATCTGTGACCGCTCTGAGAGGTTTGTAGTGTAGTGCCACAAAAGCAGTGTTTTTTTTCCCCTTCCTGCCCCGCTGTCTTTAAGTTTCATGACGCCGCCCTCCGTTCCGCTAAACTTTGGCATGACGGAATCGCTGCCGCAGTTCATTGTTCCTGGAAAACAAAGGAAGGTTCCGGCAATGACCTCATTCAGATCGTTCATGAAGACAACGCTAACGCTAGGCTTCCTGAAATGACCACATTGACCTTAGGGTGTGGACCCCCTGATCTTATAAATGTATTTATTCCTGAAACCACAGGCAGCACTGTGCTTAACTACCATTTGGTGGCCAATGGTGTCAGCTTGACTTCACACTTCACGTGTGTGATGTGCGTGGTTGTCCTTTTCCTGTTTTAGGCTGCATTTCCAGTCAATCATTGGTGTATGGCCAGTGTATGAGTAAGCATAGTATACACCATCATCTCTGCATGACTCTTTTAGACCGGTATTATTTTTTGTGTGTAGTGATAGACAGTCCATCACCCCTTGAGAGTTTAAGGGCAACATTACTTTTATGTGTGTTATGATAGGAGCTGTCACCTCATGAAATAGTTTCAGGGCACCATTACTTTTATGTGTGTTATGATAGATAGAGACCCTCACCCTATGGAGCAGTTTTAGGGCAGCAGTTCTTTTATGGTTGTTACAAGAGACGGCGGCTGGATCGGCAGCACAGAGGCCTGATTGGCCAGGCCGTCTGCACACCTGACTCCCAGGTGAAAGTGGGCTAGAAAACCAGTAGTTCTTGATCCTCGAGGACCGTGATTTGAGTCACAGGGCGGTATTGTGTGGGTGTGTTTGCCAGTACATGTGTGCACATGCAAGTGTGCGTGTGTTTGCGTGTACATGGGGCGACATGGCTCCGGCAGTAAGAGCAGTCGTCTGGCAGTCGGAGGGTTGCCGGTTCGATCCCCTGCCCGGGCTGTGTTGAAGTGTCCCTGAGTAAGACACCTAACCCCCAAATGCTCCTGGCGAATGCTCCAATCGCCGTCGGTGTGAGTGTGTGTGTATGAATGGGTGAATGAGAAGCATCAATTGTACAGTGCTTTGGATAAAGGCGCTATATAAATGCCAACCATTTACCATTTACCATTTACATGTCGTGTGTGTGTGTGTGTCAGTATTCATGTGCGTGTGTTTGTTAGTATGCCTCTGTATGTATGTGTGTAGTGGCTGCGATGTGGTTGTATGTGTGACGATCTCGTCAGATGGCCAGGTCAGTAGTACATGTTTTGTGTGTTTGGTAAGACGTGTGTGAAGCAGAGAGAGCCTTGCAGTAAGAGCCATGTTTGGGATGCACTGTCCGTACTGCTGAGGCCTGTAATCTTTTTTTGCCGCAGGATTACTCCTCCCTGTCACACCCTGGTAGTCAGAAATCTCTGTCCACATTGATATTTTCCACAAATCACTGCACTCACTCCTGGTCCTGGAGAGCCGCAGGGTGTGCTGGCTTTTGTTGTTACTCAGCACTTAATTGATCAATTAAAGCAGTTAGTTACAGTTAACTCATCTCACCTGGTTGCTTGGGTCTGGATTGGTTGCTGATATTAAGGCAGAAACAAAAACCTGTGCACCCTGTGGCTCTCCAGGATCAGGAGTGAGGACCACTGTCTTTTACGGCTTGGTGTTGGTTCCCAGAAGAAGCACCCTCAACGCTGATATTTGGCTGTTGTTTTCTTTTCGGTGCTGGAACCGTGCAGGAGCCCAGGGCAGTCCTAGCATGGGACTACCCTGAAGGTGGAGGGAGGGGGGCTCAGGGGGCTGTACTAGGATTCGGGAGTAGGGGAGAGCAGCAGGTTGCTGTCAGCAACTTCCTTTCACACTGCTGTCGATTTCTCCCTCATCTCCGAAATCTCACTCTTTCAGGCTTCAAGCCTCAATCCTGTATTCATCTTGGTATAGACAAAATAGAAGGCAAGAGTTTTTTCCCCAGTGAGAGAACGGCAGCATATGGACTGGTTGTGACAGAAAAATCTGTGCCGAGCCGTGATGGCACAGCTAAAAAATGCTGCACGCCATACTGCTGATCATGGATTAGCACAGTGGAAGTATTAAACGGGATTCAAATCTTGTATTTGAGTTCAGTACTTTTCCAGCAACCACTTAAGACTCATGAAGGGTTTTCAGAAATGTGCTGCTGAACTGGCCTCCCAGGTGGGTGCAGGGGAATTTTTCTTGCCAATTTTGAAGACTCACTTCAGGCCATGTCTCCATATACACCCCCGTATATATAGTGGCTCCAGCCGGAGTTGATGATGCTGTGCTGAACATCCCAGCCATGCACTGGTCTTGGCAGATTTTTGCAGATTTTGGCTTTTGTAAACTCTCTTTGGGTACTGGTAGGGGTAAGCTCCCTTCAACTTGGTGCTACTCCTGTCCAATGTAAAGGCAGAGATGATTGAACAAAAAAGGACCAGCCCCCTTAATGTCATTTGCGTTGTCAGCTTGATCTGCAGCTATCACCTTCCTGGGAGATCAACCCCTGAGATTGCTAAGTAGTGCTGAAGACACTGGGCAACCAAACTGTCGCAGGTTCAATTCCCAGATGGGCCTCAGTAGTTGTAATGCATGGGCTCAAGGTAGTTTCTTTTCCTCTGGAAATGTACAGCTATATAAAAAGATAGTGCAGTTCTGTATTAAAAAGGGCTTGCTATCAAGTCCTGCCTGGGTAGGAACACCCACTGCGAATACAAATAATGAAATTCAGTTGTGTGGGCCAAACAGTGCTGTTTTTCTGGGATAGTTCTGTAGATCGTATTGGCCCAGGTTTAAGAGGTAAGCCTGTGTTGGTTTTGGTCCTTGGTGTGGTGTTTAGGTTCCCAGTGTTTGAAGGGGTATTTTTCTCCAGGACATTTGTATGTGCATATTACGTTTTTCTGTCATCATGCTGGGGGGTGGGCCCCACCAGGGCTCTGCACGGTGTTATTTCAGAGGGCAACGTTCCAGCTTGTCTCTCTCATTGCATGTTCAGCCTCCGTGTGTCTTTTCTTTCAAGAATCCAGCGAACATTCCTGTCTTGCGTTTTACATTCCAGAATATTGCTTTTGTAACAACTAAAAGTACAAGGGTACAGCTAAAAGATAAAAAGTAAAAAGGATTTGCATTTATTTTTTGGATTTAAACTATTTCCTTTAAAACATCTGGTATTGAAAAGGTAACTTTTAGTAACTCTGTGACATGGGAGGTGACTACTACCAGGGTCATGTTCCACAAAGCAGGATTACTGGGTCAGCTGGGTAACTGCGAAAGTAAAACTCAGAACAGGTCTACTGATTTCGGTCCACCTTCCAGATTTGGGATGGTTCCGGGTTTTATGCAGTGCAGTTATCCAGCTAACTCGGTAAACCTGCTTTGTGGATCAGGCCCGGGGCCAGAACTGATACTGAAGATTAATTGTGAGGAGAAAATGTCTGACGACATCTTGAGCGGCACCTTTTATGCATTGGAAATGGAAATGGAAAATATGCAGTTGCCGAACTGTACTTGTGACCAGTTTGCAGTAGGCTCTGCTGCTGTTGTGTAGGAACGTAATGTTAATGGCATTTGTGTGTGCATAAGTGTGGAGAGATGGGTGTGTGTGTCCATGAGGGTGTGTAAGTTACCCCTGTTGACCTGGGTAATGACCCTGCAAAGAAAATAAATAACACTGAGCATAGTTGTTTGGTTTCCTTAGCCATTTTAGAAGTAAAAAAATAAAATAAAAATCCGTTGAGAACATTTCTCTTTTTCAAGGTCACCCTGGGAGAAATGCCAGAGAGAATAGTTGCAAGTGGGGAGAGTGAGAGAGAACAGGGATAAAGCCCCAGGAGCAGGTTTTTGGGCCTTGTTCGAGGGTCCAACGTTGGAGTTCTTCCTTTTTCATTGAGGGACATTACTTCAGTTCTCCTCATTTACATTGACATTTTACATTTTAGTCATTTGGCAGATGCTTTTAATCCAAAGCAACTTTTTTTTTTGGGGGGGGGGGTTAGACAAGAGGGATATCAGAAAGGGGGGGTGGGGGGGGGGGGGTTAAATCAGGAGGGAGGACTAGGGTAAAGTTTGAAAAGGTGTGTTTTTAGTCTGTGTCAAAATAGGGGGAGGGATTCTGCTGTCCTGTGGTAGGCAAGTCATTCCACCACGGAGGAACCAGAACGGATGCATGTCAGCATCCCTATGTGCCCACCGAGGGCTTGAACCAGCAACTCTACAATTGCCAGTCAAGCAACCTACAACGAGGCTACCCTGCCAGCATTTCTGTATCTAGCGGCTGGGAGAGGCTTCCTTCTTACTTCACTGCTGGGAGGATGTCCTGGTTCTCCAGCAGAGGACAGCGGTGGATCCAGCTGGCTAGGCAATGCCCTCCCTTACCCTGGAACATCATCCTCTTGGGAGGAAGTCTGGAGGGCTTTCCTTCCTGGTGCGACCCTGCCCAATGATCACCTTGTCACTCTATCAACACCCCGCTCCCCTCCGGTCACACAGTAAAGTTAGCATGAACAACCTTCACTGTGCAACCGCAAGATCCATATTCCATTATTGCCACCTACCTTGGGTTAATCATTCAGGGCAGTTTGTTTTCCTTATCTTCTAGAACTTTCCCCTGTTCAGATTACTTTGTGTTATCAGGTGGGTGTATTACTCTTGCAAGTGCTATAAGGCAGTTGAGTTCCTTGTGCACACCTGCAAAACCAGACAAAGTAAGGAGATTGATTTCACTGAAACACTCATTATGACTTTTTCCCCCCCCAAGGGGAAAGGAAGATTATCAGAGAATGGCCAACTGTACTCTGTTATTGAGTTTCCTAAACAAAAATGAAGTTTCATGTTTACTGAGCCCGGAACAGGGCTTACCCTTAGGTCAGAGGCTAGAATGTTTGTTGCATTCCAGAGAAGACCACCGCATTCCTACTGGGCCCCCAAACACAGTTCTTATCTGCTGTATATCGACACAGTAAGGATTGCTGTTATCTTTCTGTATTAATCATATTATCAGAATGTGTAAATTCTCCTCGCTGCTGACCTAGTTTGTCTTGATTGGATAAAAGCCCCTACAGCTTCGTGGCCTTGAGATTGTGGAGTGGTTTGACGGACAGTGACATTGTTTTTAGTCAGTCTAAATCATCACAGAAAGTTGCGACAGGTGCGTAAGGCCAGAGGCGATAAGGCAAGAGGAATGGCAGGTTTTATCCAAGCGGCCAAAACCGAGCTCATTTCCTGGTGATGCTGAGAGCACTGTGAGACTGTGCTCACTAGCGCCACTGAGGTTCAAAGTGAATGGTACAATTGTGGTGAAAATACAAAATCAATCATTTTTTTCACACAACAAATTGTATTGTTTCTTTTTTTTTTTTTCTTCATCAAATGCCTCCACATGTGCTGATTTTCTTCAAGCTATTGTGTTGGGACAATACAGCATTACTTTGTGGACGAATCAGGGGCAGATTATGTCGCTCTCTCTCACATACTTAGTGGAGGAGCCACATGGGCTTCCCTACTGTGCAGTCTCTGGCTCCAAATTCTACAACATGGCGGTGCCAGTAAACGTCCCAGGCTTCAAAACGTTTTTCAGAAGCCTGTGGATAGTCAGTGGGTGACTCAACAGGCACTTGCTCCATATTTGTCTACAGTCTATGGCTTTATCCCACAGTAACCACGTTTTTGTAGCTACCATTTTTATTGATGATGTTGAAAAGCCTGTGCAGCCATTCATTTATTATATTGAGAACAGTGAGTTCCATTTTAATGTAAGCTGACCGTATCACCTGGGTTGTCTTGGTTGCAATTTAAACAAATTGATATGAACAGTGCCTTTTTCATGATTAAATTCCGCAGAAAAAAAAAAACACTGCAGTAACATTAATGAGTGCTATAGTATGGTTCAATTAAATTAAATGAAATACATTTTTGTATAGCGCTTTTCACAGGAGACTGTCATAAAGATGCTTTACAGAGTAACACAGAAGATAATTAAACATATCAGCCCTATGTCCCCAATAGCATGTAAGGTAAACGTCTGCCTTAGGGGAGAAAAACCCTCGAACAGTGGTGAGAAAAACCTCCCAGATAGGAGGAAATCTCAGGAGGAACCCGGCTATAGGGGCATGCCCATCCGCCGCTGCCCTATAAGTTTAATTTATGAAACTAGTAGGTAAACTAGAGTCTGTACTGAGGGGTGTAGGGTCTGGAGTTCAGAGGGTAGGGGGATGAATTTGTAGCTCCAGGTGCATGTGCCCAGTCTGCTGGATGTTTTTTTGTGCATTTACACATTAAAATGTATAATTTCAGTCACTGAATTGCTTACATTTAGGCTACTTTGTTTCCAAAGCCTAATTTGGCCCCAAATTCAAAGGAAATGGCAAAAGCCGACAGACATCACATCCCTCCAGCACTCAGTTTGAGATCCCCGATTGCAGTGATGTTTGACAGCAGTGCCGGGGAAAATGCATTTGGTTTTGTTGTATCACTCTCCGTTTCCAGATTTTGAAACATTTCCTGCACACAGAATGCAAAATATGCGGATTGTGACCTTTATTTTAATGTATGCTTTTGTTAGCATGTAAATGTGAACTGTGAACTGTGAAATGTGGTCATCTTTGCTCCAGATGTAGATGTGGAGGGAGTATTCTGTGTCTGAGGTTGAAATCACTGAAGATGTGCGAGATCGTCTTGCATGTAGAACAGAATGAATCCCTTTCACTGTGAGTTGTAAACTGTGCAAATGAATAATGTATAAAGACCGGTGCTGCATTACAGCAGTATGCAAGCCAAATCCATAAATAATATGGAATATGATATATAGGCTATTATTTATTATTGGCACTGGCACTATTAGGTCTGTGATGTTCCTGTGTGCAGCCAATTGTGTGGACCCTTTTTTTTTTTTTGAAAGGACAATGTGTCAACATTTATACTGTAAAACACAGTATGATTTTATATGGTGATACCCAAGGTGATGTGTGTGGGTGTGGGTGTGGGTGTGGGTGTGGGTGTGGGTGTGGGTGTATGAGTGCATTTGTGCTTGTATGAGTGTGCCTGCATGACCATGCTTGCTGGTGTCTACCAAGATAGATGGCTACTGCACAGTAAAAGTTCCCTGGAAGAATGTCAACTCATTCCCCTAGGGTGTTTTCTGTTACCCCTTTAACGAGAACAGCAGTAGCCTGTCCTTCTTTGACCTTCAGGATCATTTCACATGATTCTACTGTTATTCGTAGGTTTGCAGCTAATCGATAGCATGGAACTCACAGGCCGTATTTTGAGGCCAAACATTGTCAAAACTTTAGATGAACAATAGCTGACCACACCCGGGCGGACCTGGTGTTTTTAATGTCTTCCTTTAAATGTTTGTGAAAAGGTCTGTCGGATTTCAATGTGCTAAATGTCATTCTGAGAATATGGAAGTATTCATGTCCTCACTTATCAATTGTCTTCCTGTCCCAGCTGTGAGTTTTCTCTGTTCACTAAGGTTTAGACAAATGTTATGCCCATTTGGTGCATATAGGCAAATGAGTCATGAATTATGGCACAATGCAGAAATAGGCTCAGAAATTGCTTAGGTTGTCTACTGTGTCTTGTTGGAAAAAAGGATTTGTATTACCCCTGTAAAACCACCTCAGCTCTGTTTGGTGTTCACAAACCCTCTCAGGTAACACTTTACAATAATGGTACATGAATTCGCATTAACTAATGTATAACTAACTACTGAGAAGTTCATCTGTAAAGCTTTGTGTACTTGTTTATATATCTTTTGGCAATTCATGGTAACAACTACATTAGTTAATCAGTTGTAGTTGTTAATAGTTTTAAGCGTGAACTCCATTAAAGTTACTGTCAGACAGCTATAAGCTGATGAGATTTTCTGTTATGAGAGAACACTTTTTGGGCGATTTGAGCAGGTTTCCTAGGGGGGGTCCTGTCTATTTTCCTCTGGCAGGTGATTTCAGTCCTTGAGCTTAGCGGTGCCGCCTTTGAGTCTTCTAAGTACAATAACGGGATGTTTCCAGGAAGTAACGTTCCCAAGAGGGCGTTCCTTTCTACAGCTCGAACCCAGAGCCTTGTAAACAACCCTGAGCTCAAAGGCAGGCGAGCCGAAACCCTGGTCATGAATTTATGCCTAGAATACCTTAATAATCAAATGGCTAAAATACTGCCTACCTAAATATCACTTCTTTTTTTTTATACCAAATGCAATTAGCATATAGAATTTTGATAAATAAACGTATCATAGTATAATGCAAGATTTCAGCAATACGGACCTATGAGGCAGTTTTATGCAATTATATGTTATTTGAATGTCTTAATGTTTTAACATGAATGAGATTCAGATGCGAGTGATGATTTGTTTTTTTTATGTCTTTAATGTATTTATATTGTAACGTGAAACCGAAAAACTAATTTCCTCCCAGTATGGACAATAAAGTAAAAATGTAAAGTTAACTGCTCCCCCTCCACCCCCCGTCTACAGGCCCAAGACAAGCGGAAAGCTCTGGAGGAGACCAAAGCCTACACCACCCAGTCTCTGGCTAGCGTGGCCTACCAGATCAATGCCTTAGCCAACAACGTGCTACAGCTGCTGGACATCCAGGCCTCCCAGCTGAGAAGAATGGAGTCGTCCATCAACCACATCTCCCAGGTCGGGCCTCCACACTGTCTGACCGTGCACATCCTACCTTCTGTGCTGCCTAATCTTCCCCAAAACCCTCTGCTTTTCCCTCCCAAGGAGTGCACCCATCCATCCTCTACCTCAGGTGTATTCACATCTGGACCTCGAGGCCAGTAGTGCTGCTGGATTTCATTCTTCCCCTGGAATGAGGGCTGATTTAAACCTGGGACCCCGGTTGAGTTCAATCTTTGGCCGATAATAAAGTGGCATTAATTTTCTAATTGGCTTATCGGGTGAAAAGAACTGGCAGTGAGGCTTGGCCTCGAGGGCCTCATTTGAGTATCCCCGCTCTACCCAAACTGCACACTTATGCAATGCAGTCCATAAGTATTTGGACAGTGGTACAATTTCTGTTCTTTTGGCTCTTTTAGCTTTTTTTATACCTGTACTCAGGAAGCGATTGAGTACACTAATTAAACACTGAGGACTAATTAAACAGCTGAGAAGCAAATCAGTGGTTAATTACTTTTGGTCCCCTAGAATTGGAGGGGGGGTGACAGTCTGCACTTTAACCTCATATTCATAATTTAATTTCAGAGCCGAAATAACTGAAATTGTACCACTGTCCAAATGCTTACGGACTGCACTGTAACTATCGACCCACTGTCCATCTGGGCAGAGCATTGCCGATTGCGTCTACCCATTCGGTACCCCGCTACTTCATGCTAACAACTTTTTAGCCTCCTCAAACACCATCCATCTCATTGCACACACCCACCCTAATTACTGCATCCCATTTCCTGTGTACTATTAGCTGCCCAATACTATCAGTGAATTTAAATGCCATAGATGATGAAACGCAGTAATTGCTTTTGGACCCACCCCGGTAATCTCATTCTCTCAGTTCGCTCAGTCCATATCCATTTCCTTGCTGATAAGCCCTTGCGGCTGGTCATATCCTGCTATCGATCATCCTGTAATGTGCAGGTTAATTAAGGACATGCAGTAAATCGGTAGCAGTGGGTGCTGATAACTATGCTTTTAAGCCCTCTCAAATGGAATGTACTGTATGCATCTTGTGTTTCAAGGTATGCTTGCGTAGGTTTTCAGAACTAATTCTTCTGCTTGTATATTGCATAATGGATGATCTGGTCAGAGATGGTTCTCTTCCCTCCCTGCTGGAGAAGTGGTTAATTAGACTGCTGTTTAAGAGATGTCTAAATTAGGACAAAATCAAGGCAAAATTTCAGCCAGTTCTCTGATAGGGTCCTTGGTATTTCTTATATCATGGGTTGCTACTCATAGTATTTATGTATCTTCACTTGTGTTTACAAAAGAATAAAAACTTTTGAGCAAAATAAAGGCCACTGGTCTGAGCTTAAAATTAATACTTGCGTTTGATATGCCTAAATCAAGAAAGCTGGACATCGAATGGAAGGGTATTCCTCAGCTCAACAACATCATGAATGTGTGGAATGCTAGATGATCAACTGCTGTTTGTTTTAATACTGGAATGCACTGCTCAGACCTTTTAAGCTTGGTCCCTTTGGATGGTAATTATCAGCCGGAATAGTGTTTAAGGCTTTAAGAATCAATGTCTGTAACCAAGGTGAGGCCACATGTTATACTCCTCATCACCTCCACCTTCACAATAATAATAGTTATTATTACAATAACATATTATTACTAATTCTGTAGTTATATAATACTAGTTATTATATAATTATTATGGCTTATATAATTATATAATGCTGACATGTGTTCAGTGCCCCCCCCCTTCCTCACAGCAGGATGTGACATGGAGGTCTCTAGAGTGGCTTTGTGGCACAGGGCTCAGATTTCTGCATCCACACACAGAGGGAATTCTCTTGTCTTGGGTTCCCAGACGTGCATGTGAGCGTGCTCGGTATCCATGGCGATGTCTCCTAAAGATAGCCGTCGGAATGAGAGGTCGCGGCAAGCGGGCCGTTCCAGTCCGGTCTCCTCATCGAGGTCTCTCCCTGCTCAATTATTTTTGAATAAAAATAACGCCTGCTTGTTTGCTTTCTCTCTTATCCGCCTCTTTTATGGTCGGACATGCGTTGAGTAAAGCGGTGTTTGACATGGTTATCTGTCGTATCAGGGAGATCCGGAGCTCACAGATACCCACTCTGTGGGTGTACGCAAGGCTGTTGAGGTTGTGGGTCTTCCGGTGGGGAAACAAGTGCAGGCTTTATGGCACTGCTAAGTAGGAGAGGAATGGGGTGTCCATGTCCGTGTGTGTGCGTGTGTATTTATACATTTGTATTACATGCAGGTATTTGCTAGACTCTCTTATCCAGAGTGACTCGCACAACTTTTTTTTTTTTTTTTTTTTTTTTTTTTTTTTTTTTTTTTTACATGCTCCAAAGCACACTTACCGGGAAAGCACTGCACAATGCCCCAAACGGGACCGGTAACCTAACACGACTCAAAAAACAATCAATGTTATCGATGTAAGGATGGAAAGAACTCCTCCATCAAAACCTGCAGAAAGATGACCATTTACCATTCATGTACCAATTCATGGAAAAGTACCTTGCTCATGTGTCCTATGGGAATTGATGGGAAACACACAACTGAGTTAAAAGCCCAGGTCCCCAACCACTATACTGCACTGTCACTCTGGTGTAGGGTGACAGTGTATTATACGGGAAGGGGGTGCAAATTTATGCCGCCCCCATTATTGCTGCTTCTTAGAATCCACCACTCCATTACCTGCTCTAAAGAACAGGAGACTGCTATGTGTGTGAATGTTGGAAGGGAAAGAACAGGGGTGCCCCCGCTGTTGTACAGATCCACAGGTGCTGGGATGTGTTAAACGGACTAATGATGAGTCATTGTCATTGATGACCCTCATGGCTGCATCAAATGCTCCCTGGCAAATGTCATTGTTCAAATAGCATTTCATCATTGTCAGGTGTAGCTATCATATCATTGCTTACAGTATCTAATTTGTCATTGTTTGTGTGAAAATGCACAATCCCTTGTGGTTTGCAGAACTGCTCCTCTTCCCTCTCTCTGATGCTTTTCCCCATTATCTGCTCAGAACAAGGGACTGATACATTCAGCTCTGTACTCCAGTGCTTTGGATGTGAAATGAACAGACTAAAGGCAATCAAAAGCCTAGAATCAAGACTAGACACTGAAATCGTCCATATGCCTGCACTAATGAAATTACTGAGTACACCTGACTAATCGGACTAAACTGCTGAGGAGCCCTAAAATGGGGGGACTATGTATAAAAGAGATCACTCGATTATGGATGCAAATACCCTCAAATTAAGGCCGGACTTAAACCTCATATCCATTGTTTAATTTTAAATACAATGTGCTGGAATACAGAGCCAAAAGAACAGCAACTGTACCACTGTCCAAATACTCCAAATGCAGACTCACTGGGTGTGTCAATGTACACAACACCAGCCTTCAACTCGGTGAGCTAGTACCAAGCTGTTGGTAGGCTACTGACGGTGGTTGTTCGCTGCTAATGTAAGGGGTGTGGAGCCAGTAGGCCTCAACACACCATATCTCTGGCACAGTGATTTGGAGCAACAGTATGCCTGTTCTCCTCTATAGGGCATAGAACATCCAAAGATTCTATTATTTTTGTGCAAATGTGCATTGTGTTAGAGCAGTGCGCTTGGGGGCCCCCTCTCTGCCATGATTTTTAATTAAGGCTTTTGCTGTAGTTAAACATCAGGGTAACGGGTGCTTGCTTTGTATGTGTATGTGTGCGTGTGTGTGTATGCCTGCATATGCATTTGCATGTGCATGCATAGTTGTGTGTGTGTGTGTGTGTGTGTGTGTGTTTTACAGTATGTGTTTGTGTGTGAGTCTGCGTGTCTTTAGACATTGTAAATGTGTGTGTGTGTGCAGGTGTGTTTTTGCGTGTGTATGTGTGTTGTACGTGTGTATGTTTTTGCATATGTGTGTGTTTGTTGTGGTGCGTCTGTGTGTGTTTGTTCTTGTGCATGTTTGTTCTGGTGCGTATGTGTGTGTTTGTTCTGGTGCATATGTGCGTGTTTGTTCTGGTGCGTATGTGCGTGTTTGTTCTTGTACGTATGTGTGTGTTTGTTCTGGTGCGTATTTGTGTTTGTTCTGGTGCGTATTTGTGTTTGTTCTCATGCGTATGTGCGTGTTTGTTCTCATGCGTTTGTGCATGTTTGTTCTCATGCGTTTGTGCATGTTTGTTCTTGTGCGTATGTGTGTGTTTGTTCTGTTGTGTATGTGTGTGTTTGTTCTCATGCGTATGTGTGTTTATTCTGGTGCGTATGTGTGTTTGTTCTGGTGCGTATGTGTGTTTGTTCTGGGGCGTATGTGTGTTTGTTCTGGTGCGTATGTGCGTGTTTGTTCTGGTGTGTGTGTGTGTTCTGGTGCGTATGTGTGTTTGTTCTTGTGCGTATGTGTGTGTTTGTTCTGGCGTGTATGTGTGTGTGTGTTCTGGTGTGTATGTGTGTGTTTGTTCTGGTGTGTATGTGTGTGTTTGTTCTGGTGCGTATGTGTGTTTGTTCTGGTGCATATGTGCGTGTTTGTTCTGGTGCGTATGTGTGTGTTTGTTCTAGTGTGTGTGTGTTCTGGTGCGTATGTGTGTTTGTTCTTGTGCGTATGTGTGTGTTTGTTCTGGTGTGTATGTGTGTGTGTGTGTTCTGGTGTGTATGTGTGTGTGTGTGTTCTGGTGTGTATGTGTGTGTGTGTTCTGGTGTGTATGTGTGTGTTTGTTCTGGTGCGTATGTGTGTGTTTGTTCTGGTGCGTATGTGTGTTTGTTCTGGTGCATATGTGCGTGTTTGTTCTGGTGCGTATGTGTGTGTTTGTTCTGGTGTGTGTGTGTTCTGGTGCGTATGTGTGTTTGTTCTTGTGCGTATGTGTGTGTTTGTTCTGGTGTGTATATGTGTGTGTGTTCTGGTGTGTATGTGTGTGTTTGTTCTGGGGTGTATGTGTGTGTTTGTTCTGGTGTGTATGTGTGCAGAGAGCCGGCTCTTCGGTATTAGAATTCCGCGGACGCGTCAGCGGGGCTGCAGTAGCCAAGGGAACCGAGAGAGCTGCTACCTGCTGCAGAGACACTGCACACAGTGAGTGCTTTGTTCTGACCGCTCCTGTTCCACTCCGCTGAGGACCATCTTCAAGCTATACTGCAGCGCTTGTCTGATTGCAGCCCAAAATTGAGATGAAATGATAAAAGTAGGGAGGCATTTATTTGAAAATGTGTCCACATTGTCCACTTCGTCCACTTCGTCCATTGTGGCCAAACAGCCACTTTTGAAGGGGTTTGTTTGTATTTAATTTATATTGATGGAACAGCCATGTTAGCAGGATGAACTGCTGGGAGATGCTGTTTGAAAAGCCATGTCTTTCAGCAGAGGTGATGGCTCTATTGTTCCCGCTCCTCAGTGATTGGCGCACAGAAAGAGTATTATCTCACTGTGATGGTGAGTGCGGGGCTGGTGTGTGGATCTTTGTCCCCATCACCACCAGCCCCTGCCAAAGCAATTTACACTAAATCACGTTTTATCGCCAGCCATCGGCATGCACACGCGCTAACCTGGCGCAACCTAATTAGACACCGGGCCAAGCTGAGCCTGATTTTGTCATCATAAATGTTATATCCTAGAATGTAGTTTCCTGTACACAGGACCCAACAACAAACATAATTATTCAGACACATTAACAAATTATTTACATTTGTTTTGTTATGTGACAAATGTTTCCTTAAGAACGTTTACTTTTTCAAATTGATTTTCAACTGACAGATAAAATCTGTGGGGCCTTAATTGCTGAGCTGCGGAACCCTGACCACTAAATTAAACCATTCGTGGTAACTGAGAAGCCAAACAATATAAATTTATGAAGCCATTGCAGAAAACTGCAAATATGGGGGCTCCCCAGAGTTCAGCTTTAGAACCGTAGTTGTATTGGAATAAATAACAGTAGTCTGCGCATATTCTCATTCTGCGTGAATAAATATAGAATGTGTAGGTTATAGACATATGGCTGGTATTTAGTGTTTGGAAAGTGAGGCCTGAGGGAGTGATTGCAGGGTGCCGGCAGCGGAAGGGTGGTGGGGGTGAGGGGGGGGTTGAGTGGGAGAGTAAGCGGAGGTAATGAGCTGACACAGAGACACTTGGCAGTAATGAAGCGAGGTTCCTCACGCGTATCTCTCTCTCTCTCTATCCCTCTCTCTCTCTCTCTCTCATTCATCCTCGTCTGGTGCACAGAGACGAGACAAAGCGCTGGGTGTTTGGGGCCCTGAGCCATCGCATTGAAAAGATTCATGGCAGTGCTTTTGTATTGTTGTTTTTTGAAAGCTAACGCTTTTAGTGGTGGAGTGTCGGAGCGCTCCGGCTATAACGGGTGCCTCTCCCCCGAGGTGTCTGCTGGTGTTACTCCTCGGTTAGAGACTCCACGAGGAAGTGTGCTCGCCAGGGAGTATCCAGTGCTGAATGCCATCAGGGTCACTCTGGCTGAGACGTTCTCCTGGTGTGCTTCATAACACAACATAATGACAAGAACAGGCCATCCAGCCCAGCAATGCTAGCCTTTCCTTGTCGCTGAAGTGCACCTAATGCTTAGCTTACTTAAAAGCTAGGTGGTAACTAGCACCGTATCAAGCCTGGTCTTCAAAACCCCCCAGAATTTCTGCCTCCACTACATGACCTGGTAAGCTGTTTCATAGTGACTACTCTCACCACTGTTCGGAATATATCCTTTGCTAATTTCTATTTGTGCCCCTTCAAATTTATGATTAGGTTTTTCTCCATTTTAGTGCTGCATGTTACCCCTGCTACAGTGATTACATTCTCTCTCCTGCACACTGGTGTGTAAGAGCTTCTTCCTCTGGGGGTGACCTGGAGTGACCCCTCTGTATATGCTCTGGACGGAAGTGCATTTTAGCAGATGGTGAGGGAGAGTTAAATAAACATAAATAAAATGAGGTTTGTTTAAAAAAATGGGTTTTCTCTTTGGGAACTTGAAGGGTGTACGTGTGCACACGCTCACGTCTGCACGCATATGTGCTCTTGGGTCCGTGCTTGCGCATGTACGCGTTTGCATGTGCATATGCACGTATGCGCCCATCTGTGCATAGGGTAAATTCGGGGGTCGATCAGGACACATTTAGCTAGCAGCAGTTGGCCAAGCTGGGCTGGAGTTGTTGTGCCCTTCAGTTCTGGTTCACCCAAGAATGAAATTAAAGCGTGTTTTCACTTACTCAGAGTACTATATAACCATCCCAGAACACACAACAGTTTACATTATTAAAAACTCAACAGGAACGTCTCTTTCCAAATATACTGACATAGTTACTGATGGACATGAACAAAGTTCAAGAAATGCTCATTTAATCGAGAACTAGTTAACTAGTTCTAGCATTTCATCCTACCTACCAAGGTGTCCTACCAAAGGAAGTTTTATTTTCTTGTGTTTAGTGACACGGTCTTTGAATTCATGCTACCTTCATCTGGATTTTTTTTTATTCACCAAATTTAGTATCGCACGCTTTTTAGAGCAGGTTTTTTTTTGTTCGTTTTTTTGGTTGGGTCTCAGGGCCTTTGCGGGAAACCCCAAAACCGTTCCACGGGGACTGTTCTGCAAAGCACCCACCGCCCCCAAACTGCTCCTTGTCCCTCAGACAGAACTTTCAGTCGAACAGCTCATCCGCGCCCTGTTTGGCAGGCGGCATTCGTGAGTCACCCAAACATTCCAACGACTTCTCATCGGCTCCGAAAGCCCCCCTTCATTTCCTCCGGTGTTGAAGCGCATCCTCGAGGGAGTGATGCGGTTCATTAAAAAAAGCCAAGCGAGGGATTTTTCCTTCCACAAAAGCTGTTGAGTAAATCATAGGGCCCTTAACGGTGTCATAACCTGGAATCGAAGCGCTGAATATCTCCCTCCATCGGACTGCTTGACTTTAAACAAGAGACAGATGTTCGTATGGCAAAGATCACGTCTTGCGTCCTCTATGTTTAGATTATGCCGAGAGCAACTAAACCTTTCACGGTCTAATTTTCTGCATGCGCTGTTCGATAAGGAAGTGTGTACAAGTCCACTTGTTTTATTTTGGGTTACTTAAATCTTTCCCAATCTCATGTAAACTCATGTAGGTATTGGCAAGCTGGAGTTGGCCGGCCTATATCAGCTGATTTGACTGCATTTCTCTCGGTTTTTCCGGAAGCTTCTCTGGGGAGGATGAATGGCGCGTAATCGGCCGAGCCGCTGTTGTAGCTCGGCGATGAGAAACACTCAAACACACTCAATAGCGCCGTCTCCTATCGACCAATCCACTGAGGGTGCCGTCAAGCCGATGAACGAACAGACGATCGATAGAATGACGATGTCTCTCTCTCCCCCTCTCCCTTCACCATCCTCTCTTGCCATTTGTCCTTTTCTTCTTTCCCCCTCTTTCTGCCCTCTGTCAGCTTCAGCTCGCTTTTTTCAGGAATCCTGTGTCTGTTGCCTGGATGCAGAAAATAACAGATGGGACTTCTAATTCTGTGGAACCACGAGAAGTAGAACCCTGTGTAATGATTTATTATGATATACTTATCAGTGATAAGAAAGCATTAACACCCTGTTAAGAAAAATCAACATACTCTAAAATAGATGTTTAAAATAGAAAACGATGTAAAAGTGTTTTTACTTGTCCCACAGACAGTGGCAGGGTGCATCGTGATAGTCTGTGAATGCTGTACACCTCTGGCCTATTCTGTGGGGAATTCTGTTATTCTTGGGATTTATTTAGGAATTCAGCCATGAGGAAATTTGTTTTTACCACTACGTCACGTGCACTGCAGTGTGCTTAAATCACGGTTGCCAGATTTGCCTGCTTGGGTGTGCGTTCCTTAGCTATGAGTTCAGAATATTTGGCCAAATATTTTGTCATTGTGGACATCCAATCTGCTCCGACTGTGCTTTCTTGCCTTGCGACTGTGTTTTTGTGTGATATGTAATTTTCTTTGCCTTGTGTAAATAAATCGGTTGACTGATCATCTGTGCAGGGGTGTGTCCTTTTCTCTTTCCTTCCATCTCTTCTTCCTCAAGCTCTCCCCCCCCCCCGCCTCTCTTGCGCTCCCTCAGTCTCTCCTCTCTTTCTCTCCTTCTCCCTTTTTGTCTCTCCGCTCTGCTATCCCGACGTTTCTGTGTCTTTATCTCCATCAGGCAGTAGCTGCAAGTTCCCAGAACGACTGGGTTTTGCAAACTATTGTTCTTGTGTTTTTTTTTTTTTTTTTTTTTCTGCTGAAAAGCCTCCGAGTCTGGCGAGAGGTTCGGGCTCGTCCTCCCTGGCTCTCTCCGCAGACACATTTTCACATGTTCCGTCTTACGCTGTCCTGAGAAAATCTCGGAGAGGGGGGCGGAGCGCAGAAACGCAGCCGTAAATCCAGAAAGACCCTCTGTCATCGCCGCTCGTTCATGTGTTTTGCTGTAGACTCGTTATCAGCCTTAACCAGGCGCATCTCCCTTTTTGTGTCTGTCTCTGTCTCTGTCTCTGTCTGTCTCAATTCAGTTAAATTCAAATGCCTTGTTGAGTATTAAATATAAACCGGTAAATTTAGCAGAAATTGCTGTAAGAACTATTCATAAAAAATGGAGAACATGTAGGGTTACACATGCAGCTAAGGGGAAAATTGTATTGTATCCAAGTAACTGGAGGAACAATACAATACAAACTGGACACTTTGGCTGGTTTGTCAGTGGACACTGCTTTTAGCAAGCAGCTGTTATTCTCTCACAAGCCCCCCCCCAATCTTTCTCTCTCCCTCTGTCTGTCTTTCTTTCTCTCTCACTCTCTCTTGCTCTTCAATGTGTTGCCACAGCTTTACATAAAGACATTCCATTAAACTTACAATACAGAATGCCTTGAAATGTTTAACATAGCATTATAATAGTTATACGACAATGCATAGTAATTGATAGAACACACACACACACACACCATCAAGCGCAACACACACACCCTCGCGTGCACACACACGCATACACACACTCTGACACACTCACTCTGACACACACACAACCTCTCTCTATCACACATACACACACACGCGCGCATGCACGCACGCACACACTCTCGCTCTTTCTTTCTCTCTCCCCCTCCCATTCGGAGGTCTGCAAAGAGCTCTAAAGGAGACAGGAAGCGGGTGACATTTGCCTGTTCCACCAGTTGCTGAAATGTTAAGGCGTGGTCTTGTTTTTTTTTTTTTTTTTTTTTTTTTTTTTTTTTGGGCTAAAAATAATGATGTGCAGAACATGCTATTCTTAACTGTGGACACATCTGTGCCGTTGGCCTGCCCACACCGTGGCACAGGGGGAGGGTTTTTTCGAGAGCACTGGGCAAACTTTAAACAATTTTGCACGCAGGGCTGGGAGATACTGAATGATGCATACAGATGATGTTGCCAGGCTTGAGAGACCTGCTAAAGCTGCTTTTTAGGCCCAACACACTTCAATCAACTTTTCCTTCCCCCCCCATCATCGGTATTGGTGTTTGAAGTCTTAATATTCCCCCTGAGGAGTCCGACAAGGTTGTCTGAGCCTCACAAATTCCACTCGCACTGGATGATTTACAGGCCCTGCCGTATTTATCTGCGCATTTGTAGTTCGGAAACACTCCAAGTGAACGACACAAACTCTCCCCTTGTCTGGAACCAGTGCAACATCAAAGTGTAAACCACTCAGTGGATCACAAGTCAATGAAGGATATACCAGAAAAGGGGAAGGCCAAATGTTAGCCAGCTTTGCTGGTTGATGCAGAGCAGACTACATCGTATGTGTTGATACTCTGTGTTGACGTGGCGGCAACTGAAAAGCAGTTGGAGCTGTAGTGCTTTAGAAGGGTGACCCTCAACGGAGGCCTGTTTGTTTGGGACTGTAAGATAAGCATTGAGTTTGGCATTCTTTCACCCTCATTCTTCGCTTCTCTCCTCTCCCCCCACCTCCCAAAATCCTCCCACAGTGAAAGAATGGTAGATATCTCTCCCTGTTCCTCCTCTCAAGGCCGCTGTGCCTTGCTGGTTAATGCAGGACTTCAGGCTGCTCACAGGCAGCAGCTGAATGAACTACAAATGAGAATTAACTACAAACTACTGAATGAACTACATACTACTGAATGAACTACAAATGTGAATGAACTACAAACTACTAAATGAACTACAAATGTGTGGGTAGCTCACAAAAACCTTCCAATGCGCTAAAAGAAAGCGACGTGTAGGTCGTACTAGAGTACGGGCCGCAGCGCGTTAGCAGGAAGTATACTCGGGTGACCTCATCATGAAGCTTTTGTGCTGGTCCTTCCTCCTGAACAGGAAGAAGGTAAAGTCACTCTTTCCTCACTTCCCTTTTTTGCAGCAGCTGTCCTGCGATTTATTCTGCCCGAGATTGCTGCTGCAGTCCTGTGTGATTACGCCTTTCCGTCCTTATCTGCCGAAGATAAATGAGTGATTGGCAGGCTTGCGAATTGCAGCGATTCCTCCGTGATTCCCCACAGGATCTGTGGAAGGGCCCGAGCTGGTGTTTGGGGAACATTATGGCTCTTCGGTGCCATGGTGGAGCTGTAAACACTGATTATGTGATTATGAGTGGCTGTGGGCTGGTCAGCTCCTCCGTGCTCCAGAGTCTGCTGCAGGGAGGGGCTCTGGGAGCCAGTCACAGACAGTGCCTGGGCAGGGGAGCTGAAACTCTCTCGCACACAACACACGCACTCTCTCACACCTGCGCGCGCACACACTGACACTCTCTCACACACAACACACGCACATACGTGCAAACACTCTCACACGCAACACACGCACTCTCTCGCACACAACAAGCACATATGGGCAAACTCTCTTACACACAGCACGCGCACATATGCACAAAACTCCCGCACACACAGCACATGCACATACGCGCAAACACTCTCACACGCAACACACGCACTCTCTCACACCCGCGCACACACACTGACACTCTCTCACACGCAACACACGCACTCTCTCACACCCGCGCACACACACTGACACTCTCTCACACACGCACATACGCGCAGACACTCTCTCACACGTAACACACGTACTCTCTCACACCCGCGCACACGCACTGACACTCACACACACAACACACGCACATACGTGCAAACACTCACACGCACTCTCACACAAAACACACGCTCATATGCGCAAACACTCTCACACACAACACGTGCACTCTCTCATACACAACAAGCACATATGGGCAAACACTCTCTCACACACAACACATGCACTCTCTCACACACAACAAGCACATACGCGTAAACGCTCACACCCACGCACACACACGTGCTCTCTTCCTCACACACACCCACCCTCACTATCATTCTCTCGTTCACAAACACACGTGTACACAAAGGCTATCTTTGTCATCCACCCACTCATTTATGCTCACACTCAACACTTATCTTTTCAATTCTTCCTAAATTACATACATGTGGTTATACACACGGTCTCTCACACACTCACAAACACAAGCACACATACTCGCAAAACTATGTTTGTCTCATGCACGCACACACATTTATGCTCCCCCTCAACACGCTCTCTTTCTATGTTGCATACATGTGGTTATGCACTCTCGCACGCATGCAAGGGCAACAAGATCCCGGCGAACCAAATTAACAACAAATAAAATCAAATGTTGCCTTATGTCAGCTGCCTCTAATCAGATCTGTTTCCTGATGCTGAGGTAAGCAAATGTCCTGGAACGCATAACAGTCCTATCCAAACTGGTTCAGTCAGCTATGGTTAGAATATCTGCCATGGCTCGAGGCTCTAGCTTAGTCATACCATTATTGCGCAGCAGAAATATCCTTACAGACCTCCTGCATGGAGTTTATTATGTTAAAGAAATTGGGCTGTATAACACCACAGACACATGGATAAGCTCTGAGCCTTTGGCCGTCTGGGCTTTGGAGAGACGTTAGTGATGACCTCCTCTTTCAGGAAGCGGAATCATCACGGTGTTTCTCTGTCCTTTGAGTGTGACGGTTCTGTAGATGACATCGCATTTCTATGAGCGACATCACTGTTCTGTAAATTACATTGTTCCTTTCTGTAAGTGACATCACTGTTCCATGAACGAGATTGCGTCGCTCTGCGAATAGCGTCACTCTGTGAATTAGGTCACTCTGTCCTACTCTGTGGAGGTTTTCACAGGGAGAGCCACACCCTAGCCAAGCCGTGTGGCAAGCTGCCATTGGGCTGTGTGTCTCTGTCTTCTGGTCTGTTTTCAGGAGTTGTGGGTGGACAGGGTGGTTGGCTTTCTGCTGAGTGAGCCACATGCAGGCAGGGTCACATGACATACACTGGCAGCCTCAGTTAACCCCTTCTTTAGTACTGTCTTTTTTAACACAAGCCTGATCATTATATTGCTGAAACAAGTGAGTGGATGTGCCTGGTGGGCATAGAAACAAAGCCACAACACTGAGCAAATCCTGTTTCAAATTTGATGACAATACCACCACGAAGTATGCATTCTGCTTTGTTTTTCCGAAGCTGCAATATATCCAGGTGGGTTCCCAAATAGGCCTTTTAGACACTTGGTAACCAAAAGATATGGGTGTTATGGGGTGTAAAATACTGCACCTCATATGTTTATATTAAATGCAACTGGAAGAGGACTGCTGCAATGCTAATGAAAAGGAGAAATGCACTGGAAGACCCTAGTGGGAAGTACAGCTAAGAATACAACAAAGATAAGGACTTGAGCCATGTAGATTATTTTGACAATGGATTATATCTGTAAAACCGTTTTTATACAACATAACGTGAAAGCATGATATACACTTATGTAGGAACAACAATAAACCGCTTACATAGCCAAACAAAAGTAGCAATAAAACCACATCTACACCATTCAAACTTACAGAAGGTCTACCAACATGGCTATCAGACCCACAGGATATCCACTAACATATGACGCATCTTTAATCCAGGGTTAAGAATAAAACTCTGTTTATTATCTGTTCATTCTCTCATTATTTCTAGAGTCGTGTTTGCTAGAACGATGTCCGTGGAGGTTCTGTAGGTTTGTTAGCCAGTGTAGATGATGGTGGATGTTCTGTAGGTTTGTTTACCACTGTAGAGTTGTAGCAGTTGAGCACTATTATCCTGTCTGACCTTTTGGCCCACATTTACAGGGGTTTAGTCCATAATTCCCTCCAGATGTTCATTGATAAAGACCGCGAAGACTGTTCATTATATGCTATTTGTGCGTATGCTGCTTACAATAGTTCATTTATATTGGAGGAGCGAACACGGACACAAAACAAATTATGTGTTCACAATGGAGTCATTATGCAATTTGGCATATATTACTCCCTGTAACTGACTTTGTCAACGTGTGTTATCTGTATAACAGGATTAAAAGCTTGGCTTTGTGAATTGCAGCTTCCTTTATTATTCTCATTTACTTTATCTGTTTTTCTCTCACTCTCGTTCCCGTCTTTGTTCATCCCAGACTGTGGACATCCACAAGGAGAAGGTCGCCAGGCGGGAGATTGGAATTCTGACGACGAACAAGAACACGGCGAGGACCCATAAAATCATCGCCCCCGCCAACATGGAGAGACCTGTGAGGTACATTCGGAAGCCCATAGACTACGCGGTGCTGGATGACGTGGGCCATGGAGTCAAGGTGAGGGTATCTCCTTTACGTTCTCTAGGCCAGTGTTTCTCAACTTCAGTCCTCAGGACCCACTTGCCGGAAGGTTCTTGTTGTAACCAGGAACACACACACCTGATTTAACTAATGAAGGGCATTTTCGCTGGTTTGATTGTCTCAGTCATCAAATCAGGTGTGTGAGTTCCTGCTGACGACAAAAACCTTCTGGCAAGTGGGTCCCGAGGACTCGAGCTGAGAAACTCTGCTCTAGCCTGACCCACACAGAGGCGTGCCGTGGATTGTGGGTGCTGTAACCGACCCCTGAAAACATCAGAGTCCTTAATGGACATAATATTGTTTGAAGGATATGGCCGTTCCATTAAAAATGTGAAGCCACGTTTTAGTAGATGTATAAACGAGTGTTTTAAAAGGCACTTATAGACGAGCAGCATCCTTGACGAGCCACTCAATAAGCCGCTCGTATTTCACTCTGGCGTCAGATCCATCACTGAACTTCCTCCTTGGGGGAAGAAGGAATCGCTTTTTCGCCTTAATAGCAGTGTTCCTTCGATCCCTGCTATACAGTGGCACCTCGTCGACAGTTCTTCCTTATAATTTGACTTCCTCAATGTGTACTTTTTTAAGAAAGTCTCAATATACCGACCGCTGGTCAAGGTGACGTCACTGCCACCGCTAGCACAAGTCATGCTCAGTGCATCAGGTTTAGATGGCCCGGGACGGCAACGCTAATTACATCAGATCCCAGACGGCGGGTCTTGCCGCCATCCAACCCCACCACTTCCACCCCTCTCATGAATCAAACGATCGATTGCCCCTGTCAGGGGGATTGAATTAAGTTGCAGTACATTGCTTGCCGTTGTCGTTTTGGTGAATGATAAGCCATGATAATGCAGGTTAAAAGCCCCTTTCCTGCCATACTCCATTTATTTAACCGCAAATCACCAAAGGCACCTTGATTCCCATTGGACCACTGAGTAGTCTCGTTGCTGACGTTAAAGATTCAGGTGACACGTCCCAACCCACCTACACACACACACACACACAAAATGGTCGATGAAGGCTGATTAAATATTTGAAGATCATGAAGCGTAACATGGCAAGGGAGTGGTCCCACCCTAAAAAGTCCCTGCAGTTTTTATAATACGTTCGCAACATTTGGGTGTGGACTTTTTGCTCTAGCAAAATTTCTTGAATCCCACAGTGGATATCTACCACAGCCCTGAGTGGATATTCCTGAGAAAACAAACGCCTGGTGGGCGTCCGTCCCTTAAGCTCCACTGCAGGAAATGTCCCCCTGTGTGCTTTCATGTGGCAGATTCATCTCCTGTCAGAAACACGGTGTTGTTAACGTCTCTTTGCTCTTTCTGAAGTGAAACGCCACTTCAAATTTCACACTTGTCACTTGAAAGAAGTACCTGCTGTGATCCTACAGGGAATGAGCTGGCATAGTTAAATTAAAAAAATATCTTTATTTTTATTTATTTTTTTGTCCACCCTATATGTAAATCTGAAGCATTTATCTGAGGATCGCACTGTATTCTGCTTTAGTTTGAAAAAATCTGTCGGGGCTTTAGCATAATTATTCGCCGATTCCTCAAAGAACCATTTGTCACACCCCTATGAATATATACATGGGGGAATCAATATTGTGGCTTGACCTCTATCCATGTGTTTCTTACATCTGGTGGGGGGTATACACGGTAGCTGTTAACGTGTCACATGAATAGCCAACATTTTATTTAATTTAGTTTTTTAAGCATTAGCATTAGCATTTTTCGAGTGAAGGCCCAGTGCTGTAACTGCTTAGGAGCTGAGGAGTACATCGAATCACTCATCAAATTCTGATGAATAGCATTCAGCCTTACTCCATTTCATAAACGTGAACACGATTTGATTAGTCAATCCACCATTGGATCATCTTGGATAACTGCGCGCACCAGCTCTGCTATAAAGGGCAGATGAATTGCATGCGAAAAACTAGATCATGCTCCTTATATAGACAAAGGGAGGTGGGGCTTTTGCAACGTGTATACTTCCCAATGTAGGCTACGATGGAGCCCACAAAGTTCCAAAAAGTATTTTTATCTTGGGCACGCAAGATGAAAAATAACTTCTGGGGCTTGTACAAAGCCAAATATTTTGTATTCTTGTAATGTAGTCATCTGTAGTTTTTTACTAGCAAATCAAACGTAGCCTGAGCGGCCAAAATGACAGGAGCTGGCAGGTATTTGTAGATAAATAAAATTCATGAGAAGACTTTGAAGCGATTTAGGCTCCTGTGATGCATGTCCGTCCGTACTCCCCTGTGTCTTTTGACGTTCCTCTGATGTGAAACCCGCTATGTACTGTAAAAACCAGGTCATCTGACCACAGTGTCGGCTGTGCTGCTCGTGCCAGTGCGGTAGATGAGATTTGTTTTGCGAATCGGCTGACATTTAATCTAGTCATCTGTTCAGGAATGCAGGAGAGATGTCAGATGTTGTTATTTGATGTTTGTTACAAGTGCTCTTGTCCAGTTTCTGGAGTATCTTGAAGTCTTTTTTTTTGTACTCGCCCAGAAAATGCAAAAAAAAAAAAAGATGAAAATTCTAATCTGAAAACTTTGGTCCTCATCAGTCAACCTGTGGCAAAATTGCACATTTCAGACATCACATTCCAAATGAGAAATGTGGCATTGCTAGCAGTGTACAGAAACGTGCAGTGGTTTTATAATACCACACGCCTGTGTTTTGATACACATTTTGCATATCTTCAACTGTATTCCCTCAACTTCAAATAGCAGAGGATGCCACTTTCAGGGTTACTGGAGTGGAGGTATATGGGAACGGTTGACGACTTAGCTGCGATGTCACATATAAACGCTGGTAAAAGTTATATACGCTTTCGTGTCTGTAAAAATAAAGAGTGGGCAATAAAGAATGAGGAGTAATGGGACTTTATAGAGCGCGGGCTGGGGAAGAGAACGTGAAGGGTGCTGCCGGAGCGGGCAGTAAATTAAGACATTTGTTGGCTGGGAAAGCGAATGCTCCGTACGCCCTGGGTTTCTGGGGCCATCGCACGCTGTCTGTCAGCTCTCTCTGAGGTGCTGGGTTCTCTACGAGTGACCCGGACGCTGTAATGTGGATACAGGCAGCCTTGTGGGGGTGTTTGGCTTCACTTTACAGACAAGCACTAGCTCCCGTGATATTACATACGTGGTGAAACTGCTCTTTCTGGGGGATTTTTGAATGGGTGGGGGAGGAGATTTAACTTACGTCAGATGAAGAGGGGGATATCGCATGAGGATGCACGCCGCTGTGTGAAGCAGATATTGATTGAAGAGGAACGGAGAATTGACTGACATACATTTGATCTGACATCATCATGTACCATGTCATACTGGTACCAAGTTGATGGAAAATTTCTGTCTTACAATTTCATAATTTCTTTTGAGTATATAATTAAGGTGTCTGGGTATGGTTATGAACAATTGAATATGTTGTGGAAAAAATAGAATTTTGCTATGAGCTTTAAGCACAGAGCAAAACCACCTGTGTGGAGTTCTCTTCTTCTTTTCCTCTCTCTCTCCCCTCAAGCTCTCTCCCTTGCTCTGTCTCTCTTTTTACATTTACATTTCACATTTTTGTCATTTGGCAGACGCTTTTAATCCAAAGCGACTTACAAGTGCATAGGTTCTTCCACAAGTTAAAGCATCTCATCCATAACTAGTAAAATACACATGAAGTGTTGTTCTAAACATATAGTCATCATAAGTGCAATTTAAAAAATATATATATATCTTTTTTGGGGTTAGACAAGAGGGATAGGGATATCAGAAAGGGGTGGGAGGACTAAGGTAGAGTTTGAAAAGGTGTGTTTTTAGTCTGCGTCAAAATAGGGGGAGGGATTCTGCTGTCCTGACAGTGGTAGGCAAGTCATTCCACCACTGAGGAACCAGAACGGAAAACAGGCGTGAACGTGCAGCTTGACCGCCAGGTGACTTTTGACTATCTATAATAATTATAATTACACAAATTACACAAATTATAATTTGTAATTTGTGTATAGGGATGTTTTAGTTTGGCTAGGTAAGCAGTGTTTGGCTAGTTAAGGGGTTTGTTCATACAACCGTGTTGCGGTTAAAAAATGTTAAAAAAATATGGTCAAATAGGCCCTGGTCCTTATCTTTGTTGTGCAGGTAGCAGTTGAAATTGTACTCCCCTCTAGGGTCTTTCAGCGCACTTATTCCTGGTTATGGGTATGCACTTTGTTGTACGTCGCTCTGGATAAGAGCGTCTGCCAAATGCCATTAATATAATGTAATAATGTAATGTAATTATAATAACAACAATAATGATAACAATAATGATGATAATAATAATATAATAATTTCCAAAGATAAAGAATTTATCTTTATTTTTTTATTTTTTTACATTTGAACCTGCATTTGCGTTGGTTCAGACCAATTTTCATTAAGTGTGATGGCCTATTTTCTTTTGCTGCTGGATTGCCCACATAAATAATGAATTTGGTACTTTAAATTCTTTCATTCGCACTGTGGAGCGGTCCCCTTACCCCATCTGACTGTAATCCCTCAAGACTCCAGGGTACATCAGAGCTTCATCTGTACTTTAAATATGGCACATATCATAACTACACTGACGACGCCTAGGAAGGTACATTACTGTGATGGCATCGGGTTAATGACCCCAGGAGCTACAATGCTGCTGTTGCTGTTAAAAACAAAGGCATGGATTTAAATTCATCGTGGATTTAAATTCATTTAAATGGCTCAACCCCGTTTTTCGCCTGTTTGGCAAAATTGCGAAATTCCATTGCTGCTGCGGAGAATTTATTGGGCCGAAAGTTAAGCCAGGTGTAATTAGAGCTGTGGAGATGTAGGACTCCTTCAATACACTTAGGGGCCCTTAACCTCTCTGGTGTGGCATTTGTGACGTGCTCTCTCTCTGTCTCTCTCTTTTCTCCTCTACCCACATTAAGTGGCTGAAAGCAAAGGTAAGAGCTGTTTATCACATTACTCATAATGCCATAGTACACTTTTCATAGGCTGCCATTGCCACTCTACTGATCCTGCAATTTATATCCCTCACAAACTGTCAAGATCTTACTTGTATCTCACTGTATCATCATCTTTATATTTGCTTCCCTCATAGTGGTTAATTTCAGAATTTCATCATTTACTTGGGGTTTCCCAGATTAGATTCCCAGAAAGATTTGAATAAGAAAAAAAAAATCCTGTAGTACTCTGCTAATTATATTTATGATGACTTGTGTGTCCTGATACAACAGAGGAAGTTTGTGAGCAATTTAAATGCTTCCCTTTTTGATTTCTCCATTTGGAAATTAAATTTGTTACATGCTGAATTTACCACACTGTCAAAATGATATGCAGTATGTTAAATATTAACCACTATGAAAAATATACTCTGTCAGCTTCTTGGCTTTCAGTTAGCAACTCATTGAATCGCCCATGGCTTCAAGTGACATTTAGAATGATTTTCAGAAGCTAAATCAGAGACTGATCCACAAACATGAGCTAGCAGAAAAGTTTGTGGTTGGACAGAACACACCTTCTAAACTTTTGTGAATTTATCAGGGCCTGTTTCATTAAAACAGGGGCGGCCTGTAGTCTAGTTGCTGAGGTACATGACTGGGACCCTTAATGTTGGTGGTTGAAGCCCCAGTTGGTGGTTATTGTGTAGCTACCATAACATCTGCACAGCTGTTGGGCCCTTGAGCCAGGCTCTTAACCCCATATTGCCCCAGGGGGAATTGTCCCCTTCTTAGTTTAGTTTAAAAAATAACAAAATTAAATAACATATAATAAGTAACAACATTATTTCAAACTAAACACATTTTTTGGCCCGAAAACTATTTGGGTTCTGGGAGACCACTGAACCCACACCCACCCTCACCCTCCATTTTGTGCAGTAACATTCACGGTCTATGTGCATAGGACCGCATGATTCCAACTCGCCACTGGCCCCTCACGTGTTTCTCTCCACCTCTTGCCCTGCAGCAGGGGAACAGCCAGCCGGCCAGAGGAGGGACACTATCGAGAACCAATCCACCCACGCAGAAGCCCCCCAGCCCACCCATGCCAGGGCGTGGCACTCTCGGGTAAGCCTTTCCTCGGGCTGCGCTGCTTCGAAGCGCAAGTGTATCCGGCGGTATTTTTGAGACTGCGTTGGAGAGCTTACTTTGCATGTATCCGCAGACTTTTGGACTACGCCCAAAATGTGGGTTCAGAGATGCAGTCAACACCAAAATGCTTTATGCCTCTGTGTTTACAGGAGCTCTTCTCTATTGTACCCAGCTTTGTGAGAACTTGTTATAAGGGTATAATATCTCTGGTAATATTCTCTATTCTATGGTGGGAGGCTCTATACTTCAGGAGGTTGGATCTGCTCTCCGTGGTCTTGTACTGAAATATCACCCCTTACTCGGCAGACGCAACACACCCTACAAAACCCTGGAACCTGTTAAGCCTCCTGTGGTGCCCAATGACTACATGACCAGCCCCGCCCGCCTGGGCAGCCAGCACAGCCCTGGGCGCACAGCCTCCCTCAACCAGAGACCTAGAACTCACAGGTAACACAGCCTCCCTCAACCACAGGCCCAAAAACTCACAGGTAACACAGCCTCCCTCAACCACAGGCCCAAAAACTCACAGGTAACACAGCCTCCCTCAACCACAGGCCCAAAAACTCACAGGTAACACAGCTTCCCTCAACCAGAGATGTAGAACTCACAGGTAACATAGCCTCCCTCAACCAGAGACCTAGAACTCACAGGTAACCCAGCCTCCCTCAACCAGAGGCCCAAAAACTCACAGGTAACATAGCCTCCCTCAACCAGAGGCCCAAAAACTCACAGGTAGCCCAGCCTCCCTCAATTAGAGGCCCAGAACTCACAATTAAGTCTCATTCACTGACACACAGGTGGGAGATGTAATACTCACTGCTAAGACACTTGGAAGTCAGTGAAACAGCACAGAGCTTAAACTCAGTCTCAACTCAAAATTTGAAGTAAAACTGGCAGCGGCAAGGCTGCTATTCATCACAGAACTGCTGTACTGAGCAGATCGTGGCATTATTTGATTTAGGACATCCTGTATCCTGGGTGTGTGTGCGCGCGTGAGTGCCTATGAGTACATGCGAGTGTGTGTGCCCTTGCAGCACCACACTGCCCTGTCTCAGTCTCCTTTAAGACCACTTTCAGCTGGCCAGCATGTCACCCTCCAGTCAGGGAAAAGACTTTGGCACACATGAAACCCTGTTCCGTGGCCTAGAAAGAGAAGCACGGAATCTTTGTTATCTCAAGATGTCCCTGTGTCAAGTGTGGTGAGCATTCTGGCACAAAATGGCTGCCACTGCATCACCCAGGTGTGTGCTGCACATTGGTGGTGGTTGACGTGAGTTTCCCCTCATCACTGTAAAGCGCTTTGAGTACGAGAAAAGTGCTATATAAATGCATCCATCTATCGCTATCTGTGTCAGCTATCCTTCACTGAGAGGGGAAAGTGAGAGAGAAGGAAAGGGAGGAGAGGATGAGATCATCAGAGATGATTGATTGAAGCTGCTTCATTAGCTGAAAAGGCTTTGGTGCTGATTAGAAAAAACAGCAGAACTCTTGCCCATGGGCATGCTGCCTCCATCAAAAAATTGGTAAATAATATAAACACAGAATCTTTTTTGTGAGTTCTGTGTGTTCTACCAAACTGGCTCGTTACTTGTGTGTAGGCTGAATGGATTATGGTCGTAGTAGTTATTGCAAAGCTTATTTGAACTGTTTTGAATAGCTGTCTTTTATGTACTACTACAACTTTCTACAACTAGCCCTCTGATAATTCACTCAGCACTGCTTTTAATGTGCTTGGAGGTCATTTTCATAGATTAAATCTGTTTATTGATTAGCCATTGCAATCTGGAGTTGGATTTATGGTATGCTTTAAGAGGCTATCTTTCGTTTTTGTCATTTTTTGATTGGGTAGGGGGTTGTAATTTCAGCCGAAAATTTCATCAGCTGGTCAGGAATGGTCCATATGGAAGCATTGTGATATTCCCTGTGTCCTGCAGCATAGTGCTTTGCTTCGTTTGGAAGAGCAGTTTTTCATAGACTGCAAGAATGCCTGTCTCCTCACCAAGCTGTTCCATTTAATTTGATAATTTGGGATGCCTGAGCAAACAAAGGAAGTCATCGCAGAGCATTTTATTTATCGGGTGATGGCTACATTCTGCTGGAATATGCGTGTTTCTATTTGTACACGCACACATGCACACATACACACTGAATGTCATTAATGGAGGAAGGTGCAGTGTGCCAGGCACTGCCACTGGATGAGTGTGTTTGCCCTAGTTGGGCAGGGGGTGTTTGGGTGTAAAAGTCACACACACGTGCAGTGAGTGTGGCTTTTAATATAGGGAGAGGGAGCAGCAAGGTGCGTGATGTCGCAAAATGGCGGTAGGGACCATGGTGTGGTGTCATTATACAGGGGTCAGGGTAGGGTGTCTGTCTGCGCAGCCACAGGGCATGTGACAGCGGGTTTCTACATCTGTCTCCACAGTGGGAGCAGCGGGGGGAGCGGCAGTCGCGAGAACAGCGGGAGCAGCAGCAGTGCGGGCATTCCCTTGGCCGTGCCTACGCCCTCTCCACCCACCATGGCACCAGGTGAGCACTGAGCCTCTTCTGTCTCCACTTCCCTCCAGCCTCCCGGCTCTGCTCTGTCCTCTGTGTCAATGTGAGAAACTCATGTTATCTTGTGATGCCTCTCGCCAAACACCACTTCCGTATTACAGCACCACTGACTCCACCTGCGCTGGTAGCCTCAGAGAAAATCACCAGTCAGACCATGTGCTTGACTTTGTGGGCAAGCAGATTGTTCATGGAACAAAGCCTACATTTGCTACCTGGGAATGATCAAGATTTACCTTACTTCAGTTCAGTTCAGTTCAGTTGAGTTCAGAGTTTAGTTTTACGTTATTAAGTGTTAACCAGTCTCTCATTCTGCTGTTAACCATTGGAGGGGTGGAGGTATGTGCCTGTATGTGCCTGTATGTGCCTGTATGTGCCTGTATGTGCCTGTGTGTGCGTGCGCGTGTGCGTGCGCGTGTGCGTGTGCACGCGTGTGTGCGAGAGAGACGGAGAAAGGGATTCTTCATCACAAAGGTCTCTCTCTAGATGACTGGCTTGTAAAATATGTACAATGTATTCTGTCATCATATTCATAACACATAAATAACTAAATAATGTAAGCATGCCCTTCATTTCATGCCCTTCATTTGTAGCAGTTGTGTCATTGAAAGGATAAAAAGAGGAAAATGGGGGTGTCATAGGGTGTTTCCCTATACTGTAAAAAATGTATCCTCCTTTCCTCCACTCATTTCCTCCCCCCATCCCCCAGTAGAAACAAGGGAGATATGAATGATTTTTTTAGTTTTTAGTTTTGGGATGCACCCCTATTGGGAGATAACGGGGATGTTGAAATGAGGGTGTTATTGACAGGAAGCTCACAGCTAGCACTCAAAAAAGATAGGGGTTCACTTGGTGAAGGCCACATAAGGGCTTTGAAAGAGTTCTTCTAGGTCGGTGTGTGAAGAGGATGGTTTTGTCAACCACAAAGGTGTGTCAAGCCAACCTGTGTAGCAGAACTGTGTGCAGAACAATGTGCGTGCATGTGTGAATGTATGTGTGTATATGTCGGTCAGTGGTCCTCACTCCTGGTCCTGGAAAGCCGCAGGGTGTGCTGGTTTTTGTCTTCACCTTAATATCAGCAACCGGTTCAGACTCAAGAATCCGGGTGAGGTGAGTTAATGTAGCACTTAATTGATCAATTAAAGCAGTTAAGTAACAACAAAAGCCAGCACACCCTGCGGCTCTCCAGAACCAGGAGTGAGGCCCACTGGTGCAAGTGTATGTTACGTGTGGGTGTGTGCAGACACGGACGGGCCTGTCGATGCATAAGGGTATCAACGGGGGCCTGACTCTCCTCTTCTGCCCCGGCTGTTTCAGTACCGTCCATGTCCGCCCCCACGGGGGCCCCTCCACCCCCGCCCCCCCCTCCTCCACCCCCGCTCCCCGGACAGGGCCCCCCCGTGGCCCCGGCTGCGATAGGTGAGACCCTCCACGTCTGCACGCGGAAAACCCGTGGGATCATCGCCCGGCGTGCCCTGCTTGCTTGTCTGTCCGTCGTGTCTGTCTGGTTCCAATCAAAATGATTTGTCAGTCATGCTTTTCACAGGTGGACGGGACTTCCAGCACTATTGCTCTCTCTTCTTCTCTCTCCCTCCCTCCCAGTCATTCTTCCGCATCATGCCTTGAAGGAGTCTCTAATGGCCGGACGGAGTGCAGTGTGTAAACGTTCATTGTTGCCTCCATTACTAGCACTGGTCCCAGGGCACAATGAGCTCATTCTGCAGTGCTGTTGGCGCCGGTGTCGGGTCACACACGTTTGTCCCTTTTTTAAAGTGCAACTTTCTGTTCTTTTAAGGGATTTACAAAGCTGGACTCATGGTGTGGATTCATTTTTGAAAAATATTTTGCCACGTCCCCTTCAAAATAGTTTTTTTGAAAAAATATCTTGGCCAGTGAAATAGCACAAAGGACTCCCTGCTCGAGGTAGCAAAGAGAAACCCTTACTGTGTTTGAGTTGGGCATGGCTAATTGCATTACAAATTGGGAGTCCAGCTGTAATTATATTTAAAGAATGTATATATTTAAAAAAGCTCTCAACATTGTTTTCCTGGATAATTTCTCCACATATTATTCTCCACTGGACCCAAAAGTTGCACTTTAATTAAGAGCTAGAGGTAAAATAAGTCAGTATTTACAGTGACCGTATTCAGTTTAGGTTGTTTTCAGTACAGAACCTGTGCACTGTGTGTTTTATCAGAGACTTCTTCAGCATATGCTCTTTTTAAGATTGTACGGCCTCTATTCAGTCGATGCACAGTTCTCCTTGACCTTTGTGTGAAAATAATTTTGAGCTAGCATATATTCTTTTATTTGCTTACGCAGAGGATTTTGGACTCTGCCCAAGGTACCAAAAGCAGGAATGTAAGAATTTTTCATTATTGGCCAAGGTCAAAGTCCTTTTGCAGTTAGATTGAATAGGGGCCCCATTTTATATATAAAAAAAAATCTTCCAGGTAATTTGGCTACATGACATGCATCTTGTGAGCCTTATTTATATGTGTATGATTGTATTTCACCCCGTGGGTCTGCCAATCTCAAATCAGCTTGTTAATGATGTCATTACATGAATCACATTTGAACTGTCTTGTGGTGTTGGGCTTGCGAAGCATGCGAGTGAGCGTTTGACTATGCCCGACTCAAAGCAACTTCCACACGTTTTACCTTCTTTATTCTACAGCAGTTTTCTTCTTTGTTTTATATCTCATTGCTGACATGTCTGTAAGGCGAGGCTGTGCTTTTTGTGAATGGTGTCTAACTATATGTTACGTGATTACTTTTATTTTCACAGTGTGTTAATAAAAAATCTCAGGAGATTTATTTCGAAGGGGTATGGGATGCGACAAAGATATATATATATATATATATATATATATATATATATATATATATATATATATATATATAATTTATTTTTTCTGTTCCTCTGAGATATCCACCCTACACAAACATCAAACTGTGTAAGCTTCCTCCAAAGAGCTGCTGTTATCTGCTGCTGTAAACAGGAAGCATTTATTTGGACAGAAATTGCTTCTTTATAATCTAGTCCGATCTCTGACCAGGGGTTCTTGTTCAATTTCAAAATAAGAACACTCTGGCCAAAGCTGCTACTTGACATGTCTAGAATCCTTATCACAACCAGGGTTGGCATGGTCCTGAAATTGAGAATTGAAAGAAGTTTCCGGAAAACTATCCACTAACAGACATTTACAGTTACATCTCTCTGATGTACCATCAGCGAAAGAAAAAGGTATTCAGTCTCTCTATTTGTCAACAATCTATTGGCCTACGCCAGAATTGTAGGGCATTGGCAAAATTCAGGACATGGTCAATGGGGTTATGAAACTGGTAAATTGTAAATCGCCATTCTCTGAATCAGAAATTAAAGCAAGCTGTGTGATTGCATGCCCTCTACATACTGCAATAGGAAGCAAAGTGGCTGCTGTAACAAGCAAAAAAACGTTTTAAGAAAATAATTTTTGATATTCCTATATCTTGGAAAGTATTCACTTAAAAATAATTACATTATGAATACACAATTCATAAGTCTTTTTAAACTAGAGTGACCAGACCTAGATAAAATCAAGACTTTCAAGCTTTTTCCTCTCATCTTGACATGTAGAACAGGACACTTTTTGTCCTGATAATTTGCAGGCAGTGCATTTTGGTGACTGAATTATTATTATTTTTTAATGCATTTACAATGTATTGTAATGCTTTCTTTGTAATGGAAATGATTAAAGTCATTCAGTGTGTGCAATTCATCATAACCTAAAACTTTTCACAGAAGGTTGTATGCGTATGCCTATAGTCTACCAAAATTTAAACCAGTGGAAAATATCATTCTTCTAGGCCCCTAGATGGTACTGATTAATTTTTTTTCCTCTTGCTATCTGGTCACCACATTTCTAGCACCTGTGAGGTGTGAACAGTATTTGTACATTCTTGTTGAGCAAGCAGTATTTGAGCCAGTTTTACAACGGTCTTTGGAGTTGACTGTATTATGAAAAGCTCTTGGCCCACAGGTTTGTCGTCTTCTTTAACACATAGATACTGTAATTCACACCAAGCTGCTGGGTAAGTGCTTCAGTTAAAGTTGTGCAAGTGCTCAAGGAACTGTTTGTGACGATGGAGCAAAGGAAACTGACGGCAAGTGTAGATGTGGAAATATTGTTACGTTACGACACAAGCCCTCGAGCCATCTCTTCCCTCTTTGAAGGGTGAGCTTCACAAACCTGTAAAGCCAACCTAAACATTGCAGAAGAGCAGGGGGTCTGTAAAGGGTGCTGTCGCAAGTATAGAATCGCAAGCCTTACAACACGGCCTTTCCGCGGCGGAGGCCGAGGGTGTGACAAGTCGGCACGAGCTCTGGACACCGGACGACTTATCGCGCCCCACGCAGGCAGGATCGAAATCCCTGCTGCAAATGCGCTCTCCTCCTCTCTACTTCCACCCGCGGTTGCATTGCGGTTGGCGCATGGTCGCGCGTGCCCAGCGACCGCGGCCCATGCATTCCTGCTGCTTGCATAACGTGGTGTGGTGCTCATTCCTCGTCAGCGCTTCGACTTCTTTTCTACATCTCGCATCATCCACTCCAGTGCTGCAAGCCTGCTCCTCCCCCTGGTTCTCTGGTTGGCCCTGGTTCTCTGGTTGGCCCTGGTTCTTTGGGGACTGCTCTGCATTTCTTGCCTGGGTAACTGGGTATTGCTCATTTTCCCTATGGGTTCTCTCTCTCTCTCTCTCTCTCTCTGCCTCTTGTCCCCCTCTCTCTTTCCCTTTCTCGGTGTTTGCAGCAGTGGCCCCGGGGCCCGGCCCTGGCCCCATCCCCATGTCCCAGTTCGGCACGCTGTCTCGGCAGATCTCCCGGCACAATTCCACCACCTCCTCGGTCTCCATGGTTTCGGCCACGGGGACGTACAGACGGGCCCCATCCGTCACCTCACAGTTCTCAGTCCAGCAACCGCACGTTAACGGCGGCCCCCAGGCATTCCCCCAGAACTCAAGTAAGGCTCCGTTGGTCTCCCCTGTTTGTTTGTCACGCCTGATAGCCAATCACTACGGGCCTGTCGACAGCTCCACCCACTGCTTTAGACGTCAGCCTCACCTGTGTGTTATGCTCAGTGCCTCCTTTTAGAAAGACAAGTCATGAATGTACGCATAGAGTGCAGCCTACACTAAGTATTAGGACAGTGGTACTTCTGTTGTTTTGGCTCTGTACTCTAATTAATTGATGGATATGAGGTTAAAGTGCACCTTTAATTTGAGGGTATTTACATCCATATTGGGAGATCTGTTTAAGAATTACAGCCCTTTTTATAGGTCCCATATTGCAGGTATAAGTATCTAGTCTTAATTTCCGGTTTATGATAGTCTTTAGTTGTTTATGGTTATGGTTTATGAGTCTGTTATTGTTTTACTGATGTTTGTCATCATGAGGACCAGAGTTGTGCCAATGAACGTCAAGGAAGCCATTATGAGGCAGGTAAATAAGGAACAATCAGTCGGCGTCGAATCCAGTGTGCTACACAGTGCGCTACACAGTGCAGAGCCAAAATGATAGGAAATGTACCACTGTCCAAATACTTACGGACTGCACTGTTTATGCAGCATTACTCATACACTGTACATGCTTTTGGTGTGGTTAACTGGACACTTTTTCACAAAGCATGCAACCGCAATGAATGGGCTCTTTTTTTTTTTTTTTTTTGAGGAAAAGGGTCCGCTTCAGATTGTCATGCTGTCTAGCACTTGCTCACATGCCTCACCCACTACTCGTCAAAGATGGCAGCCATTTGACTGCGTGGAACTCGCATACGAACCCCCTGCCCCATCGGAAGGACACGAGTATTGTGTATTGAATTATTTTGTAGAAAAGTGCAGGATAAGGCTTTATTTGATTCCTTGGAGAGAGGTTTTGCTGTCTTTCCTACAAGTTCAGGATGTCCTTGTGTTTAGAATAAGACGCAGTGCAGCCAGTCAATATCGGCAAATTAAATACGGGCTCAGCTTTTATCCAGGCAATTGGATGAGGCAGCCGGTGCTCCTGTCATTTTTTTTTTTAAGTTAAATATACACCTCCACTCTCTTGATGTAGTCGGCACACAGTCCTCAAGGTGAATTTGGTGCGGGTGGCGCATATATTACGCAGGCTGTTAGTCATAGTTGTCTCCTTAAATACATAGGTCTTTGGTCTTTGGGGCAATGGTTGACCTGTGGCTAAATTGGACTGTCCTGAAGTGGTGCATTTCCTTGAACTGTTGGCACCAATTTTTGATTTGGTGATTTTCCACCTTAGTTGCGAGACGCCATGTTGAAATGTCGCTGGCGGATGTCGACAGGCGTTAGGACAGATGGGCCGGATGTTGTCTGATGAATGTAGAAATCTTTTCTGGAAATTTGCCAGAAAATAAAGCGGTTTAGTCTCCAAGACTTCCCGCTCCTGGCACAGCGTGTCAGTATATCTCTGAGTAGTTTTTTATTTATTTATTTTTTTATATATAAGAAAACCCTGTAACTGTTGCTTGCTGTTAGTTAGAGCTCTGTTGGGTTCTGTTGCTGAACAAGATGCGACTAGACACTGCTTTTCCTGCGTTTCTTGTCTTGCGTTATCCGTAGTCATGGAAATTGAGCGTGGTGTCAGCATAAAGGCAGGGGAGAGGGAATCCTAGAACAACATGCCACTGAATATTGACCAAAAAATATTCTGCTGTTGTACCAATGATTACTGCATTTATATGACCTATTTCAGACTGCTTTACTGTACATACGTAGATGTATATGAGACAAGATATTGTAACTACTGATGTTTTCTATAGAATTATTCTGCTCCTATCAGGAAAAGTAATGTTGCATGATGCTTTGGAGTTGCTTGGAGTGTATATTGTTGCTTTTGGGCACACCTCCACATGCCCCCAATACCAGAAACATCTGTAAAAATTGAGGATATCCATTGCACACAAAACCTCATTGAAAACACAGATGAGGAGTAAAAACCTCCGAAAGTCCACTGTCCCTTTAACAAAACATTCTGGCGATAAATATAAGCATATTTATGTGCCGTTTTGTTCTGTCACCACTTTCAAAACCTTGCTCGCACAAACACCTGTGAACCCCCTCTCCCCACAAACGCGGCGTCGTGTTTGTGTATCTGGGTCGGGGGGGGGGGGGGGGAGAGGCTAACGGTTCCTCTCGCGCTGGGTCTTTTTTTTCCCCCTCACTGTAACTGACGTCTGCTTCCGTTTGTCTCCTGTCTCCACCACTCCTTCTCCTCCTCCTCCACCACCCTTTATTTCATTTTGTTTCGTGGCCACCCAGTGTCTATCGCACCCCCTCCTCCCCCCATGCCTCAGCTGACTCCACAGATACCACTCACAGGCTTTGTGGCCAGGGTGCAGGAGAACAGTAAGTGCACAGCAGCGCCACCTAGCTGCCTCTGAGAGTAGCATGCCTCACACACAGCATGTCACGCCATGGTCGTGCCTGTCCGTCTGTCTGTCTTAGAACAATTCGTGTACATTCCCTTCTGTGTGTATGTGTGTGCTTTTTTTCTGTTTTAGTAGTCCTCTGAAACCCCTCTGACTAGTCTCATTGTGTGTTGACATTTCCATCAATGATGCCTGTTCCTGAGAAGCCAGCCAGCTAAGACAAAATGTTCTCACAATGTTGCTGCCATGTAATGTAACATTGACAAAACATTTCACCGATCTTGTGAGGACATTTTGTGTTAGCTGGACATCAGTGCAGGCCTCAGCCAAGTCAGCTGAAACAAGCAAGAGAACGTAAACCTGCCGTATAGGTGTATGATTGAACGCTGTGCACGCAACGTGTGAATGCCTCTAACACACGCATGTTGGGCATGTCAGAAGCCCTGGATTAACCAAATGCCTCACAATGAATGCTCCCTGCTGCAAATTAGTGCTCTTCATGTTGTTCCTGGAATCATTTGGCTACAAGGTGACTTCAAATAGAGTGCTGGCTTTTGTTTGCAGGGAAAGGCATTTTGTTTATATTAAGGGCGAGGACAGTCCCTGTCATTCGCCCAGGCATGGGATTGTGCGTCAGAAACAATACAGGAATAAAATACAGCATAATTTCAACAGCGTGTGTGAAAACTAAACATACCCAAAACCGTGAACATTTCTACAATTTCTGGCCATTCACGGCCGTACTTTTTCTCCGTCGATCCTTTAAATGACTACTCGATTTCAAGAGCACTTCAGATTGCCCTCAAGAACACACGATGCATGCAGAAGTCAGAGACAGAATTAACCAAGCCGTATATTGCAGACTGCCACCTGCTGGCAGCATGGGTAAGTCAATGTGACTGAACTGAATAATATTGTGTCTATACTGATGGATATTGCAATGTATATTGAAAATAGTATCAGAGAGTCACATTTGTGGAATTTGTGATATTATTTATACATTTCCAAATTACAGGTACATATTAAAGGCAGGTGGACAACACTAGTTGCTTTTTTGACAGAGTAAGTGGAATGGGTAGTAGTCCCTGTGGAGATTTCCTCTGCTGCCCCCTGCTGGGGTCAGGTGGTGCGAGGCCTGGAGCATAGAGAATACAGTATGTGCGTTTTAAACAGTCCTCTCACCTTTTTCACTTCCTGTTAGGCAAAAACCTTGTTCATTTTCAAAGGAAGCGCCTTGAGTACGAGTTCATCTTTCTGAACCGCCATTCTTGAGGAACCGGCATTCTCGGGACCGTAGGTGGAACTAACCTAACCAGGCTCTTGAAACGCCTGCCGCTTTGCCACAACTGCATGGTCCATGTTCTAAGGGCTGCTGTGCATGTGCGCCGACTATACCTCTTCCCAAACTTTCCATCCAGCCCCCCAGGGGCTGGGGGGGAGCAGGCTTGATTATAACCCCCCCCCCTTATCTTTCATCACTCTGCATCGTTCCAGTCGCCGACACCCCCAGCCCCCCGCCCCCTCCTCCCCCGGACGACATCCCGTTGTTCGACGAATCCCCGCCGCCACCCCCTCCGCCGCCGGTTGACTACGAAGACGAGGAGGCGGCCATCGTCAGCTACAACGACCCTTATGCGGACAGCGACCCGCAGTGGGCCCCCAAGACGTACACTGAGAAAGGTGACCCCCCCCCCCGCTCCACAAATCTGAGCCAGGCAGAGATCCAAACTAAAGTTTCAAAGATGCACTCAACTGCATAATTATTGTTTTCTGTATTTAGCATATTGGCTTGGGTGATTTGAGTGCTGAATGATATAATTAGAGAACAGGGCTCACAAGTCGAGGTTGTATGATGCCTGTTGGGTAAATATGCTGCAGCTACTATGAATTGGCATTCAACCCCCACCCGGTTGCCTCAAGGGAACACTTACAAACTATGGTCACATAATGCACATGGTATTACAAACTATGGTCACATGAGGCACATGGTATTACAAACTATGGTCACACAGTGCACATGGTATTACAAATTATGGTATCTTTGTCTCCTGGTATTGTGTGTGATTTGGGGCTGCAGTTACGGGGCTCAACCACTGCTAATCCCCTGCTCTTCCTCCTTTAGTGGTGGCCATATATGACTACACCAAGGACAAGGACGACGAGTTGTCTTTTATGGAAGGGTCAATCATCTATATCATCAAGAAGAACGACGACGGCTGGTTTGAGGGCATCTGCAACGGCGTCACTGGCCTCTTTCCCGGAAACTATGTGGAGTCCATCATGCACTATGCCGACTAAAGGCACCCCTTTTGTTCGGTCATCCCTAGACCATTATAAAAACATAAAACTGGTCTGCAAAAGCATATATAAGTGCATTAGGATATGACAGAATGTTTGTTCTTTATTGAATGGCAAATAAAAAAAATAATCTATTTACTTTTTATGGTGGGGAGATTGTGGGATATAATGCATTACTCTGATGAGGTCCAATGGCTTGGTTCATAACACGCTCGTGTCTGACAGTGCTATGATTTAATTGTATATAATGTTGAGTTGTTGGTAGTGTTACTGTTAATATTGATCAGTGTTCCGAGCAGCAGGTGCCACAAGTGAACAAGTTAAAGCAGGAATTATGTTTTATTATCAGTCAGGTTCTAAATTGTGCCATTTTTCCCTACCTTTCTTACTCTGAAGACACAAGACCAATTAATGCATTTTGGATCCTGAATGCAAACTAAACTGCTTGCCAGAATTGCAGACTTTTTAGAACAGCGTTTCCTGGCTACTCATAATTCCTGAAATGTAGTTAAACCTTGCCGTAAAGCATGCACACAAAGAACTGTATTTGTAACCTATACTGTTAATTCCATTATGCTTCCAGTATATTGTAATATTTACAGTGAGCACTCAAAATTTGTTTTTTTGAATGAGAAGTCTGAAGCATTTGTGGACTTGATTTCTTGAGTCTTATTTTGTTCTGAAATTCCCTAATTTGTATTTAAGACATTTGATATCATTAAATTTACATGATGAATTTTTACATCGAGTTATATATGTAAAGCTAGGCTGCTTTTGTTGGTAAGGTGTCTCAGAAGTCTGGAACTCTTGCCTTTGCTTGATACTGGTGTTGAAACTGTTTAAATGGCCATTCATTACAAATACCAAACCTCAAGTCATTAAAATTTCTGTGGAAAAAAAAAACATGCTTCTTAAAAATGCCAATTGATTTGATATTCTGTGTTGTGTTAATGAGCTCTAGATCAAACATGGATATTGTTGATGTTGCCCACGTGCTCGTTTGGGTTATAAGAATTTCTCATCTGTCACCTAAAAAGCCATACGAGTATTCCATTTTAAAAATTGTAATGAAAACCAATACAACGTATTCCTCTTCCTGAGAAGGAGAACAAGGGACTTCCTGTCAAGGAATTGGTTCATTGAAAAAGTAACATTACTCCATTAATTGTCTGGGTTCATAACTCCTGTCTAGTAATCACCTTTGTTATTAAACGTCCACTGGAACAGAGCAAGGCAGTATCATCTTGTCATCTCTTAGTTTTGTACATTTTCTACATTTTCTAATGTATGAACATAAGTTTGAAACTTACCAGTAAACCTACTTGCGAAGGAAGTCATTCCTTTAGTTTTTCCTCTTCTGGAAAAATCCATCAGGCCAAAACTGACCATGCTTACAGTATATTGATCACCAATGTGTGTTACAGGATATTGCAGCCAATGCCTTGATTCTTCTGTCCGTATGCTTTGGTATATTAACTGCTGAAAAATGCTAAATTCTTTTTTTTTCAGGGAGAGGAATCTAAAACTCCTCTTCCTCCCATAATTTGTATATATAAAAGTATGTTAAAATGAAATTTATGTACAGCTTTTTTTATATAATAAATAATTCTCCTATATACACAAAAGGATACTGTGGTGATTGGCATTGTGTACACAATATAGGTTTAATGTACAAAATCTCAGTGTACATTGCATTGTATGGTTACATTGTGGATATGAGGCCTTGGTTAATATTGATAATATTTACACTAATATCTGAGACATCAAGTTATTAATATGTTGAAATTTATATACAAAAAATAAATGAAAAAAAGGTATGTGCTTTATTGATGATTCAATGGAATAAACCAAAGTATTCTATTTTTCTAATAAAGATTCCACAAAGAATTTTCAGAATTATTAGGACCCCTGTGTTAATACTATGTACACACATCCCTGGCAAAAATTACTGCCATGAGTCTATTCTTGTAATTTGTGATAAGATTACATGTGAACACATTTGGAGGGAATTTGACCATTGGCCTTTCTGAATAATTGATAACCTTGGATTTGAGTTTATGGACCCTGCTCTTCAGTTCGGTGATGGGATTTAAGTCTGGAGACTGAGATGGCCATTGCAGAACATGGATCTTTTCATTGAACTATTTATGTGTGTATTGTTATGTATGCTCAGAGACATTGTCCGCCTGGACAATCTACAGTATCTCAGCTTCCTTGCAGAGACGGCCAGATGTCTGCAACAATGTCATGGAACTTTGTTGACTTCATTCATTGTGCTACTGATCTTAAATAGTACCCCTGGGCCATTGACCACAAAACATCTCCAAAAAATCAATGAACCACCTCCAAATTTGACCGTAGTAAGAGGTGCTTCTTCTTCTACGCATTCCACTTTTTCCACCAAACATGTTGATGGTGTGTATGGCCAAAATATTCACTTTTGGTCTCATCTGACCATAGCCCTCTCTTGCAGTCATAATTCGAATGATGTTTAGCAAACTCCAAACATCGTTAGAGTTATTATTATTTTGTCTATTGTGCTCAGTAAGGGATGTCTTTCTGCCACCCTTTCAGATAGTTTGTTGGTATGGAGGTGCCATTTTATGCTTCTTTTTGAGAGTTGATGACCCCAAGATGCAACTGATCTCTGCAATTCTTAAACCGGGATCCTTCGGTTGTTTATGGCCTCCCTCACCATCTTCCTCACCGTCTTGACAGCCAATGTGTCCTTTTCCTGGCAAGTTTGCAACCATTCCAGAAATTCATTATTATTATTATTTTTATTATTATTATTATTATTATTATTATTATTACAGTGCTAACTGGTATGTTTCACTGTTTATGTATTTTTTGTACCCATTATCAGACTGCAATTGCCGTCTGTCTGTTCTAAATCGACTGTTCTGTCTTTTCCTATGCTGATGGACGAAGGGATTTAGCATGCTTGTTTAAGCTACTAAGTAACAGGAAGTTATGGAATGATACAATATAGTTTCCTTTGTCTGAGATTAACTACATTAATAATTGAGATTACTTAATAAAAAAAAACTTGAGATGAAATGTATGGAAATAAAAGTATATAGTTTTCCCATATGTTTGAACATCAATATACAGTAGGCTAGCGCGATTTTTCATTAAGGTTGGCAATAATTCTGGAGCCCAATGAGTTCTGTTTGACTCACAAGTCTATCCGCAGTCACTACCGAAAACAAATAAACAAGAACGGACAAACGCTACCTGTCATTCTGAAAAAATAGCATGATAGAAATTAGCCAGCTAGCATCTAGCTAGCATCTAAAAGTGTCAATTTATGAGATATCATAGCGTGCAAGCATTTACCTTCTACTAAAAATAAGCTTAGTCAGAACATATTGAACTGTTCGTGTGAGAATGTCACACAAAAAGATTTTCAGTCACCAAACGTGTCTGAAACCTGTCTGAAGCCTGTCATATCAGACTTTTGCATTGTTTACTTTTAAGGCTCCGGAAACAAACTACTAAAAACGGACGGAAATGGCAACGAACTAAGCTACAAGTTCATGTTTCAGCTGCTGACAGCGACACCCGTGAATGAATAGCTAACAAGCTAGCTACACAACAAGCAAGCAAACCTATCAACATTTCCCCTCAACTCCTACAACAACAAACGCCTGTCATTTTTCTTTTAACAAAGCAGGAAACGGAAACGTGCAATGTAACGTTTGTTACGAACAGGCGCTGCGATCCACCAATGTGTATATGAAATGGATTTGTCTGTCTAAGGTTCAGTATTCAGTATTTTCATATGCTGGGGAGGTGAAGATCATTGCACTTACGAGGAATTTCCGCATGGAAACCGGAATGTACATAACATCGAGATACATAAGAACATACATAATTATTTTTGCTGATATAACTTAAGAAAAAACTAGTCTAGTGTTATGTATGCTATGTTCTGTTGGCATTGCAAGTGTTCATTTATGTTGAGATTTTAAAGTAGACTCGCAATTAAATAATTACTCTAGGCTATATCCAACGTTGCGTTTTTTTACAAGTTTTAACATCATTAATCAGCCAAACGGTTAAGTAATCTAACGTTTGCATGCTGTGGTTGTGATAGAAACGGGCAAGATCAATGTTCTTAGACTTGGACCAATACGCGCTCGCTGAAGAAGCTCGAAATTTTACCAACTTTCCTCAGTCATGTCATGGAACTGTCGGTCATCATATGTTTTCGTACTTTTTGTGTATTTTTTAATACTGTTGGAGGCAGCAGATTTGGATTATTGTGAAAACGGTGGAAGTTATCTCGACAGTAAAAGCGAACTGCATGATCACTTCAGGCGAAGTAACGTAAGTTGCTTTGGGAAGAAAACGGACTCATTCGCATTGGACTCCCTCGGGTTATCGTGTAGAAAATTAATTGGTAGGCTGCCTCGGCTAATTAATAGCTAAAGTGTTATGTGTCTATGCTAATGTTGGCGTTTAAATTTAATAATGTAATAGCATATTTCATAAACGTCATTTCGTCCTTTTCTAAAGACGCTTTTCCACTGGATGAAGTAAGGGATAATTTTGTAAGGACAGTGAATCACTGCGTATTCTCGGTTACTCAACCGACCCCACTCAAAGGCCCTCTAAAAGTCGCTGCTGTATCAAAGGTAAGCTTGTGAGGTAAAGCTACAATACCGCGCCAATATCAATACCTATATTTAGCCTAGAGTAGTCACTTTCATGCGTAATCCCATTGCTGCTATATCTTGTGTATGGAGACCACAGACTAACATACACGCACCCTGAAGCTAAACTGTGGCGGACAGCCATTGCGCAAAAGTGCGCTTCATGCGCTGCGGGCTTTGAACGACGTAGTGCATGCCCAGTTGTCCTCCTTCCACTAGCGATTCCGAGGTCAATGTGCAGTCAGAATAGTGACTTCCTTAGATTCTAGACCACGGGGTGAAGTAATTTTCAACTGCATTGGGCCCCCTTGGTTTATATTACTGTATGTACCAGTCCCATTTTTGTCATTGTGATTATGACTCAAAGGTGAGACTTGTGAAGCTTTATATTTGTAGAACTTGCATGTACCGGGACATAACAATTGTTGATGGTTTGCAGTAAACTTGTTTCTTTTATGTATATTCCACAGGATGCACTCGAGGAGATTTTGGATTTGAATTCCTCTGTTTCACAGATTGACGATTTTGCCCATTACTTCAGTGGTGGAAAACTATGGCCAGAGTCTGTCCCCCTTGCACACAGATACGGTGGACACCAGGTAATTTCATATTCTACTGTGACCCAATGAACTATTCCTGCAAAACAGTCAATGACTTAACTTTCTGTCTCTTAGTTTGGATTCTGGTCAGGTCAGCTTGGAGATGGTAGGGCACATCTGCTTGGTGAATACACAAACAAGTGAGTACCCCTGTGCATTTTAGACAGGTTAACAGCCTGGGTTTTGCCACTGGGGTTGTTTGCAAATGCAATAATTGTGAGATCACAATGAGAATATGTTGGTAAATGATTTATTCTCACTGTCCTGGGTATGTGTACAGCTGGTGCAGTGTAGAGCCAATGTTGTATCTTCACTGGCTTATAACCTAAATTGTACTTGTCACTTTTCTCTCTGCTGAATGCACTTTGGCTGTCTGCCTGATATCAATAAAGTTAAATAATTTTAGTGTTCTTTATGCTAATAATGAGCTGTCAGAGTTGTCAAGAGTTACACAGGGTTTTCTACAGGATGTAGTGGAAGAATGTTCACAGATGCCTGAACTGTTAATGGAAATTCTGAGGTGAAAATGAAATGTGTTGCCGTATTTATTAATAATATTCCATTGGTCAATATTTTAGCACAGGATTTCATGCAACTTGTCTTATGTTTGTCCTACAGGAATGGTGAGAAATGGGAGCTCCAGCTGAAAGGGTCTGGGAAAACACCCTATTCACGGTAATATGGGAAATTTCTCATCATCTCAACACACTGTTGGACTGCATCGTCATGTCCTTAACTGTGGCCTTTGTCTTCTTCACAACCATAGCTCGGCGAGTTCAGCAACTGCCAACATGAATTCACCAAAAAGTGTTTGTGAATAAAAGCATGTCTAATCTAGGCCTAAGTCTTTCAGAGCTAACAGATAAAGGAGCAGTATTGTTAACATTTAGAAGGCTTGTGTAACAGGGTTAGCTCGGCTAGTTCGCCCTAATTGCGGCAAAGGCTTGGCGCTGGTTACCACGACAGCGTTTAGCTGACTGGTAACGCGTTCGTCTACCAATTCCTTGGACGAGTCAGAGGCTGGGGTTCACGCCTTAGACTCAGGAAAAAATCTCTTAACTTGTTGCACTTGCATGTCATGTGTGCTCTCACAGGTCTGGAGATGGGCGGGCTGTGATTCGCTCCTCTGTCAGAGAATTCCTATGCAGCGAGGCTATGCACTATTTAAGTGTGCCCACCAGCCGGGCTGCCAGGTAAGCCAATAACATTAACATCTATTTTTTTGAGAGAAAGTCAGTATTACAATAAGTATATCATTGTCCCATATATATTTGAGTATAAAATATACTATATATGTGTTTATTTTACACAACTTTTTTCTTACATCGCAGGTGGAAAACAATTCTTGACTTCACTGTATATTGCAGCCATGGCATTTTCTTGAACTGCTTGAACCTTATTAGATTCAGGCAGACTCTGTATGTTATAGAGAATGGTTTTTCACTATTAGTGTTGAACTACAGACTGAAAATAGTCCCTGAATCAGTGTCACCGAGAGGGCAATAGGCTTGGATGGCTAATGTCAACAGAACTGTGATGTTGACGTGAAATTATAGTCTTATGGGGGTGGAAATTGTTATAGCAGAAGGTTTTCAACAGTGTTAACATTCAGGTCACAAAGGAACAGACATTGCTTTTACTATCATGTGTTCAAACAGTGTTGCTATTAACTGCCGGGCTTAAATTTGACAGCTTGCAAAATTGGATATTATTACTGAAACTGCTGAAGGGGTCAAATGCATTTGTTCAAGTTCAGTCTGGAATTCTTGGAATTCTGTCATATAGGCTGGTTTCCAATCTTCTCTTTTGAATAACAGCGGGTTTAGAATGTTTTCTTCTGCTTCAGTCTCATTGTAAGTGAGGAGCCAGTTTGGAGAGACCAGTTCTATAATGGAAATTTGAGAAAGGAGAGAGGTAAGACCTCACTGACAAATCCTGATGTTGTGTTCTCAATTACAGTAACATGCACAGCTTTCTTTCCTCAGAGAAAGCTAATTGAAGCTCATGTAGTTATGTTCTCTTCTGTTGGGGACAGATAAAGACGCCATCAGCTTCTTGGAATTGCTATTTGCAATCATATTTGATGTAAAGCAAAATATTTCTAAACAGGAGTTTTGAAGGACTGTGCAGACATATCCCTTCTGCGTTGAATATTCACAAGATAATGTTTTATAGACAATATGGATTCATGGTAGTGAATTGGTAGAGAATTTATCTAAGTTAGCAAGTGATTGATTTCTAATATCAAGCCTTCTACCAGGTTCCAGTGTCAACTACAATGTCACATTGTCAACTACAATGTCACACATAAATGCTTACTAATTAGCTAATCGTATTTCCTCCATGTCATAATAAAGTCATACTGTTACCATTCTTTTGAAGCCGTGTGATGTTGATAGACAGCATGTCATTAGCCGGCTAACTCGTCAATGATGTGTTCCTCCCTGCCCAGCTATATTTTTACTTTTACATTATATTTACACTGCCCACACATCTGCTTATACAAGAAGCAGTTATGCCTGTACTCTCAGACCTGGATCAAATACGTAATACTTTTCTGTCCTCAATTGATCTTGCATGTTTCAATTGCAATTTCTGGGTGTATTTCACCGGTTCCAGACAAGCTCAGTAAAATGTAGAAAAATATTAGAATCCAAAGCAATTACATATTTCACCCAGGTGTGTGCACAGTCTCTTTGATAGTCAGTACTGGTGAAGTGACATGCTGGCATATTACAGTATTTGTACAATGAGATGGTTTTCTATCACGACTGATTGGTGAAAAATGATATGATGTAAACCAGCTTGTTACTGATAGAATTAAGTCTTCCAAAGCCAGTACCAAATTCATCCAGCAGTGGGCTGTATAAGAACCTTTTTGCTTTAAGGTTAAAAAAGGATCTCAACAGAATAGGAAGTCATTCATAAATGAATAGTATTCATTTATTTTCTTTGGTTCTTCATTTCTAATGTATCTGACCTGATTGCACAGGATCTTTAAATGATGTGTTTTAATGATAATGAGGCAATTTTGCTATTGTGCATGCTTTCAAACCAGTTCACATGAGATGGTTAACCAGAATGTGTGGAAGAAATGCAGGAATTAAAGCAAACATAAGACCATGTTTTGTTTTTTTCTTGTAGGAGCTGTTGTTCTCCGCTTGGCTCCTTCCTGGTTCCGAATCGGGTCACTAGAGATCTTAACCAGGGCTGGAGAGTTGGATGTGTTACAGTGAGACTGCATTAAATTGCTGCATTAAATGAAATTGTTGTTGAAAACAGTTCCAGTTAATTTGTATACAAAATCAGATATACAAGGTAGCTATTTTCTCATCCTTTTTCAATGACTTTTCTCTTCAAGGAAATTATTAAACCACGTTATAGAAGAACACTTCCCTTCAATAAAATTAAGTGACCCGGATAAATATTTGGTAAGTGTGGCCTAGTGGCTAGTTTTTAATGCAACTGAAAGACAAGTTGAAATCCTTTGCTGCTGAAATTAGTATGTAGAATTACTTAATCGCATTTGACCTGTGAGATGAATCTTTGCACAGCTATCGATGTACCCTGAATTTTAAATCAAGAAACTGCTTGTTTTTATATCTAGAACATACAAACTTCACTGCTGGTGTGTCCTAGATTATAATCTGCCTTAGGCTATTGCTGGAAAAGAAAAATACACAGAGGGTGCACATTGGCCTTATAATAGAATGCACTTATCTTAACCGTATGTAGTAGTATATGCACTCAAAGATTCGGCCTAACCACAGAGTGCTTTGTACTTAACATTGAAAAACAGATGTGATTACTACTTATTCTTATTTGGGTTTCATTTCTTTTCTGCTGATTTCAATGAAGCCCAAGTAATGCTAGTTTCAATTATTCAGCGAATGTTTAGACCCAAGTGCATTGCCATGTCGTAAGTCCTTTGTGTTCATTCACTGTTGAAACCGAAGTTAAACTGAAAGAGGCGTTGGTGGGTTACAGACGTCCGTGGGTTACACAGAGATGGGATCGCAGTAAAGAAAGTATCACATCTGGGATTCAGACCCCCAGCCACAAGTTGGATTTGTATATGGGATTGAAAGTCAGTTGCCTGACAGGCTGTGTCACAAGCTTACCCCACCAGTAACTTGGTTAAGAGTGACCATGTCCTGATGCCATCACTGTTTCTTCAGGCTTTCTACTCAAAGGTTGTGAATGAAACGGCTCATCTTATTGCGCAGTGGATGTCCGTTGGCTTTGCACACGGTAGGCCAGTCTTATGTTATTAAGTATTTGCTTCATGCATTTGCTTATGTTTTCCTCGTTGTGTTGCTGTGGACTGAACTGCTGTCTCAATGGTTTGAGGCTAAATGCAAGAGTTTTGTCCTGACTATAGGGTCTAACATGTTCAGCTCTTCTTCAGGTTCACTGTTGCTGAACCCACTGTAACCTGCCCTGGTACATTAAGAAAGGCGGTCTCTTCTTGTTTCAGGTGTATGCAACACAGACAATTTCAGTCTACTCTCAATCACCATAGATTATGGTCCATTTGGATTTATGGAATCCTATGATCCAAGTAAGCATTGGAATTTTTGTAATTATATGAATATGATTATATTACTGTAATTACTTTGCAATTCAATATGAAATTGTAATACCGAACCTGTGGGTACTATAAAAATGTAGATCAACAGTATTAGATCAGTTTTGAGGGCTGTCTGAACACAGACCTGTACTGGGTAGTGATTTCAGCTTGCATCAGAAATGCAATCTCCTCCTGAACGGTGCCTGTTGTACTGAGATGAAAACTAGTCATTTCCCCCAATCCGCAGATTTCATCCCCAACAGCTCGGATGACGAGGGCAGGTACAGCATAGGAAATCAGGCCAACAGTGGTTTGTTCAACCTGGAGAAGCTTGGAGAGGCCCTGAAGCCAGTACTTAGCCCCAAGCAACAACCTATGTGAGTGCCTCACTGTCCCCTGAATACAAAAGTGTGTGTGTGTGTGTGTGTGTGTGTGTGTGTGTGTGTGTGTGTGCATGCATGTGTCTGCATGTGTGTCTGTGTGTGAACCAAGTTTTTCATTTTGAGGTGAAATGTACATTTTGTGTAAAAAATGAATACAAGACAAAAGTTAAAAACATCCCCTTTTTCCTTTGGGTATTTTTGCACAAACACATTTTACCATTGTAGGACAATAGCATTCTTTGTGTTCAACCCCCCTCATTTTAGGTTATTGTAAATATTGGAACAAATAGCTTTACAGATGTTTCATGTTGCATTGTTCTGGCACAAATAAAAGACCTGTGAAGGTCTAGGCTTGTGGTGCTTTGAAACTACTTTTGGAGTCGGCTTTATTCAGTCAGCAAAACCCCAAATTAAGACCAGAGAGCTGTCTACTGATGGGAAAAAAGCTATTTTGAAGATGAGAGGAAAGAAAATTATATTCAGCAAGATTGAGAAAGGAAGCCACCGGAGCAATTGCCTGTAGGGTTAGAACAGGTTGTCCATAAAAGTGTAATGGTTGACAGTTCCAAGTGTGAAGAAAATTACTGTTTGAGAAATCAAAAATAAACTCTCCAGACAGTATGACTGGAAATATGTAGTACCCTGATCCATAGAAGATGTCACCATGGTAAATACTGAGACTACACTGCAAGGCGTAACCCCCTCGTCAGACACTAAAATAGATATCTGTCAAAGTGAAAGACAGCATTTGTGGAGGAAAAAACAGCAACAAACTTCATCTGTAAAACATAGCATGTATGGAACAGGCTAAATGTTTTTGTTTTGTGATGAAATGTAGGTGGTCGCAGCAAGATTAATACAGACAGATCTTGTCTGTAAATGTGTAAATGTAAGAAAAAAAATATCGCCTGGTGGTAGGACAGGACACCCCCCCAGTTCCCAAAGAGATCCATTCAAATGCAAAGAGTTTTAGTATAACCTGAAATTAAGATGTCCAGACTCTGATGATTTTGCAATGTAATGTAATGTAATGTAATGTTGATGGGTCGCCCCCACTCTATCGACCTCGGTTCGGAACACAGTGAAGTTAGGCTGCAGCCTACATGACAAATGATTTAGGCTACAATACCTAGCCCATTGTTTCTTCGCACATAAAATCAATCACTCAAAATGCCTTCGCTGCAATGCGAATGCATTGATCGAAAGGCTGGCCGAAAGACTAGGTGCCAAGGAGGCAAGTAAACACACCTGAGCAATTACAAACACAAAGCCATGTGTCCAAAACTTTATGGTGCCCTGAAATGGGGGGACTATGTATAAACTCCGCTGTAATTTATACATGGTGAAAACAAGATGTATAAATATAAAATAAAATCTGAGAATTGCACTAATGTTGCGTGATTTGTGGTGACATTGGCTCAGCTGGTAGGAGCAGTCGTCTGGCAGTCATGAGGGTTGCCACAATGTAAAAAAAACATGTTTTTACTTTGTCATTATGAGACAATTTTATCCATTTAAAATTCATTCTACAACACAATAAATTAAAGGGGTCTGAATATTTTCTTAAGCCACTGTATATGCATCTTTACCATTTTTTCTCATTAGTTTCTACTTGTGTTTTTGTAAAGGATTGAGAGGATCCTGAAAGAATATCCTGGCATTTACCAGAGATGGTAAGATCGAGAGCATGCACGCTCATTTGTGTGTGTTTCTGTGTTTGTGTGCCTGTGCTGGATCACTAGGATAGAGATTAATTCATCCTTTGACTGAACCAGAGGGAGCCTGTCTGCCCTACTTCTAATAGGATACACACCAAAGGGGAATTCAGTCTACTGCAAGGGCTGGCTCACAGTTCATAAAACAAATTAAAATAAATTCATCTCGAGAATAAAATGTATTTGTAATAAAGGCAATAATCCTGCCTTGTGTTTGTCATTGTCTTTATAATAGTTTTGAATTGCTGCACCAGCCCCGCTTCCCCATTCTCCTTTGTCTTACAAGTATTGTTGGATTTCATTTCAGGTTTCACAAGCTATTTAAGGCAAAGCTGGGTCTGCTGGGAAAGCAGGAAAAGGATGATTATCTGATTGCCTACTTACTGAGGGTAAGCCCTTTTTCGCAATGGCCCAGCGTTTTTTCTGTCTCGCCGACACCGGCCACGCTCCATTTACCGCGCGGGGAGCTGGCGGGGGCCGTACTGGACGTTGTTTGGGGGGGGTGGGTGGTGCGCTAATGGGGCGTCTCTCTCTGCAGTTAATGGAGGACACGGGGGCAGACTTCACCATGACGTTCCGGCACCTCAGCGAGCTTCCTTCCCGTGGGCTGCTGGAACCTTCCGTCTCGCAGGTGCCGTGTTGCCGTGGACCCACCCACACGCGCTAGCCCGTTATCCGTTCTTCGGCTAGTGCAGAATTGAATTTGATTTTATTCAATAGAACCGATTTTAGAATGGCACAGGAGAAACACAGGAGAAAAAAATCTTGGGATGACATTAAAAATGCATTAATTCATTAATTCATGAATTCCTTCATTTTTTCATTCATTTACATAACCTCCCAGGGGATGTGGGCTCTGAGGGATCTGGCCACCCATGAGCTCTTCGCTAATTGGGTCAGCATGTACCTACTGAGACTTAAGAGGTGAGATACCTTGGGGTTTGAGGGCTCCTGCCGCCATTTTGATCATTTCTCAGCCTCATCATGGCTTCCTTGACCGTCAATGGCACTCTGGGTCTCATGTTGTGTCATGTTGACAAATGCCAATAACAGACTCTAAAGCATAGAATCGCACTGAAAGCTTTCATATAGCTGTACTAAGGAACCTCAGTATTCAGAAGCAGCTGAGAAGCCAACCGTCCAATTACTTCTGGTCCCCTAAAATGGGAGAGCCTGTGGCCTAGTTTAGCTCTTCTGAAAATGGCTGACATGGAGGGAGCTGATGGAACGATGTTCATTTATACAAATGCTGATTCTTTGATTAGGGAACCTGCAATGAGGTGAAGTGATTTTGTTCAATTTATGTCATCTTTGTTGTATTTGTTTGCAGGCAGAAGGAAGATTCAGACGAAGACCGACAGAACAGAATGAAAAGTAAGCTCTTCTTTTCTGCTCTAAGGAGTACTCTGAAAGCCTTAAAAATTGCTTATGATAATGAAGATACATATTGTTTGTTTATACATTATGCAAAGGAAAATAAATTTTACAAATTATCGGATGTTATTCTTATGTTTTTGGCATCAGTTTGAAAAATGAAATTGTCGACTGACCGTGACGTACTTTAACAATAGGAGCAGATACAATGGATCATTTTAACACATCTGTTGCACCTCACGGCTCAGGTCTTAAATCTGATTGAGAAGCCGTATGTTGTGGTCTGCTCTTGCAAAATGTTGCAAAATCTTCTCTCACTAAATTAGTTGTCACTACTCGTGATTCATCATACCTTGAGGCAGACGTGCTCTTTTCATGCATAAAGAAAAAATGGGGATAAAAGATTTTGTTGTTATCAAGGTTTTGTAGCACCCTTAATGAAGTAACAAATTGGCTTCCATTCATTTTTTTGACAGGTAACAGGCCTAGCACTCCTTTGTCACAAAATTTGCCATAATCCATAGCGTTGTCCATCACAATGAATAGAAGATTTGCTCATTTCTGCTGCCATCAATTTTTACAAGAGTTACGGCTAATGCTAACAGCTGACCAGTCTCTGCTAAAACGTCGTAGAGTAAACTCACTCACGGACCACATGACCAGGTGCTCACCAGCATTTGTTTGCACGACTAAACAACATCAGTAGCGCATCAGAATTAGCCGGTAGCAGAACCGGTAAAGTACCGGTCAGCGAGCGCAGCATAGATTCGGGCAGATGCTGTGGCTGAATCCAACAGCGGAGTAATCAATGTGGATGTGCAAGCATGCCGATCCAGATAGGGGCGTCTAGAGGCTAGGAAACGTTATGGAGCGGTGGAAAACGACCTGACGAGTGTGTGCTTGATGTTGCGTAAGGGTACTGCTGCCTCATTGTCACCTCGTCTCACCCGTTTCCCTTCCTACGGGCTCATTACAACATTGTGGCAAGATGGCCGCCATATGTGTCCTTGTGTGGTGGTGTAACAATAGCTTTCTTTCTTACCAGATGTCTGTGACAATTTGGCCACGGATTCCCTCTTAACTAGATTTGGGCCCCTGAAACAATTTTGTGCTGAACGTAGTGACACATGGCCATGGATTACAGAGCTCAGACTCCAGAGCAGCTACACGCCGGTACAATGATAATTAGATGGAAAATGGGACATGTAAAATAAAGCTTGATTTTCATTGTAAGGCATAGCTGCTGGAGCCTTATTTTCTGTTTTGAGTAGGGGCTGAACTCACTGCCCGCCTGTGACTTTGTCAGCAGAAATGTTGATTGGCCATGTTGCTGGTGACTCTCAAATCTCAGAAATTAGCCATAGCCATTGGGTTGTTAATTGATGAAATCAGAATTGGTAATTGTTCTGCTGATGACCTTGTGAACTTGTGCAGGTTTGTATGAGTCTATTTTGATGCACTGCACACACTGTTGTCTTAAATGCAGGAGTTAATCCCAGATACGTTTTGAGGACCTGGATGGCCGAGTCCGCAATCAGAAAAGCTGAAAAGGATGATTTCTCAGAGGTAATTATTTCAGTTAAATTCATATATAGTTTTATGCATGACTAAACTACCAATAAAATGTTTTTTTAAGGTCTGAAAGGACCTTAACAACTGTTGAATTCCTGCTTTATCAATGAGTGGCCACCAGATGGCAACATTTATTTTGATTATCACTGAAGTCAAGCTGGAAGGCATTTTGTTATTCATGCACAACATGTAAGCTGTACGGCACACACAAGAGTCACATCTTGATTTCTGTTTACATGTTTGTTCATATGGCTTGTGGCAGGCTTTAGGGCTAGTCAGCCCTTTTTTTGGATTTTGTTTTTTTCATACTGTGGGACCACCCTAGGTGATGCATGGCAGCTATTTTAGGGGAACTTACAGATTTATTAAGCCAGTTAAATTATATTGGTACTGTAGTTACTGTCCTAATTCCTTAACAACTTGGCCTATTTTCCATGTGTACTGGAAATAATGATCATGGCTTTGCAACTGGTTCTGTGTGAATTATAGCTTATCCAACCTTTTTTGTAGTTTGTTCTAATGACCTTGATATGTACTTTTTGTAAGTCATTTTGGATAAAAGCGTCTGCTAAAAAAGTGTAATATAACAATGTAATTTCAATCGGTGAAAACTAGTGACCAGGTTGTGAAAGGTGGAGATTGAGCAGATGTCCCCCCACCCCCAGGTGCAGCTATTGCTGCAGGTTCTGCGACACCCCTTCCAGGAGCAGGAGGCCGCAGAGAGGATGGGCTACGCTGCTCAGCCCCCCAGCTGGGCCCAGAGATTGCGTGTCAGCTGTTCCTCCTGATGGGCGAGAGCAGAGGTGTCGAGTAGTGACACATACCACACCTTCCAACATTCAACAACACATCACTGCCCCCAGCTTTCCAGGCTGTGAAAACACCCGACAGTTACCAAAAATGACCTTCATTTTCCTGTATTTTTCTATTTTTTAATGTTGGAATAAATATAAATATATTGATACATCTGCCCAAAATTGGCTGCGGATCTGGTGTAGTTCATTTCCACTCCTTTGACATTATGTAAAATAAAATAAATATTAAGGTTAAATCCTTTGAGCCACTGCATGTACAAACCAGAGATATGATACATGCTATAAACACACAATGACAAATTCAGGGTAATCTGCTTATGCATGTCACCAAACTGATTGTACAACTGCAAGGCATTGTACCTGACTGGAGCCACTTGATTTAAACCTGCTTCAGACACCCCCTGTATATATGTGCATTGAGGACACACTGTTTTTTACATTGTTACACACTCTCAGCAATAAAGTGACAGTGGAGGTACATTTTTGTTCTTCAAGGATCAAATTTCACAAATGTACCCTGAAAGTACTAAAATTTGCTTTTCCGTCTGCCAACTCAAAAACTTTGTTTTGTTTTTGTTTTTATAATATTCTTAAAATCCTTTATTTGCTTATCTTTCATATTATATTTTTATATAGCACTTTTCACTCAATGAAAAGTGAATAATACATTTCATATATTATTTATTGCAGTTATTACAGTAATGTTTTCTTTGGGTACAAATAAGTATGTTTTCCAAGCACAAATTAAAAGAACAAATTAATGATATTGCTGGCTAGGGGTACAATTTTATTTACCAATAAGGTACTGTCCCAGCGACAAGCATTTGTACCTTTGTTCCTTCTTGACATTCTTCATGGTATCCTGACCATTTCCTTCCTTGTTGTGGTCAGCAGTGCGAAATGGTCAGCAGTGTTGAAATTGGCAGTTGGGTTTTATTCTGTGGAATTATCCTCATTTTATTGCACAATAGGTTCCTCTGACAAAGGTGCGGTCAGGTGCAGCTCACCTGATAGACTGCAGTTGAAAAAGATACAAAAAAGACAAAATGGATACAAAATAGATACAAAATAGTTTTCAAATGTACAGGGACTACATGATGAAAACACTTTTAAACAGACAGCTGAAGGCAGCTCCACTTAAAATACATATTTTTATTGAGACAGTTAATCTGGACTTCTTCCATTATTTTTCTCAACGTACACCCAAGGTTCTGTCACACCAGAAGCCATGCCGTAGTCAGACAGGTTTTTAGTTTCAGTTTCTCCTTGACCATCAATAAACTTGTTGGTTTATACAGTATGTACATGTACTCCCTAAATACAAAGAGAAGGTGAGATATGCTATTTACATTGGTTTGTTAGCTGTGCAGATTAACAGGTTAACAGATTTCAGGTGCTTGATCGACTGGTGAGATGCTAACATCCTGGCCAACTATAACCCTCCCATCCCTGGATTCAACACCATACTGTGGGACTCATCAATGCACTAGAACAGTATCTTAACAGCCCTTTAAGATTATTGCAAATTTTGGTAAATATTTAGTAGGTATTACTTCCTGTGTTCAACAGTTTTGGCACGAATATAACCGGTGAACCCTTTCGCAACATGTCAAAAAACACTACTGGTCGGCCCTCTTCTTCCGCATGGCTAACATCAGTTCCGACATGAGGTCGCCTGCAGGGGGCCCTGCTGCTACGGGCTCAGTCCTCTTTGGCGGGGGCGGACGCACTTTTCTCAGGGCAGGGGTGGGAGCAGCCGAAAAAGCGGGAGGAGGCGGGGGTGGTGGAGGCGGTGGGGGAGGAGCTCCTCCTCCTCCTCCTCCGATAGGCCCGGGGGCAGGAGGCGGAGGTGGCAAGAAGTCCGGGGGTGCATCCAGGAGGTGGCTGGGAGGAGGCGGAAAGTCTTCCATGGGCGGAGGAGGGAGGTTTGCCGCCTGCTGTTGAGCCGCGGCTTTGAGGGAGTCCCTTAAATGTTTCTTTCCAGACAGGGGTGGAGGTGGGGGTGGCATCATGGGATCTGGGGGTGGGGGTGGCAACATGCAGCCTGGAGGTGGGGGTGGTAGAATTGGGTCTAGGGGTGGGGGTGGGAGCATGGAGTCTGGGGGTGGGGGTGGAGGTGGAATTACTGGGTCAGGGGGCGGAGGTGGTAGAAAATCATCTGGTGGGGGCGGAAGTGGCAGAGAGGAAGCATTGCCATGAACCTGTCAAAATGGAAAATATGACATTACAATACATTAATGGCATTTTGGCAGATGCTCTTATCCAGAGCTTACAGTTGACTAGACTAAGCAGGCGACAAACCTCCCCTGGAGCAATGCAGGGTTAAGGGTCTTGTTCAAAGGCCCAACAGCTGTGCGGACCTTATTGTGGCTACACTGGGAATCAAACCACCGACCTTGCGTGTCCCAGTCATGTACCTTAGCCACTAAGCTACAGTACAAAAATTTGATGATTACTTATTACCTTAGACCTCATTCGACATTATACGGCAATGTACATTATTTAAATGCAGCATAACGAGAACAAGCGCTGCTGAGGTTCTGTAGCCACTTTGCTGGTCTTTTCGCCACCTAGTGGTAAAACAAAATACTGCTGTTGCTTTGTGGGAGCAGCTTGCTCTGCCAGCAATTTAAATGGCTTATTAGAATTTCTTGGGTTACCTCCAGCTATATCCAAAAACAAAACATTGCACTACCACGAGGGGGCAAGCAAGAATGGGGCAACCAGTGAATCCCTAACACAACAATATACAATCGCCCCTTATGCTGCAAACATCCAAATCACAACAGCAGCGGAGCGTATTAGGACAGACCCTTTGGTCTGTGTTGAAGCTCGAAGTCTGCCAGCTCTGCACCCAGATTGCAACAGCAGGTGTCAGGGTCCCGGCAATGCCAGTTAATGAAACGTTTTTAAAGTGCTCAGCTATTCCAGGATCACTGTCAGTGCCAGACGGTGTTGGGTGCCTGATGGCTGACTCTATCTCCTCAGGGCAAACGGACGTGCTGGGCGTGCGAAATAGAGTGGCAATAGCAGCTTGCCGCTTGCTAACTCAAGCTGTGAGAGGCTAGTATTCCTTTCCCAACACATGAGACTGCCATTTTCCTGTCCCGGTGGTGGAATTCCTATTCTCTCTATGAATATTAATATATTTGATTAAATTGAATTTCATTTTATTACTCCAAAGGGGAAACCCATATGTCACAAAAAGAAAATAACAGAAAAAAACGAATGCGGCTCTACATACAGTATACATAGTGTATATATATATATGTGTATGTGTGCTTGTGTGTGTGTATGTAAGTACAGGCCTATAAAAAAGAACTTGGCATCACCGTAAAATTGCACTTCATCTGCAGATTTTTACAGAGTTTTTAAACAGCAGCTGGAATTACTGCTATTCAATTTGTAACAAAAAGTGTGTTTTGAGGTCAATCATAGTTGGCAGACTGTTACCAGAGAGTTCTACAATCCCTTCCCCTTTTTTGTAAATTTAGACCTGCTTGAGTGTTTATTTAAGATGTCAGCTGATAATGCTTGTGTCAAGGGAGTTTTCACAACATGAGAATGTCAGTCTAATGGATTCAAGCAAGCTGTCAGGGTGTACACTTGGGGAACCATACAGTGCAGCTGTTAATGGAAAAAGTAGATTGGTGTTTTTCCTCAGGTAACAGCATCCATAGAAAGCACACATACCTGCCTGTTGGCTTGAAGAGCTTTCTATTGAACAAAGCTGTGAATGAGCTATTGAGCAATGGCGGCTTGATCAAACTTTTGGCAAGAGCTCATTTTTGACATTAGTATTACATCTGGAAATCATATGTAGAGGATTCAGTGAAAGACCCCAGGACTTAATAAACTAAATGTTTTCATATACCAGCACAAACATGACAAGTAACTGAGAAAGAAGTTGAAGCACTGTGCATTTGTTTTGGTCAGAACTGAAAAAAAGACCTGCAGTGCAGTACAGTTGGGTAACATGGTGCATGTCAATGCATGTAAGCTAAACACAGATATGTCCTACAGCCGGGCGGTCCTTTCGTACCTTGGTGTCGGCAGACTTCCAGGCCTCGGAGAAGGCAGTGGCTATAGCAGGTGACTGTGCAGGGGGCTGTGGAGCATGTCCGTTGGGCTGAGAGGACGTTGTTCCTGGAGAATAATAATACAATGAGACTGCGATCTCACCCATATCAAACACATGATTGTTTTAGATTCAAATACTTTTCTATGCTTTAATGAGCGTGTCTGGTGTATTGGAACTATGAAATACTCTCAAAAAGACAACACATCTGTTTATCATTCCATGATAAGTATCATGCTTTGTTTCATTGCTGCAATCACAAAATTGTATATGAAAGTTGTAAGCTGCAGTTTTCGATTTGGTGGCATTCCCCATGCATATCACTTGATATGCTCGGGGGAGGTGTGTGGCAAAAGCCAATGCTAATCAGTCACAGGGGAGATACCTTTCTTACCTTTTGAGTTGCCGATGGTACGGTTGGACCACATAGAGGACACTGCAGCTTTCTTCATGGACTCCTTATAGTTGTTGTACAGCGTCATCCCGTACTGATGGAAAAGAGTTTGAAAGAAACAAGCACGAAAATGTCAAACACTTGTCACTCTTGTGCTAAAGAGAATAGCACTGCATTCAAACAAACCAACACGCTATTTTGGGGAACAAGCTATTTAGCCCTGTTGCAAAAAACCAGCTATGTCAGCTTCACCAATTTGAAAATTGAGCTGGTCAAGCTGGTCATAAGTTGGTCAAGCTGGGTATGAACTGGTCAAACAGCATGGCCTAGCCAGCCATAAAGCTGGTCTAGATGGGTATGAACTGGTGAACTAGCATGGCCAAGCTGGTCATAAAGCTGATCTATCTGGGTATGAGCTGGTCAACCAGCTACCAGCTGTTTAAAAACATAGCTTGAGCTAGTCAAACCATGTGAAACTGGGAGCTAGTCTGAACTGGCCAACCAGCTACCAGCTGTTTCAAAACCTAGCTTTTTTTTCAGCACATTTTTCGTCTTAGTCACGGCATTTCTCTTGGTGGTTGACGCTGGGGCTCACCTTGGCGATTCGGATCCCAGTTACCCACAGGGTCATGGTCCAGGCATCCTCACAGCACAGGTATTTGATGTACTGAGACTCCTTCTGAATTTGAGGGTGCTATGACAGAGAAAGTGGTCGGGGTCATACAGAGGACGTGTCATCCTAGACAGTGAAGACAACTCTGGAAGAGCTCTACCTTAACAGGGACTGTTAGTGGCTGAAACACCAATCGGTCTCATTACTTTTTAGCTACGGTTTAAAAGTGTACACACTGTTGCTGGAAATTGTGCAGGGAGCTAAATTTTTTAGAAGAGTCATTAGGGGTAGGGGGTGATGATGTTGATTAGTCATGTCTGTGTGTTTTCCATACGGCACAGAAGAAGCCTCTGTCGCCTGGCTCTCTGACAAGAGTCAGGACATTAGAGTGTTTAAAGAACAACAGCTCATGCATTTCAATGATAGATCTCTAGCCTCTGGCATTGCTGCATGAGATTGTGCTCAGATCTTTGGGGTTGTAAAACTGCCATGGCTTTGCACTGTTCTCTGATGAAAGAAGCCTGGCTGATCAAAGTGCATGCAGTTCTCCACAGTGACACCAGATGGTGCAAACTGTTTACAATTCCTAACCGTTCCAAGAATCTCATCAGCAATGAAAGAGAAACCATCTTGATTTACAATCGGCGCCATATGCATATTCATGAGGTTAAGGACACACTCAATGGGCCTCATTTATCAAACGTGTGCCGAACGAGTTTGACTGTAAATCGTTCGGAAATGCAATGCTATGCAATACAATGCAACAATGTGGGATTTATCAAAGTTTTTGGATGTCTGTTATTTACCAGGATCCAAATGGACTTTATGAGTGCTCGCAGCCATTTGTATTGTTTGCGGAAATGAAAGCATACTGTTGTAAAGCTCATTTTGTGCTATTATTCACTTGTCCTATTATTCCATTAATTAATTTTATTTTGGAGTGGCAAAATTATTTTAATATTGAATATTATAATGATAATATATGATATTGAATATTAAAAAACGCAAGTGGGTTGAACATTAAAATGGGTGAGGTTTCATTCAGGGAATGATTAATTAATGTTTAATTGGAGTTCAATATAAATTCCATTAACCACATGAAGTTTCCTATAAATAGGGCATACAAGTCATAGTTTGGACTGTCCTTACTATGGCTGATCTCTCTTTACATTACATTTACGTGTATTTCGGAGAGAGCGCATCTTCAAAGACCGAGCCAATTTCTTTAGTGAGGCTCATGAACGGGTTCCAACTGCCTTGCCAAATCCTTCTAAGTTTGTGTAACACACTGAAGCCAGAACTCAGAACATCCACACGCCATTCCTGTCCAATTCCAAACATGTTCAAGTGCTTTCTGTCTTCAGTTTTTTGGGGACTAGCACAGGACAGAGAAAACATATTGCTGTCGCCCTCATGGGCAATTCCAGACAGCAATTTTTCTCCTCTAATTTTAACTTTGCCTCCAGTTTAATGTCAAACCATTTTTGTTTTACCTGTTCCATAGTACCTGGAACTTGAGGTAGAGCAATATACAACAGCAATATCTTCCCAGGTTTTCGTCTTCCCCTGCCTTTACATTCCACTGCTTACCCCAATTTTACTCCGCACGCAGCACAGCTCCAGTGTGTATACAACACATTCCACTGCTTACCCACATTGAAATCAGCTACTTATCAGAAGTTCCACCATATGCTGGTGGAAGCTATTGAAAATCAAAGATACAGTATAATGGTAAAAATAGCTCAATTGATTTTAAATATAAAAAAGGGAGGTGAGTGGACAGGAATGAGGTCAGAAGAGGAGACTTATTTGATTGTAAACAAACCACAGCACCACAGCAGGGATAAAAAATCCTGCATAGTATGCCTTTAATTGAGGTCATCTAGCCTTGCCTTGTCAGACCAGCACATTTTCTGGCTTCATCGTTCCCTGGAGGAGAACATCTCTTACTAAAATGTAATTTAGCTTCTTTATTCTGGTAAGTACTTGGTTTTGACTCCCAACACCCCAAAATAATGAATTTGCTGAATCAGGGGTTTCCAAGGAGAATATCGGTGGAGGAAGAAAAAAAGTTTCATTTCCCTAAAAGTACCGATTCCTTTTCTTCACAACTCTCACCAGGTATGATGACATTGCAGAATGGAGAGATAGGGGACACCGCATGCTAGATAACTAAAACTAACAACAACAGATTTGTCCCAAAGAAATTGGATTTAAGCAGGTTAATGCTCAAACATTTGCAGTTCATCTTCAAAACAAATTTTATTTTAAGGTAAAGATAAGAGGAAAGAACAGTCAGCTTCATTTGAAATGGTTGTTATCCTGCCAGCTTCAAAATCCAGAAAAGTCAGGAGTTCAATAATGGAGTGTGCACTGCATAATGAAATATGCTAATCATCTATTTCAGCTTTTCCAGAACGACAGATTTTACAGAACTATGGAGACCACACTCTACCTTCACTTCCTGAAATCTGTATTTAACTCTGTCGCAGTACACATTTTTTTTGTTGGTGCAGTGATTTTCATCAGATTTTTTTTTCTCTCAAACTAGTGTAGTCATGGAAACACTGTCGGTGTCAGATTTAGGAAAGCCGGCTGAACCATGAGAGCCCTTGACAAAGGAATTCAGATCTGCTAACTTCAAAAGTGCAAATGCTCTCATATGCTCCCATAATAACTACCATCTGACGGTTCAGAGCGGCTGTGTTTCTCTCCGTCTCCATAACCTCAGCATGCGGGTCAACACCGGAAACAGACTCCAAAACCTGAATTCTTCTTTGTACACACTTAGGGGATTCCATTTGTTTGGCCCTGTACATCCACTTGTCACCTCCAAACCATGAACAGATATTCTGGAAAGCCAGAATTGCTTAAAACAGGCCACAGTCTAATTACACTGCCGCCAATAAATCACTGTCACCAGAACTTAAGACTAAACATTTAACATTTAACAAGTCTCAGAATTCACCATTCATAAAGCCATCATACGACTAGATTTTAGTGCACGGCTAGAGATCACAGTGTCATTACATTACATTAATGGCATTTGGCAGACGCTCTTATCCAAAGCGCAAAGTGCAAAGTGCATACCCATAACCAGGGAAAGTGCGCTGAAAGACCCTAGAGGGAAGTACAATTTCAACTGCACCAATGTGTCACCAATGAACATCTTTTAAATGAATTCTGGGTAAAGTAGTCCTCAAAGAATTTTTCCACTTGTGCTCACAGTTAGGTCAAAGCAAATAATGTCAAGCACTTTTGTGCTGGTCCTTCTCTGCCACTCATTCACAGGCATTTGTCTGGTCTCTGTTTTAGCTCTGAGTCTCCAGGTGTTCACATAGAGTCCCTTACACTTCCTGTAATACAATTTTAATCTTCCAGGTTTTTGTTTCACTCACATACAGCGCTATATATACATACAGTATTGTCAAGCTGTAATGGTGTCTTGTAAAAATGCTAGTTTTTTCAACCTTTCTTTTACTTCAAGTGATTACAGCTCATCTCATTATTCAGTGTTTTTTTTTGTTCTGTTTTTTAATAAAATGAGCAGGATTTTTTGTAAATGGACAGAGCTAAAGTAAAGTGAAGCAAACCAAGAGTCAATGGGTGTGTCCCATTAGCCGGGAAGTGCATCCTCCTTAACTCCATGACCACCCTTCTCCACTCCGTGCCCCGGAAACCGATCTTTGTGGACTCCCTCCCTCCACTGTCCCATTTTCGAAGTAGATGAACAAAGCAGCTTCAACTCTGCCCTCCTCCACTCCCCCAGCGTAGTGTACAGCGATTTCAGTGGAAATCTTTTCATCTTTCTGGGTAACTTCATCATTCTCATGGCCACATACTATGAAAACCCAAACCACAAAATCTGGCACTGTCTAGATCCAGAAAGCGGACATGGCAGGGAACTTGAATTCCCCCAACTATGCAAAATATTTAGCCAAATGTGTGTGTCATTATTCTCACGCATATCATCCTACCCAGATTGTGAACACTGAACATTGGAAAACGATAACTCACATATGAAGCGCCATATAGGCTAGGCTAAATTTCACTAATCTATAGAAATGTTTCTGAATTAGCATATATGTGATATGCACCAGACAATAGCCAAGAACTTAAACTGTTACACTACAAGGTGTTCAGATCAGAAAAAATGGATTCTGGGATTTTTACTTTGATCCAATGTTGCATATTAATTAGTGTCTGAGATGAACCGCAATGTGTTTTCACAGGCTACTGTATCCCGCAATACTAGAAACTTACAAGCGACTTTGTAGCTTTAAAAGGGCTGACCCTGTATACAATCACTAATTGGACGGGATGTCGACTTTGATGAAGGCGAAAAGATTGTCCCAATTTTCTTCACTCCCCCTCGTTCACGCCTTTGCTCCACTTACTTCTGCTGGAGTGGAGGAGTGGTAGTGGGAAAGTGGAGTAAAGGAGAGTGGAGTGAAAGATAATGGGAGGCAGCCCAGTCTAGCAGCAGGGAACAGCCATGTTGTTTTGACGGAAGAAGGTAAATCTGCCATGCTGCCACCAGGGCTGGTAGGAGCTGAGTTGCATTGTCTTCTCCTACAGGGGTTGCCCTCGTTGCAATTTTCTAGTTTGTAATGATATTGTGCCCAGAGTAAGATCAGTCATTATGGTTTTAACCACAGTCCTATACAGCCTCCATACATGGCTCTGGTGGGCTGAAACTCACATGAGCTGAGTGATGTTCACCAACGTCACATGCCCAAACAAAATGTGAGCCAACACTGCTCTGCAGTACGTATTGGTAAAAAATAAGTCTGTGCTCTCTCCCTCCACTGTCCCAATTTTGAATTAGACGAACAAAATGGGTTTATCAGCTAAAATAAGTTCATAATTGGAAAAATAACACATAAAAAAATTTGTTGTAGGCTTCAGCTCTTGGAAATTTAAAATCCGAATGAGATCATACAATAGTGTATATTTATATAAGAGTGGTGAGAAGGTTTTGAAAGAGCGTTATTCTGGACGTCTCTTGCTGAGTGTGGAGGTGTGCTCCTGACCACATGTAACCCCTGAAATTATATGCATCATTGATTTACTTCCAGGCAGCATGTGTAGTCAATATGCTGCAGGGACCGTGCAGTAAAACCAGAATGTATGCTAGCTTTGGTTAACTAAGGTGAAAGTACCAGGCATATTGCCTCTCATCTGGTCAACATTATAGATATTTTAAGAACGGAACCTCAGCGTGTTTTACCGAAACCTTTTTGTTTACTGAACTTAATGTTATATCTTATCATAGACACCATTAATGTGCTTCTAAAGAAGCATTGATAGAAAAAGATGCCCCTATTCAACAGTCATTCAACACTCAGATGAAAATAAGTCATATCTTTGGTGTATTAAACTACACATACATTTTTGGCCTGTTGGTGGAACTTGGGGAGAAAGCAGATACGTATGTTTACAACTACATGCAATGTCTGTGGTTGATAATTGAAGGTGACCAGCCCAACACCATTTCTAACATTGTCTTTATATGGTCATTCTGCATCAAATCTCATGAATTTACATCCAAACCACACAGTTGTTATCAGACTAGAGCTGTGTCGGTTCTACCTGAACTGTTTGACTCAATCTTGTCTTACCTTGAGAACGAAACAGAACTCTGTGGGTGCCTTGTATTTCTGTTTGTACTCTTTGCCATAGTAGATGTTCACGTTGTCAAACTGGACGAAGCAAGTCAAGTCACGTGATGTCTGTGGAGGGAGAGGAGAGGTAGATAGATCATTGCATTTATATATTTCAATTCGCCTCAACCACCACTAATGTGCAGCTCCCACATAGGTGATGCCCGGCAGCCATTTTGCACCAGAACGCTTACCACACATCAACTAGAGTAGAGAGGGAGAGAAATGATTCTCCACTCTATGATTCCACCCCATTAAATGTTCCTTCCATGAGCAAGAAGTTAGAAACTCCCAATCTTTCCTTTGAGCAAGAAAATATTGCAATAAGCAGTATTTTTCATATTGAATGTATATTTCATATTGACATATAAATTATCCACCTGTGGATCCACCTCTCCCCATCTGTCACGTTTGTAACTAACGTAGCTTTGAACTGACATTTGAAGGAGGAAGGACATTCCATTTGCCAAATTGAAATGTCCTTTCATGACAGCCTCCCTTTTGTGATAGCCAGCCAACACTCAACAAATGTGAAATCCATGTGTTAGTGGCTAGAGAGGGCAGCACACCATCAGATACTTGTGTCTGCATATCTATAATCATTTTTCATTTAAATAGCGGGACACAAAGTATAACACTGTACCTAATTTATAAGATCAACATATCTAGTACAGTAATCATAAATGCTGTAAAGGTTTATTGCCAGTGTACTAATAATTATAATCTGTGCACCTATCAGCAACTACAAGTGCATGCTAAATAAGACAATTAGCTGAGCACAGTTGAGTTGTTATCAGTGCAGAGCAGCTAAAGGTGATAGGCACATGACTGGAGAGAGGAATTAAGCAGCTCTGTGGGTGATCAGATTTATTTTTAGATTCCAGGTCAGATTTAAAGTCACAGCAGAAAGCAAACACTTTTCTTGGAGCTCAAAGCAGAAATCCTCTTGTCAGAATGGGTTTGAGCTGGCAGTACCCTAATAATAAGTGTTTTATTTTAAAAGGAGGTAGGCCTACTTTTTAACCGCATGATTACATGAATGTGACAAGATCATTGGGGTGGGTCTCTGTGTTCACTGGACAGAATCGCTGTTTTTTTGTGTTTAGGCTGTCACCCCCAACCAAGAAACTTCCTATAGGATTCTGACCTTGCTCTTTCCTTTGGGAACGTAATAAATCCCTGAAGCCCGCAACAGGAAATAACGCTGTTTCCAGGACCTCTTCCCATCCTCCTTCAGGTAGAGAGGCCCCTCCAGGTCTGGAACAATGATGGAGGACCCACAAAAGTTCTCCTGAAAAGTTAAAGAAAGTGGAGATAGGGGCCAAGCCAGTCACACACAGAAAAATTTTCTGCTCAAGTTAAACCCATTTTGTTGCACTGTGGATCCCGAACATAACCATTCAATACAGGAACCACTCCAGATGGTTACATTAGCCTTCAGAAGTCCAACAGAGGTATAGGACATTACTGTAATGACTATTCTGCATAAATAACCACAAAATGCTCATTGTTTTTATTCCACCTATAAACAGCATAAGGGACAAATTAACAAAACATTTCTTCAGAAACAATTCTGTGTGCAGTAGAACCACCACATAGAGTACTGTTTTGACAAAAGGTCATCAGTCACTGAGAAGGCAAGCAGTCACTGGCTTTCTTAGACAAAACCAACAAGCTCACTGCAATAAAAAAAAAAACTTCAGTGACAATGAGGTAACAGCTTTTGCCCCAGTTAGCTTCTGTTTTTGGCAGCTTTTATCGTTACTTGGATGCAGTTTTGGAAAAGTGTGAGTGCACTGTTCTGAGATGGTGGTGTGTGTGTTTGGGCGGGGCACACTCACCTTCAGCAGCATTTCCTTGTCCTTCTCTTTCATGTCTTTGAGAGTCTTTTTGTCTTTCTTCCACAGGTAGAAATTCTAGGGTACCAAAATGGAGAGCAGAAATAAGAGAGAGAAATGGCAGTTCCCCACAGAGATACAGTGAGCTCCATAAAGTTTGGGACAATAATTGTTTTTGGCTTTGTACTCCACAATTTAACATTTGTAATCAAACAATACATGCGTGGGTAAAGTACACTTTCTCAACATTTATTTAAGGGTATATTTATACACATTGGTTTCACCATGTAGAATTCAGAGCACTTTTTGCAAATGGACATGCGATGTGAGCTGGAGAGCGTTAATGATTAAGATCCATGGCCACTTATTTCTCAAGTTCATATAGTTTTAATGCAATGCCACATTCCAAAAGACTATTAATCATTCATTCATGGTATGGAAGTAACCAGCCCTATTATGTAATTGATGGCTAGGTTGAACTATCCAGAACGTGAAAACTAAGAATTATATGGGAAAATAAACTCATTGTGGAGGTTTATATTTACATGACTTTTGCCTCCAACTGCCTGCAACTTTCAACTGCTTATTATTTCTTTATGAACACAACACAACAGAGGTTCTGCATTTTTAAATTGAATTCCCTTTGGCCTCTCTTCTGTTTATTCAAAATGTATCTTCATATTTCTTCCTCTTATGAGGTATTTATTTTCACATGTTTGATACTCTTGAAATCAGAGATTGGCCTATGTCTTCATTGAACAATACTACACTGTAAAATAGAGCTGTAGAATGTAAACACAGCAATTATTACTGTACTTATTTTGACAGCTCAGACCTTCATAATTGCAAAGTATTTCAGCCATGTGGCAGCTGCTGGCTAGACTCCTGTCTCAGAATTTAATCTGGGGAAGCAGTACAATACACGTGAGTGACTTCATTTGTAAATAAAGTGCATTACATTCATCCATCATATTTTGTCAAAGCTGCATTTATGATTATTAGCCACCCAGTGACTTTGGGCAGGGCACTGTGTATTTTAAACTCTCAAAAGTAGTGATTAAAGTAAAAATACTGCAGTCACTTCTGCATGTTGTATATGCCATTATGTCAAATTATGGCAAAGGCCAATGTATTAACCACAACTCTACAGGTTCAAGCAATATATCCGCTACACTGTACACATGTATGATAAGGGAGTGTGTTGAGCAAATAATGAATTACATGTGACAAAAAACGTGTTTTTATATGGGTCTGTGGCCTGTCAAACCTTCTCACCTCTATGCCTGTATACTTCATTGCTACATTACTACATGATTAACATCCATGCGAAGTTCATGCAATTGTATTTTATTTGCTGGTCAAAAAATTATTTTCTAGAAAAAGCTGTCTTTTGTTACTGTATGTCAGTCAGCTTGATGTTTTTCAACAAGTAAACAAACACATAGGCCTGAAATCTAAACTGACTCTTGAGGCCAACTGTCCTCACATGCACTTCACTGGCAGAGTGTGAGCAACAACATCACTCACAGAGGGGAAAAAATAAAGCTTACCTGAGGGTTTTTAAAGACAGCATATTTATCAATTCTCTCCAGAAAGAGAATCTGGTTTTCACTGTCCCGTGTCCATGCAGACAAAGGTTCCACTAAATTCTCATGGTCTTCAAAGCCTCTTTCTGTTGAAGCACCACACATATAAAAATGAATAGCCTCACATAAAAATACATAATTTCAAGTTTATTACTATAGTTTCTTTGACGATCATAGACAACTAGCTATCAACAATGCACTGAATAATTTGAGAAGCAGTTAATCTGATCACGCTCATAATGTGATAATATAATGGTCATATTTCATCAGTAGTATTCCCTATTCTTCTATCTTCCATGTTACACATTTGTAACATCTACAAGTGTAAAATCAAATATTTTAAAAAATCTGTTACGATGAAAATGTGTTCATACAGGCACAGCACGATCATTTTGAGTTCACAGTGATGGTGCTATATAATCCTCATGTTTGAAAGTCCTGATGTTTCATAAGGGCAATAAACTACAAATAACGTGTTGCTTCCAGAGAAAACTTTGTAGCCAGCGTGTGTGACACAATGGGAAAATTTGCCCCTAATCATTGCCACCCAGACTGTAAAACAAACGCTGTAAAACCAACCCTGTGCTTATAACTTTCAACTATTCTGGATATATAAGCCTCAGTTTTCAATTAGAAGCCACCCCCGTTAAAAAGCTGGCTTCTTCTTGGAGCCACACTGAATGTATTGCATTAAATGAATAGTGCCTACAGGGGATAAATACAATTTGTATTTAGTTCCATATCTGATAGCATTTTACAGGCAGGATAAAGTACAAAACATTGCATGTGAGGTAATACGCAATCCAAAAATAAAATGTTATGTGGCTGCATCAAAATCAGTGTAGGGAGTATTGCGTAGAGGCATAAATGACTGCTTATGACAGCACATCAACCTATACTTGTGCCTATGAGTCAAGGGCATAAATAGCAGAACACACTCATGATCATTCAATATACTGTAATGCTCAACATCTCAGGCAAAAAGGAAGATAGCTCTATCAAGGAACCAAGGGTTTTCCCCCTTTTCCTGACTTATGTAAGCACTGTTATTTTGAATTTGTTTTACTTCATATCCAATGTGCTAAGTACATAGCCATAACAACAAAAAATTGTGTCTCTGTCCCACTACTATTTTTAACTGTATTTATAACCTTGTGTTGTAGGGTATACGGTATATTTTCCATTCTGTTCTATTGTATTGTACATGCTATGAAATGATTGTATTTATAATCAATAAATAATTAATAGTGATTTGACCTGGATTTTGCGCATGATACTGAATATGATTGACAGTTAGCATATCCAAGCGTGCTTCATTGTACTGTGCTATGGGTCTGCCAGGTGTATCACATTGCCAGTGCAAACACAACACGTGATTCAGAACCTTGCTGCAAGACCCAAGTTATGTTCATATTGTCTCACCAATCTGAAGCTCGGGGTTGGTTTCGTACAGACTCCAGTCCACCCCGCAGTCACAGTGTGTCTTCTCGAAGAGGTTGTCCAGCACATCTCGCACCGTCTGCCTCTCGTCCACCATCAGCGTTTTGGAGCTGCCATTGTTCATGTGCACCTTAACCACGAGCTGAGGAAAAAACGGCAGCGAGTGTGGGAGAATGTGCACAACGGCTAGGACACAAAACATCAGCGTTGTTGTTTTTAGTTTGGATTTGGTTTTTATAATGACACTATACATCTGTGGTAGGGTGGGGGATCCATTTTGTGTGCACTTATCCTGCTGTAAAATCTAGCTATGCCAACTTCTGCTGGTCATAAAGTTGGTCTAGCTGGGTATGAGCTGGTCAACCAGCTAGTGCTGGTAGCTTGTTTGAGAAACATAGCTTCGGCTGGTCAAACAATGTTGAGCTGGAAGCTGGTCTGAACTGGCCTTCATTCGTCCTCAGATGTCCAGTCATCTTATGAATAGACTGATAGCCAAACAGAACTACATTGTAACAGCTGAAGAAAATTAGTGGAGACAATACCTCACCATCTGTGTTCTCAAAGTTCAACGTTAGCAAATGTAATAGTGCAATTATTGTATATGGGCTATTATATAATAAATGTCAATGTATTTCAATTGATCTATCTGTTTCTGTAAAGAAGCTGAAAAGGGTATTTGATAATGTATACAAATACGTAATAAACATGAATATATTACAAATACAAATAATGGTGAGGACATCTTCAGGAAATATAGTTATGGACCACCATGGTATATGACCTCTAAACAACTGAAACCCAACCCATCTCACAGCAATGACCAGGTGCAGCACGGAAGGAGAGGGAGAGCGGCCCTTCTATTTCCTGTTCCATATTCCTTTTTGTTTAGCTTTGTTCAGAAATTAGCATCATGTAAAGTTCCGGTCTATCTCTTAAAAAACAGTTAACTTTTTTTAGTCTTGATACTGCATGATTTTTATAATTTTATAATGTATAAACATTCCTTCACCTGTGTGTGGGGTTAGCTTTACCCTCTGTAGCTGTATAAAATGTAAAAAAATATGCAACCATTTTTTTTTTCTCTCAGCTTTCTTTGTGGATGGTTTTTGGACATCCAGCTTTTAATATCTGACTGACAGTTAACCAATGGTTTAAATCATTGTCTTCATCTGGTCCTGCAGACATATATAACTGTGTCATCATGTATGGAATTTTACACCATGCTTGCTAGTAATTTTCCTTAAGAGGAGCATATGCACAGTAAAGAGTAGAGGCCCAAGTAGTGATCCCTGTGGAACTCATTCTTCCGAGAAACATGGTCACCTAGACTGACATAAAATTGCCTCCCAGTCAAACACGATTGAAACAATCTTAGCACAGTTTCCAAAAGACCAACCCTGTTTTTAAATTGATACATTAATATCTAATGGTCTGTTGTGTCAAATTCAGTACTCAAGTCTAAAAGAATAAGAACTGATGTATTATTTACATTAATAGTATGCCAAAGGTAATTTATTACCTGTTGCCTCTGTGCTATGATTTTAGTGAAAACCAGACCTGAAATTATCATGAATACTGTTCTCCAGACCCGTATCTACATGATTGTATGCATTGTACTGCTGCCACCCAATTGGCTGATTAGATAATTGCATGAATAAGTAGGTGTAATAGAGTAAAAATGTTCGATGAGTGATATTATATTATAAAACATTGTTTGAATGGCATCTAGGGAACAGATAGAGGAATTCATTTGCGAGAAGATTTTGCAAAGCTGAACCTCATTAATTCCAGAGAAAGAGCCCATATTATCCACACACACTGTAGTTGGGAGTCTAATTCTGAGTTCACACAGGTTTGTATTTTTTCACTCAATGTAGTAATCTTATTTTTAAAGTAAGACGTAAACTCTTTGAAATTTGATTTTGAATATTGGCTGAACCAGTGAACAGCAGATTCTGAATATCAAAGGTGGTCTTTAAATTATAGTTAAAATGCTCAACTAGTTGAATATAATAGAACTCTTACATACTGTATAGTGTTAGATATAGATGGAATGTTCAAAATGTCTGTGAACGTTGTGACCGGAGAGAAGGATACAGTCGAGCTAACTGGGGAATTGACTGATTGACGAGATGGCTAATAATTGACTAATGACTGAATACTGAATAATTAACTGAGATATAATACCTACACTACCGTATCTACACAATGTTACTACCATATGTAGGAATTATCTTACCTTCTTCACTTTAGCTTCTTTCAGCTTTTCCAGGGCAAGCTTTATTTTGTCCGCTTTGGCTTGTGCTTCTATTTCTTCCTGAGAAAATAAGCAAGCATGCTAGTGAAATATGTAATAGCATACAGGATACATGTGATGCACATTTTACACCGGTACAATAAATGACAGCTGGAAGCTCCTCCCCCATAATTCACCGCTGGGTGAACCATACTGTGTGAGTAACAAAGACCACTGTTCTCATCTGATAGGAACAATGACAAGCGGCCAGCTCTCCTGCTGGCACAATTTGTGATTTGTCTTTTGGTCCTGTCTATTAGATGGGGTTATAGAGGCTATAAAAATCCCCCTCCACCTCACACAGATCCCAAAACTGTTTCCATCCTGCCTTTGCAGTGTTTGATCTTTTCCAGACAGGGTCCATTTACTCCTTGCGCCCCCACATGAGACATGTGGCCTGCCAGACAGACTGTTGTACCTGCATTCATCCTATAAATACGAGGGCAAAATGCGTTAACTGTGTGCAGCTTGTCCAGCTACCCTGAGAAAGGCAATACAAGTTCATGTGCCATGTCTGAGCTTCTTTAAGATGGTGTAGTGTCATTTTAACAGCCTCCGGTGAAGTCCAGGGTAACCAATATATATATATATTTTCTCCAATCAATTATTATTTTTGCAAAATTTCAATATCTAGGATGTTTGTATTTATGAAAGATGACAAAATGATGCATGAATGTTCGATTTAGCTGCACTATATCATAAACATTAGCACTGCTAGGAAGGCTGGTTGACCAATCAGCATCCAGGACTGGAAATATCAGTTTGGTAAGTGTCGGGTAAAGGACCTTTACCGGAAGTAAAGGCTTAGACGCCTGAGGCGGGGCTGGGGGTTGTGAGGAAGGTGCTGGAGGCAAGGCTGCATGTGAGGGCACAGGGACTGTGGCATTGTCGTCATTGTTGGGCCAGGAAAGGAGGCTGTAGTTCTGTGGAGGCAGGGGTGGTGGGGGCAGGTCCATGGGGTCAGGGTGGGGTGCGGGATGGGTGCTCTCTGCCGTCGTCAGCTTCTCTTCCGCTGCACTGATATCTGCTACCAGCTCCGCCATCAAGGCATCCAAATCATTGTCTTCCAGTTCATTGAGAGACTCTGAACATAATCAAAGAAGGCCGAAAAAGAATAAGAACATTGGCTACAGTTAACAGTTTGGCCCAGTAGAATCACCACTGTTACTAATACTAATGCTAATGCTAATAGTCATAGAATAATCACTTCGTGATTTTATTCAGTAGGAATCAACAATCTAATAAAATTGGCTGAAAAACCAAATACCATCAGACTACAAGGAGAAATCTCTGACATGCTTGTACTATATTTACTATATATAAGGATTTACTGACTCTCCTGTGTTTGACTTTTTTCCTAATTAATCTGATAATGTGCCCTTAATAGACTGGAGAGTTCATGCTTCAAGTTTCCTTGTGCATTAGCAATGAACTTTATGAATATTTTGAAAACATAATAAAATCTATTTTTATATTGTTATGCCATTATATTCCTACTTTTATGTAATCGTTCATTTTATGACTCTCAAATTGAAACGAAAAGAAACCTACATATAGTAAATGCTACGACTGGGATGTTGTACAATGTGTGTTATACCGTTCAAATCTGTGAACCCGATGGAGAAGTTGAGTTCTTTGTTTGAACTTGATTCAGACTCTGGGGGAAGAGTGTCCACCCCTAAACTCTGCAGAGTAGAAAAATAACAAAAAAGATTAATAATACATATATGAGAAAATGATTGTTCCTTTATGACAAAACATAAAATAAAAATAATTATAATACATCTATTAGAAAATCATTGTTCCTATATGACAAAACATATTTAAAAAAAAAATATATATATATATATATATATATTTATATATACACACACATTTTCTGGGCCACTATGCTAGTGTTGACAGCAGGAGTGCCCAAAGATGGAGGAATTCAGTGTCTTATCCCGCCCCTCCAAACCAAAGAATTTAGTCGCCACAGTCTATTTCTTAAAACTTCTCATGAAATGTCTTCCTCTGGCTGAACTCTTTGCAACCTCAACTAATGAACTGCAATAAGACAACAAATACCAGCATGAAAAAACAGTATGTGTTTTCACATACTTTTCTGCACTCAGCAATGTATGCAGCAATGAGCATGGCTTTAAAGTATGACAAAAGTATTCCAAATTGGGGTAGAAATTGGGGGAAATGCATTAAATGTATTGTCTATCATGCACACATTGTATGGTATTCACAAACGGTTTCTTTGTTTTTACTCTTTTTATCTTTCCTTTTCTTAGAATAACATATCAATACAGTATGTGGATGTCATCACACTGGAAATTGTTTTTTTTCAGCATTTAATATGTATATCTAGATTTTGGTTCCTTGCAACCAGACATAGGTTTTCGTTCCTCAATTAATATTTTTTTCTTACAGCAAACAGGGAAGCGAAATGACCTGTATTACCTTCAGTTATACAAAAACAAAATTGAAACCAATCGTGAACAGAAGTCTGGTCAGAAGTTATAGGTTGATGTGTAATTTTATGAGTAACTACATTCCAACCACCATGCTCCAAAAAAAGAAGAAGATATAATTCATCCCAGTTTGAAATCCCTAATAGTGAGTTATTACTATTCCGCCCACACTGCAAGTGAGAAGCACTGTAGCTGAACCGCTTCCATTCATGCCATGGTTATTTCACATTCTATTCAGTGAGACACACATCTCTCAGTGACAGACAGTGATAGGCTGTCAGCAAATGGGATGTTGTGTGTTGGAATGAATACTGCAGGAATGCAAAAATCTTTGAGGACTTGAACCTCTGCTGCCTGTGGACAAATTAAGTCAATTATGTCATATAGTTATTGGTTCCATTACAGTCATTATTACTAATGAGGGTGGTGAATAGTTGTACAGCCCCCACCATTTTGTTACCACTGAACATAGCTACCAGACTCCATAGCTATGCAAGTAGAAGAGCGACTAAAAGTTGTAAATGTTGGCTGCATATGAATAACGGTCAGTTGTGACATGCTTCAGACAGACATGCTTCATTCTGTGGTTCAACTGAACAGAGGTGGTATGAGATGCTAACTCGGGCTGCTAAGCTATAGCCCAGAATGTGACTGTGAACTCACCTGTGTTAGGAGGTCCATCTCCCCCAGCAGGTCACTGAACATTGCGTCAATATCGTCCATCTGTCAGACAGAGTAAACACATCAATCACGTGGCTCTGTTTACATGGACATTATAGCTATGCTAAGCTGTGCACGTGGAAGCCTCAAAGAATGTTGGGTAATATGAAAAAGTGGAGACATTATGAAACAGTCAACATGCCCAGTCTTGAGATGTTCTGAAGAAATTCAAAAGTTATTCTATTCAATGCTCAAACTGAAATAAAAACCGTATTCCTTTTTGATATTCACTCACATACACACACATGCACACACACATGCACACACAAATCAGTATCCAGGTGAAATACATAGCCTTGGGCAATTTGTTCTATGCAACAAGTTAAGCGTATCGGTAAGTCATAGATGCTTTGCATAGTTTCACTGGTACTGTACATTCATTCCCTGTCAAGACATGCACATCCTGCAAGCCTCCTGTCTGCAAATGTATTTGTGAGAGACTGAGATTACATTCATTGATTAAAGTTTCTCGGTGTCAAACTAACTTCTGCACAGTACAGTTGTGGAGAGCATCTAGAGATTAAACTGAACTGTTGATTCGGTACCAGAGTTATGTGTTTACTTCCTGTTGGCTGGAGCTCAGGAAGTAGGAACCTTTTTCCTAAGAACAGCTGTTCAAATAATCTAAATTCCATGAACAATCAATATCTTAACTGAATCCAATGAAATGTTCTTAATTTTTGTGACAAATGTGTGTTCTTGCCAACCCCAATGGGTGTGGCTTATTACCATATATGATCCCCACACGCATAAAACAATATTTAAAAAGAAAAACATCTTTACAAAATTAGTTATAAGTATATACTATAAATCTGAAGGCCTTCTGATCCTCACCATAATCTACAATCCATTACTTTTTTCTTGTGGATACTGACAGTCTCTTCATATGACAGTTAAATGCATGGTCATTTCCACCATGGAAGCATGTTTTTAAAATGCATTGTCCTTTTGTCCTACCATGGCTTGTACAATAATAATGAGCAGCCAACAGAATGCTCTGAGATAAACTGAAATTCTATGGAACTATTGAATTTCAATCAAAGGGGAATCTTTCTCTATTAATGTGAGTTAATGAGGTTTATGGTCTGCTGAAGAAAAATGCTATTTAATTCTGAAGCTCTAGATTAAAGTAATAAAAAAATCTTTGTCATTGAAAACAAAGTGAATAATCAGTGGATTAACCCATATAGAATCAGATCAAATTTCCGGTCTGGAAGAAATAATGAACATCTTCAATGGGCGGAAATATTGAGAAACATCTTTGATTTAAGCAGTTTTCAAAGACTGATTCATTATAATAGGAATATTATAGACCATACATTCATGTAATGTATGACGCTTTACCATTTGAGTACCACTGAGTATGTCTTTTGTAAAGCTTTCGCCATCATTTTTAAAACATGGAAATGTATTGATTCCATGTTTTTTATGGTTTGTTTTAATCTTCCATGTGCACACTGCAATTAAACACCCACTGCGACCATTATTTCAAAACCTTGAATAATGCATATCAGGTGTTCTGTTTGATGTTGGGTTTGACAATCCAGATATTTTTTGTAAGCCCTTTCTAAGAAGGAGTAAGAACTGTGGATTTCCTCTAAAGAACAGAACATGCAATAGGCAGAACTGAAAACGGACAGAAATATAAAAGGATAGTGCTGTGGCTTGAGGATGTGAGCGCCTTTGATCTATCCACAGACAAGAACTGCGACACAAGCATGTAAGGACAGCAGTATCATCAAGCAGCTCAGTCTTGCAATCAATAATTTGCGTTGAGTGGTTTATAACCTCCTCGAGTAACATCACTGAGCACTGGAGAACACCATATTGTTCTGAACGACTGCTGGGTCCTGAGGCTATTAAACCCACTGCAGTGCATGACTGCGGTGCACTTATAAAATGTGTCAGTTTCACACATGCTATGTCCAAGTCAGCTGCATTGCAAGTGGTGAATGTATGCACAATATGATTTACAAGTGATGGCTCTGGCATAACACATATGGCATGTAATGGCATATTATTAAACACCCTTATCTCACACCTCTTTATTTGGTTGTCAATGCATTTTATAATTTTGTACCCCAAATATCTGAAAATTGCCATACTGGTAGACATCTGAGCACTAGAAGATATAAAGACACATTCTGTTGAGAACCTCAAATTTCAGATCAGTGTATGTCCAAACTGATTCAGCACTTTCTTGGAGCCCCCATAGACAGCAAAAAGAGATATGACAAAAGTGTATGCCTTGCCACATCGGCGTAAATACACTGTGGTACAGTGATTGGGTGCCACAAGGTAACTAGCTAGCTAGCATGTTTTTTATCGGGATGTGAGCCTGCTGAACTCTGGCTGGCCATAGAGGAGGATGTGTGGCCTTTTCTGCCTCATGCTGTCAGATGAAAATAGATTTCGGTTTTGAACCTGTGAAGTTTTATTGTTAAAGGGCCCCTCATTTTGTGCATTGGAAACGGGGAAAGAAAAACTACTCAGACCATCTTAGTAAGTCCCTAATAAAGTAATAAAACATTTCAGGGTTTCTATCACATTTTTCATCATGATGGCCATTATACACACACAGCTTGATTAAGCAGAACAAATGTTATGATGGCTGGGGTAGGCAATGTAAGCGCAGACTTGTTTGAATTTTTTTCTGATTGTATAATGGGACTCTTGTGCGTGCTGAAGTATGGACGCCTTGATCTTTGCATGGATTTGATGGAATGAATCAGCCATCTCTGGCAAGCAGGGTCGCTCCCCAGGCCCTGTCTCTCGAATTACAGCTTATTTGCAGCCACGAGGGGATGGGCAGCAGGATCTGGATTTGTTACGCTGCCATTTTGAACTTCCTGAAGACCAAACCCACTGAATATCCTGTGCAAAGCGGCTTTCTGGAGGTGGACTGGCAATCCCATTCGACTGAAAGCCAGTAAGGTTATTTTCCAAAATGAAACGACTTGGCATGACTTCTGAGAATCTGCGGGCAGGTTTTTTTTGTTAATACAAACTGTTTTTGCAGTTTAGTGCCTCAGTCAGATGGGCTGTGTGTAATGGGAGGAGATTAGCCAAAGAAATCCATGACAAATCTTTAGCTTATTTTCAGTGATGAGCATATTGTCCGGTCTTGGCGTCATCTCACATCTGAACAACATGTGCCACAAACATATAGGTGAAAAAACGCTCTTTAGTGTTCATTTCTTTAATTCCATGCTGGGCATAAAGTAACCTCTTTCCAGGGGATTCTTTTCACAAATTCTGAACTGAAGCCTGCCAGTTTTCATGTAAAAAGTATTGCTGAATAAATGTTATGCAAAAGAAAATCAGCGAATAGACTCACACATTGCTCATGTGAGTGGAAGAATCTCGGCTTCTGGAGTAGCTGAAGTAAGTACAATCCAAAAATGGCTCATCAGACACATTAGTAAATTCATGTGAGGCATTATGACTTCTTTTGAAATAGCATGTGGTAAATGAGCAATACATTTGGTGAGACACACTATAGGTAAATGTCTTTGTCTGAGTTTGACAACAACTTACACACCCAAAACCAACAAGCTCTTGTTTATTGGCTTCTGGCATCCAATACAGTATCAGCAAAGTACACAAAATCGCATTGATTTCTTTCTAATATCTCTCACTAAGAGATAGTCTGCTCATGAGTGGGATGTACCCCTAGCTAAAGGAAGTGTTTGTGGCAACCATTTCCTGTTCAATGTTGAAAGCTGTAGCTGGTGAGCCTTCAGCAGGAAACCGTGACACAAGGTACTTTTCTGCAACCACCACGATTTTGAAAAGACACATATGTATATATATTTATATACTATGGTGATGTGGATGCTTGAACGATAGACAGTAAGTGCATACCGTATCGAAGATAAGACTAGCAGCCTAATATAACAATGCAGCAGTGGTCATCTGTGGTCCTTGATGTGAATCAGTGCAGTTGATTGGTCGTAGGACAACACCCTTGTCGGGTTGCATTGACTTTATCAGCGGTGCTGCTAATCACCATTAGACACATCTAATGGTGTGAAAGGCTTTAGTGAAACCAAAATGGCTGATTGTAAACAAAGAAGTGTGCAGGTGCAGCTGCTGTGGTGTGACCCCAATCTAAGGCAACACCCTTTCCTTCATGCCGTTGATCTGTTGCCCCTGAGTGGAAATGCCTTCGAAGGCTGTGAAACTGCTGCACAACACTGTTTTGTTTCCTGTGGTAGGACCGTCCTTTAGCGCCAGTCCTTTATTTTATAGCCTCCTTCAAGATGAATAATAATTCCGATAGTTAGGTGGGTTACACTCAAAACAAGCAGCATGCAGACATAGCCTACATTCGATGCTACTCTCAATATGCTTTTAATGAGGCATGCAAAGACCCTGTCATGGTTCACTTAACCACTGTAGGATGCAAATATTGAAGGTCACTCACAACACCAATCCAGCGCTTATCTGCAACTCAGACAGACCTCTCAAAGATGACTTGGAGAGATCGCAGTAAATTATCAAAACCCCAGAAGCTGCACCAGTACTGGGACTGGATTTCTATTGGAAAGGTAACCCATGCTTCATGACTACAGCATGGACACTCAGGTATCAGAACAACAAGAAGTTGATGGCTCCATGAAAACAATATGGGTTTTACCATGATAAAGTCTGCCAATGGTGAGCACCCTACTGTATAATTCAGCTATGCCAGCTTCACCAGTTAGAAAATACAGTGGACATACAGTAAGCTGGTCTAGCTGGGGATGAGCTGGTCAAACAGCTAGTGCTGATAGCTTGTCTACTAGCTGTTTCGAAAAATGGTAGCTGTAAAGCTGCACATGAAACAATTTCTCTGGGAGCCTGCCTATGTTGCAGTAAGTAGTGACAGGTGACAGTGTATCTCAGGTGACAGCACAACCTTGCCTGGGCTCTCTCGAATCAGAAATTGAGGCATTGCAGTGTGACCATGATTGTGCGTTCCAAATTCCAAAAAAAGGGGGAAAGGCATAAAAATATATTTGGAAAAAGGCATTCCACTCGAGAGGTGGGACTGAGGTCATCGTCTCTGTGATATTGATACTGGTTATGTAGCCTTACACTTTTCACCTCATCACTTCCCCTAAAGAAAAAGTCTTCAAAGCATGTGAAATCTCCCAGGCTATTAGTTTGTGAGGGCACTCGCCAGCATCACTTCAACATTCCATATGCAAAAAGTTTTCAAAAATCGTATGTTGATTAGTATGTTTTACTAAATTAAACATATAGAAAATATACTTATTTTGATCAGATTTTATACAGTGGCTTCAGAAGGTATTCAGACCCCTTCACTTTTTGCCAATCAATCTATACTCAATAACCAATAATGACAAAGTGAAAACATGGTTTTAGAAATGTCTGTACATTTATTAAAAATCGAAAACTAAAACTGAAATAAAGGGGTCTGAATACTTTCTGAAGCCCCTATATATAGTGACACATTACACAAATACAATTCTTATGATCACAATGCAAAATTAAATTATTAATTAATTAAAGTGCCTTATATGTAAAAAAAAACATTCCAGTTCTATCACACATGTATTTTATATTTTTGGGAAATTACATATATGTTTCTTGTATGTTTAAATTTTTAAATTTATTTATTTGGGCCATAATCATGTAAAAATAAATATTTAGAAATATTTCAAAAATATACAAATTAACGTGTGGATATGGATTGTTCCTAGACCACTATTCTTAGTCCAAATGCATCCACCACAACAGTACAGAAACCAACCAAATCAGCACTATGTTTTACCATGTGCATGAAAAACTTCACTCATTCTCTAGCAAAACAAACCATCAAACAAAGAATGGTGAACTGTAAATATATATTCAGTAAATCTTCAGATTCTGTCACACACAGTACTGTACAGTACACAGCGGGCTCCAGAATTATTGGAACCTTAATAAACAACATGTACAATGATCTATATTTTATGTTCAAACACACAGGAAAACTACATACTTTTATATCAATACATTTAGTCTCATGTTTCTATGTTTTTTATTCAGTGATCTCATTTAAAAACACAGGTGCCAAAATTATTGGCACCCCTAAGAATTATTGTCGATAAAATAAAAATCGAATTGGCTGTACAATTAGTTTAGTTAATCTCAGTCTAAAGGAACTATATTGTGTCATTGCATCACTTCCTGTTCCCTAGAGTATAAGAAATGAGGTAACAAGCATACAGAATCCTTTTGTCAACCATTGGCATGGGAAAAGCCAAAGAACTGTGAATTCAGAAGACACATATGGTAATACATAAATGGTTAAACATGCCATTTAGCACTGCAATAATAAAAAGGTGTAAAACATATGGAATGGTTGCAGTCAGTGGCACAATAAATTCAACAAAGTACGAGGAAATCTTGGCAGAAAATCTGGTTGCCTCTGCCAGGAAGCTGAGTCTTGGTCATAAGTAGATTGTCCAGCAGGACAATCACTCCAAGCATACAGCAAAATCCACATAACAACCATGTTCTGGGAATCAGACACACGAGAAGAGGCACCTACTTCAGTGCATGTAGATTAAAAGGAGGCTTTCCCTTTTCATGGAATTGAAAGCTACTTTTATACCGTCCTATATTAATCATAAACTACCTTTATATGCCACTATCCCTTTATTATTATAAACGGATTGTATATTGTCTATATCATGTGAAACATCATTGCCACTGACCGCATGCCCAAGTGAGCATAAGTGTGTGCATGCCCATGTTAGGAGGCCAACAGGAACTGTCATAATGTATGAGACTACTACCCCATTCATGCCACAGTGTCTGTAAGGGGAGGCAAGTGAATGTTATCTCACAGGGGAAGGAGGGCATGTGCTAGTGTGCACTGTCCCACATTTACGGCGAACAGCATGGGCAGCTAGTGAAATTTGATAGGATGTATAAATTTGGGCAGGAACATATGGTATACAAATGTTCACAAAAAGGAGTAATTGTATCTGCGGTTATGGAGCAAAGCCTTTATCAGTAATTCAGTAAGCGGTTTCTTAGTTTCAAATTCATGACAAATTCATTCATGACATTTCCCACCGCCTTGGTTGTACATGCCCACTTACATTGGGGTTTTGTCGGAAATTTGCAATGGTCATTTATCTCTCAGAAAGGCCCTGGGTTCAGTTTGCTTCTCTTTCTGCAATATCCCCTCTGTTACACAATCTCATTCTCTCAGCCATCAAAGTCTGAGTTTCTCAATAGTGACAGAGATATGGTAGCATTTCCACCAAATTTACATTGCCTGCCTCAGCCTCCACCCCCTCATACTGATAACCACCTTGAGCTGCTTGCACATGTTGCAACAGGTCATGACCATTTTGTCTGTCTGCTAGTGAATGTTGTCACAGGGAACAAACTCCTGGTGATTTTGGCATTCTGTGACCAACCGAAGGTTTCCCAAGTGGGATTCTTTACACATCCACAGTTATCGAGCGGCACATAATTTATATAATTTATAAGCCATCGCTGAGCAGCATCTGCCATTAAAAACACTGCTTTTTTACCTTAAGGTGATAAATAAAAAGGATTGCTTACTGTATTCTGCAGCATAAACCAGTCTGATGTCTGAGTAATAACGTCTGTTCAAGGCCGAGCAATCTCAGAAATCTAATCACAGAACTGATCATATTTGTATTTGTGTATTTTTGTATGTTGGGATTTCTAGATCGACCTAAAGAAAATATTGAATTATTGCTTTATTATTATTTTCTTATGCTACAACAATTTTCTTCTGTCCAGAAATGGTTCACTCTTTACACATCTTGTTTTACTGAGATTGCTCTCAAGAAATCCTTTTAAATGCAGTCATGTGATCATGATCGCAATACAATTTGAAGCCACAATACAATGCAATATTTTGTCTTGTATGTGTGTCCCTACAGGAACAAAACTTTTTTATTGTGCTCACAATTTTGTTGAAATAATTTTCAAAGTAAGAAAGTTACTTTTATTCAGCTGTAGACTGAATGGTCCTCAACATGATAGCAGTTAAAAAAGATTGTAGGATTCAAATATGAAAACAGAGATTTGAACGATTTCGAAATAGTAATATTCAAAAGTGTGTTGAAAGGAATCATATTTAATGGTGGAGTATACTGCAATTCAAGTTTCAGGACTGAGGTTAATGAAAATGCTTTGGTGCTTAGCACCCTACAACACAATTTACCACACTATTACCCAAACCAAAACATGAAACACACACACCAAGCCAAAGACAGAAACCAGAAAAGAAACTTACCTTTAGAGCGATAGCCTTATATCCAGTTATATATGACGAAAACTGTATTGGGTTTAAATTTTTAAATAATGCATGGGGCACGTCACACACCTAGCAGGGCGTCTTATGCCGAGTCCGCTACACCCTGACAGTTATTGAGCTTCCTGCCTTTCTTTTGCGGAAGCTCAGGTCTCAACCTGCTCACTGCATTCCACCCGGAGTATAAAATGTGACACGTCAAACAGAAAGCGCTCCCTCCAGGTAACTGCAGCACTCCCTAAGGGGTTGGAAAATGCACCTGCACAGTCCATAATATTGTGGTCTTGCAGGAATGTTAAATTGAAAAGTTGCAGTACTAGTTCTTAGAAAGGAGCACTGGTTTATTAAAACAAATGAAAACAAAAGCCTGTTTGTAGATAGCAAAAGAGCGCTAAAAGGCAGATAGTGCCCCCCTCACTGTCCAAGTGTTTGGACTTTATAGCACAGTTTTTCTGTGTGTGTATGTGTAAAGGAAAGGTTTTTTATGTCTTTCGACAATATTATTTATGTGGACATCTGTGTGTGTATCTGCGTGTGTGGTAACACCTCAAAGGGTGGGGTTTTCAGTAGACGTTAAAGCTGGTGCACGCTTTTGCTTTCAAAAGGAAATGAAGGGAACAGCCCCACAACTACACTGATCCAAACTATTATGTGGACATTCTGTCTCCAGCAAGAAATGCTAAAGGAATCATGTGAATAAATCACAATTAATAAGAACAATGAATACATGACAATAAAAGTGATGCAAACGACATACAAAACATAGAACAAACTACCGAACGTAAAATAATGTACAATTCATATAGGATTGGTTGGCCTCATACAGGTATGGTTGAATTCTCCTGATGTTATTCAGAAGGAGTCTGCAGGACTGTGATGTTGCTACAACTTGCTCTTTGAAGTCCAGCTGGTCAACCAGGACCACCTCCAGGCTCCTAGAAGAGCAGGAGCCAGTGACTGTAGTACCATCAATGGTGACTGACAGTTATTCTCGTAGGAAGGCTCTGTGAGGGATGAAGAGCAGCTCTGTTTTGTTGAGATTGAGCTTCAGGTGATGCCTGGCCTTCCATGATCAGATGTTGGCTAGGCAGGCAGATGTTTTCTCATTGACCATGGACTACCATCTGTATAACTGTGATATGAGAAGCCATGTGATGCAATTACTGATAAGAGATTTTGTGTAAAGGGAAAATAGCAGAGGCCCCTGTACAGAGCCCTGTAGGACTCCTCTAAGTAGGGGGTGAGGAGCAGAGATGGACCCCTTCCAAGTGATCTGGCAGATAGGATGCAAACCAAGAGAGGGCAGTCCCAAAAATGCCCATCTCAGCCAGCATGGAAATCAGGATTCACCATCCACCATTGTAGCTGATGTGATTGAACTAAAAATAGTAATGAAAGGGTGAAAAGAGGGTGTCTCATCACCCAGCTGTACCTTATAATCACAAATTTTCATGCAAGCCTTGCCCAAAGGTGATATCAGCAGGCGTGGCATCTCATAGCCACCATCTCGCAACTGTGAGGTGAGAAGTCAGATTCCACTGACAGACTGGGAAACTGCATTTGTGTTCCTTGGTATTGAATTGTGAGGAAAAGGAAACCCAACCTAAGCATTTTCTGCCCATCAAACAGAACAAACAGGGAAAGGGCTGGTGTTTTTTCCCCTTACTCTCTTTATAAGTGGAGCTCCTACAAGAAGGCAGGGCCACCCTCTCTGTAATCAGAATTTGCCAACATACTGTACTCTGTAATCCAGAGAGAAAATCAAAGACTTCCGGTCAGTCCAGGAGGTTTTAAAGTGACCGTATAGTGACTGGAAAACTTAAATTATCACCGATGGGTGCATCTACTACACATTCACCAAATATATATTCTAAATAATGTAAATAACTATAATAACACACATTTCAAGTCAGGAATAATTTCTGTATTTCAGGATTGTATGGGTGTGGTCTAGACTGCTTCACCACCCCACCTCCTTCCTCAACTCCTCCCAAAATACCATCTATAGGTAAATTGTGATGCTGCGTGTGTAAGGCTGGAAATCTGGCATTATCACTCAGGGCTGGTCAGCTTGCTGGCTTCCTCTGGTATTGTGGAATATGTGGCTGTAAAGTAATTTAACTCAGGAGCATGCACCATTAACCCCCACTATCTCCGCACCCATACGGGCAGGAGCCTGTGGGGGAAGACTCAGGCCTCCAACCGTAAAACTCGTTACGACGGGGCAACATCCTTTACGGCACGGGAAGGTTTCAGAGGGCACGGCCTGTTGGGCCCATTATTCCCTTCGAACCCCCCTTTATTGCTCTCTCCCTCTTTACTCAGTCACTAAATGATGTGTACAGCATTGGATGTTTCATGACAAAGTCAGTTTAGATAATATTCATGTTTGGTATTATTCTGATTGTTTCAGTGCGACTGGTGCAATGGTTTTATTTCTGCAACAGCAAACCCTGGACATCATAACCAACCAGGAGAAACTGTGTGGAGCTCTGCCCCAGTGAAAGCCATGTGCCTCAACCCCCCTGCGCTTCCTGGGGAGGCGTGGCTCCAAATTACAGATGGGTGACCCATATTTAGGGTTAACATCAAAGGCCAGATTTTGGATTTAAGGACAGTGAACTAAGCAATCTGGGAGAATGCAATCAGCCTCCCGTGCACACAGTGCACGTAATTTCTACGTACAGGGTGTCTGTAGTCAGACTCCCGTATGTAGCTTTTATTACCAGGCATGACTTTTAAGACTCCGTAATTTGGTTTACGTTGTAATGTTTTTTGATTTGGAACTAGTATGTAATTACTTGTATGTAACCTGCCTGGTAAAATAAACTGTTAAAACTTGATCTGTTTGGTTTTCCTTACTGACACTCAAAGTTGTACAGGGAATGCTTGGTTTACACCCTCGAACTGGTCTAGGGAGGATGAATATTTACGCTTAATGTATCACGGCGTATAGCACCCGTAGACCTATGATGGTAAATCCCTCGCCTCCGTGTGGTAGTTCAGTCATGTCGAGCACAGCCGTAGCTAGGTTGGTCTGCTTGGGTCCCTAGGCTGTAAACAGATATACCCAAGAGTAGCTATTCCTGCGACCTCTGTGATGACTACAGATAGCTAGTCAGTTCGTGAGACGTGCACATAACGCGCGATGTGACATGCGGCGGTACCAGCAGAGGACTGTTCGGAGAGTAAATCTCAGTACAGGATTCCTATAGCGATCAAATCAAAATTATAAATACGACATCCACTAAATGTGGACAACTGATCTAAATTATTATTCTAAAATGGAGTCAGATAAACGAAGGTGAATCTATTGGCCCTATTGTGGAGATTCTTGGTCAGCCCGGACCAGTAAAGAGCGGAAGGCAGAGTGGTACTACTGTCTTTGTATCATGGTTTATTTATTGGCTGATCTAGACTCTCTGCTTAGGGGCCACTAATTTTTAACCCTACTAGTATTCTTTCAGCAACACCAGAAGGACGAGCACGCTGATACCTTCAGCCCTCGCTAAATTCCGTCGTTGGGTTAGCGTGGGGTTTTACACGTGACCATGGGGGTAACATCGCACAGTTCTCTGTTTTACAGAATACTTACAAAGTTCGATTCGATTTTGGTCAAAAATGAAAAAAGCGCGGATTTGGAATCTTCAAATACTCGTCTATCGTTCAGCTATAAATCCATTATGTGTTGCAATAAGAAAATATTTTAAAAAATGGAAAAATATAAAATCTAATATGAGACCGGTCATATTTCCTGTTGGTCCTCCACATTCTTCTTTGCTGGTGCATCAGCTGTAGCTTTGCAAATGAAGTGGTGACGAAAATGAAGGGTGTTAATAGATCATTCCTAAGCCCCGCCCACTCTAGCAACCTCGGTTTGGAACACAGTGGATTCATATTTTCGGAAATCCGTGTGCAAATAATGTGTGATTAGAACCGAACGAACAAATTCTACGGGATTTATCAAACAAACAGCTTTTTTTGTATCCACATGAGTACGTTGATAAATTATGCTAATTTATGTGATGAAATTTACGCCCCTAAAATTCGGCTATTTAAAGAGATAACTGAAAAAAAAACGTTCTCTGAAGCGGAGATTGAAGTTCTCTTAATGGAAGTACAATTCAAAAACATATTTTATTTCATAGTGTAAGCAGTGAATTGTTAGAGCTAGGGAAAAATAAAGCCTGGCAATATATAACCTAACTGTTTCTCTGAAAACTCTTTCTCAACTAACAAAAACTGAGGTACTTTCTTTCCCCCAGTGAAGTTTGAGCTCCACCAACCACAGATTATGTGTAGCTACATAATATTACTTTGCAGGCAGCTTTTCTTTGTGCTTGTCTATGTTACTAAGTTAACTAGTTTACTAAACCCGTGACGATTAGTTTACCAGTTCTACAAGCTGCTGCCGTCTAGGCTTCACTGAGGGTAGGAAAGTACAGGGCTGGAGGAACGCATTGGCAAATTAAAGTAGAGACATCGCTATCTGGAATGACACTGGAGGGTGACAGCAATAGACGTTTTCCCTGTCCTTGCAGAGAGCCAGAAGGAGGTGTCACAAGCCTCAAATAAAGTGGTTATGTGGCCATGCTTCAAATCTTCTAATAATCTTCTATCTGACATTAAATTCATAAACAAATGAAGCGCATCAGCCACATGCCATGCCACTTCTAGACCATGGTCTTAGCAGGTGTATACTTGAACTTGAACTCACTGTTATTGTTCATTGTTTCTTCTGTATGCCTCACCAAAAAAATCTTGGAAGATGTACTCTTTCCGAAGTCCCAATTCTTCTAATAAGCTATATGACAGTTTACGCCCTATTTATAGCAAAATTTTAGACTTGTAGGCTATGCTCTATTTATAGCAAACTTTTTTATGTGTTTTATGGATTTCATATTGAACTCCACTTAAGCATTAATTAATCAGTATTACCGGAATGAAACATCACCCATTTTAATGTTTAATCCTATTGTGTTTTTATATGATATAAATAATTATAGTATTCAATTGACTTATTAAAAATAATTTTGTGACACTAAATCAAAATAAAATATAAATTAATGGAATAATACATTCATAAAACACGCTTTACAACCGTGCGCTTTCTTTTCCGTGCACAATACGAACAGCTGAGACCACTCGTGAAGTTCACAGAAATTGGCCAAGTGACGAAGATGTTGAAGATTTGTGGGATTCATTATTATGATTAATATTAAATCAAATGTCAGTGTCAGTTTATTCTACTTTTCTTGTTGCTGGCGTCTGCACACACACCTTTGCTGGTCTCTCTCAAAAAATGTTTTCATTTGCAGCACATCAATACACAAAAAATAAGTAGGCCTAAACGATCCCATCTACTCACTAGTTTATTTTCCGAGTGGCTGCTCCCCTATGTTAGGCTACGACACCTACCCAATTGTTTCTTATTTCCTTAATTACATGGATTGCAACACAATTAATGCAATACCCTCCTCCTTCCATGGCTTTTCCTAAAGAGTACATGTGTTTAAAAAAAATAAAAAATAAACTTGACTCACTCAAGGAATGCAAACAAATTGTGCCATTATCAGGAGTGAATGTGTAGGGCAACCTATGCAATTCAGCAACATAATGACTGACACATTGAAGCTAATTGCGTGAATAACGCTGTTGAAAGTAATTTCGCACATAAAATCAATCATTCATTGTATTGGAGAAGAGGAAGACTGGCAGAGGGATAAGGTAGGTAGAGGGAGCTGAAAAATAGCAAAATGCTAATTCCACAAATTCCCCTTGGCAGGATTTGAACTCTTAACATTGTTGTTTGTGAGGCAGCACTATTATCCACTGCACCACCATGCCGACACATGGCTCATGCTACAGGTGGAGGAAATCTGCAACGAGACTAAAACATTTATTGGCCATTAGGTCAGGGAATTGTTGATGTCAAGAATATTTACTTTTTTTACGAATACAAGTGTTGTACGAGTAATTGGTTTCATTATCCGTAATCCTGGATTTACTTTGTATTTAGTCCGAGTTGTTATTTTTATTCACAATTGAAATGTATGTTAAATGGTAAATGGTAAATGGTTGGCATTTATATAGCGCCTTTATCCAAAGCGCTGTACAATTGATGCTTCTCATTCACCAATTCATACACACACTCACACACCGATGGCGGTTGGCTGCCATGCAAGGCACCGACCAGGTCGCCAGGAGCATTTGGGGGTTAGGTGTCTTGACACTTCGACACAGCCCGGGTGGGGGATCGAACCGGCAACCCTCCGACTGCCAGACGACTGCTCTTACTGCCTGAGCCATGTCGCCCCTGGATGACTAATAGCCTACACAAAAACAATTCCAATCAAATAGGATAATAGTCATTCAGCTTTTCAGACTCTGAATTCATAAAACATAACTTTTAAAATAATCACTCTTACCCCATTTGCAGCACAAAGACACAAATTACAGCAGCGATCGCGGTGTAAACAATTACAATGTTGTCATTATCAAAGCACTTGTACACCCAAAGTGGCCTGCTTTAACATCAGTGACAAATGCAATCTGAACTGGTGGTATTTGACATAGCAGGATTACTGTGCTGAATAAACCCATAACGCCCCAAACATGTCAAAGCATGAATGGTGGCACTTTGCATGGAGTGAGCTTTCTACCTGGGTTGGACTTACTGCATTCTCCTGTCCATCCATCCATCCATCCATTATCTGAACCCGCTTATCCTGATCAGGGTCGCAGGGGGGCTGGAGCCTATCCCAGCATACATTGGGCGAAAGGCAGGAATACACCCTGGACAGGTCGCCAGTCCATCTCAGGGCACACACACCATTCACTCACTCACTCACTCACTCACTCACTCACACGGCCAATTTAGACTCGCCAATCAGCCTAACCTGCATGTCTTTGGACCGTGGGAGGAAACCGGAGTACCCGGAGGAAACCCGCACAAACACGGGGAGAACATGCAAACTCCGCACAGAGAGGCCCCGGCCGACGGGGATTCGAAACCAGGACCTCCTTGCTGTGAGGCGGCTGTGCTACCCACTGCACCATCCGTGCCGCCCATTCTCCCGTCAGGGTTGTTAAATAAATCAATCATACTACGTTTTAATGATCATGTTCTTGACTACATTTTTAGCTCTTAAAATGGTGAAGTAGCTGAATTGAGATAACATTAAGCCAGTTTATTGTAACGTTAACCTTAGGTGGTGGTTGGTAGCCTAGCCAGATACTTTAGGCTGACTGTACTGTAGTGTATGTCAGACGTCACCTGATAGCAAGGTATGGGGCAGTTTAGTTCTGACATTACTTATTTTGAAACGTACCAATAATCCAGTGTTTTGAATGAGATGTATTGTCACAGATTGCCGTGAGAGTTAGTGGTCTGAAGATCTGAACGGGAGTGTGGTCGCTGGTCACACAATTGTTTGTGTGGTTTATGGTACTTCATTTGAGTGATTTTTATCTGCATTATTTTATTTAAGTAACAAACTGTGACGGATGTATTGCTTAAGAGTATAGTGCTTTAGGACAACGTGGGTGTGTGTTTAAAGAGTGAGTGTGACGGCAACATGGATAGCCAAAAGTGTTCCTTGTAAAAAAGTTTTATATAGACGGTTTCGCTAGATTAACCAGATAAAGATTTAATTGAGATTTAACTGCATAACAGTGCAAAACTGTAGTAGTTGTGCTTCAGGTGAAAGCCTTGGTTTCAATGTACCGCAAATCGCAAAGTAGTACGGGGGACTGTTTAAACGACACCACTTCCGGGTTACCTCATGCCAACTTCCGAGTACGAGTAACGGATACGGATACGAGTAATTTAATTGGTTTAACGGATACGGAGATACGAATAATGCACTACTCGCTCACTGCTACTCGCTGAATATTATTTATTCAGCAAACTGTACTGACACATCTGTCTAAGGACACTACCAATAATTACTTTAATTATTTCTTAAGGGCTAATACAATTACGATACTCCCATATTCAATAATACATTATTTTAATAACATAAGTCAAAAAGCATATAGGCACTGTATGTATTGAAGGTCAAAATTGATTAGTACTTGGTATGTTCACCTTTTGTCTTGATTACCACCTTCACTCTGCTTTTCATTGATTCACAAGCTTATGCAACACCTCATCTTCCATTTCATCCCAACACTGTCTCACACACTTCCCAGAGATGATCTGTTCATGTGACTTGATGTTTGCCTTTTCCCCTCTTCAGCAGCTCCCACGGAAGTTTGATTGGGTTCAGGTCCAGTGACGGTAGTGGGAATGCCATCCTAATCCGTTCTGCTTGTTAAGAAGTGTAATTGGAGTCTCATAATTGCATTATTTCTTGATAAATAAGGAAAACAACCAGGACTTGGAAGTGCCCTCAGACTTCCACACATACACACACAGCACATTTGGGCAAAAACACACGCCCATGTGCGCGTGCACACATACATACACACTCACCTACATTGACTGATACTCATGATAAACATTGTTCATTTGCTATTTTATTATCTAAAATTATTGCCACCCCCTGATTCAGTACTTTGTGCACCTTCTGTTTACCAGGATAACACAACTGAGTCATCGAGTCTTAGACATGTTACACATACTACTGTAGGTTTATGTGGCCTGGATTTAGTCAGCTTGTGTCCTTATGCTGGATTCTGAAATAAAAAAAAAAAAATAATAATAATAATTTAAAAATATATATATATAAATATATATATATATATATATTTTTTTTTGCAGTGCCCACTTCTGGCTCATTTCAATGCATTTTTGTGATCATCAAAGTGTCACACTGTGCTTGTACAAGTTTATCCTCATATTTTGCTCCAAGCAAAGATTTATGGAAAAGTATCCAGGCCTCAGTGTTTATGTTAAAGTTTGTGGGAGTGCAACAGCGCCCCCTGTTGAATGGCTACTATAGATGCACCGTCTGTTAATCAGACCGTATCCTTGTGAACTTTGTGGGTGGTTTGGTGCCACCAATTTAGGATACAGTTTAACTATTTAAATAATAAAGCAGCCTTCAGCTGTTTGTGGTTTATAAGAAGAAAAAACAATAGCCTAATGAATGAACTCCCGTTGATGATGAGCAGCCTGGTACCTGCACACGAACATGTTTAATGTGCCTGCCTGTCTAGTGTCAGTGATTTAAAGAGCATAAACCAGGCAGCTCTCTCCACATAGCTGCTGCTAACATTACATTGCAGTTATCGCGGTGACACACAAAGCAACTTGCAGTTGATTAGAGTAAGCAGGAGACACCCCCGTTTCGAACAAAATGAAAGCGACTCGTGCAGAAAATAAGTTCATTTTACAACTTACGGACACCTTCAATGCTTTAATTTTAGCGAAATGTATAGTACCCTACTTCAATTACTTCAATGGGAGAAAGAGATATCCAGTTGGCAACAATGCCAGACTCTGTTCTATTCCATTCCTGCAGCGCTTGTGAGGTTTAAAATGCGTACGTTGCCTTGTTTCTGAAACATGAAAATATAGGCTATAACAAAATATCCAAATAGCTAAACGAACTCTGGAAACGAACTTCAAAAACCCTATGATCGCAGGAATCAAGACGGCTCGGAGTGGAGAACGCGAAGGGTTAATCTGGAAACCTCAGGAGAAACCTGATGCTAATTAAGTCTAAGGAATGCCATATACTGACATTTTCTTCAAAACCATTCAGAGTGGGTCAGAAACTAAGGAAGGAAGTAATGTACGAGCCTCATTGTCCGTGCTACTGACACACCGACAGGTCACGGGCACTGAATCAAAGAACGGCAGGTAATTTTCAGTTACTCAGAAACTGTTCTTTATATTGGGTGACATCGTGCTTGGTGTTATCGCTCTGTTTCAGACATTCTTTACAGCATATTGTTACATCTTTATGATGCTACCGACTCATAAGTTACAATGGAAAACTAAGGCTAATACAGTATGTGACGACAATGAGAAATAGTGTTTGGGTGAGTTCGTAAGCCTGTAATGAAAATGAAATGTAGCCTATGTAATATTTCCATTAGGCTACTTCGCATGGTTCGTTTTTTGCTTCAGATTATTGCATGAAAAATATTCAGGATGGACTGTGTGTTTTCTATAAATCAAGAATTATGGATGACAGTGCCTGTATAATGTTGAGATTTTTCTCTCCCCTCAGAACGACAGACTGACAACAACATGATAGTGTCTAGAACACGGCTGTTTCTTTTGCAGCGCACTGTACTCTTTGTAATTGTTGGAAGTGTGGCAGAAATATGCCGAGGAGTGCACTGTTTCACCGCGGAGACTGCAGACTCCAGACCATGCATAGGGACGCACTGCCAGGGGCGTTATTCTCGACAGCCTTGGCAGTTTACTCCAACGACACAGGGCAGGTCAGCACAGATCGCGCCCAACCACCACAACACCCATCACCCTAGTTCTCCATCCAGAGCTATATCGGATCCGTACACGATTATTCATCCTCAGCGTGGAGGCAGCGACCTCCGCAGGGAGAGCGCAAGGATGAGACCCTCTGAAGTTAGTTATGGATGCACTGGGGCGGATTGCATTACACCTCAAAGACAAGCCAGTAACGACACAAGAGAGTGCCGGGGCATTGAATGCAAACTGCCGATGAGGATACGGCCGAAGCCAAGACCAAGACCGTGTGTGGGGGAAAGCTGTCCAGCAGGGTTCGAGGACGCCGTCAGTCAGCCCACCTTGGTCCACATGCAGGACAGAGCCGCTCAGGGTCTTGGGGAATTTCCGGACTTTGGATACCCTGCGTCAGAACTCGGGGGCGCTCCTCTGGGATTTCAGCTCACGTGCGACATAAAGCCAGGTTAAATAAACGTGCTGAATCCAGCTGGTTGGGTGCATGCTGATCAACGCAAATAGGCTGTCCGCCTATTACGTAAATACGCGAATGTGTAATTTAGTTTTAAACAGAAAAGCTAAATTGATTTTACACATCACAGTTTTCGATCTGATAAATATTTGCTTATTGTCTCATAAATAATTAATAGGAACCATAGGCTAGCCAATTTATAGATTCACACATATTATTCGTATCTTACAAACGAAATAATTGGTTCTCAAATATGTTTTTGTAAACATGCATCTCCCGAACAGACAAATATAGTAATACGCGAACAAAGGGTATTACTTTTTTAGGAACAAAGGGTTTACCAATATATGGGCAATGGGCATTAATTTGACAATTACATGTGGAATTGCTTCCATTCATTTGTGGATGTGACATTCCTCACAGCAATATATGTGCAATATTATTCACAACTAGTTTTTTTTCCAGGCAATCCGATTTTATTACATCCCTACAATAAAGCCCACATTACTCCGATGAACCACAGCATGTGTGTACAACATAGCCTACATACTTTCAACAAAACTTATTTTAGTTAGCTTCTTTTGAGTACACACATTAATTTTAAAACATAACTATACAAAGCTAATACCATTATTGTGTTGAAGGCAAAGACAGAAAGTCTGAACCATTGCTTGATACGCAGCTAACATAAGCTCGCTAGCTAGCTATAGATGGTTAAGTAACAAAGTGAGCAAAAATATAGGCGATTTCATTGTGGGACATAACTTTATCTAGGACTGCAATAAATTGTGTGCAAACTGGCAAGCTTACTTAATTTCAATATAAAATGTTACAGCTAGGAAACTGCAGACTGACGGTTACGATTGCTTACCCTTTTACAGCGTGATAGGCCTACTCAAGTGTTGCAAGTGTCAATTCAGCTCAAGTGTTACGCATGACCATGTTGGCCAACATTTTCATCAGCTCCTCTCAAATACTAATAGGATAGTACAAATTTAGTTTTACTTAGAAATTTGAAGCCGTATGTTTTATGATTTACACCTTCAACGCCTGAGACAACCATTATATCTTGCCGACCGGTTGTCCTGTCACTACGATGGGCGGTTGACTCCGAAAAACTCAATTTTCAACAACTTGACCAGTGACAGAGTAATGGGTTGACTCCAGGAAAGTTGACTCTGGAGTGAGAATCATTGCTTATCAGAATCGATTCTTTAAGTTTCTATTCTACTTTAGTTTGGTGTCAGCATTTCTTTTTCACAGCCAATTTGGTACACAAATCACACATTTTATCAAATAATTAAAGTCGCACCCACGGGCCAGAGTGGGTTTATTCGCATTCATTCATTTTTTTTCATTTTCAATCAATTTTCCAATCAATCCATAATAATTTATAATTCCAAAAACCTGCTATTTAGGAGAAACACCAATGTAATGTCCATTATTTACCTTGAATTTCTCCAGAGTAATTATGACTTTTGTTTGTTTGACAGTTGCATACTTGTACAGAAGTGCGTGCATAGGAATGCTATTATCAACGTTTTGAATAGGCTTTCTGGAACATAATCAACCCAGCTACAAGTTTCTCTGACCAGTAAAGCAGTTGCATCTGATTGGCAAGGGCCCACTTTGTGCACAAGCAGTATACAGTGCAGTCCATAAGTATTTGGATAGCGGCAAAATGTCTGTAATTTTGGCTCTGTACTCCAGCATATTGGATTTGAAATTGGTTTAGCCACGAGTCTGCGGATTTACAAATCTTCCAAAAAATTTGTTTCAAGCAGTGAAAGAAATAGGTTTCAAGCAGCGAAAATCACAGATGTCATACACTGTCAGAAAGCATATATTTTCCTATATTAGATAAAACACTTCCTGATCAATACAGACTGGATTAAGGCAGTGTTTCCCAACTCCAGTCCTTGGGACCCACTTGCCAGAAGGTTTTTGTTGTAACCAGTAGCTCACACACCTGATTTAACTAATCAAGGGCATTTTTGCGGTTTGATTGGTTCAATCATTAAATCAGGTGTGTGAGTTACTGGTTACAACAAAAACCAAAAACCATGTGGGTCCCGAGGACTGGAGTTGGGAAACACTAGGATTAAGGGCTCTGAAATGTCTTTTTAAATACAAGTGGATTTTACAGCAGGGTGAGCGCTGAATGTCTGAGTTGAGCAGTCTCGTGATGCTGGCGCCATGGCCACTAGGGGGTTAAGGATTAAATTGAAGCAGGGCTGGATCTAGAGGGGCGGGGAAATGTGCCTTGCCCCTTCTCTCACAAATTACAGAAATATTGAAGGCCAACTGTAGCCACTTTTACTTCCTGTACACGGTGAAGTATTTCAAAATTTCTTCAACTGAAGCCAAAACCCCTTGGGATTTGTGTGGAGCCAATTCATACTGGCCTTGTTACTGAAAGGGTTAAGTACATTTATAGCTGTTCTTTAAAGCTGGGGCAGGCAAACTTTGGGCGTGAGCAGAATCTGGGCTGAAGAAGAAGATTTTGAATGTATACAGTAGTAGTGAAAAACCCACCCTCTCCTCTCCAGTCAGCCTCTTGGGGACGGGTGCCACAATTTTGATAGGCAGGTAAGTCTGCCTCCTGAGCTGGCCTCATTGGATGTTAGCTAGGGAGCGATGAAAAACGAACGTCCCTGAAAATCTGTCCTTGGACAGCTACAGATATTGGATTTTTTTCCAGAGTAGTTGCTTTATTGCTAGCTGTCGGAATGCGAAGAGAATTTAACCAAATATTAACAAAATCGTTAGACCAGTATTATTACTGGAGAGAGGAAGGGGTGTAAAAAAATAAATCCTGTAATTCATGCATAGATCACTCAAAACGGATGTAAATACCCTCCAACCAGAGCTAACAGTTTACACTGTAACCTCATATTCATAGTTTCTTTTCAAATGCAATGTGCTGGAGTACAGAGCCAAAACACACTGTACCCTGAATAAAAAGTACCCACCTAAAATTTATGACTCAGTCAAGAACCGGGGCTGCTTCTCAGAAAAAAATAACATTTGTGAAGAATTGAGAGAGTGAGTTTGCGAGTGCAAAAACATTTGTGAACAAATTATCTTGTTTGGATGATACAAAATATTTGTGAATCAAATGTTTTGTGTAAGGTACAAGACACATTGCTGACTTAATGATTTGTGAGACAATAATAAATCCGTAGTTAAGCCAGAATGACAGTTAAAATACACAACTTTTGAATAAATGCACAGCATGGTTTAATACAGCACACCATACTGTATTATATATGTCTGAAAAAAAAACGATATTGCTACCATGCTCTCAAAGGGGAGACTTTCTTGACAGTCATCCCAAAAACTATTTTAGACAAGCACATCTGTTGGGTTACACGTAGACAGCTGCAGAGCAGCTGAACAAAATAAAAAGAAGAAAAAATTATAGTCTGGCAGCAAACTGTCTGCAAATCATAGAAAGATTTTGATACCTATCTCTATGCATAGGGAACATCCACCCTCCCCCAAGCATAAGTCAGTTTGAGATGGGGTGGGTGACATAACCGGATGCATGGGTATTACGTGATCCTCTGGGTCCTCTCACAGGTGAGAATGAGGTTCCTTCCGAGGATGCCCTCATCCTGCAGCTGCAGCTGGCCAAGGGGCAGGAGAAATTTGTGGAGACGCTGAGGGCCCAGCAAGTGGTGATCCGGGACCTCCAGCAGAGCCTGACGGAGCAGCAGGACACCCTGATCAGCCAGCAGCGCCAGATCCTGGACCAGCAGCGGAAGATGTACGAGCAGATGGACCTGATCAAGGTGCAGTACGGCATGCTCTCCGAGACCATCAAGCAGATGTCCTTCCAGAGCTTGCAGGGAGACATTCAGAGCTACTTCGAGAGCCACCTGCAAGGGTTGCAGGACCAGGTGAGGAGCCACCTGCAGAAGTCCTACAAGGTGGACGTGGATGCCAAGGTGATGGACGTGGGACACCCCCTGCTGGACTGCGGCTCCTGCGGGCCGGAGGAGTACTGCGACTTCCAGAGGGACACACCCAGGTGTGAGAGGTGCACCATGTGCCCCTCTGGGTTCTTCCTGGTCTCCCAGTGCTCACCCACTTCGGATCGTATATGTCAGGTAAATTGCCATATGTGTTGCAATCAAGCAAGATCCAGAGATCCCACATTTCAATCCCAGATTTATAGTAACCAGATGGTCAGACCCAAGCATTCTTTCCATTCTCTACTTCTAGGTTCCTGTTGGTGGCAGATAATATGCAGTGTTAGGCTTTTATAATATATGTAGTTCAATACTAAAAGGGCAAATTCAATACCATTGGCAATGGTATTGTCCCAGGTCTCGCTAAACAGATATTCAGTGAAATATTCAGCTTTAAATATTAGGAAAACAGAACTGGTTGTCAGAACTGGTTGTCTTTAAACTAAGTTAAGCTTTGAAATCAAGCTGTCTGAGACTGCTTTGGGCATTTTTGGGAAGCAACTGAGTTTTCCCATAAATGAAACATCATGTAGGTTGGGGTCCAAAAAAACAAAAGGCACTTTATGAGTAAAAGGTAGCATGCCAAAAACACAAATAAGAAAATACTTATTTAAGGAATGTAGAAGGACAGCAAATGAAAACAAGAGTACATTCACTATTGTCTGACTGTAGGTTTCATATGCAGTGTCTTTCTGTACTGTTCTAAAATAAAAATATACATACTGTATGATATTCATGACAAGAAAGCAAGAAATAATTCATTTAACTTTCTAAAAATGCAAATGTTAGTTCCCCACAGCTAATTAGGGTGATTAATTTAGTTGTTTTTCTACAGGACAGAGATGAATGTCTTGAAATACCAAACCTCTGTGGGGAGAGGGTCAAATGCCTCAACACTCCAGGTAAGGTCGGAAGAACATACGCAATGCAGTGCAAATCTACCTTAAAAAGGTTCATTTCAGTATTGATATCTTTGAGAAATAATGTTTTTAGAGGAATTGTTTGAAAAGTTTTTTTTCTCTAATCAAACATCACTACTTTTAAAACTTTTCCTTATTGTTTCCAAAAAAATAACCAGGAAAAGTATATATAATCAGACAGAAGAATGTCACCCTGACTTTGTTATTATTCTTTGCATCTTCTTCTCATGACTTTAAGAAGACATTGGAATTCTGAAATGTGCTGTGTGTTGTTGGTGATGTTTCAGCCATAGCTAGCCGTGTTTTGTTGTCATTAGGAAGAGTTTGTTGTAAACTAAATTATGACTAAATTATAAGCTAATTATCTGTAACCTTCCCTCATGTACTGTATATAAGTGTATTTGTTAGCATATATGGATACTCTCCTTCTTTAACCAATTAGTCAGAACCATGTTATCCTAGAGGGGGGAATTTGGTGCACAGACAAGATTACACCCATGTGATATCTTGAGCATTCAAAGATACACGGACACAATCCATTTTGGTCAACACAGAACTTCAGTGGAAGTCTCTTTTTCAGTAATACCTGGGAGTCTGGGAGCACAACCCACAACAAGAGCTAACCCATTATGAAAATGTATTGCTATGTATACTATGTTTTTATGTGTACTATGTTGTATATTATGTTGCTATGAGGGCCCCCAGTGACCTTTCTACTTCATGGAAGAATAACCATCCATACATTACAACCCAGCAACATGCACAAGAGATACAAATGCAGAGTGACAGTAATTTTCGGACCTCCTTACCATGCCTCAGAAAAAACATCATTCATAAAACATTATCAGTTGTTATCTGGTAAGAGTCAATAAATAAGGCTGTGTACAGAACATGTATAAAAGAAGGATTTGAACGGTGTTTTGTGCATGACATGAAAACGATGCGGTGCTGATAGGTTGTTGTTGTGCAGGTGGGTTCAGGTGCTTGGGTGTTTCTGAGAGGGAAGCAGCCGCCAGCGTATGTGGACATGACTACTTCTACAACCAAGCGCTGCAGGAGTGCCAGGCCTGCTCTGATTGTGATGGAGAGCCTGTGGCCTTTGCCTGTTCAGCTACCAGTGACACGGTATGCGGCTCCCCCTCCGACGTCAAGATGTCCCAGTGCTGGGCCGCCATGGTTTCTCTGCCCCCTGCCAAGGACCCCTCTAGCCAAATATATCCTGGGATGCAGCTGAATATCCATGGAAAAGAGCCCAGCACCCTCCTCTCTAACCAGGAGGGGGCACTGGCTTTCCAGGTGCACGGCTTAATATGGGCCGACCACAACTTCGCCCTGAAGCACAACTGCAGAAACTTCCTCCAGCTGTCAATCAGGATGAATAGTAGTGAGGACGACGGGCACGACTTGAGCGGGGTTCGGGTGGAGCAGCCGGACAGCAAGTTCTACCAGAGCGTCAGTGTGAGCGGTGCTGCCGAGGTGGAACCTAACCACTCCCTGTCCCTCTTCCTGAAGAGCCCAAACCACCACTGCAACCAGAGCAAAGACTTGCACGTCTACGACCTCCAAATGCCCTTCAGCCTGCTCTGGCTCTCCCATGACACGGGCGCGGTAGCCATGACAGCCCACACCTCAGTGTCCGTGCACTACCAGACCACCTACCGCCCTACTTTCAAAGTCATCTCTGTCTCAGACCCCTACATGCTGAGCCTCTCGCACGACAGCCGGGCGGTGCGCTTCACGGAGAGTGGGGTGGTGAAGTTTGTGATCCAGCAGGCTATCTACTCCATGGGTCACACGTGTATCCGGGAGGGCTACTCCCTCGTCTCCTACCTCAACAGGAACGCCACCAATACAGAGCTCATGGAGGTCTTCAAGTCTGGTGTGAACTACAGGGACACGTCCATCTCCCTCTCCGGTGTGGCAAACGTGGAAGCGGGAGACATGCTCAGTTTTGAGATCCACACGCCTGTGCACTGCAACGTACGCTACTTCGGCGATGGCACCGGCATCAGCACACTCAGCCTGATCTGGATCCCCTCGGCCGCCAGCTCTGCCCTTTCTGCCACCATCTCCAAGATGGGCCTTCCATCCGGCGCCGTTCGTCACAAGGCCCTCAGCTTCCAACAGGTGAGTGGCAGCGTGCCTCAGGTCCAGCTGGTAGCCACCGGGCAGTATGCCCGCAAGAACTTTGTCTTCCGTGAGAGCGGGGTGGCCAACGTGGCCTTCAACCTGAAGCTGATCCACTCCTGCAATTTGGTGAAGTTGGTCCTCCACCGGCAAGAGGGAGACCAGGCCCAGTCAGCACTGGTGGCTCAGCAGGTGGGCGGGCACATGCCAGAGGGTGCCGAGTGGACCAGCGTGGGACTGCGAGCCACCTTTGAGGTCCACAATGGCACCATGGTCTTCATCACCCTGGACTGTGTGCGCGGTCGCATCAACCAGATCACCCACGAAGGAGGCACCAACATCTCAATCCTGTGGGTGACATCGTGATTCTGTAAGGATGCTTCTTTTCTTTTTTTTTGTTTCTTGGTTGCACGAAAGAATGGCAATTGTTTTGCACAAAACAAGTGTGATGAAAGGAGAGTAACACTTCTGTAACCACAGAGTTGGTGGAGCTATCAAGTATTTACGGTGACTTTCTGATTTTGAACGTATCATTGTAATTATTGTGGAGAGCTATAGAAGTATTGGCACGAAGGAGTTAAGAAGCCTCACTCTCCCATCACTAAACAGAGAGAAAAAATAGCATCAGCACAATCACCACAACAACAAACAGTGATTACAGTAACAACAGGAACAAATACTCATTACAGTAAAAACAGGAACAAACATTGATTTCAGTTACAACAGGAACAAATACTAATTACAGTAACAACAGCAACAAACAGTGATTACAGTAACAACAGGAAAAAACAGTGCTTACAGTAACAACAGGAAAAAACAGTGCTTATAGTAAGAACAGCAACAAACATTGATTGCAGTAACAACAACAAACAGTGATTGCAGTAACCACAGGAACAAACAGTTAATACAGCAACAGCAAGAATTATAGCTATAACAAAACAAAAAATAATGACAACAAGAAACACAGGTGACTGTTGACTTATTAAGCACATGCTGCTGAACTGCACAGTTACTAAAATAGCATTTATGAAATAATCATATGTGTATTCTATAAATATATATATTTTTGGCATAATACACATTATTTTTTATTTTCCATTAACTCTATTGTGTTCATATTAATTAGCTCTTGGGTGTAATGTATTTACAAGGAATTATACTGTAGTAAAACATTTTTTGCAGAAGTAATGGAGTTTTAAATTAAACCCCTAATCGTAAGTACTGCTTTCCATGTAAGTACTTAGGCTGGTTGAACAGTGACCAATCTTGACTATTTTGTGCTTTGCTTTATATCAGAATTTCAGTTAACTTTGTCTTGTATGTAGTCAAGCTGTTTTTTGTTCCATGTATTTCTGTATATGTTTTCATTTTAATTTGAAATGTAATTCATTTTACCGGTGTGCCTTTTTCTTAAATGATAAAAAACATATGTACAAAAACATTTTAGTGGACATGCATAAAAAAAAAAAAACATTTTTCTGAGTATAGCCTAATAAGCCTACGTATTTAAAACATATCTCACTATAAATGAAGATCTTTTTAAATATACAATCTTCATATTCTCTACGACATATATCTATTTCATTTAGTCAAATTACAGTTTGGTCTCAAATGACAAATGTGAAGATTTGTAAATGAATCATCTTGACATTTTGTATCAATCAAAAACATTATAATCACAGATATGTAGTATGTTATTTTATGAATTTGCATCAATAATGATTGCACCTGCATGAAGTTTGAGATAAATATAGTGAAGGCACGAAGCATTATATTGCATTTGTATATGTTATACATTTTTTGTATTCTGGATTTAATATGGCTTTACTGTCTGTTCTTGTTGTGGCATGCAGTTTATGTTTATGAGTATATAGTACCTCCTGTTTCAGTGTTCATTTTCATACCATATTTAATTGCTTCTGTAAATATTCTGTAAAAACACAGATTATGAAAACAGGTCATGTTAGTCACAGAAATAATTTGTGCTTTATTCTCACTTTGACAAGTCATGGTTTATCCCACACAGATGAACAGCAAGTAGAATTTGCATATATTATGCCAGAGATTATGCAAACTGCTTTTAAATGCTTCGCATGATGACAATACAATCTCTACCATATATGCCTTAAGATGCAGAAGTATTTGGAGAGTGGTATAATTTTTGTTATTTTGCCTCTATAGTCTAGCACATTTCAGTTTAAATGAAACAATGAAGATGCGGTTAAAATGCAGATTAAAATGCATCCCTTTTTATACATAGTACAAAAAAGCTAAGGGAACCAAAAGTCATTGGACCGTTGGCTTCTCAGCTGTTTCTTATTAAACATTATGTCCTTAGTGCAGGCATAAGAAAGCTTTCAATATTGAGTCTTGATTCTAGGATATTAATTGCTTTTGGAGTGGTTTTTGTTATTGCCGTTTGTCAACATGTTGTTTGTCAACTTTGTCCCAATGACAGTCAGGGATGCCATTTTTAGGCTGATAAATAAGAAAAAAACAGTACCAAAATACACTATTTGGAACATCATTAAGATGAAAGAGAGCACTGACCGAAGAATTATGACTGAAGAATTATCCCCAAAGGCCTGTCTCACAGATCAGAAACACTCTTCAGCAAGCCGGTGTGGATGTGTCAGTAACTACTGTTTACAGAAGACAGAGGTTACATTGCAAGATGCAAATCACTAGCTGCAAAAACAGGATTGCCCGGTTACAATTTGCAAAGACTTAGCAAAAACAGCCAGCATTGTTCTGAAAAAAGGTGTTCTGGACAGATATTGTGCATTAGAGTAATTTCAAGAGGAAAACGTGTTGGCCAAAGGGAATTATCCAATAATCAAAAGCACCCCCTTCATTAGTGAAACGTGGTGGGGGTGTTATAATTTGGGAATATATGGCTGCCACAGGTGCTGATTCACTGGCCTTCATGTACTGTAACTGCTGACAGCAGCAGCAGCCGAATGAATGCTACAGAAGCATCGTATCTACTCATGTTCAATCAAATGCCTCCCAATTCATTGGGTGGTGCTTCATCTCACAGCAAGGCAATGAACCCAAACATGCACTAGTGCTCTCTTTCTGCATAATGATGTTCCAAACCGTTTGTTTTGGTAAGCCTATTGTTTGACCTATGTCTCTGACAGTTTTTTTTCTTCAAATTTCTCAGCGTCATAATGGTTTCCATGTCTTTCATTGGCACAACTGGTCCTCATGTTGACAAATTCCAGTAACAGACTCCAATGCTAATGAAAAGCCTGGAAGCAGGAATAGATACTGAAAGCTTGCTTATGAATGTACTAAGGAAGCGATTGAATACACCTGTCTAATCAGAAACAGCTGAGAAGCCAACGGTCCAATTACTTTTGTTCCTCTAATAAGAACGTCTAAAAAGAGATTTAATTCCGACACAGATAACCCAATATGGATGTTCATACCAAATTAACAAATAAGCTACAAATTAAAAGTGACAAAGTAAATATGACAGTCTGCACTTTAGCCTCATTCATTGTTTAATTACAAATCCAATGTGCTGGAGTACAGAGCCAAAATAACAGTAATTGTACCATTATCTAAATACTTACGGACCTCACTGTTGGCTTTAACCCTTTCCTCTTTACCCCCCTAGAGGGCAATTTCCACTTATTTTGTACTAGCCTATAAAATTGTCAATATCTCAAAAGCTATTTACTGCACACACATGGTCGAAGACTTAAATTAAACAGGAGACTTGTACCATTCTGGAATTTGAGACAGAACACATTTATGTCAGTGCATGCACATACATTGTACACAAAAGATACACTAAAACACAAAACATCACGAAATGTAATACGTTAAAGGTTTATCGTTTCAAACTGAATATCTCAATTTCTAAGTCAAGGACCAACCAAGAACTACTTTATATTTGTGCACAAACTTGATGTCAACTTGTGTACAAAATTTGGTAAAGATATCAACAGACATTCAAATTCCACATGAGTGTTCTCAAAACTGCACCCATATCTTCTTAAGTGTCCCCAAATCTCTCCAAATACAAAATATCTGCATATCTTTTTGTCCAGTCACATGAATGATCAGAAAAGCTTATTTCTCTATTAAAACAGATTTTTTTAAAAATACCAAATATAAAGAAAATTAACCTTTGCGTGTCTTTTATTCACATATATGAGAGCTTGCCCAAAGGGTCCAAAATGTTATCCAAAAAGGATTTCTCATCCGAAATGCATTCTAGCCAAGCTGCATCACATTCACAATGGAACCGTTTTTCAGAATTTGGCTAACCATAGTCCCGGTAGCTCCGTTAGCCAGTACAATTAACATTACAGGTTTATCTATAGCAAGTTGCATGTTTACACAAGTCTGCTTATTCATTCTGCTATGCAAATGCAGTCATATTCCTAAACTGTCCATCACCTGAATATGACACGTTATACCTTATTGGTCAGTCATAGTCATACCTTCATAAGCAGGTAGGATGTTTGGTTCCATAAATATGTCTGTATCAAATAATTCGCAAAACAAACTTATAGTTCTACCAAACTGGACGTGTAATAAAAGTGAAAAAAAAAACCTATGTGTTTATTCATGAAACTTCTGGATTGTATATATTTTTTCTTATATTGATACATGATTTTTTTACATAGAGCAATGGAATAAAGGATTGTTAGAATATGACTTTTATCATCTCAGTCTATGGCAAGTTCAGGGTTGTAAACCATGATAGTGACGAGGGGGAGGATTGGGTTTTATTTCCCTGCTTTTAAAATAAGAGGCTGATAAGCATCTAAGCTGCTGTTCTCACTAGCGGAGAGTCTTTTTCACAATCTGGCATCACCATTTTGCAGTTTTATTTAGTCACAGTTTTTTGTATGATATAAATATGAACGCAACAATAATTTCAGACATCGACAGATTGGTTGTTGCCATTGACCAACTTTGGTGTAATAGTCTGCATTGTTGTAATACAGTTGACCCAATCACCCTGGGGCAGGGTGGGCTTAAGCCAGTCCACTAATGTTACATAAGACAGTCCTAGTCATCAGAAGGCCATAATGCTAAAAAACATTGGAAACCCAAATGAAGTACAAAATAAATCACTTTATTTGTGCTCTGCTAAGCAGTGAGAGGAACCTTTACAGTCATTGCTGATACTGAAATATTGGATTTGGTTGTAACACCCCTTCCCACACAAAAACCTCTGCCATCGTTCTATTTTGCCCTCAAGCACTATTTAGAGCCTGACACCATGTTGGAGATAAAAATGTGTTGTAAAGAAATACCAAGGGGTCTGAGGTCAAACAATGGGCATAACTCCCGAGGGGAGATCAAAACCCTCTATAGAATTGCTTGCAGTGGGGTTAAGAATGATCAGTATCAGCAGTCAGGATGAGTAATTGGAGCCAGTTTAAAGACATCATACGTATTTGAGATTGAGGCCACATTTAACAGCATACCATAATAATGCAGAATGATGTGACTGATGGGTGCATGGAATTGTTAAGTTTACACATGAGAATACTGAAATAGTTTGCACACAGTAGACAATGCAAAACTACATTTTGAGATGTTACATCAATAGAGTTATTATTGAACCTGTGCTGTGTGAATAGTGGAGATACCAATTGCCAACTGCTTGTGTATAACTGACGATTTTTCATATTTATCTTGATTATGGAAACATTAATGTCATATTTTGTGCATTGGTTGAATATCAAACGTCATCATAATATGACTAATAGTACTTGAATTAAGCTTAGAAAAAACACTGATTGTGAGAAATAGCGACTGTCTGTCTGCTCTCTAGATTAAAAACAGGTGTCATGGCCCAGTTGTTTATGCTGTGTAGATCAAATAAGATCCTATCATTAGTCATTTTTGCAAGGGAAAATATCAGAGAGAGAGAAGAGAGAGTGAGAGAGAAATATGGAGCGTGTATAAGAGATATCATTTCGATTAAGCAGGAGATTGTATTTTTCCTTCCCTGAAAATAATCTTTAAAAATATATTTCAGCAAAATTAATATTTCCATTTTATGAAGGGGTTGCCCTACTATAAATTGTATGGAACCTGGAGATAAGGATGAATAAATAGATGAATAATTAAATAAGCTGCAATTCACTTTGCCTGGCTTGCACACCATTAAAAAGAAAAGAAAAGAAAAAAAGTAAATACTGGCACTGATACATGGCAACCTAGTGTCTGCTACTGTAACTAATGTGATAATATTTCTGCATCCAGCTGGTCAACGCAGTAATTAGTAAGCACATAGCAAGTCTGCAACACTACTCAATCATGGATAAACACTTATATCAATAATATTAAAGTAAATAAAGAAATAGCTGCCAGATGACTGTAAAACACTTGAGACTTGTGTTCACTGCCTTTATAGTTTTATGTAAATAGCAGAGCCATTTCAAGGAGAATAAGCAAAAAGGTAAATAATAATAAATAAAGCAAAGAAAGCAGATGATTTGCCAAAGGTAGATTAGTCTTTCTGAGACAATGGGGACAGAGCTGTTGTTTTAGCAAACATTTTGTTCAAGGTAATGTGTCCTACATTCCCCTCCAAAAGTATTGGAATAGGAAGGCAATACACTGAATACATTTGGGGTTGAGATAAAAAGATGAACATGAGACAGAATTTCAGATTTTATTTCCTGGTATTTACACCTAGATGTGTTAAACTACTTAGAACATAGCACCTTTGGTAACAGACCACCCCGTTTTTAGGTGACCAAAATAATTGGAACAGAGAGTATAAGTAAAGGAAAGTAAATAAAACATAATATTTGGTAGCATACCCTTGCTTGCAATAACTGCATCAAGCCTGCGGCCCACTGAAATTACCAAACAGTTGCTTTCTTCTTTTGTGATGCGTTTCCAGGCTGCTGATTGGTGAATGACTTGGCCAGTCTAAAACTTTCCACTTTTTCTCCGTAAAGAAGTCCTTTGTTGTGTTGGCAGTGTGTTTTGGGTAATTTTATTGCCGCATGATGAGGTTAGACAAAATGCTTTTGTCGACTTAGGAATTCATCCTGCTGCTACCATCATGAGTTATATCATCAGTAAAGACTCCAAAAGCAGCCATGCAACCCCAAACCATGACACTTCCTCCACCATGCTTCGCAGATCATAAGCAGATCCCTTCTTTCTCCACACTTTGACCTTTCCATCACTTTGGTAGAGGTTAATCTTGGTCTCATCAGTCCATAAAACTTGGTTCCATAACTTTTGTAGCTTTTCTTCACAGCTCTTACAATGTTTTTCTCATCAACTGCTGTTATTTTCCTTGTTTGACCTGTTCAATGTTTGTTGCTCAGTATGCTTTTCTTTCTTTTTTAGGACATTCCAAGTTGTGGTACAAGCTATCCCCAATGCTTGCGCAATGGCTCTGTTCGATTTCCCCTCTTTTCTCAACTTCAAAATGGCTTGCTTTTCTCCTAAAGACAGCTCTCTGGTCTTCATGTTGGTTTATTTCTTCTAACACAAATGCAGTGTTCACTGGCAAAACAGAAGGCTAAAACCAAGAGTAGACATTCAGAACTATTTATTTTTCAACCAATCAATCTAACAATCTAACTGCAAATCATGCTAACATGACTTACACATGTTTTGTGCATATTTATCAAGGGTGCTAATAATTCTGCAGCCCTCTATTTAATGAAAAAAGGACAGTTATTTCAGAAGCAAACAAAGAAATATGTCAGTAGTTGGTGTTATTTTCAACAAACATTGGTTTAGATCCCGCATGCCAGTTGACTGAAAACTTTGGGTGAGCGAAATGGTGGGTGTAAATAGAGACTAAAACAAAATGGCAACATCTGACTTCATGCTGTTACAGGAAAACAACAGCGTAGCGTAGTTATGATAAATAAATCTGCAGTTAATTACAACATGTTGAAAAATCGCCGAACATGGGAAACGACAGAGAAATTAGATTTCAGAGAAAACACATTATAATGAGTAAAGGCATTTGGTTCAAGAACACTACAGATGACCGGTCATTGTCTTCCACTTTGACTGAATTTGTGGAAGTGTTATTGGGGGTGACATCCATCACTGCCCCAGAGCACACATGCACATATGGATAGTTTATTTGTCCTTCATGTCTTCAGTTTACCATGTTTGCTTTCACTTTTAAAATCTTGAACTGGGGTCACCACGGATAAACATCCCCTTTGTCCCATCCCAGTTACCGCATCCATCAGTGTCCCAGATGCTCCTCTTAAACTTTAAGTTGAATAATTCATAATCGTAAATCATTGAAACTGTATTTAAACTCCAGTGAAGCATAAATGGAGCTCCACATGGTGGAATCTAGAATATAAGTCATATACAATAAGTCATAACTGGCGACCTGCCATTTTGTTGCCACTGCGAATTTAGTCAACATTTCTCATTACCTTTTATATGTAAATCTCAGTGTTACATTATTTCCTCAGAAAAACAATTTTGTAAGTTCAGCATTCTCCAAACACGTGTTTATTTGTAATCTTCAGTCACAAACCAATTTTGATTGAGCTCAGGCCAGTGTCCACGCACATTATTTTGTTTGGGTTGCACTTTTTTTCTCCTTAATGAAACATTATTTTTCATTGACTGGATAGTATGTCAGAAACTTGATGGTATGGGAATACATACATGGAAATTATTATATTTTGGACTGAGCCAAATACAGGGATAACAGAATTTTTTTTTTTTAGTTAATAGTCAGAAAGCCCAACATTCTGAGAAGGACATGCAGTACTATGTGCCAAATGTTTTAAGACAGTTCTTAAAGCAAAGGTTTATTTAATGGCTTCTAGGTTTTGAATTAATTGTAACCATATAGTCCATATCAGCCTGACCCAACCTCCCCCCAACATTTGATTTTAGAGGACATTTCCAGAATTCCAGACGACAGCCTCATTTAATCAAACACAGATGTACAGATTGCCTCAGAAAATGTCTGACCTATATACTGTACACACAAGCTGCATGATAGCATAAGCAGCCAGTAGAAGCGCAAGCAGTAGAAGTTTTAATCTCAGGATATGTACTGCTAATGGGACTCCAAAAATACTTCTAACATTTCAGTAATTATTATTCAAGAGGAACTGTGGTTGATGCGCATATATTGCGGTCTGGTCTGTGTGTTCTGGTTTTTCACTAACAAATAGACTGATTGAATGATTTTGATCATTCCACTGAAGTTGACCATTGATCTGGTTCATGACCATTCCTGATGTGTAACAACTGGCAGTAGTCACAAAATAAATATATCTGCATGAAAAAAAAAAAAAACATACTCAAGCGGCTTTCTGTTCAACAGTATCTCTCCCAAGCGTCTGAACGTTTTGCATCAGACTGTCCCGTCCAGTCACATGTTGTCTGGCTTCAGCTTCTTACAGTTTAAAGATAAGCTATTACTCAACAAAACAGGAAGAGTCGATGTACTGCTGAATTTAACATCCCGTTACCTCCCCACCCACCCCCCTCCCATATCTAATGACTGCTGCGCAGATTGACCAGGACCAGGGACGACTAGCCAGGGGAGGGGTTACGAGAGGTGACCCAGGAGAGCAGCAGGGGTCGAGGCTTTGTTTGATGCATGCACTCAGCACTCTGTGAGGGGTTGGCCTGTGCCTCTCGCCTCATTAACGAGTGAAGTGAGGCATGTCCATATACAACAGTGGGTCACTCCCTTCAAAATCTTTGCCATTACAGAGCTACCAAATACCTCCCCGTCCAGGGAACTGCCATAATCCCTCCGACCCCACCTCCCCCTCCTCCTCTTCCTCCTGCATTCTGGGACAGAGCAGGTCACAGAGCTGGCCTCTAAGAGCTGTGGGGAATAATGAAATAATGAAACATGGGGGCAGCTGGAAAACAAGACAATTAAAAAAGATATTTTAAATGGCTTTCCGGATGCATCGTTTGTGCCAAGCACTACATAGAATAAAAATATATAAATAAAAAGTCAAACTGTAGCTTATTTTACAAAAGTGTGCTTGTGCTTGATGTTACAAGTCCGATTTTGGGTACTGGCCACAGTTCTGGATTTCCTAACTTTTTTTTTACATCCGACAAAAGCTCAAGCTAGGTTTTTAAACAGCTGGTTGACCACTTCAGACCAGCTCCTAGGTCGACAAGGTTTAGTTGGTTGACCAGTTCAGATCAGCTAGCGGCTTGATATGGTTTGACCAGCTGAAGCTATTTTTGGAAAAGCTGGTAGCACTAGCTGGTTGACTAGCTCAATTTTCAAGATGGTCAAGCAGGCATAGCTGGATGTTTGCAGCAGGACGTTTCCCTCTACGCTGAGAGCAGGCCTCCCCTACCCCCACCCCCCTTTTTTTCTTGGCCTTTGTCATGTTTGTCAAAAGAAATAGGTACAGCTTGCTCTGATTCTGTCTGGGTGAAGGAAATAAGGAGTACTGCTGAAGGAATCATGTCAGTAGGAGTGTGTTTATCTTGAGATCAGATCACAGGAACTGCCGACAGTGAGAAATGTTCACTTTCCAGTGTCGAGAGGGAGCAGGTCCCTGGTGTATTTTTATCTGTGGAGGAGGGGTGCCTCACTTCCAGGAGCCCCCGTATGCACCCCGAGGTTAATTACTTCCTCTGCCGGGAGCACGGAGATTAAACATTTAAAAATACATCCACACAAACACTTTGGATGCACAGCAGCTGGGTGAATATGCCCCATCACCAGTTGTACAAACACATATAGGCAATTACTGGACTCTCAGATATTGGAATTGGATGTTTTCAAATGTGCATGAGTTTTAGCACAAAGCTCGAGTTATTAATAATGCTGTATTGAGTGGTATTGACTGTGATTTATTTTTACTTTCCACATACAGTACAGAATTATATAACAGAGATTTGTGCGCATGGATGACTCACTCATAAGCTAGCAGGGATGGATGCAGAACAATTGAATGCCAGAAATGCTCATGCTGTTGTTCAGAAAGGCTGCAACCAGTACATATGGAAAGAAACAAAAGTTTCAAATACCAGGTGTTTCAAGCTAGGGCTGGTGGCTGATTTAAAGGGGAATTCCACTGCTGAGCTATTCGTGTTTTTGAGGTTGGTTTGATGTGGATTAACGGTTTTCAATTAAAAAATTAAATTAAATATTCAATATTTATTATATATATATATGTACACACTCAGTGAACACTTTATTAGGTATTTATTAGACATATTTTTTAGATTTATTAATCCTTCTGCTGATGTTGCCTATCCACTTAGAGTTATGATGCGATGTGTTCAGAGATGCTCTTCTGCATACCACTGTTGTAATGTGTGGTTATTTGCATTACTGTCACCTTCCTGTTAGCTGTGACCAGTCTGGTCATTCTCCTCTGATGTCATCAACAAGGTGTTTTTGTCTGCAGAACTGCTGCTCACTGGATTTTTTTTGTTTTTGAACCATTCTTTGCAAACTCTAGAGAGTAGTGTGCGTGAAAATCCCAGGAGATCAACAGTTTCTCTGATACTCAATCCACCCTGTCTGCCACCATCATTTCATGGTCAAAGTCACTCCCCATTCTGATGGTTGATGTGAACATTAACTGAAGCTCCTGACTGACACAATTGGCTGATTAGATAATCACATCCTCTCCAAGGAATCGCCACCTTAACGTGGTGGAGGGGTTTGTGTGTCCCGCTGATCCTGGGAGCAATGTTGTTGGGGGCACTAGCCTTAGCCCCCAGTAGGGTCTCCCAAGGCAAATTGGTCCCATTCAAAGACTCCATGACACGGCCTCACAAGCACCAAGATACCTCGCCCGGAAAAGGGAAACCGGGGCCCCCTTCTGGAGCCAGACCCGGGAGGGGAGCTCGTCAGCGCGCGTCTGGTGGCCGGGCCTTATCCCATGGGGCCTGGCCGGGCAGAGCCCGAATTGGTCACGTGGGGTCGCTGCCCTGTGGGCTCACCACCTGCAGGGGTCGGCATCGGAGTCGGGTGCTTTGCCCAACGGGCAGTAGGCAAAGGAGGGGATCCGGGCGTGCTGATCCTCGCCGTCGCAGACTAGTTCTGGGGACATGGAACGTCACCTCTCTGGTGGGGAAGGAACCGGAGCTAGTGCGGGAGGCAGAGCAGTACCAACTAGATATAGTTGTGCTCACCTCCACGCACAGCACTGGTTATGAAACCAAACTCCTGGAGAGGGGCTGGACTCCCGGGGAACAAGAGGGTCGCCTCTCTGCGACTACGTGTTGCTGGGGGGAAAGCTCTGACTGTTGTTTGTGCTTATGCACCAAACAGCAGTTCAGAGTATATTGGACTTGGTATATTGTTATTTGTCTTCTGTGCTGGTCATGGATTGTCGATAACAAACACCATGTTCGAGCATAGGGTTGCTCATAAGTGCACTTGGTACCAGAGCACCTTAGGCCAAAGATCATTGATCGACTTTGTGGTCGTATCATCACACCTGCGGCCGTATGTCTTGGACACTCGGGTGAAGAGAGGAGCAGACCTGTCAACTGATCACCACCTGGTGGTGAGTTGAATCAAGTGGCCGGGGAGGCTGCCGGACAGACCCGGTAAACCCAAACGTGTAGTGAGGGTGAACTGGGAATGTCTAGCAGAGGCCCCCGTCTGCGAGGTCTTCAACTCCCACCTCCGGAGGAACTTCTCACGCATCCCGGGGGAGGCTGGGCACATGGAGTCCGAGTGGGCCATGTTCAATGCCTCCATTGCAGAGGCGGCAAGCAGGAGCGGCGGCCAGAAGGTCATCGGTGCCTGTCGGGGGGGCCCGCTGGTGGACACCAGCGGTGAGGGAGGCCGTTAAACTGAAGAAGGAGGCCTTTTGGGTTCGGCTGGCCCGGGGGTCCCCTGAAGCAGCAGATGGGTGGCCAGAAGGGCTGCGGCTTCGGCAGTCGCTGAAGCTAAAACCTGGGTATGGGAGGAGTTTGGGGAGGCTATGGAGAAGGACTTTCGGTTGGCCTTGAGGAAGTTCTGCCAAACCATCCGACGACTCAGAAAGGGAAAGCAGGGCTTGTCTCAGGCTGTTTTCAGCAGGGGAGGAGAACTGCTCACCCGGACTGGGGATGTTGTCGGGCAGTGGAAAGAGCACTTTGAGGAGCTCCTGAACCCAAACAACACGTCCTCTGTGGAAGAGGCAGAGCCCGGAGACTCGGGGGAATCTGCACCTGTATCCCTGGCAGAAGTTGCTGAGGTAGTCAAAAAGCTCCTCAGCGGCAAGTCGCCGGGTGTGGATGAGATTTGCCCTGAGATGCTGAAGGCTCTGGACATTGTTGGGCTGTCTTGGCTGACACACCTCTTCAGTGTTGCGTGGAGGTCGGGGACAGTACCTGCAGAGTGGCAGACCGGGGTGGTGGTCCCCACTTTCAAGAAGGGGGACCAGAGGGTGTGTTCCAATTATCGGGGTATCACACTCCTCAGCCTCCCCGGGAAAGCTTACTCTAGGGTGCTGGAAAGGAGGCTCTGATCGAAGGTTGAACCTCGGATTCAGGAGGAGCAATGTGGCTTCCGTCCTGGTCATGGAACAGTGGACCAGCTCTTTACATTAGCGGGGTTCCTGGCGGGATCATGGGAGTTTGCCTGTCCAGTCCACATGTGCTTTGTGGACTTGGAGAAGGCTTTCGACCGTGTCCTCCGTAGGGTGGCTGGGCTCAGCCTTAGAGATAGAGTGGGGAGCTTGGACATCCGGAGAGAGCTCGGAGTAGAGAGTACAGCTTTGCGTCGAAAGGAGCCAATTGATGTGGTTTGAGCATCTGATCAGGATGCCTCCCGGGCGCCTCCCTTTGGAGGTTTTTCAACTGGGCGGAGACCCCGAGGTGGACCCAGAACCAGCTGGAGAGATTATATATCTCTCCTGGCCTGGGAACGCCTCAGGATCCCCCAGGAGGAGCTGGAATGCATTGCTGTGGAGAGGGACGCCTGGAATACCCAGCTTAGCCTACTACCACCGCGACCTGACTCCGGATAAGCGGGTGAAAATGGATGGATGGATGGATAATCACATGAATAAGTAGGTGTAATCAAGTAAAAATGTTCTTGATAAAGTGCTTGGTGAGTGTGTATATGAGCACTTTATTAGGTATTTATTACACTTATTTTATTTATTAGACTTATTTTTTGACTCATTAAGTCTTCTGCTGCTGTAGCCTCTCCACTGAGGGGTTTGACATGGTGTGTGTTCAGAGATGCTCTTCTGCATACCACTTAGGGTTGACACTCGTTCTGGTTTTTCCGGGATTGTTCTCTTTTTTGAGCGACTGCCCCGGAAAATTACTATTCTTTCCCAGGACAGGAATTGTCCCAGTTTTTTGTACTTCTAAATGTCCAAATTATGTTCCAAATAATGTTCCAAATAAAACCGGATTATTCTCCTGCTATTCTATTCTTTCCTTTTTACGTTTAGACATCCAATGTCTGTAAACAGGTAAAAATGAGTAAAACACAGCAACAATTGGCTATATGCCTATACTTCTTTTTAATTAGTAGCAGAAATACAAATGTTTACCTTATCACCTAGCAACTGCTGCATGGGCTGTCAGTCGGGCGAGTGCATTCACTTCAACGACCCGTGGGAAGGTTCAGCTAACTACTAGCCTAGAGGTAATTGCCTCATACTTCTGATATATTTTTGATTTTGTTTTTATGAAATGGAGGGAGTGATGGACGAGGACGACGGGAGAACAAAGTCAGACAAGAAACCAGCAGCAAAAAAAAAAACAAAAAAAAAAACAATACACAACGTACAACTCAGACTGGGCAAAAAGAGAGCACTTTTCTGAATGGTTTATGCCAACCCAAAGAGACCTTTCTCCGCCACATGTATTTTGTGTCCAGCCAAGGATCTCAGTTAAATATGATTATATGCACATCTCCCTGACTCCCCATCTGGTTGCCCCAGAGTGCATCTACGTCAGGACAAATAGAGGTAAGAGAGGCAATAAGGAGTCCTACAACTGTTAACATAGTATATTTGCAAATATGGTTTAACCCCCCGCATTGCCGTTCCGCAGGGTACTCCGGTTTCCACCCACAGTCCAAAGACATGCAGGTTAGGCTGATTGGAGAGTCCAAATTGCCCGTGCATGAGTGTGTGAGTGAATGGTGTGTGTGCCCTGTGCTTGCGCTTGTTCAGGATAAGTGGGTTAAGATAATGGATGGATGTATTTTCTAAGGTTCTAATTTTTGTGACTGCATATTTCAGCAAATCACAATGAATTTGTTCATCAAAATATATATGAATTTTAGGTGTGTATATTTCATTTTTTTATTTGTTTATTTTATCATTTATCTGCCCTATAATATAGGCTACTATTGGCTATTGAAGTAAAAAGTTTTTCTCTTTGGCAGTCATCCAGCCAGCCAGCCATCACTATCGAATGCTACCAACCTACTGTTTTCAGTGTTCCTGAAGACATGTTAGCAAGTTAACTAGCAACGTTGACAAAATCATTCGACCATTTTCTTGCCTAAAAACGAAAATTTTTTCAGTCAGTAAGCAACCAAGGAGAAGACGGTAACGTTAATGTAGGCCTAGATGTGAACAATAACGATTGCGATGATGATGAGCATCCGTTCACCATGGGAGGAAAGAATGAGATCACCAGTGGACGCAGCGACACCAACACCACCGGAGCAGCAGAGGCCAGTCAGGTCCAACCAGGCACACAAGATGGAGGAGAAGACGGCGGTAGCGCCGAGCCCGAAGGCGATGCTCACATAGCTTGCCCACACTCAGGTTCACGGCATAGACTGCGCTTAAGAAGCAATGCAAAGAGGAGCATGATTATTGGCAAAAGGTTTTAAAATGTGTCGTCAGTGTTATACAGTTTATTTCATAGTGCGGCCTTGCACTGCGAGGACGAAAATTCCTGGCTCCCCTCACAACAAGAATTATCTCAGTATCTTGGAATTGCTTAGCCAATTTGGTCCCTTTCTTGCAGAGCATATTAAAACATATGGAAATAAGAGCAGTGGAACGACCTCTTATTTATCCTCGACTATTTGCAAGGAATTTGTTGCTATGATGGGGTAAAGAGTGCAGGCTGAAATAATACTTCAGGTGCAGAAGGCAAAATACTACTCCTGACCTAACTCGCATTGACCAGCTGTCATTTGTTGTTCGCTATGTTTCACAGCAGGGACAAATTTCTGAACGTTTTTGAAAATTCCTTCCTAAATACAGCCATACTGTCTCTCAGTGTAACAGTGGTGCTACATAACTTGAATATTGACATGAATGACTGCAGGGGCCAGTGTTTCGATAATGTCTGTAATATGGCCGGAGCATATAAGGGCTTGCGAGCTTGTGTACAGGGACTGAATCCTCTTGCTGATTGGATACCTTGCGCTGCTCATTCACTAAATCTCATCGGTGTGTGTAGCGTGGACTGCTATGCAGAGGCCAATAATTTTTTTAGATTGATCCAGTCGCTATTTAACTTTTGCTCCGCTTCACCTCGCCCCTCGAAAGTGGTCATGAATGGACATGAAATAAATGAGAACAAACGTATATAGAGACAGTGAAAGGCCTATCAGACACATGGTGGTCCACTCATGCAGTGGCAGTTAAAGTTCTTCAGCAGAATTACGCAAATATCCAGGATGCTCAAGATAAGATAACAGTGGACGAATCTCAGAATGCCACCACATGTGATGAAGCACGCTCCCTGATCAATAAAATGAATGAACTGGAATCAGCATTCCTATGTATATTTTGGAACACAATACACTTAAACGTTTTCAGTCAACCAGCATAGCCCTGAAGAAAGTGATTTTGGACTTGGTGACAGCAGTGGGATTGATTCGCTCACTGCCAGATTTTGTTGGGGGTTTACGCAGTCAATTTCATGAATTTGAAAATAAAGCAAAATAAACAGGAATACAGGTCTTCCACAACCTGTCAGGGTAAACGAAAACCAAGATCCGATGACTCAAATGTACCAGACCACATTCTTACCGGAAGAGAGAAGATTCATGTGGAGGAATTTTTGGTAATGATAGATAAATTGACAAACACTTTGCAGCAGCGACACAAAGCCTACAAGGAGACCTGTGGATACTTTGGTTTTCTAACCCAGCTCCGATCGTTGTCGAATGATCAAATATGAGGAATGAGGAATGCCAGAAATTGCACACTAAGTACAACAATTGTCTTGCAGAAGATTTTTCAGATGAATTTATTCAATTTCTGCATTTCTCTGCAAGCACTGGCAACGATCTTTCATCACCAAGAGACCTACTTCTCCGGTTAAAAGGAAAAGCGCTCCAGATGCTCTTCCCTAATGTGGACATTGCACTCAGAACATATCTCACTTTGCCAATCACTAATGCTTGTGGTGAGAGATCTTTCTCTAAGTTGGGACTGATTAAACACAGACCGAGGACTTCAATGGGTGAACAGCGACTGAACAATTTGTCTCTGATGTCGATTGAACATGATGTTCTGCGTCAGTTAGACTTCACGGATCTAATTGATGAATTTGCTTCAAAGAAAAGCAGACGAAAGCCATTATAACACATCATTGGTGAGTCAAATATTTTTGTTCATGCTTTGCACAGCAGGCAATAACATTATAAAGCAATCCACTTCTCCCTTGTATATACTTCCACTGCCTTAGGTTTAGACAGTGTAGACCTTTCATGGCCATTGGGCTTTCTCTTCCTATCCCAAAACTTTCTCAACTAACTAATTGTAGGGTCATTGACTTGAAAGGTACCCAGTTCATCTTTTGAGTTACCAGAGAGAGTAGTTATGTTTCCTTAAAGTTTGCCCGCTGTACTAGCTACTCCAGTTTCCATGGCCCAAATCTGTCTCACTTTACAGCGACTGACACCAGCTGTGATTAATTCTGGGCCCAGAGCAGTCCCCTTGTTCACGACATTGCAAATGGCCACACAGTTGTCAGATTCTATATCCTCAGGGTTGTTAGCAGGCTCCCCTGTTAAGGCTGTCTAGAGAGGGCGTCAGCCACTGCGTTCCATTACCCTGGGCGATACTTTACCTCAAAGTCAAAGACAGCTAACTGGGCAGTCCATCTTTGTTGAACTGCACTGAGTTTAACTGTTTTCTGGTGGCACAACGGATTATTGTCTGTGAAGGCAATGAGCTTTGACCCCAAGAGGTAACCTAGAAATTTACCAGCAACAGCCCATTTGAGCGCGAGTAGTTCTAACGTCATGCTGTTGTAATTCCTATAATTTATTTCAGCATTACACAACCTCCTGCTGGCATTTGCAATTACCCTCTTATTTTCACCTTGCTGTTGATAAAGGACAGCTCCTAGTCGTAAGATACTCGCATCTATCTCCGAGATGAAAAGAAAATTGAAATCTGCATAGCCTAAAATCGGGGCAGAGGTAAGTTTATCTTAAAGTGACTCTACAGACACTTGACATTCAGCTGACCACCATAACTCAAATTCCTGGTTTTTCCTACCTCATGAAGGCAATGATTTACAAGGTCATGCAGGAGACCGGTAATCTTTGAGAACCCCTCAATTAATCGTCTGTAGTAACTACAGAAACCCAAGAAAGACATAAATTCTTTCACTGTGCTTGGAACTTCCTATTTCTCTACCGCTTCAATCTTACCTGGATCAGTACCAACTCCCTGCGCTGATATCTGATTACCAATGAAACATACTTCATCCTGCAGGAAATTACCCTTTTCCAGCTTCACGTTGAGACCTGTCTCTTTTAACCTTTGCAGGACAATATCAAGTCTCTTGGATATTCGGTGAGTACACCATAATGTCATCCAGATATACTCGCATGATCTGAAACACCAAGTTAGTACTTTCTTGAAGCACACACTGTCACCCCCTATGTCCAATTTGTCAAGGATCTGCTGTGTTCTGAGTTGACGGAACATCTTTCGTGTCAAACATGATTTGCTCAACACTAGCGGAAATCCGCTGAAACTTGACCTCACAAGACCCCTTGGTAAGCACACACTCAAACAGGGTACCTAACCTGGTTCCAGACTGTAACCAGATATCTTCTGATGGGAAAATTGCAACTTGGACTGGGAATGCCTGGCTTTGAGATGACACAAGAATAGGGACTATCACTCCACTAGGTAAAGGTGAGTTCATGGGCTCTAGCAGCATACTACTGGCACCATTTTCTGACTTAAGTGTTAACCCTTTTGCGATTACAGTAACTACAGAAAAGGCGGGTATGTGTACAACATACTTTCCAGCCACTCTTGCAATGGTAATTTTGTCAATTGCATTGGAATTGTGCATTTGTTGAAAAGGATCTCTCCAGTCTAACTGTTACTCTCCACCTAATGTGGTCTTAAACTCTGCTGGTACTAATTGCCTACATCTGCTGATAATATTTATACAAATGAGACCTGGCATGGTAGGGGAGTCCTTTCACCACAAGGAAACCATATTCAGGAAGAGTCATGCCCATAGTTTCAACGTCCAACTCAAGGTAACCTAGGTACGGTATGTCTAAGCCATTGGCTGCAGTGATTTTAAGCCAACTTGACATAGAGAGCATATCCTCTTCTTCTCTACATAGATATTCTCTAAATAAACTATCTGTTAGAGTGCTAACTTGGCTTCCTGTACCCAGTAGGCATGATGCAGGTATACCTCAAATCTTTAGGTCTGCAACATTTACCGACTGCACGTTTGAGTAGTCTAGTACGGTAGTCTCAGCGGTTGAGCCTCTGGTCTAAATGATGTGTACAGCACTGGATGTTTCATGACAAAGTCAGTTTAGATAATATTCATGTTTGGTATTATTCTAATTGTTTCAGTGCGACTGGTGCAATGGTTTTATTTCTGCAACAGCAAACCCTGGACATCATAACCAACCAGGAATCAGAGAGAAACTGTGCGGAGCTCTGCCCCAGTGAAAGCCATGTGCCTCAACCCCCCTGCGTTTCCTGGGGAGGCGTGGCTCCAAATTACAGATGGGTGACCCATTTTTAGGGTTAACATCAAAGGCCCGATTTTGGATTTAAGGACAGTAAACTAAGCAATCTGGGAGAATGCAATCAGCCTCCCGTGCACACAGTGCACGTAATTTCTACTTACAGGGTGTCTGTAGCCAGACTCCCGTATGTAGCTTTTATTACCAGGTATGACTTTTAAGACTCCATAATTTGGTTTCCGTTGTAATGTTTTTTGATTTGGAACTAGTATGTAATTACGTGTATGTAACCTGCCTGGTAAAATAAATTGTTAAAACTTGATCTGTGTGGTTTCGCTTACTGACACTCAAAGTTATACAGGGAATGCTCGGTTTACCCCCTCGAACTGGTCTAGGGAGGATGAATATTTACGCTTAATGTATCACGGCGTATAGTACCCGTAGACCTATGATGGTAAATCCCTCGCCTCCGTGTGGTAGTTCATTCATGTCAAGCACAGCCGTAGCTAGGTTGGTCTGCTTGGGTCCCTAGGCTGAAAACAGATATACCCAAGAGTAGCTATTCCTGCGACCTCTGTGATGACTATAGATATCTAGTCAGTTTGTGAGACATGCACATAACGCGTGATGTGACATGCGGTGGTACCAACAGAGGACTGTTCAGAGAGTAAATCTCAGTACAGGATTCCTATAGCGATCAAGTCAAAATTATCAATAAGAAATCTACCTAATGTGGATAACTAATCTAAATTATTATTCTAAAATGGAGTCAGATAAACGAAGGTGAATATATTGGCCCTATTGTGGAGATTCTTGGTCAGCCCGGACCAGTAAAGAGCGGAAGGCAGAGTGGTACTCCCGTCTTTGTATCATGGTTTATTTATTGGCTGATCTAGACTCTCCGCATAGGGGCCACTAATTTTTAACCCTATTAGTATTCTTTCAGCAACACCACAAGGACGAGCACGCTGATACCTTCAGCCCTCGCTAAATTCCGTCGTTAGGTTAGCGTGGAGTTTTACACTGGTTTGGTAGTGATGGGAGAGGAAGATGTGAGAGAAGACATGAAGGCAATCTTCTTTGCTGTGAAAAGAACACTGATCTTATTTTGTGTAGAATTTTGTGTCCTACATAACCGTACTGGCTGCCTGTTATGTCTCGCATTAAAGCTTTGGTGCTTGCATACCAGGCAGTTAAGGGATCAGTCCAAGCATACAACCAAAAGCTCATCAGACCCTACACACCTGCCAAACCTCTCCATTCCGCTACCTCTGGACGCCTGGCGCCTACCACTTATCACACTTGCACTTCCCAGTCACGACTGCTGTCTGTTCTTAACCACTTAACCCAGGTTAGAATCCCGGTTGGCAGGGGCCTCTCTGTGTGGAGTTTGCATGTTCTCCCTGTGTTCGCGTGGGTTTCCTCCAGGTACTCCGGTTTCCTCCCACAGTCTAAAGACATGCAGGTTAGGCTGATTGGAAAGTCTAAATTGCCCATAGGTATGAGTGTGTGAGTGAATGGTGTGTGTGCCCTGCGATGGACTGACGACTTGTCCAGGGTGTATTCCTGCCTTTCGCCCAATGTATGCTGGGATAGGCTCCAGCCCCCCTGCGACCCTGTTTAGGATAAGCGGGTTAAGATAATGGATGGATGGATGGATGATTGTTTATATATGCTATATGTAACAATTGCATTTGTATTGAATTAGCTTACTATTCGGGGTGTTCTAGCTGCCAACTGTGGTATCGCCACTTGGACAGTTATGATTATTCTACAAGAGTTCAAGTTTTTAATGTGATCACTCTAGGACCGTATGTCCCTCTAGGGTTTCAGCACACTTGTCAATGGTTATGATCTGCACTTTATTGCATGTCGCTCTGGATAAGAGCATCTGCAAAATGCCTATAATGTAATTTCATGTAATGTAATATGTGTATTTTCAAAATGCAGAGAAGGCGAGGTCCCCCATACTTGTTTTGCCACCCACAAAATAAGGTACTGTTGTCGTTAAAGTAATGTCATCTTAAAAATAGGTTATATGGACAGGACCGTGAGTTTTAATACTTTCAAATGGTATATCCTGGAACCATAGTGATTGAAAATTGCACCGTGAAAATAGTAATGAATGCAAAAAAAACCCCACACCGGTTCAGCCCTGGTGAGACTTAGGGGTTAAACACCGAAAAAAACACCAACATTTTGGTTAATCACTCAACACTAATTTACATTTACTTCTGGAAGAGTAGTAGTCCTCCTGATTTCTTCTTGATGAGCTTTTAGCCAGCTTTCTAGCTGTAGAGCAGAGGTGGCCAACCCTGGTTCTGGGGAGCCGCAGGGTCTGCTGGTTTTTGTTTTCACCTGAACAACAAAAAACACTTTAGCCCCAAGAAACCAGGTGAGCCGAGTTAACTGTGCAATGGACTGCTTTAATGGATCGATTAGTGCTGGGAAACAACAAAAACCAGTAGTCCCTGTGGCTCACCAGGACCAGGTTGGCCACCCCTGCTGTAAAGAGTGCCTACCTGTAGCCCCAAACTACTGCACATGCTCCAGGTGCCTGCTTTCCCAAAGACTACAATGGCCGGATTGGCTTCCACGTGCTTCCATAAACTGGATCACATAAACTCATTGTCTGACCATGACCAGTGTGGTTGTTCCAATCTTTTCTGAAGTAGATAAACTTCAAGGTGGAGTGAGAAGCTACTGTACCTACAAATCAAATTACCCAGCCCACTGTACTTCTTCAAAAATTAGCTTTTGCTCCCGATATCTCTGTACAGAGATTGCTTTGGCCAGTCACACTGAGAGAATTAATCAGTTAGTTCATCAATTGCAGGATTTAATCATTTATCTGTTAAATGAGCTAAATGCTGCAGTGGAATTCCCTGTTAATGAGGATGCAGTACAATTGATGCATTTTTGGTTGTCTCATTTGATTGGGTTATTTATCCCACATTGGGGCTTATGTGTTAATGGGGTGATATGGTGATAGACTCACAATAATCACACCTCAATTCATAATAATAAAAATTTGCCTGCTCTGTTAAAACACCTCAGCTGGTGACAGTGGGACTTCAGAAGCGGTCACAGAATAAGGAATTTGTCTTATCATCCAAGCATGGTACGCACAGATAATCAACACAGCTGGTGGTGCTGGACCTGTGCAAAATGTAAAAACAAAGATGAACCCTCACCCAACCCGGTGACAAGAAGCTATCAACAAATTCACAGTGGTAGAGCTCTATGAGTCAAACCTGTATTAGCTGGGTGCTGACAGATTTTAATTTAAAATTTTACCTTTAACTTTAACTGAAGTGTAGGCTCTTGTATATGTCTGTACCAACTATAGTACAATCATAGTGATATACAGTATATAACTACACAAGTAGTAAATATAATTATGTAAATACAAGTCGCTAATTAGACATGCAAGCATGGTATTGTGTTATAAATCTATTTGACTGTGCATGATAAAGTCATGGTCCAGGTGCAAAGTGTATCTTGCATTGTTTTAAAATGAAAATTTGACTGTTGACCATTGGACTAAATATTGAACAGGGCCACAACATTGTGGGGGTGTGATGAATTTTAAAAAGGCTTGCTATAATGGCAGCATAAATAGTAAAGGTGCCTACTCACAAAAAAAAAAAAAAAAACTAGTCAAAGACTTGCATTTAAATCAGATGATAAGGGCTTGGAGCCCTTTACTTCAGAGGCTGACCCACTGTAACACTACTGTTGCTCATTACTCCAGATAAGTGGCCTATAGTTATATAACTGTAGCTAGAGTGCCTTAAGGCTCTGTGACTACAGCTAATGGGCCCTAAAACACATAACTCCATAACTCCCGCAAGAGTGCCCTGCAGTTGCATCTACAACATATACGGAATCTACTCTTTCCTCACCACCTGCTCAACCTGGCTATTGGTCCAGGCACCCTCCTTGCTGGTCTCCCTGCTTCCCCATCAGACCTCTGCAGCCCAGAATTATGCTGCTTAACTGATTTATCATCTGCTGAGATGTAGCCATGCCAGTCTTTTTCTCATCTTTTTCCACTGGGTACTGATATTTGGGTAGCTAATGGGACAATTCCATTATTACATATACGTACATTACATTATAGTGAATGTACGTATATGTAATAGAGTGACGTACAACAAAGTGCATAACCATAACCCTCTAGGAAGTACAGTTCCAAATGCTAGTGACTACATAGATTAAAAAAAAAAAAATGCAACCGTGTAGATGAATCTGATGTGAACAAAAATACAAACGCAAATACGATTATATCTTCAAAAGATCATCAGGTCCTACTTTCCAGCCATACCTCTCTGTTTTGCCATGTCTGAGCATTTGCCCATTCCTCTCTAGCATACCTGCAGTTCCTGGTCACACCTCCTGTCTGTTCTGAGCCCTGGTGCTGGAATTAGGTTCCTACTGTGGTCCTTCTTGGACAGTAATGCCATGGCTGTGTAGTTCTTAATATCATAACATGATTTTAACATTAGTACTGGGCAACCTAAAATAACTGATGTAAATTGTATGTGATATTAACAAGCTGTATTCATGTACATTCTTATCCTACCAATAGTATAAGAATGAATAGTTACTGTACTGTATCAATTACAGTTTGCAATTAATGAACTATTTCTTTTTTCCTGTTTCTAAATATAATTGAATATGAATAATTTATTCTGCATTATTCATGTTATATTCTCTTTATTAATGTGTTCTGGTGAATATATATTTTATTGAATACCTATTTCAGTACATTTGGTTTCTTTTTTCAAAACAAACCAAAACTAATCTATTAGCTCACATTTATATGTCATCTAAACTTCTCACATGATAAATGTTAAATATTGATGGTGCCCTGTAAAAGTTAATCAGTCCTGATGTGTTTCCTTTAAGGGTATGGGACAGGCAGTGTATGTAAGACAATTAACGTAACAAAAATGTAATAACAGGAAGGTTAACAATTGACAAAGATTGTTAGCATATGGAGAGCTTAAACTTTGATTAGTCCTTAAATAGGTATTTACCATGGCCTTATGGAAGTTTTTGTTACCCTAAAAAGGTCTCCTAAAGCCTGTAAGAGCAAGTTCATAGCATATTGTTGAATGAAATGAGAAAAATATATTCTAATTCTCTACTTAATGAGTGATGATAAAAGCTCTACTGCAAGCAGACTCATTGAAAGCTCCTTAAAGTCAGTCATAGTTAAAGACATGCAGTTGTGTTGTTTCGAAAACATAGTCGGTGGCTGACCAGCACTCGGACCCTTTAAGACTCAATTCATTACTACTTCATTTGATTTTGTTCATTCACACCAACACAAAAGGGCAGCCGCAAGTCAAATTAAGTGTAACGTGAAGTTTAGGTTCATTGTGGAGTACAAAAATAACTGCTCCGTGCTGAAAAAAAAGGCGGCTTTGTGCTGTCTTCCCAAAGGCAGGACGCCTGAACCATGTAGCGATAGTGTCCTGCATGAGGGTGAACAAGGGTCAAAAGGGAAACTAAAGGGTAGCAGATGGCCCTAGAGGATTTTGGGAGAGAGTCGGCAGTGATATGAATGCAGATATACTGCTCTGTCAAGTTATTTCTAGAGGGCCCTGCCGGAGACAAAAGCAAGCAGAAAACACATGACCATCTGGTTTCCTGGTTTGTTTCCCTTAAGGGTGTGAGTCAGGCAGTGTATGTCAGAAAATTAACTTAACAAAAAGGTAATAAAAGGAAGGTTAACACGGACAAAGAATGTTAGCATATGGACAGCTTAAACTTTGATTAGTCCTTAAATAGGTTTTTGCCATGGCCTTATGGATGTTTTTGTTACCCTAAAAGGTCTCCTCAAGCCTGTAACAGCAAGTTGATTGCATATTGTTGAATGAAATGCGAAAAATATATTCTAATTAGCTTTATAAAGCTCTGTTTAGTCTACTCTTTTCTCTAATCATGTATAATCACAGAGAAAATTACATGGAAACTATGTCCAAAGGCAGATTTATACATGCCATATGCAAATTAGTATTTTGAATATGAAACAGATGAAGATAGCGTTACTTAGATTCTTTTGTATTTATTGTATTTATTTTTTTATTTTGGCTTCAGCCTACAGTGTATTGCATGCTGGTACTAAGTCATCAGAAAGGCAAATTGAACGTTTGTTATTCAGTTTATGACTCCCCATTGGCTCAATTTATACTATATGAAATTATATTTATTTTTTGGACACAAATTACATTTACAACTTACAAGTTATGAAAGTTACTTGAGGCAAACAAATGGTATAAAAACCCCACATATTATTGTAAGCAGGTACTATTGTCTCTGTGGGAAAAAATATGTCTGCCACCTAATGTGACCTCCAAATGTGACTCCTTACTGGAACTGCTTTGGAACTGTGGTGACATATTGTTGGGCTGGCAAACTTGCATGGCATACCTGCCCTCCTGGAATATTGTAGGCATTTTATTGTTTTTGTTGAGCGTTATTCAACACAAAGCTGAACTTTGTTTTAATTAGTTACAATGAAACATAGCATCCAAATACTTGTCTGAAAATATTCCAGGTGCAGCTTTTCAACTCGATATAATCAGTAGGACAGGGAGGCACTGACAGGACTTGAATATGTAGCTAGAATTGTCTTTTCAGATAATGGCAGGAATGGATATTTTATGTATAGGCCTGCAGGGTTTCTTATACTGGAAACACTGATCCAGTGTTAAATGTACAACACTGACTCTAATTACTGCATTACTAAATTGAGAAAAAGTGGGTGAGAGAACTGAGGGGGAAGTATAGGAGGTAGAGATAGAGGAAGAGAGGTAGAGATTGAGAGAGAGAGATGGGGGTATAAAAGAGAGAAGAGAACATTTAGATAAAACAGAATATATCCTTCCTTCCCTGGAAATAACCTCTAATCTAAAAATATATTTCACCAAAAGGATGTGGCTAGAAGCATTTGCATTTTATAAATGGGTTAGCTCAGATTGAACAGAAAAGAGAATGGATAACGCAGTGGAAAGCAGGGGCACTGAGGCAGATCTCAACAGCGAAATGACAGTGGGGAGACAATGGAGAGCCGAGGAATGAAACCGCAGAAGATTTAGATAGGGGCTGAGCAGCAGAATCATGCATGTTTTTCACAGAGGCTGGAGAATTAAGAAGACAGAGCATAGACCTTTATAGCCCTTTTTTAAGCTTTATTGGTTCCTCTCCTTATAATTAACAACAGGGCCATTTATTGTTTACCAGCCTATGTTTTCAGGCCCCAGCGCTTTGGTAGTAAAACACAGCCACAGTCTGGGGCAGGTGACGTGGGTTTTTGCGGTCTACTTCCTGGGTGTCTGGGGCCGTGGAGCCGGGGCCCCGTCTAAATTAGCAAAGAGGGATTAGAGGTCTCTACTCAGAGAGGGCGCTGCCAAACCCAAGGCGAGAAAGAAACGAGAGGTTGTGAAAGATGTGGTTACCTTCGCCGGGGGAAGTCTTCCGTCTCATTTTTTCCCATTACAGAAAAACGGCCGACCAGGAACTATAGGGCTGCAAATCAAAACCATGAATTCTACCTCTTGTGCGGGACCATGACCTGCCAACACCAGAAAGCATGAACCTATTAATCGTTTGATTGATGAAGGGACAGGCCTCTTTTCTTGTAATCGCTAGGATTGTTATAGCATGCTCACTGTTTTATATAGATGTTATCTGTATGAATCTATGATTGCTGCTGTGGTTCTTCTGTTGCCATGATCTTGGAGTATCATTTCGTGCTTTAATGATATTGCTGTTCTGGAAATGTTGCTAGCCAGGTATGGTGCTGTTGTTCACATAACTCAGGCGGATGTGTTCATTTTTCTCTTACATTGTAAGTGGCTGTGGTGAAGAGCATCAGCTAAATTAATGAATACAATGTAATGATGTAATAAACAATGGGGCTGGTCAGCTTGGGTATTGCATCGACCCAGAAGAACACCAGGATGCTCAACTGGCTGTATATTATCAGTGACTCCTCTACAGTATGTTATATAGAGGTCACTAGGGAAATGGACAATGCATATTTCCAACCCAAAGCGGACAGTGATATCTCCTGAGCTTGGATTCCTGGCATGGAACAAGTTTATCATCAGCACAGTCATATGGTATGTGAAAGCGCAATCTTCACAGTGGAATGCCCAGAGACAGATATTCTGATAATCTGTTGATAATGTGGTCTCCAAATGGCTCAGATAATTGGATTCAGAGCTTAAAGGCATACAATGCAGGATTTCTAGCCTTGCTGTGGTTTGCGTCCTGTGTTTACAATCAAACAAGCTTCCTCCTCTGTCCTCAACAACACCCACTCACCTCTGTTTTTATGGTTTATACCCAATTTTATAAAATTTTCATTTTGTTATCTCCATTTTTCAATAGATCTCGGCATAATGAAAAGGAAATTTCCTTCACATGTGATGAACACGTCTTAAAAGAAGAAATACAGGCAGAGGAGCACGGATTTGGCAAACGTGCACAAAGACAAAGATAGCCAGTACATGATAGATATGACTGGGAATGGTCATTTCATAATGTTTTCAAGGTAAAAAATACAGCATACTATGCCTTTAAGAACAGACACTGACTCTGCTGAGGCTGTAAACAGTGATGGCCAAATGTATCAGGTCCAATGCCAGCAGCATCAGGCAGACAGGCGTAGGAGCTCAAAGGGACAGGTCTCTGTGATGGGAAGTGTTTTCTCTGGTCCTGCCGGGGGTTAGGGGTGGGCTCCAGGGCGGAGGTGGGGGGGAGAGTGGGTTGTTGCTAGAAGCAGAAAAGGAGGCACACCATCTGGAAATGGTTCATACTAGACCACCTAGATTTTATTAATCTAGCTGCAAGTTGAGGAAGTAGTGGCAGAAGTTTGGCACTCAGTTTTGCTTCATGAAAATGTTAGGAAACAGCACCATCTAGAGATTCAATATAAATTGCTGAGTTACTCACTGTTTGTGAGAAAAACATATTTGCTTTGTGGTGCAATAACCTTAGCATGGACCACTTCTCCATGTTAACAACTATGAAACAATGTAAACACATAGTTTTCTGCAAGGCCAAGCTCAGATCATTCTTAACCGCCTATCCTTAGATTATTAAATTAGAAATGATTTAATTGTGAACAATAATGTTCCTAGAATCAATGCTGAACCTATTCAGAACCTATTAATATACTGTAATCAGTTTATAGGCAAACATAGCTTAATGTGACTGGATATGACTGTATCATACCACGGGACTGGCTCTGTTCAGGTCACACTACCATACTTCCTTTTGTAGTCTTATGTCTCTGGCTCTATTCCAAGGGTCTCAAACTACTGTCCTGGTGGGCTGCAGTGTCTTCAGGTTCTTGAGGTTCCTTTCAGTCAGAAGCCATTTCATCCATTTGAAACAAGGTGTGGACGTTCTAGCCAAACATTGACTTTAAGTAAGCCCTCAAGTGCAGGAACACATTGAAAACGAATGTGGCCCTTCAGAATTTGAGCTTCGGGTTTCCTTTCATACCTTCTTGCACGTTCTTGGCATAGAGTAACTTAATTTGTGTTTTTTAACTATGTCGTTTTACATACATTAAATGAATACAAACACGCATCATCTCACCAAGATGGCCTTCATCACTTTTCATGGCGGCAGAGTAGGAGGAGGAGAATGAGGAGAATAATGTTATATAAATGTGAATAAAAAAATAATAATTGGAACACATGTTCTTGGATCTGTAAGCTTGGGGGAAAGTATTTGGAAAATATTGTATATGTTGAAAAATTGTTTATACAGTATAAATACAATAAAATAGATGAATAGTGCTTCTTGTATTACTACTACTGTTACTACTACTGCTACTGCTACTACTACTACTGTATAATAATAATCATAATAATCATAATCATCATAACACTATTACTGCATGATATGATGTACAGTAGAACACACTCTTTTTCAGGTGTAAGTGAAGTAGTGAAGTGTACTGGGCTCAGCATACCACCCAGCTCAAGCCATTCTTATGATGTATTACTGAAAAGTTTCAGGTCTGCTGACAGTATACTCTCCATCAAAAGGGTTGCCTGAGTGGGTTCTAAATGGTGCCGGGGACGTGAGCATTCATCTGGGCCCTCCCCGGGAACTGGAGATGTCCCCACTGCGCACTCAGGAGCACCGTTCGATGGGCGCCACTTCAAAGCAAAGTGGCTTTTACGCAGAACAATTATGTAACCATGGAGATAGTGTGCTTTTATGTAACATTTAACTTTTAAATATTTTGCGGCCTGTTATCTTAGCCGTGTCACGACTGATCTGTGACCGCGCGTGCGTGTCGCATGCGTCTCCTTTTGATGTGGCCGTACAATAACCACACCCTAGATTTACACTTGTCCATTGTGAACATTTATTACATTATTTTATTATTATTTATTATTTTATTTATTACAGCCATTCTTATAATTGTAAAAAGACATCAGAGATGTTTTTTAAATTAATGTGTTAGGTTTCACAAAGCAGCATGAAGGTGCTAATAATCAAACTTGGTTCAAATCCTGAACACCCTGCCTCCCCCCTTTCCCCACCTAAAGCTGTGTCGTCTCTGCCCAGACAAGGAGCACTACAGTTGCTAGTATCTTCATTCCTCAGATGCACACACTCACAAGCCATATTACAGGCACCATAGTGCCACAGGAGAGCTAGCACAAATAGCGATAGCCATATCACTCGCTAGTGACAACTGGTACCCAGTAAGCACCTGCCATATTCCTGGGAGTAATTATTGCAGTGGCACGAACCAACTCAATTTTCTTCTAGAATGTAGGGGTGGTACAGAGGGCAGTCTATAGTGTGCACGTCGACTGCAAGAATTGAAATCGGTTCTTAATTCAGTCACCTTTCAGGACCTTATTTTCAGCAATCCCAAAATGAAAATGAGAAATGTTCATCACAAGGGCACAAGACAAGAATGTTTGGCAAGAATATTTATTCAATTTTTTCCCCCAATACAATACACACGTTTCAAGAATATCAAAGTACCACTGCATGTAGGGGCCTGCATGTCACACTTGTCATTGATGTCACCTCACAAATACCAGGTCATGGTCTGATTCAAGTTTAACACAGTGACTCAGAAAACAAGAACTTTCATCGACATTTACTGACATGACTTTATTTTGGTCCTAATGAGCTCCCGTACATGTTACACCAAGATAACCAACACACATTGAATTGTCACAATTGATATTGCCTCTGTGCAACAAGGTTTGTAAATTCGCCTCCCCAAAAAAACCCAGATGTCTGGGAAATGGCTGGCGTCCTGAAAACGTGCTTGAAGGCAGCAATGAAATGTCTGCTTTGAAAGGGTTTTTATGGCTACTAGAGCAAGGCTCAAGAGGTTCAATAAAAATATTTAAAGTTGCTGAAAGAAAGAGCATATCTAAGAACCACATAAAGTCTACCTTCATAGCTGAAGCTGATAAGCGAGAGACACAGAGAGCTAAAGAGTAAGAGGGAAAATCAGCTAGCGCAGAGCAGGCCAACTGGCAGCAAAGCCGCACCAATACATGCTAACTGGGTGAAACGTCACGGGAAGAAGTCACAGAGAAGCTATGTGGCGGACTGCCACCCTATGCTATCATGCTATTGGCTACTCCATTTGCTAGAACTAAGAAAAGCTACTACTATTGCACCTAAAGGGATTATATCCTAAACTGGAAAGGCAAGGCAGTCATGCAAGGCAGTGCAAAATAAGCAAATCTAGTAGCAGCAGCAGAAAAACAAAGATGGCTAATGTTATGTTTATGTCAATTACTTTTCCCCCCTCTCTCTCTTTTGTGAATTAAGTGCCAAAGTTATCAGGCTCACAGTGTGCTTCCTAATTTAAGACAGAACCAAATGCGATCTACGTTTGGAGAACGAAAGCAGGAGGGAGGCTTGTTTCGCCACAGCGACTACACGCACAGGTAACAAAGCAGATTCATTGCATCTACCGATTACACCAGCAGAGTACAAAAAGCAACTGAACGACAAACACGAAAGGCTTCAACTTAAACCCAGGCTTAGACCTTCAATGGACACTGAAGTGGCGACACATTCAGACTTCTTTTTTATACCAATCACAGTTTATACAACAAACTATGAAACAACCATGGGACATTGCACATACTCAGGCATCGTACGCAAAAAACCTCACTCTAAAGTGCACAGCCTCAAGTTTGAGGAGAACTAGACTACACTGGCAATTGAAACTAAGGCAACACAGTTACAAATGCACAAAAAAACACATTTGGCCCATGAAAGTTTGGCGCATACAGTACCATCAAGTACGTCACTTGTACACAAAAAATACAGGGCTCAGTTTAGACATGACTTTGCATATTCATTTGAAACCTGTCACACAGTCGTACATATCCCCACATACTGTTTTCGAAGCAAAAATTGTCAGTTAACTGAAAATGCTGGAAGCATTTCCAATCCCCAAGAGAAAAACCAATCCCTGAACTTGCACTGTACGATTGAAAATATGCCTCTTTTTTACCATTTCAAGTATTTAACACACACTAAAGCATTACTAACATTGGAAATAAAACTTAGGTATTTATATATAATAGAGAAAAATAATTATCAGTACTTCGCAAATAGTCTCTGGTATTCTGTTGTATATACACTGGATGTATATGACTTGGATATGTAATTAGTCAGGAACATTTTTGAAAATCCTATTTACAATATGTAGTCAGAAGCTAGTACAAGCCCAGTGAGAATACCATTACCATATTAGATCAGTTGTGCTTTTAAAACATAATTATCAAGCAATGTGGATTCCGATGGTGACGCTCACACTACTTGACCTAGTGTGCTATACTGCTTGACATCAAATATAAATGCGATAATGGCAACAGAGGCTGTTCATCTCCCCCCTTTGTTTTAGTGCCAGTAAAGTTGGCTTTCTGCTGCGTGTCAGGCAAAGAGCCAGACCTCTTCCAAAGCGTGATAAATCTTCCGTAGTTCAATTTCCAAGAACTCCCTCGCAGAGTTCAGGGAATCAACGAAGGGGGCGACCGCCAGAACCTCTTTTTCAACTGGCAGTTTTCCCCCCTCCTTTCTTTAGGAGGCCTGATGTGCATCAGTAAGCGATTCGACAGCAGGACATTATATCTATGTGATAAGGCTTCCTGTACCCTTGAGCAGATACGCAGCGGCCAAATATCGATCCCCGGGGGCCGGATTGGCTGGATGTGCCTCGTTTCAACAAGATTTAGCTGCTGCTTTCAAAGAACCGAGACTCACGATGGCAAGTTTTACACACACACACGGAAAAAAAGAGCCACTTGCAAAGGTATATTTAGCAGATAGAAAAACAAACGAGGACTGAAGGTGTATTTGTCTAAGTGACAACCAACATTATGCTTCGCAAGGAGTTTAATGAACCCTTCGCAAACATTTGTGAAATTTGGTGGCAATATGATGCAATATTGTAATATTACCTTCAACCTGCAAAGGGCTCCTAGTGTGCTGTTCTTTCGAGAGGTTTCCTGCCATAAGTGACAGTTTCTTAAATGGTGGGCAGAAAGGGTCAGAACCTGTGTAAAGAGGAAAATCTGGGGCAGCAGTCAATTGCTTTTAAAGTGTTACATTTGACAGCGTCCTTCCTGTGCCCTGACAATGTCTTTACAATACAACCTGGCCAGCTCTGCGGGGGATTTCTTCACGAATTGAACCTAGACCTCTACAGAGAGATTGCTTACGTAAAGGCAGTGAATTGAGTTGAGGTAAGTTGAGACGCCCTCTTAAACCTACTATGTGCCTTGCGTGATGTTTTGAGCTTTACGACTTAGATCATAATTAGAACGAATATAAAGTCTAGTTTGTTTTTCTCATCTATTGCACCAACATGGAGCAAATCATGTCCTATACAGAATATAATATTTAAATACTGTACGGATGAAGACACACCTAGTGCTCTAATCTAGACACGAAAGGCAGACAGAAGCATTTTAACAGGGCTTTGGACAATGTTGTTCACACCAACACTACTATACGGAAATATACATTATTCTAATATAACTTATATATTTATATATATATTTATATGTAGTATTTTGAGGGAAAGAAAATGAAATACTGGTACATTCACAACAAACATTTCATTTGTCTAAAGGAAAGGTCTGATATGTTTTGGCCGAGTAGCCTTAAAGGTCTTGTCCGAGTCGCTCAATCTCCTCGATGAGGAAGTCAATGTCCTCCGAAGTGGCTGCTGGGTTGGAGATCACCATGCGGAAGAAGTTGACCTTGTCTCCTTGTGGCTGGTAGCTCACCATAGTGGTTCCATACTGCATCATCCTGGCCTTGATGACGGGGGCAACCTGCGGACAGGAAAACAAAGAAATTCAGTGTTCGTTCTGGCTTCCTTTATAGGAAAGGGGATCTTTCTGGGAATCTCCAGTATATCACTACCTCTGTCAACCTCAAACATGTCACTCCTTTTAAAAATGGAGAGGTAGCCAATCCTCCATTTGATGGTACAATCAGTCCACTTTTTGAAGTAACATCAAGACCCTTAACTGGTACAGCGACTCAAAGTGACAAGTGAGTGATGACATAAATCAGAGGATTGTGTTTTAGTTTAGTGAAATGATCACACAGCCAAGTACTGGAATGCTTTCTTCTGCTATGACAACATTTCAATTTCTGCTGTGCCGTGCTTCCCCCAGGAGTAAGTCGAATTACATTTTCTCATAGGACCAACATGACAACTGAAGTTGGCTCACCAGTGTTAAACTGCCGGAAAAAAGGTGCTATTGTGGAGGAGTCAGAGCAAAGTAATTTATTTTGTGCTGAATTTAGGTTTCCTTTCATGTTCAGAGGCTTTTTCAATTATTCCATGAAAAGTTATCATGACTAGCGCTGCTACTATTTTCCATGTGTATCTTTAACTCATGTTGCAACTGTTAACTTCACCATTGTCCAAGCAGAGGACTTTACCACTGGCTGTAAATAAATGGAAGCTTTTACTTATTAGGCTTTTTTGCTGACAAACACTCTCTGAACCGTTCTAAAATACTTTTTTTGCTCTCTACAAACTCTACAAGACTCTGCAATATACTTTGAAGTCTGGGCTCGCTGAAATAGTTTTATTTTTCATTAAAAATAAGAGATTTTCTCAAATAGGGGAGGGTTCACATCTTTTCAGTTGAACTCCATTCTTCTACAAAGGAGTAGACATGGGGCAGATAAATACAATTATTAATCATACCATAACTGTGCGTTTCTGACTGCAATGGCATGGCTTTTTTGTTTCTTCTCCAGTTTGGAATTCATTACATTTGTCAAGTTATTGTTGCACTGTTTACATCGCTTGCAACAAGCACTGTAGCTGAAGCCAATGACAGCTTTAGAATTTTCCACACCTCATGCCACGCAGTACTACAGGGAAGATATTTTATTAACGTACCCCTGGAAGTACCCCTGGAAGGTGAGGCTTACAGCTGTGATGTCATGGCTGCAGGACCCAGCCGACTGTTAAGGGAATTGCTTTGTATTGGCATTAGGGAGTCCATATATATATATGGATATACCGGGATTCGAACCCAGGACCTCCTTCCTCACAGCAAGGAGGTCCTGGGTTCGAATCCCAGTCGGCCGGGGCCTCTCTGTGTGGAGTTTGCATGTTCTCCCCGTGTTTGCGTGGGTTTCCTCCAGGTACTCCGGTTTCCTCCCACAGTCCAAAGACATGCAGGTTAGGCTGATTGGAGAGTCTAAATTGCCCATAGGTATGAGTGTGTGAGTGAATGGTGTGTGTGCCCTGCGATGGACTGGCGACCTGTCCAGGGTGTATTCCTGCCTTTCGCCCAATGTATGCAGGGATAGGCTCCAGCCCCCCTGTGACCCTGTTCAGGATAAGCGGGTTAAGATAATAGATGGATGGATGGATGGATGGATATATATATATATATATATATGCGTGTGTGTGTGTGTAAAAAATAATCTAGGTTGGACGTTTCAGAAAATAAATGGAACTGAATGTTCAGTCTCATAATCACCATATAAGAACCTTGAAATATTTGCAATTTTTATGTAAATAACTTCTTCTTTTTTTAATCATATTTTCACATTAGATGACATGAGCCCAGGAGGTAAAAGCAGTCGTCTGGCAGAGTCTGTGCAAGACACTTAACTCCCAATTGCTCCCGACGAGCTGGTCGATGCCTTGCATGGCAGCCAATTGCCGCTGGTGCGTGAGTGTGTGTGTGAATGGGAGACATTAATTGCTAAGTGCTTTGGATAAAAGCGCTATGAAAATGCTGCCTATTTATCATTTACATTTCAAATAATATCCCTACATGCTTTTGAAATATGTTGCATGTTGGAAAACACGAGGGTTGAAATTAATAGATAGAAATAAAGGAACTTTGCATTTGTATGTTTTTTCATTGTGTTTTGTACAATAAAAATACAGGTGTTTTATATGTTAAAATATGTACATCAGCAAATGGTCTCATCCAGAATGACATTAGTGATATAATCAGAATCTGCCATGGAACTTTCCATGAAAAGGTTGCTTTATTCTGTGTGAGTCACTATAATGTTCAGCCTAAAGGCGCAATAATCATGTGTGCTAGATAATTATTCTCTAATTATACCACAGGAAACAAAAGTCACGCAGAATACAATCCAAGAAGAAAAAAACAGCAATAGTGATGCAAAACAAAAATATATATTTGGTGTAAAATAAGCTGATTGTTTTCTGTATGTGATGTTTTCTGTGCTGAAAACAAAGCAACATTTTAACCCCCACTGAGCAAACATGACATATCCAGGAAGGCTGTCTCCAACTTTCATCGTAATTTAATTAGAGTACATTTCTGTACATTTTCCAGGCAGATAAAAAATGACCAAGTGAAAAATGCAAAACGAAAAAAAAAAGATGCCAGTATTATTTTTTTTGGTATCCTATCTCCGTCGGCCCATTAAGCGCTTCCATTTTGAGATTCCAATTTTCTCTGCTTGTGGTTGAAAACACTAACATGTGAAAAGCCTTGATTAAGCCCTTTGTTTGGCCCTGTTTAACCATGCCGATCCCAGCCGTGATTAGCGGGTCTGCTGCGGTGTCTGAAATTGGGTGCCGGGCGCTCCAGAGACCTGCGTACGAGGTGTCTCTGAAACAGGTAAAGCATAACCGCCTATTTTTAGGTTCCTTGTCTGGTGTGGAGGGGTGGGGGTGAGCAGAGAGGCTAGCGAGAGAGAGCAGAGAGAGAAAGAGAGAGAGAGAAAGCCTCTTTGTATGGCTGGCACGCATACGCACGTCTGTTCTCCTAATTGCTGATTAGAGCTTGCCTGCCTCTTTGGGCACCGCCGCATCTGAGTGGCTGCCATCAGAACAGCCAATATCGAATGATTGAATTCATGAACTGCAGCAACCCCCCCGCCCCCCGCGATAATGTGCCTTTTCATCACCCGTGCCTTCTGCAAAAATCCTAATGGTTGCATTTCGGCAAATTGTCTCGGTTTTGCTCCATTTTATGCCACGTTATGGCCAGGTGGGCGCTTTTTTGCATGCCGGCACAGTGTGAGTGTGTGCATGGCTATTCCAGCTAAAAAATTGCTAAAGATAAGCGTGAAAATGAAATGCACAAAATGGCGCCCTCACCTTATGCAGCCGCTTCTGCCGCTCATCTTTGTCCTCCAGATAGCGGACCCCGGGCGGAAGGTACCAGAAGCACACGTTGGTGTGTTGCGGCTGGAGGGAGGTGAAAGAAAGAAGGGGGTTTATCAATTATAATTCACAATTCCTGCTCATTATTCACTGTCACATTTTTTTTTTGCCATTACATCAAACATGAAAGCACACGGGTGAAAGGGCACTCTCCGATATACAATGACACACACACACATGCACACACAGGCATACACACATTTACACAACACACACATGCACACACAGGCATACACACATTTACACAACACACACATGCACACACAGGCATACACACATGTACACAACACACACATGCACACACAGGCATACACACATTTACACAACACACACATGCACACACAGGCATACACACATTTACACAACACACACATGCACACACAGGCATACACACATTTACACAACACACACATGCACACACAGGCATACACACATTTACACCACACACACATGCACACACAGGCATACACACATTTACACCACACACACATGCACACACAGGCATACACACATTTACACCACACACACATGCACACACAGGCATACACACATTTACACCACACACACATGCACACACAGGCATACACACATTTACACCACACACACATGCACGCACACGCAAACATGTGCAGACACACACACACACGCGGATGCACAGACAGGCATACACACATACATGCAGACCACCCACACATGCGTTCACAAACATACACACATGTACAAGAAACACATGTGCACTCACACGCACACAAAGACATGTGCCCCCACTCACACACACACACACGCATGACACACATGCACGCAAAACATGCGCACTCACGCGCAAACACACGCACACAGACACGTGTCCACACCCACACATGCTCTCACACTCAATGATATAAAGGCACACACGCATAATTACACAAGCGCATTATCGAGGGCACCAACCGCTTAAACGCCATACAGTAATTGTTTACGCTGGGCATTTCAGCAAGGAAATGTGTTTGATCTACAATATGACAGGCAGCTGTTTGCAGGGCTAAAGAGTGGCTCGTGCCAACACCTTGCGTGCTAAAACAAAGACCTCCTCCGCTTTTAGAGCCCCGGGGTGCCGAGCGGGCCTTGTTCAAACATCAATGGTTTCTTAAGCGCGAGGGCTCTGCTCGCTAGTGCCAGGGGCCATTATAACGTTAGGCCCGCTCAGTAGCAGCAAAAAGTATTAATTATAGATTGTTGGCTGGCGATGCTTATAAGCCTCTGTTTTTCTGCGTGGCTCTGGACAGCTTCCTGTTTTCGTTTTACCCCCTGACTCGCACAGTTGTTTAAGCACCTAGGGTGGGGGTTCGTTCGTTGCTTTTATTGCGGTGTATTCGTTGCGTTCTACTCTCTCTGCAAAACTGCTCTTTATGTGGAATTGGGGAACTTCCGGCTCCCTGAAATAACAAGTTAAAAGCTACACATCCTTATCCTCGCTGACGTCTACAGCAGCATCGTAAATTATAAAATGTGGGAAAGGGGGCAGGGGGAGAAAATGTATACATGTTCAGCATCAGAAAATGTCCTTTTAGGCAAGGACAAAGGTCAATTTGCAAAATAAATTGGTTCATTTATTACGTGATCAAATCCTTAATTGGCCTGTCGCGCAGAACATATATGCAAGCCACCCCCTGAAGGAACCATTAAGTACATTGTCATAATGTGGTACAGGAATGAAATCTACAGGCACAAGGAAGCACAAGCACTTATTACACTGTTTTTGAATGCATTTTGTCTTTGTAATAGTTGCAAAAGATGGCTGCTGATTATTACTAGTACTAGAATTACTCGTTCCCAGTAATTACCACCAATTTCGTTATACGTACATTATACTCTATCTATGAAATATTTGGAACTCACTCTATCAACAGCACAACCACAGGAACAAAAGTGGACATCTTGTCACCTTAACTCTAAGCAGTGGGATACATGTCGGCATTCAAAAGTGACCTCTGGACTGAAATTAAGTAGGTGGTGATTACGTGCTATTAATGCAAAAATGCACGGCAATTATTGGGAATGAACAAGAAAAGCACAAGAATGACTCTAGATAAAAGGTGCCCAGATCACTTACGTTTCCATTGAACACCATCTCGTACCCTTCTCTGTCCTTGATCTTATTGTACAGGTACTCTGAAAGCTCCAAGCACTTGTCAATTTGAGCCTCGAACCCAATAGTACCCTGGTAATGGAAGACAACAAAAGGTCAGCATTGGAGAGAGCAAAAAAAACTGGAGGTTACAGAGGACTACACCCTTAGGAACAAGGGTTCCCTAGCTTGTATCCATAGAGGAATCACTTTTTGTTATTTTTGAGACCCTCTATCATAGGTGAGAAGCGTGAAAGCTCCATTTTGCCCCAAAAAAATCTTAAACTAGACACGGTTCTTATATGGAATCAAATTATTCCAGAAGGAATCATTTCTGAGAGTGTATGCTATTATTTTGCTCTGGTCATTACAAATATGTCATATCCCTATAATGAGAAGGAAAGAGAACGGTATGCTTGTATTTCCATATGCATTTTTTCCCCCTTAAAATTCTGAGCTTACATTTTAAGACAGGCACTAGTTTGCAAAAACAATGTCAATTTAATGTCTGCTTCACATATCCACCGAATAAAGTTATTGAATGTTTAAAGTAATATTTTTTAATTACTTTGAGGTGGGAAATTCTGCTGGTCCTGATGTAGTAGGAATAAAGCCTCAATTTCCTGTGCCTTTTTAATATCAGTTAAAAGCATACATCTGAAGGCTATAGATTGTGATTGAAGGACTATCATGGCCCAGGGGGCCATTGGAAAGAGAAATCCAACTCCAAACATTACCAGATTTAATCAAGCCTGCCTGATAGTGGAAATTCAAAACTAAGAAATTGATAGCCCATTTATCCTCCATTGTTTGTGTTCAAATCCATCCCGCTGTCAAACATAAGACATAAGATGTGGCTCATGAGACTATGATTTATGAATAAAAATTACTGAAAAGCTTCTACTGTACGCTTTAACGAAATCATTTATGCCAAAGGTCTAAGAAAAAGGGTTAAGGCTTGTCGTAGCTACCTAATCACAAGCAAGACATTTTAGTCTAAATTAGCAACTTTACACATTAACAGTCACTTTACTTTAGCTTTTTTTTTGTTTAATAAGACTTCCCAAAATTCTTGGCTTTTAATGTGTTGGTTGGACCAAATGCACTTTATGCTCTACCAAGCAATGAAAGGCTTCCACATATACCATTGCTAAATACAAATAATAATTTCAGCCCGTTTATGTTAGTTCTGTTATATTATTTCCTGTCTGGAGTGCAGCCAGTTTAGTGTCATTATTCGCTTTCATCACTCCAAGGGTCTCTGATTCCATGCATTATTATTATTTGCACTAATAATTCTCAGTCGGTCAAAAACACTTCTTTGTGACTGTATGAAAGGTGCCGTCAAATGTAAGCAAAATCACGGGGCAGACAAAAAGATCAGTCTTTGCTTACATCTGCAAGTTGAAGGCTATATAAGCAAAGGAAGGAAAAAATCATGTCCTTGCACTGTGGGTTGCTGCCAGTTCACATTGCAATATAAGCAATTACCCCGGTTCTCCACTGTCAGGCAGCATGAATCAAACCTGATAGCGGCTGATCTAGACTGACTACATTAAACCATGCTGTCAGGTGAGGTGAGGAGAAGCTTTGTTTTCTCTAGGGAGGAGCACCAACCATGGATCACCTTTGGGTATTTTAAAGAAGGGCAAAAGCCAGGAGTTTGAGTCTATCCCTGCACCATGCAATGGGAGAATTGCAAAAGCCTTGTGTCCACAATGGGACTAGAAGTGTCTGTTCAGATAAGGATAGACTCTCATTGAAATGCTGATAGTATAAATATGAACTATGAATGTTGATGATGAGAACAGATTCTTCAAGGAACCATCATTTGTATTTATGGTGAGCATACAAATGCATTTATAGGCACACATTGCAGGAGTGATAAATCATTTCTCACTTATATGGTCTTAACTGGAGGCTAATCAAAATATATTGCTTTTGTGTGTTTTTACGAGAATACCTGAGAATCGCTTTTTAAAATGTGGCTGGCTCATTGCCACATCGTCTATCTATCATTTCGGGAGAACTCAAGCTAGTACACATTTCCTTCGAAGCGCATTCTGCGGACGTCTTCTTGTTTCGTGGTCCGCCGGCGGAGCTGAACATTCGTTGCATTATCGGACTGAAAACACAACCCGCGCAGGCGTACTGCAAGAACCCCGATCAACCACGGGATCATGACAAATTAAATATTCCCTCCCTGGGGAACGATGTGGCCAGGCATTCATTGGCGGATAGGACCCCTGGCAAGGGACAATATTGGAGATGGAATTTGGTTCTAGGCCACGGTGTGCATTATTCAACATGCTTTAGCTAATACTTTACTGGAAATGCCCCCCTAAATCAAGGGTGCCAAATTCAAGTCTCAGAGAGGCAACATGTCGGCAGGTTTTTGTGCTTTCCTTTAAATCAGCAGCTAGGTAAGGCCTTGGCAACAAGGTGTGTGGATTCTCTGAGCCAATAAATGATTTCAATGATACCTAACTGGTACCGAACCACACCAAAAACCAGACACACCATGGCTTTCCAGGACTGATAGACACCTCTATCCGAAGTCAAATACCCTTTCTGACATTTCATTTCATTTCTGCTGTCCTCTTCAATTTGTGCAGTTCAACCTGGAGAAGTCGAAGTTCTCATGGGGAGACTTTGTATCATTGCGGAGTGCCCACCTTAGCCCTCCACATCAGCCAGAGTTTAAAGATGTCCACGTGGCGGCCGCACTGCAGGGCCTTGTCCCCGGTGTCATAAGAGAGGTCATACTGCTTATCCTGCTGGAAGAGGTAGCAGGCGTGCATCTGGTTGCAGCTTTGCATCAGGCCCTGTGGGAAGCAGGGAGAACAACAGATGCAGGAGCTGACATGTTGTCCCGATTAGAACAAGATTAAGATCTCTTCTTCTGGACAAAGATCTCCGCAAAGCTTAAAATCCCTGCTACGAAATGCCAGCTATGCCAGCTTGACCAGCTTGAAAATCGAGCTGCTCAAGCTGGTCAACCAGCTGCCAGGTGTTTAAAAACATGACTTGAGCTGGTCAAATCATGTCAAGCTGGGAGCTGGTCTTGAACTGGTCAACCAGCTAAACCATGTTGAGCTGGGTGCTGGACTGAACTGGTCAACCAGCTACCAGCTGTTTCAAAACATAGCTTGAGCTGGCCAAATCATGTCAGGCTGGGAGCTGGTCTGAACTGGTCAAGCAGCTACCAGCTGTTTCAAAACCAAGCTTGGGCTGTTTCTTTTCAGCAGGATGGTTATAGCTAACTGCTATGAAACTTTCTTTATATTTTTTGATACAAGAAAGATACAAGCTTGGCCATTCCTTTAGCCTATCCTCACTCACTCAAAAGCCTCAGAATGTCTTGCAATGTCAGAAGCTCCTCACTCACCTCCTCTCTGACCAGCAGGGCTGAACACTGCAAGGGCACAGACATCATTTTGTGGGGGTTCCATGTTACTGAGTTGGCTCTGAAACAGACAATAAACATGCAATAAAATTATTATTTTAAAAGCTAGGGTGAGCATGAATATCTTTTTATCTTTCATGCTTTCTTTTGGACACATGCTTCCTGTGACCATGTCTATGAGCTGAGCAGTGAATTTTGGAGTTTGGGTAGTTTTGAGCAGTTTTCATATTTTGATTGTTCTTTTGTATGCAAAAGGAGGCATGACTTTATGTTTCTGTCATCCATCTGCCTCAGTACTGCACAGTACCGCTTTGTACACCTTTCGTGCTTGCTGGACCGTTATTTAATACAAAACTGCGTATGGGAGTCATAAATTCTGGATGCAACCTTTTCATCAGACACTATTAGAGAGGTTTTGCAGCTTTACTTTCCCCCTTCTTGGCTTTCTCATTGGTGAATGGGGAAGAGACTCAGGGCTAGGAATTTGGCCTGAAGGACTGTCCTGGGCAAGAGAGCACAGCTGGATTGAGTACACCTTATTTCCTATCATTTGGATTGAGGAAGTTACCTTTTTTATGTTGGTCCCCATTACTACACGTACTAAAATATTCCACATAATCACACACACACCGTGTCACGTTGAGATATGCTCTAACAGATGTGACTAATACTACAAAGATCTTGGGGTCGACGGAAGAGAATCACCACAAAAACAAACACAGCAATACAATAACACACACTCATCAAAAAGTGCCACATTTTATAAACTGACCTCTCAACTCCATTGAGTTTCCACCTGTGCTTGCGGGACATGAGCAGGCTTCCTCCCCAGGCTCCCTGCAGAGACATTTGTGGGTAAGAGCATGGCTGAAAAAGACCTGTGCAGGTATGGCTTTGCTCTAGCACGGTACTAAAGTACCTACTCAACAAATCAAGGTCATGACTAGAAAACCATGCTGTGTTGATTTGTGGAATATGGTGTTCTAGTGTCGGGCATTAGGCTACACCTGCATTCGTCTGGCCTAGTTAAGAAGCCCCTGCCTTTTGGGGTGCCTATATGACAGTACATTTCCTACTCACTGACCCTTGTCAGGGCCTTCTGAGGCCATCCTTGAAAAGATAGACTTCTTTTTCTCATATGTTCTGCTGTTGTCAGTACTGAACAGACTGATTTTAGGCACAATGGTGCAATGGGTTACACCAGTGCATCGCAGCAAGAAGGTCCTGGGTTAGAGCCCCACCTGGACCTTACTGTGTGACATTTGCATGTTCTCCCTGTTTCTGTGTGGGTGTCCTCTGGGTACTAAGGTTTCCTCACACAGTCCAAAGACATGCAGGTTAGGTTAATTGGAGAGTCTAAATTTCCCCTTGGTTTATTCCTGCTGTTGCCCTTGACCAAGGCATTCACCTCAGAACTGGAGTTGGTCCCTGAATGGCGTACTATGGCTGTCCACTGCCTTAGAAGGCATTGATAAATAAATAATAATAACAAATTTAAATGAAAAAAGGATGCTGGCCCAACAAGTTTAAATAAATAAACTGTTGAAGGCAAAATGTAAAATAATGTTGCTTTATACCTCATTGCTCTCAGAAATGAATTAGAATTTGACTTCAATTATTTTAATGAATGTAGCATGAAAGAAAATAATTTTGGTCTTTTAGTACTGTGGATCTTTTTAAGCATCAAAGACAAAGATACCCTGACAATACATAGATATCATCGCAAATTCTTTGAAAAACTGATTCTTATTTGTGAATTCCAAACAGATGGAAAGATACATTGAGCCAAGTCAGAGAGTTGGCGCTTCTCAGTTTCTCTTATGAAAACCACAGCCCAGTTCTTATGTTCCGTTTGCATCATGAGAAACAGAATACTTTGAAACTACAATATTTTGACAGTTTGGCCACACAGACTCTTCTTCTAAAACGTCATACTTTATTTATATGGTTCTAAGCTGCGGATCCTGTTGGCTTTGTAAGAACATCTGAGAGGTGATGATGACCCACTTCCCTTCCCTGCCAGTGTTAGCCTTCCTAGCCACAGCGTGACAACTCCTTTAATAGACTCTCCCTTGGAGAAAGATTGCAGATGTGCTGATAGAGGAATGATGGCTAATTTGGAGAGAAGGGTTTATGAGCTCTGCTCCAGTTTTGTTAATCTGCGCTGAGGGAAATCACCAGCCCTTGTGCATTTAGGTCAGATGAAACCGTTGAAGGGGAACCAAACAAAATGAGCAGATTTGAGGAGAGCGTGCTGGAGTCTGCTGAGCTTGTGTGCCGTGGCCTGAAACCCAGGCATGCGCAATGTCACCAGCTAACTCTAGCGCCCTAATTGATCTCCCAGCCTGCTGTCTGGTCTGTGTGGAGAATAATAATTATAATTATAATATGAAGAAAAAGAAGAAAAAGAAGAATTTGTTATTTAGCTGACGCTTTTATCCAACGCGACTTACAGTTGATTAGACTAACTAGGGGACAATTCTCCCAATACAGGGTTAAGGGCGTTGCTCAAGGGCGCAACAGCTGTGTGGATCTTATTGTGGCTACACTGTGGCTTTCACTGCCAACCTTCCAGGTTGCAGTCATGTAGAGTACCTTAGCCGCTAAGCTATAGGCTGCCCCCCAGAAGGCTTTACTTCATAAGTCTGTTACTTGACGGCACTCACACCTCACAGATAATCCTGAGGCTTCGAAAAAGACACGCAGCAAGCGGCGGCAACAGCTACGCGCAACACGGCGCCTTGCACGCTGCTAACCCACGGCTGAAACTCACGTCCACATGCATCCAAACATTGTGCTTCTGGCAGATGTCGGCGATGGCGATGAGGGGATCAAAGGCTCCGTACACGGTGGTGCCGGCGGTGGCGCTGACGAAAAACGGCACCAGGCCCTGCGGGAGGGGGAAGAGAGACGCAGACGCTAATGCTAACGTGCGCTACGGCTTCTCAAAGGGCAGATGCACTGATGTTAATGGCCCACACGCACCAACCTTTTCTTCCTGGTTTTAGTATCTAAAATGATCACAAAATGTGTTTTTTTGAAAAGTCCCTAGGCCCTCCGCCTCCTGTGGTCAGCTCTCTGTGTTAACGTTTGGCAACGTCCACTGATAATTATGCAAAAACATACAGCATGTAATGCAGGAAATAGTTTTACCAACAGCTCGGAAAGTTAGACCCTAAAATATGCACACTTCTACCACAATTGCGATTGTTTTACTTGAATCAGTATGGACCACAAATTGAAAGCTCCAGGACGATATGAATAGTTCAAAATATAAAAAAAATATGCGAGTGGGCCTTTAATGGAAAAAAGCCCTGCCCAATCCAAGCCTGGAATTCAGGCCGAGGCTGAGGGGATGCTGGGAGAATAAGGCCCAGCTGTTTGAACGATGTTAAGAGCTTTGCAGTTACATAAAGAGTGCTTTTCAAGGTGAAAATAAAGTGGTTCAGCGAGAGACAGTTTACTCCACTTTATAAAAAAAATACACAGCTGCATCTGTTTAACCAACGTGCCGAGGGAAAAAATTGAACAGAAGAACAAAGGTTCAATTTTCAATGGTTTCCTTGTGTCAGTATTTATGGAATGCTATTTAAGCAACATTTTAACCAATAGAGTTAATGCTAGCATGGGGGAAACAACAACAAACATGGTGTGAAAACAATTCAGCATTTCCACAAATGCTTTTGTTTAAATACAGTCTGCTGTAATAAACAGGAAAATGATGCAAACCTGTTTGGTTAGCTAGCCACCAATTGATTTACTACAACGCAGCTGAGGATGGAGGTTATGCAAACTCAGTATTTAAGAAAGTTTCCTAATGTGTTGTACAAGCAAGATTTCATATATTTTTTGTTTTCAATATTGAACCTTGAGGGCAGGCAAGTCAGGCAAATTGGGCAGATGACGCCAGCAATTTGTACAAAACCAACTTGCTTTTCTTGGACATCCCTTGGCTTCATTGGGGAATCAATTAATCTTTTCAAAATTTGGAGCTTGGTAACAGCTTTAATTGACAAAGACACCTCGCACGCACTCTTCAACATGCAGTGGCATTAGATGTTCTGTGCAGAGTAAAACAAAAATAATTATCAAGATAATGATAATAAATATTGTATTTTTAACTCTGCAATATTCAATAACAATAGCATATTTCCTCTTTCAGAAAAAGTGCACCTGCCTTTTTCTGCCTTTGTAATGCAGCCATTTTGGCTCGTGAGGTCTATTAAATTTGTGGCACAGTAAGAATAACCTGAACAGTAATGTGAAATATCCATTGTTAATTCAACTCCGAATTGAATTAACTCTAACTCTAATTCTTTCTAAGCAAAATTATATTTCTACATTTCTTTTATTCTTATTTGTAGTGGTAAATTTCCTCACTGCTCAGGATTCTCCCCCCACGCTTAAGAGTGAATAGTCACTCTGAGTGGCTTCATTTATAGGGCCACAGATGTACTGTAATTGCCATTTTGAAAAGCAGCATTGTAGACACTCCACACCGATCCTTTAATGGCAAATGCCACAGAACTACTGATGTGCATAGCTGACATGTCACCAAGAATGGTGAAATGCTGTTACCATGACTGCAGACAGTAAAACCAGGCAGAGCAGGATATGATGCACACGGTGAGGCTGCCTCAGTTTTTTTCATGCGGTTGGCTGAATTACCTTTTGTTTGGCTTCAACTAGTCTTCTCTCAAGGTCAGATGGTATCATTTTACCTCTGGAGAAGGAAGATTGGTTTTATTTTTTGAAAAAAATCACCCTTCAACACATGTAATATTGCTTCAGTATCGAAGCCGGGCCTTTTGTATGTATCCAGGCCTACCTCTCGTCAACCTTGATGCAAATGACACTGTCGGTGCCAATCCCCAGAGCAGCAGCCCCTTTCTTGATTGAGAAGTGACTCTGAAAAACACGGTAAAGCACAGGTAAAACGAATCTGTCCTTCAATGCGAAGGGTAAATAACCATACGTGTGAATGGATGGCAAATGCAGGCAGGGTTTTTGTGGGTTTTGAGCAGTCCTCCTCTGTTGCAGGTCGCGTCAAGCAATGAAATTAGCACAGTGAGCTGAAGACCAAGTTCCCGAACCAAGGGGTGATAAAAACAGTCGTACCACTTTCTTACCACTATAAGACAAAACACACTGGGCCATTCAGTTCATCTAGAGGCCATGACAGCCAGTAGTAGACTAGTCTCAGTTTTCTCCACTCACCTGGGCCCAGTATTCCAAAATGTTTAATCTAGATCAGAATGAACTGGATTGTATTTTCTATACAAGATCAAATTGATTGTGTAGGTTTTGTCCCGGTTTTTCAAATAATTTTCAGATTCTGATCCAGAGACCACAAGATCAGGATTACGGAATCTAGATTAGCAGTCATTTGATATGTCTCGATCTGTTGCTCGAAATAACAATTAAGACAAACATGTAATTCAGTTTGCATATTAGTCCTATTCATCTGCGGTATTTGGTTACACAATACATAGGCCAAAGTCAGTTTAATTTCAAACTCCAATAATTCAGAACACTTAAACATTAAGAACAAATGAAACTAAATAACTTCCAAACACAACTGTTGTGAGAGCATAATGTTTTTACTGACCCTACAAATCGACCCTAGTTAAAATAATGGTTCACAACAGGGTGTCTTATTTACTGTCCAATTGGCCCATCTGGATTCTGGCGTAGCAGGAAGAACTGTGAAATTCTTATTTTTGCAGCTACCCATTAGCCCCCAATTATTTTAGAATAGATAACAGAATACATTTTCAAATAACACCCCAAAGCATTTCCAAATTGTTAAGGCCTGCCGTTTTCTTTTGACCACTTTTAGTTTTATGAGGTTCTTGAAAATATTGTATTTCCTTGTCCATTTAGAATGGATATTGTTTTGGAAGGTTTTGTGTTCATTAATGTGCAATCACTGGATGAAACAATTTATTAAAAGTGGCCCACATGTCCCTACATCAACATTGAATCCATCCTGAATCCACCCTTTCAGTGGGATCAAGATTATCCAGATTTTTGGTATCAAAACTATTCTAATCTTCACCATAGAATTTTAAAATATACAAAAAAAAAATTATCTAGATTTTAAAAATTTTAAATTGATTCTAGGTTCGCATCTTCTAGTTATACCCAATTTTTATACACAATCCTATCCAATTACTGAAATCCTATCCAACAATGTTTTGAAATACTGGGCCCAGATGTCTCAAGTCAGAATCTGTTCCTGATTAGGGGGGAGGAATGAAAGCCGGCTGTACTGCTGGTCTTGAGGGCCAGACTGAGTATCCCTGGTCTGGAGGACAGGTCTGCAACCCTGGTCCTGAAAAGACCTAAGACCGGCTGGTTTTTATGTTCAGCTGAACATCAGGACACAATTCAAACCAAAGAAACCTGGGAGTGAGTAACAACATGAACCTGTGACTCTTCAGAACCACGATGACAGGCCCCTTTTCTAGAGCATGGATTTTCTAGAGGAGATCCACTGTGCACTGCAGTTATTTTCTTGATCAGTTAAGACTTAAAAATGTATTGACACACTGCAGGGTTGGCCTGTTGCAATTCTCTATGTCTTTGCATTCTTTGTTTTCCAAAAATGGTTGTGACCAGGGATGTCCTTTCAGTAATCAGGACATGAAACTCAGTTTAATGAATACATTCTGAAATAACAGGTTTCACTGCCTTTAATTTATGAAGAAACTGGCTATAAAAAAACAACATACACAGGAGTCCCTTGGAATTACATTCAGTGTCAGAACTCCTGATCTAGAATTCATCCAACACTGTGCCAAGACTAGTATTGAACACTCCAAGGGTCAATTTCTAATTTGACTTAATGTAGTGGAACATTTTCAAATGCTTCCCATGCTAATTAGCTCGGCACTTTATAGCCTACACTATATTTAAATATTACTTCTACCCCAAGGAAACCATGTGACAGGACATTATGGATCTAAATATAGTATTTCTCACATGCTTCTCAAGACTGCCAATCATAAGAAAGGCATTAAAATCAGAGCTCATTTAAATAATCAGGTTTTAATCCACTCTTTAGTGCTATGGAAACAACTTATGAGACCACAACTAGTATAAGAGCACAATAAAGGATTCATATAACATATATAGTGCTGTTAAAAAGTATTTGCCCCCTTCCTGATTTCCTTTATTGTTACATATTTGTCACACACAATGGTTTCAGATCATTAGACACAAAGTAATTCTAGACAAAGGGAACCTGAGTATACACAAAACTCATTTTTTAAAAGATAATTTCATTGATTTAATGACAAAGGTTACCAAACACACATATCTCCTCTATAAGGAACTGGTTTCCCCCTTAAACTTAATAACTGGTCGCACCACATTTAGCAGCAATCATTGCAACCAAATGCTTCCTGTAATTTGATATCTGTCTCTTACTCTCTGTGGGGGAATTTTATTCCTATCTTCTTTGCAGAATTGCTTTATTTCAAACAAATTGGTAGGTTCCTGAGCAAGAACAGTTTGTTTCAGGTCCTGCCACAGCATCTCTATTGAGTGTTGACTAGGCCACTCCAAGACTTTAATTTGGATTATTTTCAGTCATTCAGATGTGGGCACGCTTTTGTGTTTTGAGTTATTGTCTTGCTACATAACCCAATTATGCTTCAGCTTCAGCTCACAGACATTCTGTTTATGACTTTTCTCATACAAAGCAGAATTCATGGTTCCTTCAAAAATGGCATGTTGTCCAGGTCCCAATCCATAGAACATTATCCCAATAGACTTGGTCATCATCCTGGTGTTTATTGCAAATGTGAAATAAGTAATGGTGTTTCTCTTGGTTAGCACTGGTTTCCACCATGAATCCCATTTTTGCCCAGTCACTTTCTTATTGTGGAGTTATGAACAGTGACATTAGCTGAGGCTAGAGAGGTCTGCAATTATTTGGATGTTCTTCTGGGATCTTTTGTAACTTTTGTGATTCAGCACTGTTCCAAGTAATGGCGGATAATGGAGATAATTGCTCTCACTGTTGATCAAAGAGTCTCAAAGCCTTACAAATGCCTTTGGGGTGGCCTAGTCAAAGTCTCTACTTGAACCAAATAGAGATGCTGTGTAATTACTTACAACCCAAAAAAAAGTGTTTTGTGTTTATTTAGGTTTGCTTTGTCTAATATTGCATTTTGTCTAAATATCTGAAACCATTCAGTGTGGCAAAAATGCAATAATAGCTAATATGGGCATGTACTACTCTGTGGTCAAGTAAAGGGATAGTGCATTATTTCAGTTTTAGTACATTTATTTATTGTCTTGGACAGTTTTTTGTGTGTGTACTGAAGATAATTGTAGATATTTATTGAGGTGTCTGATGATAGCTGGTGTTAGGACATTTGGTGGTTAAAACAAGAAATTATAGTTCAGCTAAGTCCTCGTTACAGTGTACAGGCTTGTACAGTGATGTCTTCAAGAAATTGTGTTTAATCTTATTTTTAGTTGGAACGATTTAAAATTCTACATACAACCTGAGAACACTTAAGGAAATTGTTGCAGGGCTTCCTGTATCAACACCATTACACTGCTCCCTGGGATTGAAGAATTAATTGTGAATAAGCCCTCTAAAATTATTCCGTCCCTATGTATGTACAGTAGAGCCTCTGAAAACATAATACGGCTGTCAAACTGCTTTTGAGTTATGTAAAATGTACTTTCATGGCTTAGCCCACAAAGCTCTGAATTCCCCTATACCTGTAATAGTAAAGTTGGCTGGTTGTCAGAACGTTAAATATTCTCCACTGCACATAAAAATGTCTGGGCCAATTGAGAGCATACAGTAAAACTTAAATAATATCAAAAAGCCTGCAAAAGTGAACTATCCCTCCAATACATACATAATTGTGTCCATGGCGTTATGAAATGGAAATGAAACTCCATAAACAGTAGGATGGTAATGAATGGCCATTAGAATTAAAAGTAATTTTTGACCATCTGACAACAAGATGGCCGCAGCAAGGACATCACTCATTTCCAGACTGCACATTTGATTGCTTTCCACACGGTGCCTTTTAAGTCCAACCAGTACGTGAGAGCCCAAAGGAAGGGAATGACAGCAATGCACCCACGCCAGACCCGAATATTAGCTTCACATCAGCCACAAAACATTGAAGTGACACAATGACATTTGATTCAGGAATAGCAACGGATGAAATGCCTGTGGAATTTTACAGGTCAATGTTAGCACACGCAACAGAACGCAGCGCCAAAACGACTCTTTGTTACGGCTTCAACAGCAGGACCGCGTGAAACAGGCTTTTGGCTTTAAGCTTCTCGTGCCCCCCACCACTCCAAAGAGACCACCATCTCTGAGGTTCTAATATAGGCTCTTATCTTTCTGATGCATTTGATGAAAATGGTTGTATTAGTGCTCCAATGAAGGTGGCATGGTACAAGAAGTGGTAATGAGACATAACCTATAACCTGAAAGTTGCAGGACCAAGTCCCACATGGGCCTACACTTCAGCGCCTTTGAGACAGGTACTTAACCTGAATTGCTCAGCTGTGCAATGCTGATGGTGACATTTTTTTTTTCCCCCTAAAAAATTTTTTCCCTGGACAATACTGTCTGTTTCATGAACCTGAATAAATACTGTAAGACTACCCTTTCCCCAAAAAGCAGCAGGATTATGGAGCCCTTGTTCACGTTCTTAGTATGATATTCACAGTTTAATCCGAAGTGAAAAAATGCTCCTACGTGTTCAGATGTGAATGCGGCCAGCCTCGGAATCGATGACATTCCTTTCTCCTTCACTTCGGGGAACATCTTGAACCGAGCCAGCAGCATCGCATACATATTAGAGATGGCGCCACCTAGAGGAACAAATCCGGCAGGCTCAATCACGCCCCTGTTAAAATCTTTTTTTTTTTTCACTCCTATCTATTTGCAGCTGATTTTCAAACTCACTCATAGGACACAGAATCCTATACTGTGTATATTTTCATTTTTTTCCATCTCCTTTTTTTGTCGTAGTACTGTACTTGCATTTTTAAAATTATGAATATGCTTCGCTAGTACATAAAGTATGTGTCTGAACTAATTAGGTTGATGCTTAATATCTGAAAGACAATAATGTAAATGTAATGTAAACATGGAAATATCGCAGACTGCCCACGGCAATCGCATTGGCAATGAGAAGCAACACATTGACAACCCTACGGTTATGGAAAATGGAAAAAGCAGCTCCGCCCCCTTGAAAATTGATGTGAGACCTTGATGGTTCACCTACCTGGTGAGAATATTCCATCCCCTCGACCTTCTGGCCAACCAATGATCTCCCTCATTTTTTTCAGCGTGACGTACTCCAGCAGCACGAAAACAGGTGCAACCTCGTAGGTGAACCTAAAACCAGATACAAACGCACACACACACACACACACACACACACACACACACACATGCAATTGGTTCCATGCAATTTCACTGAACGGCAGGAATTTCAAGAGTGTTCTCTTTTGTGATGGAAGATGACTGCAATTAACTTAAAAAACAAAAGCTGCAATTAACATCAAAAAACCAAATGCACCGGACAACTGCCACAAAACAGGCTGCTCGGTTGGCACAAAATACACAGCTCAGTGGAAGAGGTGCCTAAAGGTCACTTTGACCTTCGTAGAGACATCTTCTCATTAAGTGAATATTTTGTTCTAGGCCATCACCCACACATATCTCGAGGCTGTGGGTAGATCTGAGTTGAAATCTTGGCCCTGATATTCAGTATTCATGCGGTTACCAGAGCTAGAATAATTTTAACCTGCCAACATTAATGTCACAGACAGTCATGGAAGAATCCAACCCTCACCAATGCTTGCTTTAATGATGGATTCCACAACAAGCTCTAATGTCACTGGTAGTAAGGTGCTTGTATGCATAACCTTTCAATAAATGGTCACTTAATGGCCCGAAGCCAGTACTGTAATTCTAGTCGTTGTGACAGGCCTGAGGGCCAATCATTTTCCCACGTCTGTTGGCTGGCCTGTCTCTTTTTTGGTTGACAAATGTATGTGCAGTTCTGTTGGAGGTGGCTACACGTTCCATCCAGTGAATTACTCGAATGCTGTAGATCACAGATATCGAAGCTGCCATTGAACTCATAAATTGTTTGTACACCTTATTCAGTCCGTGAAATACAACTTTATTAAGGACTTTTTGAAGTGTCCCCAACAAAAGCAACCAAATATACCAAATGTACAAGATCAATCTTATATTACACTCCCCTTAATCAAATGCAGGCCACTTACAAAATAAATAAAATGGACAAAAGAAATCAATTAATAATATTGATAGATAATTAATATTTTGCACATGATGGAAAATATTGTTCTATATTTATATTAATATTTGACTTTTTATTGTAAACTTGACTAAATTCTGTATTTTTATTTTATCTTCCTATTCATTAATTACAAATGCCATATTCATTCCTTAAAAAACGATTTAACTGAACACATATAATAATATATCCCACTCTAAATATACAAAAATAAAAATAATAGAAATTAAAGATCCAGTATTGACCATTCCTAGTTCAAAATTACTTTAGACATAAGTCTATATTTTGAAAAAACTTGAATTTATGGCCCCTTTTCATCTTCTAATCTTGAAAGCCAGTCAGGAAATTAAAGTATTTTATTCGGAGCTGTCTTGCAGTGATTATTTCATTTCGATTGTGTCCAATGCATAGCTCCTGCTATCAGTGGGTGCAGACACGGAAACAATGGCTATGGAAATAAGCTTTTGTAACGATACAGACAGACCATACTCACATATTTGTGTTGGCAGTTGACGTTAGCCAGTCAGCTGCTAAACCGACCATATCTAATCCGGTGGAAAGCTGATTGAAGTACCTCGGGTGGGCTATAAGTAGTAATCAAAATAGGAACAGAGTGTAATAATAAATAGTTAGTATCGTGTTTCAATAACCATACAATTAAATATTTTTTCGTTATGTAGCATTTCGCTTTAGTGAGATCTTTTTGACTCTTCGGCTATTATTTCGACTCCAATACATTCAAACTATACTGTTTCAAATGCTTAAATAAGTAACAAGAGGCCTAATTGTAGCGCACATAAAAATAAAATGTCATGAGGAGATTGATTTTCAACACATTGGTCTATAGAATTCACACGCAGAGAGACTGGCACCGAAATGCCATTGTTCGACATTAGGGAGCAGGGTGGGTTTGGTGGGTATGGAGGGAAAATGACTTAATAAAAAACAATAAATACAAAAATTCTAATGATAATAAAGCTACATTAATTACCACAGCAGCATGGCAGTTATAAGGTCATATTCATTGTGTTTGTGAAAATTGTATTCACAGTTACAAACGTTTTGCAATGTGATGCATTTTTATAAAAAAAAATATATTTCGCCTATTTTTAATTTTCTTTGTGTGAAATATTATTTAATAACCATTATTTAACCATAGTAATCCTAATAATAATAATAATAATAATAATAATAATAATAATAATAATAATAAGAATAATAATAATCATAAATAAAATAGGCTAATAATAATATTTGGCGGTACAAGGTAACCTATTCAAGGGGCAATACAATAATAAATGCACTATTTTGAGAAGTCTTACGGGGGTTGGGCTTGGGGTGCTAACAGAGGATAAATTGGCTCCTTGCCATTTCCCATTTTCTCTTCAATATGGACTAATTATGATAGCGAAACACCAGGCAGCCTTGCAGCAGGAGACCAGCCTCCACTCCCGTTGAGCCAGCTGATCATTTCACGCCTCACTAGCACAAGTAACAGGTTTAACTGAGCACTTATAGGTGTAACGAAGGGGGTGAGCTCGGTAGTAACACTTCACCCGTTGTTTCACGTATTAGAATTTTTCTAGAAAAGGAACGAATTGACTTTTCCTTAGCTCAATTAAAACTAGAAGTGGCACAGCTCAGGGGGTAATGTGTAAAATGTCAACATAATTTTACGGAGATGATACAATAAATCAGATGCTTCGAAATTCATACTAATATATATAGGCTATACAAAATATTTCGATTTGGCCTCCGTGTTTTTTTCACTTCGATCAAGTCGTCTAAGTCGTCTAAGCTGCAATTAAATGAAATTGGACCCAAAAAAGCGGCCTGAAGACAACAGAAAAATAACTGAAAATGTGGTTATCTGAAATAACAGGCATTGCTTACCTGTTCTGATTGCGTATTTCAGAGTTGCACGACAAGTTATTAAAATGTCGTCCAGTGTTTCTGGTTCGTCCGACAGTTCCCAGTTGTTCGATTGAAGCAATTCATTTGGATAATGAAAATCAATCACTTTCGTTGACCTGTCAAACGACTCCACAATATATGCCAGCAAAATGTCCACAACCTCCTGCAGAAAAGTCATTGTCTTAATGTCCCCGTTCGTTGCGGGAAGTAGATCTGTAAAATGCAAAAATATTTAAAATTATTCTTGACTTTTGTCTAAACGTGACATTGAAAACTAAATGTTTTAACTCAATCATGAAAACAATAGGCTATTAACATTTAGCCTAACTGCTGTTTTTGTAGGGGGCGAAATATATTGAGCTGAATGTTAAAACTACGGGTGCAGCCATTTGGGGGAAAAATTCTCTAAGGCCTTCAGAAATTATTTTTTTATATTATTGGACGGATGTAAATCAAACTGTGGTTAAGATATTTCAATGAATAATACGAATCAAATAATAACAAACAATTTATTAGCCTTCTATTTATTTTGTGCTCATATCATGGAACAAAACAGAATGCTTGCAAATATACCATTAGCCTATATTTTAAGTGTGTAGCCCAATAGATGGAAATTTTTATTAGTCTACAACACAATTCGCATCTCAATTATAGCATATAGGATAAATGGCATTCAAAGCAGCAACAACAGAACGTGTTTATACCTGTTGCATAGAGATCTGAGAAACTAACATTTTTCGTTTTGGAACAATTGCAAGGTTTGTTGCAGCCGCAGGTCTCTGGCTCAACCTCGGTTTGCTTGGCGGCGGGGTCCGCTGGTTTCTCGGCCTCTCCAACATTAAGCAGAGCTAAATAATATAGCAAGTTAAAATAAACAAAGAAAATGAGCGAAAAAGTCTGTTTCTTGTACGAACAGACGCACAGTTGTAAGAAATATAGAATAATTCAATGAAAGTTGTATATCGCCGACTGTAAGATCATCAAACAGTAGGCTACATAAAATCCACAACTGCAATTATTTCAGTCAAACATACCACATATTTTTGATCCGATGCCTCCTGAAAATTTTTGTGCCGCCGCCTGACACCAAGCTCTCGCTAAATACGTTGAAATAAAAAGAGGAAAGACATTCGCTTCAATTACCTAGGCCTATAGGCTAACATAAATGAAAACAACGACAATAGTTGCGAATGACTATAAGTTGCATTTATTTCTGTTCAAAATCGTTTTATTAGGCTAATCGTTGGATTGAAAACTATGCCAGGAATCTCAAACATGGATAAGCCTAAATACGTTGTACAAAGCTATCAGAATTCTTTAAAATCGACAAAATATCAGTTTTAACTTGTGGGTTATGTTTGAGGACATACACATTAAATGAGTTATCAAGAAAATATGCATATGCAAACAGATGTGCCGGATATAATTAGCTATCCACATAAAAGGTTAACGTGACGGGTTACGCTTTTTTTTAAAATCATCATTGCTGCACTCCTTTTTATATTTTCTCTGTTACTTACGTGTGGTGGGGCTTTGATTACTGTTTTCAGCCGCATTTTCAGCTCCAAGAGACCAAAAACCGTGTGATGCCATTGGAAATAGTCGCCAGTAGTTATCAGCACTCACAGACGGAGACAAATAGCGCCCATCCAGACGGGAAATAACACACCGAGGGGTAAAGGGAGCTGTTCAGAAACGCGGTGCTGATCTTGTCCCCTCGAGTTCTCCGCAGTTCTAAGAAATCCACCTGAGTGTTCACCGCTGCGACCACAAAACTGCACACACGAACCACGGCTCCGTCTTCAGTGGAGAGCGAGCTACCTCTGTCTGGACGGACTTCCACAGGTACCGACCAGTTGGAACACACAACGCTGAAAACGAAGCTGCGCAGCGTCTGGCAGTCAAACGCTGAGCTCTGCAAGCATTTAGGAGGGAAAGCAATTACTCACTCCAAACCACACGTGCGCATTTCAATAGGATCACAAATACTCGCATGAATGACAGCTATCTTCCGGTATTGCAGTTAATAGTCTATCTAGTGCATTTTAAACGGCGAGCGTCTAATGTTCATGAAAAATAACAACAAATGTTTCATGAGCAAGTTTTAATTTGTGGTTGAGATTGCCATGTTTCTTAATCCATGTAAAGCAGTGCCCTGTATTATAATGACACTCGCCAGTTCTAAAACACTCGTGTTTAGCGTAGTTAACCTATTTTCACGTCATAAATCTTCGGTGTGATTCATCTTCTGACAGACGGGGTTACGTCGTAAATCGTGACCACTAATCCACAACTGTTGTCCCCTTCTTTTGTCTCGGAAAATAACAAGAAGCTGGAGATATCCGATGGATTTTTTAAAAAGTTGCACACAGCCTATTCTGCACACCGACGTTGAATTTCCCACAACCGTCGTAATTGCTTCCCTCAAGTAAAAAATAACTTAACAGCGCAGACATCATTAGTAATAACTTATAGGTCTATGTGCCAATTCAAGCTGAGCGCTCCGTGAAGCGTGGCGTTCAAATCTGCAGTCCATTTGCTGTGATTGTACTCCGAAGGCCATTCGGATTTTTTTTTCTGTCAGTCCGCGTTTATACGCCACTCATTCTGGGCGCCAAACATCGGTCCAAATAAACAGATTCTATCTTAAATACAGGCTAAGCTAGTTGATAAATGTAATGGATAATACAGTCCTCAACTGAAGTAGTCATGTTAACTAATACGTTGGTTACGTGGTGTGCCCCTATTTATTTGTTTGAATTGGCAGCTTCAATGTCAGAATAAGTTTTGCTTCGGAACGGTGCATGGTTATATACTTAATATTATACATGCCGGTTTTTGTTTCCTGTCAGATAAACCACAGTCCAACAAACAAAAATATCGTCGTATCTCATATCATATACGAACTAAGATACTCAGCCACATTGTTGAAAGGCAGCTGGAAGCCTAAATTATGTTTTTGCTGTATGTTTTCTCCATATTCTGACCAGCTAATTCTCACAACAGGCCATTCGTAGGAATAATCATTTTTATTGACCATACTAGTAATGTACGTTGATAGATTTTCAGGCATTGTGTGTTTATTGGAAATATGTCGATATACTGGTCTTACAAACACAAGCTAGCACTCTCACTTACGCCCACCCGCCTATTAAAAAAAACAAAACAAAAAAAAATAAAAAACAAAAAACAAACACTGGACCCATCACCCATTTTGCCTTTCAATTTCTGCTACGCGGTGAAATTGCTTAATGGAGCATTCTTATACGGGAAAGAACAGTAGGCTACACAGCTGTTTAGACAAATGTAAGTAAATTCGTCTCAGAGACGAAAAAGAGGACAGTGCTATTAATAAGGTCATCTGAGGCAATGGGTTTCATCCATATAAGACTCGCACTCTTGCTGCAGTGGCATGCGTCATCTATCATCGTGGTACCACATACAATATGGAGGGACTGGCAGTAACTGAAATACCCCAAGGTTTTGGAATCATGGGAAAATAGCCCATAAGTAGGCCTATTGCAAAAAGGGATGACATTCGCTATGACTATTTTTGTAGGGTATTCTTTTTAGGGTATTCATTAGTTGAAAATGGAAAATGTATTTACACACATTTGAATGTAGTCACTGCAATTTACCTTGGTTGAACCTTTTATTGGAGCCTATAAATTGGCAGCCTTTTGCCGTTGTCAAGACCGCCAGACTACTTTTGGAACCAAACATAATGTAGGCATCTGGCAATTAAAAAATGACCTCATGTTTAAAATTACAGGTACCTTCAAGTCTTCTTCAGCCTGGATATTTACTACAGTGCTTACAAGACCTGAAGGATAAAAACAAAAGAAAGTGTCCTTTAGCATGGCAGGCTATTAGAGATTCAAGGGCTCTTGAATTACTGAACGATTTAGGATAGACGGACGGTCTTTGACAGATAGGTTGAGTTGCTCAGACAGTTAAGGATCAGGAAATATGGACAAAGGATACAAAAAAGTAACAGTTCACCAACCGTCACCCCCTGAACAACCATTAGAAAATAGCTAAAACCAAGGGCAAAAAGATCATATATTGTCACTCACTTGATATATAAAAAGACACAACTTGAGAAATGTAATAAATTATGTATTTAGAGGACATAATATGAACAGCAATTCAAGTCAAAAATGATAAAGCAGTCAGTGTATTTCCTTTGTTACATCAGAACATTAAGCTAAGGGTTCGTTGCAAAAGTTTTGTCAAAATCTGTAGGGTAATTACATTACAGCCATGAAATTTACCGTAAACAGTGAAATAACAACTCTCCAAATCCACTCCACCACTCTCATGTTTGGCTTTGACAGAGACACAAATAAAGTATGTACAAAACCCAAAAGGCCATCTTTTGCTTTGTAAGGCCTGATTTATATTTAACATATGTTTTTGTATGTTATGTATGCAAATATCAGCTTTCCAATAGATGTGCATGACACAGTCAATCCTCTTTACATACTACAAGCGTACAGATTTCGCCACCTCACCATTGGGTGGTGGGGTAAACCATGCAACTCCAATGGGGCAGGCATTTCAAATAACAAGAGGAAATTATGAAATGTATTATCCCTGTATTTACACTAGAAGGTATTCTTATACTAGTTTTAGTAGAAATGAATGTGTAGAATCCTGCATTTGTCTATTTGAAAGGCGTAGGGCAAAATTAATTTGCATCACAATACAAATTCTTGCATTCACACTGCTGAATCCACATGACCGACCATGCTTAACAAATGTGCACAGATTTGTGTTGAGTATTAATTGTTTTAAACAGCGTTCAGAATAAATCCAGATTTTATATATTGTGACCTTTTCCCTACATTGTGCATTTCAATTTTAAAAAGTACATTCTGTTGGAATGGGCTTCATTATACTTAGTAAGTAATTAAAAATATTCCAGTATTATACTTAAAGTTGTAAATGCAAACATTTTTGTTAAAGAGCAAACATATTTCAGCTGAACCTGAAACCAAACATATGAACATAATGAAGTGAATTTTTTTTTTATAGCTGTGTGTTTCTGCATTGTGCATACTAGGGATGTACCGATATGACAATTTTTGACCAATACTGATTTCCGATTATTTGGGGAAAGCATCCACCGATACCGATGCCAATAGCGATGCCTTAAACTGATTGTTCTGCAGTTCTGCTTTCATGTGTATTTTACATCCAACTTTTTAAAGTCTTGCCAATCTAAAAAACACAATTTCAATTACACACCTTAAAATAATGCAACAAAGTGAAAAAAATAAACATTCGTCCAACTTAAAATGCTTTGGTCCACTTGTAAGTGCATTCCTGAAATATCAGTGTTTCCCCTAGAAAGTTTTTCAGGTCTGGTGGCATAGTATACTGGAACAACCCCGAAACAGACAAGCAAACATGCAGGATGACATGTTTGCAGAGTCAGGTGGTGCAGCCGACAGTCTGCGATTTATATGCAACTCTGTTTGCTCTGTATATTCAAGACTTGCAACAAAATGATCACAAGAAGAGGGTAAAATAAACTGCATTTATAGAATAAAAATAAGCTGCATGAGCTATGCCACGTTAGAATCAACACAATTGCATAGAGCATCTTTAACAATGTTACAAACTTCAGTGACAAAGAACATTCAATAAAAAATATCTGAAATCGAATAAATTTACATTAGATTAAATTGCCAGTTCCAGCGAGTTGTTCGGGTTATATATTTCTGAAGCATTGCCAATGGAGGGGAAAATAGGGACACACTTGGTATTACTTTGCAGATTTACCAAGGCTTTATGTACAGTACCTAGTGCATTAATGTTAACAATCCTTTGACCTTTGCAAAATATTACCACATCGTGAACATAGGGAAAACGTTAATATTAGCTATCGGGGGCATCATTATAGGGCATACAAATTTGTTCATATTGATCAATCACAACATTAATAGTTAATGTTCACAGTTCAACAGTGCTAATTGTAGGAAGTGGCAGTTTCTTTGTAATACTAGCTGCTAGTTGATTATTGATAGAGTTGATGGATTATGTCAGGTTACCGAGGTAACATATCATTCAACCATCTCCATATAATGTGGTAATGTTAGGTTGACAGTGACAGTGTAATATACAGTGACATTGCGGTTCCACAAGAAAATATATCAGAAAGAGAACAATAAATGAAGATGAAGTAACTTAAGCCATTTTGTCCTCTCCACTCCACTGGGACTGACATCAATGACAGGCATTCAAGTTTCCTAGGCAACCATAGGCAACAACACATAGAGGTTGTATCATTTTCCGGAACAGCGCCCAGCAGTCTTCCAATTGTAAATGATTATTGATTTACAAATGAATAGCCTATATCAGGGATCATCAAATCACGGTCCCAGAGGGCTGTGAACTGAATGGTTTTCCACTCTTCCTTTACCTGGGAGTCAGGTGTGATAGTCGGGCCAATCAGTAGCACTAATTGTTCAGTTAATTACCCAGGAGAAAATTTGAGGAATTTTTGATTTGAGGATCCCTGGCCTTGATATTTTGATATATTCATATATAAATATATATAAAGGGGCTTTTTCATCCGGCAGCCCACCAGACCTGTACAATTATAGGGGAAACACTGAATATGGAAAACAAAGTACAATTATTTTGTATCTGACAGGCAAATGAAAACCAAGTCTTGGATTACAAATAAACAATATTTTATTTGACTGACAGGATATAATTTTAGCTGACCATCGGTTATTTTTGCTGTTGGCAAATCTTTCGTTTTATCAACCAATATTGATCATTGGCTGATTAATCAGTGCATCCCTAGGGCATACACTCATATGCTCCTCTCAGTCTCTAACACATGTCCGCAATCTCCATGTTCATCTAAACCTGCAACTGAGGGGATCTAACATTGAGACTTCACACACACACGCCAATGACTCACAACCCCCAGACCAGGCTAATATTGCTTTTGCATCTTTAACCCCTCCGGACAGATGAGTACTGTGTTCCTTTACGTTACGAGCCTCCGTCTCTGGGATGTCTTCCTGAGGAGTTTTCTGTAGTCATAAGGGTTGTCCTCAGCCTGGCTCTCAGTCGAGGGCATTCTGGGTAACGAGTTCCTGCAAACAAAGTGGTACATTTTATGTGAGATTGCAAAACAAAGTGGGAGGGAAAGAAAAAATGGCCGACGAAGACTGAAATGTCCTAATTATCTCCCATAGTTGCATACCACTGGGTGTCTTAGTATTTTCATTTGAAACAACCAGAGGAAATGTCCATCTTCCCTGTGGTCAGAAACCGTGTCTGTCTTGCAGCTCAGGGAACGTGCACCTTTTGTCTACGGGACGTTTGGGCAAGTCCGGCTCAGAGGCTGGCCTCTCAGTGGATGACTTCTTGGTGCTGGACTCCCTCCTGGTAGTGGAGGCTCTCCTGTCACTGTTGATGCTCCCAGAGGACTTGCTGGTGGTGAGGCCCTGGTAGTATGGGTCATCCATGTCCTCGAGTTTCCCTGGACTAATGGCAAAAAACATAAAGAAAAACTGACATACCTGTACAGCACAGTCCGTAAGTATTTGGACAGTGGTACAATTTCTGTTCTTTCGGCTCTGTACTCCAGCACACTGGATTTGGAATGAAACAATTAATATGAGGTTAAAGTGCAGACTGTCACCTTTAACTTGAGGGTATTTACAGCCATGTCAAATTACATCCCTTTTTATACATATTCCCTCTATTTTAGGGGACTAAAAGTAATTGGACAGTTCAGCTGTTCCTTCCTCTCAATTGTTTCTGATTAGTCTGCAATAATCTGCAATGGCTGTTTGAAAATAGGGATATACACTGTGCAAAAGTCTATTTTTTATTTCTTTATTTTTATTAAATCAAAGGGTGGTCAAAATCCTTGATGCATTTGAAACTGTTCACAGCTCTTTCTAGAGGATTTTTCAATAATGAACTAATAATAAACTGCCAATTTCATTATTTTTTAAAGTATCTTTGCTTTGCTTGTATTATTTTGCCTAAGACTCTTGCACAGTACTGTACCTACATGCATGTGTTTTGAAAATATAAGAAATGTTAAAGGTTACATATGAAAACTCGACACATCAATCTATGAGAACACAGTTCAAGAAGCTATACAAAGACAGGGGCTACATTTTTGTTCTGGTCTTCTTTTAGCACATAAACAAGGAATTGCTAAACTGCTGTCATGCGAGCAGAGCGGCAGGCCCACACTCGGGATCAGTGTGGTCAGGGGAAGTAATGTCTCCTCAACAAGAGCAGAACAGGGCGAGCCAACTTGGCTCAAAGCCTTCTCGCCTAGCATTCTGTCAGAATGCTTCTTTTTTATGAATCCTGCAGCAGTGTTAAATATATAGCTGAATTCCTTGATTCCACACAGTGTTCAACTCTAAGAGAGTCCAGTTGGAACCATATGTACAAAGTAAGAGCTGATTTAACACTGACTATTTTACTGTGCAGTTGGCATTGGGGGCAAAGACACTGGGATAGGGAGGATCTACAACAGTGGTCCTCACTCCTGGTCCTGGAGAGCCGCAGGGTGTGCTGGCCTTTGCTTTCGCCTTAATATCAGCAACCAATTCAGACAAAAGGAACCAGGAGAGGTGAGTTAACTGTGTAATTAACTGCTTTAATTTGTCAACTAAGTGGCAGGTAACAACAAAAACCAGCACACCCTGCGGCTATCCAGGAGCAGGTGTGAGGACAACTGAACTACAGCACAGAACGATGATGAGGTGCTCCCTTTCACTTGACCCCGCTCACCCAGGCTTGCTAGTAGACCTCTCCCATGCTTACAAGGGTTGAAAGAGCCAGTCATTCTTCTCTGATGGACTAGGATGGAAACTTTCCCATTTGTGTTTTTTCCAACTCTTCTTTAGGCCCATTGGCTGCGTTACATAATAAAAAAGTAATCTATGCTACTTGCAAGCCCCATTGCTTCCAATCTGTCTACCAGACTTCCAAAGGTATTATATCACTCAATTCAGATTATCTGAAATGTGGCAATATCACAAACCCCCTTCCCCCACTGGTCTGTTAGCGATTTCATGTTCTTTTTCTGTGGTTTAAATGCAACATCTTTGGTTAATGTCTCAACAAAGACAAAGCAGACTGTCCAATGGAGACCTAGGCACAAGTTAGAGTATGCAAGCTGCGAATTAGGAAACAAACCTAATACAGCTAAAATAATAAAACCATTTTAGGTCACAGATCACAGATCTTTGTTACTTCATAATAAAGGTACACATGCATCTATATAGAACAGATAGTGTTCCTCCTCAATTCTGTATGAGAGATGTGTACAATTAAGCCTATCCTACTTACTGTAGAATATAAAAGTGTTGCTTACTCGTAATGTTCGGATTTAAAAATGAAATTATAGAATTGGAATCGCTGATTAGCCGTCACTTGGAGATCTAACCAAACACTGCCATTTCCTGGAACATCATGTTTGCTGAAAGGCAACTCAATCACTTCTTTTTCTAAAAGCAGAACACTCTTGTTGACACAAGTATGTTAGTCAGCTAATTCTCCAACTGACCACAATGATCTGTCATGAGATACTGGCTCCTGTCAGAGGAACAGACAGTGATTCACATTTATGTGCTTTCAGGCTTTATGCTATAATGCTGTTGTTTAAATAGCATTTCAAAGTTGTTCAGGTTTTACCTCATTGCAGTGTGTTTTCGGCTAGACATTTAACATTCGGCTTGACTTCTTCTTGCCTGAGGCTCTGCTCTGTAGCCTGAGGCGGTGGGTGCACATGAGAATGGAAAACGTTTGGACAGACGCTGTCGCCGTGGTTCCCCGCACCCGCCCCGCTTTGCTGTCAACAACAGCCGGGGATCCTATCTCTCAGATGACCTTCTCCTCCTTAATGATGCATGTAAACTACCATCTTCTACCGCCAGATTTTATTTATCCGATAACAAATTATCGCCCTGGATGTTGGGAAATCTATGCCTGTGACTGACTGCACTAGTGCCCCGGTCCCTTTCTGAACCACTGTAATAACATATCCTTCTCTTCCCCCTCTGCCGACACCTCTGTCACTCGGCCGGGTCTTTGCGAGACCCTTCATCATCTTTTGTTGAGGTAGCTCACCTTGAGGCAGAGACAGACCGATGCAGACACATACGCAAACACGCACACAGACACACACACACACATACATGCATTCACATTTTTCAGGCTGGCTGGCGGAGCCTGAAGTCTTGCTCCTAGTGACTGGCATCTTGCACAGATCTTTTAACTCTTAGCTTGGCTTCAACTGTGGCATTTGGGTAAATTTAGTTAGCTTAGCTAAAACATAATACAACTCCATTTTTGAGTAAATGCAACTGTGGTTATCTAGGCACATTATGTATAGTTGAATATATTATGTATTTTCATTTTTTTCTGTTTATAAATGATAAAAAAAAGGAAAAGGCCCCGTGCAAAAGTTCGGGAATGTCTTTTCTTAGTAACTCTTTTTGTTTCTTAGATTAGAATGGTCCAGACACCTGGTGATTTACTCGTTATGGCTTCAATGAGTCAGGTGAGTATAATCCCAGGGCTGAACTTTTTATTCTGAAGTAACTCCATGCCTTCTAAAGTATCCAACTGCAGTGGCTGTTATGTCTGGTGTTAACAACCATGGGTTCCTCTAAACAATTGTCCAAGGATTTCAGAATGATGATGGTTAATTTCCACCTTGAAGGAGAGGGCTACAAATACTCTCTGAATGTTTCAAACTTCCTATTTCCACTGTCAGAAACATTATTAGAAAATGGAAGATAAATGGAACAGTTGAAGCCAAGGCAAGGTCTGGAAGACCAAAAAAGACTTCAGACAGAATGGCCCGAGACCTGGTGAGAAATGCTCAGAAGGACCCACACATCACTGCAAAAGAGCTGCAAAAAAGAGTAGCAAACACATGTATAACTGCGCACAGGACGACAATACAACATACTTAAAGCAACAAGGACCTACAGAGCCGCCAGAAAGAACGACCTCAACACAAAATTAAGCATCTGAAGTGTGCAAAAGAAAACATTGAGAAGCCTGAAGCCTTTTGGAACAATGTGCTTTGGACTGACAAAACCAAAATTGAACTTTTTGGCCACCACCAAAGAAGGTAAGTTTGGAGAAAAAAGGGTTTAGCCTTTGTAGAGAAGTACACCTTGCCAACTGGTGGCAGAGGAAATATTGTGCGAGCGGAAGGAAGAATGGATTCCACCAAATATCAAGAAATTCTAGAGGCTAATGATCAAAGGTCAGTCCAGACATTGAAGTTTAAGAGAGGTGGGTTATTCCAGCAAGACAATGATCCAAACCAAATCAAACACAAAGTACCTCCAGGAAAGACAGATGAAGGTTTTGGAAGGTTTTGTTATGACTGAGCTGCCAGGAAGAATGGGGAAAAATTCTAAAATCGAGAATTGAAAGACTTGTAAAATAAAAAGTAATCTTGCTTTAAGATTTGAATAAATGTGTCATACTTAATGTTGTACGAGTTAGAGGTCACTTGATATGAATAGTAAAAGGGTTTTTGCACACTCCTGTATAGGCTAGAGCCTACATAATGGCTTTTATAATGACAAAATGCATTTTGGTTATTTGGTCCCAAAAAGCGCAGCCACTTAATGTTATTAACCCAAATCCCCCTCCAGTACAAATGAATGATTTCCATAGGATCATGACTGCACTGTGAAGCTGTCATCTGGAGGACAAGTGTACACAGCTAATGCAAATATCAAGGTGCACTAAAACTTATAAGACATTCAATGAAGTATGACTGCAAATGAAAGGACATTACGTAAATAAGTTGGTGGTTGGCTGTCATAGGCCTAATGGTATTTTCTCCCTGTTATAAATCGCCCCGGTTTCACTGTCAAAACTTTTGAACTTGAATAGGCCTAAAGATCAGCTTGATATGACAGACAAATGGTTGGTTTATTGTCTTGTTGTTAAATGCATCACTCTGCACTGCAGGCTAAAGCCAATTAATGCATCATCTACTATCCATATGCTGCCCTGGTGAGTAGCAGGAATTGCATTTATTAGCATAAGAGATTTATTTAATCTTTATTCTGTAAGATAAATGTGTCTTACTGAATCAGATTACAGGGCCTTTTTTATCCAAGGCAAGCGTATGTGCCTAACTCAGTGGTCAGGCTATAGACAGACACTCAGGTGGTCTGACTGGGGAATCTGAATGGATGTGGGCGTGGGCGATTTGTATTGAGATCCCTTTATTCTTTTATTTTATTTTAGCGGTTTGCCTGGTTATTTGATTGCAATATAGGATATTTACTGTTTTTTACAATGAAAGCAGTTTATCTTTAGCATTTGCTCTTTATACACTGTGACCTCCATAATGTTTGGGACAAACACCCATCATTTATTTATTTGCCTCTTTATAAAGGGTATTTTTATACATTTTGGTTTTACCAGGTAGGAATTACAGCAGTGTTTACATAGTCCCCCCATTTCAGGGCACCATAATCTTTAGGACACATCAATATTACGTAAATGAAAGTTGTCATGTTTCGTATCTTGTTGCATATCCTTTGCATATATATATTGTATTACAAATCTCAAATTGTGGAGTGCAGGGGCAAATAAATAAATGATGGGTCTTTGTCCCAAACACTATAGAGTGCACTGTAGGTGTACTAGCTAGTGATTCACGGTAAGGCCATATACACTCAGTATACGGTGCACCTGGACACCTTGGAATCATGTAGCTGCAACTCAATATACTGTATGAAGAATTCAGGAATGGCGAAGAGGTTTTGATGTTTATAGGAGAGAACTCTTGTCCATAAATGCACGTGAAATGTGCATTGTTCGTTCTTCGTTAGTCAGTCAGTTGAGGACCACTTCGAACCCATTTTTTCAGGTTTAGTGACTTTGACCATGGCATGGTGTCACACGTGGAGATTCCCGCAGTTCAAAAGCAGCTGCCATACAGTCTCTAAAGCTTACAGGATATAATAATAAAACATCCAGTAAGTGGCAGTTCTGTGGGCAAAATTTAATCATTTTAATTTCTCTGTGACAGACAGATAAATGCGTGTCTGTGATGCTGGTTCTTAGACTGAAGTCCTTGCTCACTCCATGTATAGAAACAGGTAAAACTTTCAGTAATCCTGAAAGACCCACATCAATTTACCTTTTATTCCTGGGCCTCCTTTTCTCATCCTGGACTGATCTCTGCAAATGCACAGACAATTTGATGATAGACAATCATACATGATTTCATACAAGATGTGTGCAGATGTATGTCCACATTGGATTTCAAAATATTACTGTTTTCACAAACACTGAGCAGCAGAACATTTGTCGGAAGATGGTCATTTATTATGCCAAATAGCATCATACAGTATACTTTCCAGGTAAATAAAATATTAATTCTGTTTCCATACACTCATTCCTTTTACATTCTCATTGAGAAGTACCTAAAGCTTCAGGATTCTTTTTACATTCTAGTGCACTTAGAGGACAGCTGTACAGCTGGTACGGCAGACACTGCAATTTGCATTGAGTTCAGATGCAGTGCTAATGACTCCATTTTGTTGTTTCTCGTACTTGAAAATAACAGAAAGTACCATCCAGTACAAAACCATATACTAACATGTAGTGTGCAAGTTTTGTATACTATCTGGAAGGACCAAATCCCACAATTACACCGTACAACTGTTTTTCTTGTGCACTTAGAGGACAGCTGTACAGCTGGTACTGCAGACACTGCAATTTGCATTGAGTTCAGATGCAGTGCTGTCTGACATTGCACATTGGGTTGGTCTACAGTGTTATTGGCAGCCTGGATTAGTAAAAAACCAGTAAAACCTACAGTAAAATGCAAAACCAGACACCTTTTTTGAATAAATATTGAACCAAAGACAACTGAGACTCAAATAGTGATTCCATTTTGTTGTTTCTCTTACTTAAATAACAGAAAGTACCATTCAGTGCAAAACCATATACTAACATGTAGTGTGCAAGTTGTATAAGTCCAAAAATTGCATCAGCACTATGAAGATTAATTCTTCTTTAATGTATATAAAACATAGAATACACACAGTCATACAATAACCTGAAGATTGCGATAATAGCACAAGGTGCTGTGGAAACTCACATGAATCAGATTGTAGTAAGTTGAGTCTTCAGGTGTATTGAGGGTTTTTGGCTGCTGTGTTCTGCGTGGCGTCCTGGTCTGTTTCTGATCATCTGAAAGAAGGAAAGGAAAAACATGGACATCAAAGGTCTGCAATGCAGAAAAGTCTGAGCAACTGTTTTAGTCTTGTATTAGTTCTTAAGATATTTTTTCTCTCACATTGAACATATTAGCTTTACTGTTTGCTTGACAAGTGACATTTTCTTACCCCATTTGCAAATCTTGAAATGAATCAATGAAATGTTTCATTTTTGTCTTATTTATGAAAAAGTCAAAGAAATAAGATTTTAAGTCTCAATATACTTTTTGAAAAAACTTTTGTAACACACTAATTCACTTATTTTATTTTGCAGTGTGGTAATGTACACAAAGAAAAAGAAAAATAATAATGGAAGATTAAATAAGAACATTGTGACCTCTGACTCAATTTTCTCAAAAGTTTATTTCGCAATTCATGTTTGGATGAAAGGAACGGTCAGTTTTTTTTCCTGAAAGTTCCCTGTTATTTTGAAAAGCAGTTCCAGAAAATGGGTTTTGTGACATGCTCTTTAAAATGGCTTTCCATTGTACAATACACAGAGAGTGTATTGTGGAACAAGAAAGCAATGGGCTGTGTAACCACCGTCTTCAGAAAATGGCGAATACAGGAACATCAGAAGTCTTTTGTCAAACGGTTTCTGATTATGACCAACAACTCATAGAGCTTTCAATTGGAAAATTGTTCAGCGTTAGAGTAATCTCTTGCAGTTCTACAGTAAAAAAAAAAAAAACATTTACCACAGCATGAACAGTGTATGTTTTCCTTTTATTTCATAACAGAAAATGCTGCAAATGTATTGAAAACTGCCACATAAGTATAATTCTAAATCTAATGCACAAATGCAAACAAACATTCTTAAACATATCAGCCATGAAAATAATTTACCCTCCCATTCAATATAGTATAGTAATTCTGTTCACTACTGAAAATTCTGTTCAGTTAATGAGCATTTATTTCATTCCGAGCCAAAACAACAAATTTGAAATCATCGATCAGTTAAATATCCCATTGCAAACAAATTCAAAGGATTTAATAAAATAACAATATTTAATATGATGCATATTTAGGTACAAAAGTCCTTTTTGATTTTGTTTCACAATAAATTCATTATGAATGATGCCTTTAAGATTACAAACATATTTTTAAACTATTTCTTGCTCCACTGCACACACAAGGCACTGGATGTTAAAGACCATTCATCAATGTAGAAAAACGCTAATTGGCTACAGGAAAAAAAGGTTTGTCATACTTATTGGACGTGACTCTTAAAAGGTCACTGTAATATTGAACTGCTCAGAGGAATAAATGCTATTTGAAATTCAAACATTAATGGTTATAATTGCTACAGCACTTCTAATGAAATGCAATTATTATTTAATGGCATCTTGGCATAAATAATTATGCCATTATTGCCATTCAAAGTGCAATCAATGTTTTTGTTGGAGAGAATACTGCAAATGATGGATTATGGTTGTAATAATTATTATTACACTAGAACACACAAACTCACTCACTCACAAACAGCATTGGATTAAGTACAATCAGTCTGTCAAGATATATAGAAAAAGACAGGATTGCAGCACTGCCATTCAAAATAACATTTCAAGTTTCTTCGGGCAATCTGATTTACATAACACCATTTTACTGTTAGGCATCTGTCAGAGAGTAAACAAAGGTTATTCTGAAATCATTTTCAACAAACATTAAAGAAAGGTCACAGACAAAACCATGCAGAATGGCAACAGAACCAACCAGTAGTTCCAGAATAACCTTCTGTCATGGCTTATGAAGTTGAAGCTGTCATTTTACTTTCGAATGAAGATAATTGCAACTGACACTATAATTACAATCCCCTCGGACACCACAAACTTCTGATAAAGGACCCTCAACTGCCACAGTAATTTGACATGCGACATGAAGACGGTGAACTTCAACCGGCAGCATTCCTCCTGCCCGTGATCCAAGACACCAAAGCAATTACCTGCGTAATCTAAAAATCAAATGAAAAACACATCTGCTGAACAATTTCAGAATGTCATATCACTTGCAGGAAAAAGCCCTTCCCTTCTTGCCAACTCGACATCCCTGGTTTTGATAATATCAGATGCCACAAGAGAAAATGGGCCCTCCGCTGATAAAATTATCAGCAGCAGAAAATGGTGACAAATGAAGAAAAAAATGAAAGCTAAGCATTCCTGCTCCAAACTGGGACTACAGATGAAAATTAGCTCATTAGCTAA